>NC_089264.1:24556822-25245450 GCF_963930625.1 Muntiacus reevesi
CCCGCGCACTGGGGCACTCTTCTTTTCACGTCTTTGGATCGGCATGCCCTCACACCTAGAGGATGGATTTTCCTGCTATTTTCTAAATAAAATAGAGCTGTAACACTGATTTGTCTAAGAGCTATAACACGGTCTGTCCAAGACCAGAGAGCTGTGACATGTCAAGGGCTTTAACGTCTCATCACATTTCTATTCCAAACAAGATTATAGAAGCAAATTGCTCTTCAAAATTTGGAATCTACAAAGAAGTCCAGCCAATTAAGGCACAGCTCTGCCACTTACTGGTTGTGTAACCTTAGTCAGCTAAGTCACTTTTCTGTGACTGAATTTAGATTTCCGTTTTCTAAAATTGGGATAATAATAGTACCCATCTCAAAGAGTTGTTCTGAGAATTAAAGAGATAATATATGCAAGCAGTTAGAATGGTGACTGACACATACTAAAGCTTGAACAAATGTTAATTATCATTACTGAACTTTAGTCATCAGAGGCTAGAAGTCTTTGTTAAATTCATATTGAATAAAAAGTAGAAAAATGTAGAATTTGAGTGAACTATGGTGAAACATGGAGATGATATATAATTTACTCTCCATATCAAGCCTATTGCCCACATCTCCTATAATTAAGGTGTTCTATTCCCTACAGGTTGTTTACAAATGTAATAAATAATAGGCATGACATAATAAATAATAGTCATGATGCAGAGTGTTGCAAGGACAACAGAGTGTCAGACGACTCTGCACCTGATGGTGTCAATACAGATGTGCTGCTTGAATGTCCAGCAAAGAAAAAAGAAAACAAAAGATAACATATTCAGTACTTGGGAGAATCAGCAATCTTGTAGGTTAACAAAATATTGTAGCTACCTATACTTCCTACCGAATATAAGATATATACGATAAATAGTGTTTTCCACCAGTTCACCTGTTGAAAACTATTTATAAGTAACAACTTAGGCATCATCCAACACATGGCCTTTTTTTTTCTAGGTGACAAAGTAATTCCACTCTACGCACCTCAGTGTGGAAAATGCAAGTTCTGTCTGAGTCCACGCACAAATTTTTGTGGAAAACTCAAGTAAGCTCTATAAGCTATTAGTAAGATAGCTGGTGCAAATATTTTGAGCAGTACATTGGCATACCTAAATGGAGTTGAAAATGTTCATATTCTGTAACCACCAGTTCTTGGTGTGTATAAGAAACCATTGCAAAATCACCCAAATGGACATGCACTATTATGACCAGTGCCACATTGTAGTAACAAGAAATTGAAAATAGGGCAAATGTCTATCAATAGGAGAACAGATTAACAATCACTGTGTAGTAACACAATGGAATTACCACATAAAAATAAGAATAGTTAAACTTGCTCTAAATGTTTCAACCCAGAATAATCTCACAGATATAATGGTAAGGGAAAGAAGCAAGTTTATGACATATATTTAGTCATATACAATAACAATACCATATACTGTATTGTTTATGGTTCGTGTGAATACAGTAAAGAAAATGATAAATGTCAAATTCAGAATAATAGCTACCTCTGAAAGGTTGCTGCTGAGCCATGAAAGACTGGGATTCTTGGCCTCCAGAGGAGAGGAATTCAATCTGGGGCCAGTGACAAGGCTTGATCGCTCAGAGCTTTTGTGTAATAAAGTTTTATTAAAACATAAAAGAGAGAAAGCTTCTGACATAGATATCCAAAGGGAGCAGACAGAGTTCCCCTCCGCCCTCCCTGCTAGTCTTTAGCGGGATATTATATAGTTTCTAGCAGGCTGCTAGGAGAAGGCAATGGCGCCCCACTCCAGTACTCTCGCCTGGAAAATCCCATGGACGGAGGAGCCTGGTAGACTGCAGTCCATGGGGTCGCTAAGAGTCAGACACGACTGAGCGACTTCACTTTCACTTTTCACTTTCATGCATTGGAGAAGGAAATGGCAACCCACTCCAGTGTTCTGCCTGGAGAATCCCAGGGATGGGGGAGCCTGGTGGGCTGCTGTCTATGGGGTCGCACAGAGTTGGGCATGACTGAAGTGACTTAGCAGTGACTTAGCAGCATGCTGCTAATTAAAGAAAGGAAATGTCTCAAAACTCAGAGTGGTACCAGGCCCCTCACCCACAACATGTATTTTGAGATAACACTGGCACAAGGTGAATCATCCCCGGCCATAAAATGATTGCCATGAATCTTGAAGAAAGGCAGGTTTCCAAGCAAGTATATGGTTTCATTAACATAGATTAGGAGAACAATTGTATGAGTAAAACATATTGGGTTCTGAGTCTTAGGTGGAACCTACTTGAAGACAGACACTAGGGTAAATACATAGCTCATTAACATAGTATAAGAGAAACTTTCCATAAGCAAAATGCATTGGTTTGCTCAAGGTTTGAGAAAAGTTAAATTCAGGTGGAGCCAGGTGCCATCTTGGTAACATAAAATTTTAAGAGAAACCTCCTTTTAAGTTTGTATAGAGAAGGGGAAAAAAATCTGACACTTGTAGTTTGCTTCCTCCTGCCGCTTAAGAGAGAGAGAAAAAATGTCTGACACTTGCAGCCTGTTTCCTCCATTTGGAGACCCCTAGCCTTCCTGCCTTTTACCCTCTCATTCCTGCCTTTTCTTTTAGGAGAATTATGTTGCCTAGGGAAAGGGGAGTCATTCTCGTTCTGTAACTGCTTCCAAGCTGGTAAGGAGCATTGTCCCTAAATTTGTGAGGGTTAGTCTCTTAACCCTCATATTGAGGGTCTCTGATCCAAGGGTCCCAAGCTGGAGGAAGCCGCTGCAGTCAACAGGAGTTTGAGCAACCATTTATAACTTAATAACCTTCATGCAACTAGAAAGAAATCCAGCTACATGGTACAGATGCAGGGAGCAAAGAGCAAAAACAGAGCAATAAGCAAAAAGTCATATTATGTCCATAGTTAAGGTACAAAGTGTTGCACCAGTCGATTTTAGGATTGTTAGATGTCATCAGATTAATGAGGTATCACATATGATTGTTGTTATTGAAGGCAGTCACAGATTTGAAGAAAGTCCTTTCCCTGAAGTGGAAGGACTCCCACCATGGGAAGTCATCCACTGATGAAGAGGGGAGCACTCCACAGACCCAGTAGTTAGACTGATTGTGGAATGCAGTGTGGGAGTAAGCCCAGGACAGGAAGGCATTATCTTGAGGATCAAGCAGCAGACTCAAGAATTTTGGAGTCAGCAGAAGCAGGCTCACATAGATTATCAGGTCCATCTGAAAAGTACAAAGTAAGAGCATAAAAAGTAAAAGCATAAAATGACATCACTTAGCTCTGGTCAGGGTACCACTTCTTAACTCAAGTGTGGTGCACCCACGAATCAATTCCTGGCACTTTGACAGCTGTGGGAGAAGAAAGAATAACCTGGTAAGGGCCTTCCCAGAGGGGCTCGAGGGATTGGCCCCCAGATTCCAATGCTTTTATCAGGACCTTGGTTCCTGGCTCAAACAGAAGCTTTTTTGACTCAGAGGCTGGGTCAGGAGTTACCTCCCAGCGTTCCTTTAATGCCTGTTGAAAAGCTGAGGGCTGAGTTACATAATTAGTTAATTCCAAGGCTTTAGGAAAACTTTTCCATTGCGCATTTTCAGGAATTACTGATTGTCCATCCTCAGACTATAACCATCCTTTATCAGTAACCTTTGCTCCTCTTTTCGCATATCTTTCTAATTCTTTCTCAGTATATTGTGGTTTTCCTTATCCACAGAACCTGTCCAGATCAAAGGCCTCTGTAGTGAAGGGGTTTCATTAAGTGCCACCTTTCTGGCTTGACAACCAGCTGATTACCCTTGGCTACTTTACTTCTGTCCCTGCTGTGCCCTTTGCAATGCATAACAGCTACTTCTTTAGGACAATATATAGCAGTTAAAAGTCTCTCAATCTCTCTGAAATGTGCTTAATAGGTTCTCCTGTTGCTGTTTTAAATTGTCTTTCTTTCCAATTTGCAGCATGAGCATGTAAAGTCAAATAAGCATACTTAGAATCAGTGTAGATATTTACTCACTGCCCTTTCTTAACTCGAGAGCCAGAACCACAATCTCCAGATTGAGCCAGAACGAGTGCTAGCTGAGCACTCGTTCCCTGGGAGAGATTTTGCTTCTAAAACCTGTTCAGCCATTACCATGGCATAACCTGTTTTATGCTTCCTATCTCAAACAAAAGAACTGCCATCTATAAATATTTCCATGTCAGGATTATCTAATGGGATTTCCATCAGATCTTTCTGAGCTGCATAGTTTAAAGTTAGAAATTGGGAACAATCATGATCGGGTGTTTCATTTTTCCTTCTCAGGAAGGAAAGTGGCAGGATTTAAGTTTCTACAAACTTTAAGCTTAGTTATTGGTCCTTCTAACAACAATGACTGATATTTAAGAAGGCAACTGTCTGTCATCCAAATATTAAACTTAGAGTTTAAGAATACACTCCTATAGGCTGCTGGTGAGGCCTTTGGGGTTGTGTCAAAAATCCCAAGGCCATACCTTTCCTTTCAGTGACAAACTAATTTCTGACCCCGTGGGCAAGCTCAAAGCTGGAGCTTACAAGAGAACAGTTTGAAGAGCCTTAAAAGCCTTTGAGTATCTGGAGACCAAACCAGTTTGTCATTTTGGGCCTGTTGAGTTTCAGTTATAAGTTTATACAAAGGCTGGGCAAGTTCCCCATAACCAAGAATCCAAATGCAGCAGTACCCTATGATTCCAAAAAATACTCTCAATTGTCTTAAAGTCATAGGTAAAGGATGATTTAATTTAGGTTTAACTCAGAAAGCAAACTTCAAATCAATGACTAAAAAATATTTGGCTGTTCAGGAATTTCAGATAATAGACTATAAGGATTAGGCACCACAGGGTGTAAAGGAACTGCAGCCTCATTTATTGTTTGTAACTCTTGAACTAGCCTCCATTTATCATTTGACTTCTTTATACCCAAAATAGGAGTGTTGCACAGATTGTTACGGGGATTTAACAGCCCCAGCTCCTTTAAATTCTCAATGATGGGTCTTAACCCTTCCTTAACCTCGGGTTTCAGTGGATACTGCTTTTTATGTGAAAGTAAGTGGGGGTCTTTGAGCTTGACAACTACAGGAATAGCGTTTTGTGCTCAACCCACAGATTTTCCATCAGCCAACACTCTAGGATTTACATTTTGTTCAATTAAAGGGAGAGAAAGGGAGGGCTCCATATTCATGAAAACAGAGGCATGGACCTTACTCAGTATATCCCTCCCCAAAAGGAGTGAGGGAGACTCTGGCATAGTCAGAAAATACCACAGAGTTCCAGTTGCAGACTGAAATAATAACATTTGGCTCATCCAGACAGTCCCATTATGGAAGCAGAACTGGGAGAAAGTAGGCCAGGGGCTTCAGTAAGCACAGAGTAAGTTGCCCCAGTGTCCAAAATGAAATCGACGGATTGCTCCCCTACCCCAAGTTATCAATACTCGGGATTCCTCAGATGTAATTAGGATGGGAGCTAGTGTGGGGACTCCCAGGCACCTTCAGTCCTGATTGTCTTTAGAGTCTAACCCCTGAAACCTACACCTCTGGGGGCAGTCTTTCCTCCAGTGTGGTCCTTAGCAGACCAGACATGGAGCCAGGGGTGGCTTAGATGCCTGAGGGCAATCCTGTTTGAGGTGCCCCTCCTTTCCACAGTAATAGCAAGCCAGTCTCTTTTCACCTGGGTCCCTCTGGGAATTTTTCTCAGGCTGTTTAAGACTGGTTCTGACAGCCATTACATGGACTTCCACCTGCTCTTTTGTCATTCTCTGCCTTTCTTTTCCTCTTATTCCCTGCCATAATAGACTGAGCCTGTTGTAACAGATTATCTAAAGACTGATTTGGTTCATATGACTGTTTTAATAGCTTGTAGCAGATATCTGGAGCCGATTGAGTGAGAAATCTATCTTTTAAGATCACTCTTCCCTCTTCATTTTTGGGATCAAACTCAGTGAATCTGCAAAGGGCTTCCTTCAGTCTATCTAGGAATTTACCAGGAGCTTCCTTCTCTTCCTGTTCTGTTTTCTGTTTGCCAATTTGGCATAGTTTAAAGTCTTATCACGTGTTTGCCTGAGTCCTTCAAAAACACATCTGACAAAATGACTCCAATCCCATCTTCCTTTAGCTATGTTGCAGTCCCAATCTCATTCTATAGTTGGGAATGCCTGATTCTCAGTGGGGAGGGCGGCTATCTTGTCCTCCATCTTCCCTACTGATTCGTTACCAAGCCATTCATCTCCATAAGCAACCGCTTTCCCCAAAACTCGAGTTTTTGAGGCGGGAGTTAGTGTTTGTCCCAAGACATATATCACATTCTTCCAAGTAAGGTCATAAAGCAGAGTAACACCCTTAAAAGCTCTAATATATTTTTCTGGGTGCTCTAAATAGTCTCCTAAATCCTCCTTGATTCTTTGTATTCCTTGATAAGAAAAGGGCTTATTAACTCTCATAGACTGATTATTTCTCCCAGTGGGTGCTTCATGAAGAGGTAACAGCTCGTGTGACTGTTCCTCAGCCCCTCTGACTGCTCTGCACATATGATCCCAGGGATAGATTGGAGAAATTGCTTTTCTTTATCTCCTGTCTTCCACCTCATCCTATATGTCACCCTTAGTTTTTGCTGTTGATAGGGCCCACATTGTAAGGTGAGTGCAGAGAAAAAGAGAGCGAGCCAGGCAGTCAGGAAAGAAAAAGGAAATATATTAGAGGGAAAAGAGAGGGTGACTGGCTCTTAAGGAGAACCAGTGTCCTCCCTTTCTGACGGAGTCCTTCTTATACCCCACCAATGAAAAATTCTCTGAAGAGATGGTCACATAGCCGGAGGTCTGGAATCTGGTGGTCTCGCAGCTTTGAGAAGTTAGGCGCCAGTGAGATAACAGGGTGCTATTTGGGCAATTTGGTCAGTCTCACAGATCACTGTGATTTATTCTTTGTTTGCGAGGTCGACATAACAAATCATCTTATCAATGAGAGCCCACGTGGGCCCTATCACACATGGGGTCTCATTGTCAGAAAACCTGGGAGGGAAGATCCACCACAACTGGGTGGGCTCCTCTCACAAGCCCACCTCTGGTGGTCCCCCGCCTTGGACCTTGCCAAGAAACTGAGATGAGCTCCAGGATGGGACTCTCCACTTAACTTGCTGGACTGACATCCACACACCAGCCCACATTTCATCCATCAGTTACAAGGGTGAGTGAAATCCCATTCCCTCCGATCCTCTCTCTCTCTCGCCTCTTTTCCAAGTCCTAGCACTAGGCAGGAGGATCCCCACGGCCCTCGGCCTTGCGCCCCATCTGACTTTGAAATAGGGGATGCCCATTTCAAAGCAGACTATTATTACTCTCTGAGAAAGTCCTGAGAATGGACTGAGAATGGCCTTTTCTCTTGGACCTTTCTCCTCACTTTCTCTTGCCCTTGTCTAACCTCCCTATTCAGGCACAATGGGGAATTCGCAATCCCAGCCCTCAAAATCTACTCCTCTAAGATGCCTTCTCCAAAACCTAAAAGCCTTGGGCTTCCAAGGCGAGATAAGACCAAAAAGGCTTATTTACTATTCTAACACTGGCTGGCACAATACAGACTTGATAACAGGCCCCAATGGCCAGAAAACAAAACTCTCAATTATAATACTCTATGGAACCTTGATAACATCTGCTGCCACAACGGCAAGTGGTTAGAAATCCGTTATGTTCAGGCTTTCTTCACTCTCCACTCTCGACCCTCTCTCTGTGAATCCTGTTCTACTTCTCAAATGCTCTTAGCCTACTCTGGGCCACATCCTCCTAATACAATGTCTCCCAATTCCTGTTCAGACTTTTCTTCTTCTTCCTTCGACCCGTCCGACCACAACCCACCCTCTATCGCTCACAGTCCCCTTGCAGCCGCTCCAGATCCAGTTCCACAGCCTCCACCTTACACCCCCTCCTCTCTCCCTCCCTCTCAAGGCAGCTCCCAACCCCCATCCCCAGCCTGTGCCTGAAATAAGCTCGGAGATCTCAGCCCCACCCTCTACCCTGAGGGTCCCAAAGCTTTACCCAGACCTCCCTAGATCCCCTCCCATAGCCAGTCCTAAACAACTTTAACACTGCAGGACCCTGCTCCTTCCCCTGCCCCACGCCTCCCTTTAGGGGGAAGTAGCTGGAGCAGAAGGCATTGTTCCAGTTCATGTCCCATTCTCCCTCAACAATCTGTCTCAGATTGAAAAGCATCTTGGCTCCTTCTCTTCATACCCAGATAATTATCTAAAAGAATTCGAGTATCTTATCCAATCTTATGACTTAGCCTGGCACGATATTTACATCATCCTTTCCTCCACTCTTCTCCCAGAAGAGAAGGAACAATATGGCAAGCCTCTCAGGTGCATGCTGATGAGACACAGGACAGACGACACCCAGCCCGTGGGGGCCACGGCCGTCCCCAGAGAATATCCCAACTGGGATTATCTGGCAGGGAGACCTGGGTGAGCAGCCTGTAATCACATGGTTGCTTGCCTCATTGTGGGCCTTCAAAAGGCAGGGCATAAAACTGTCAACTTTGATAAGCTCCAGGAATTAACTCAAAGGCTAGATGAAAACCCAGCACAATTTCTAGCCAGGTTAACAGAACTGTTACAATAATATACAAAATTAGACCCCACTTCAGCAGAGGGCACCGTTGTCCTTAATACCCATTTTATCTCCCAGTCATCCCCAGATATCCGAAAGAAATGAAAAAAGGCAGAAGGCCCTCAAACCCCTCAATGAGACCTTTTAAATTTAGCCTTTAAGATTTTCAATAACCGGGAAGAATAGGCAAAGCTAGAGAAGGCCCAACGAGATCAGGCCAAATGCCACCTTTTAGCCCATGCCCTACATGGCGCCAAGCCTCCATCAACCAACAGAGAAAGGAAGCCACCTGTGCCCTGCTTCAAATGCTGCAAAGAAGGTCGCTGGGCCCCCTCATGCCTAAAGCCAAGGCCCCCTCCAGGTCCATGTCCCAGCTGTGGCATAACATTGGAAGGTTGACTGCCCAAATCCCGCTCCAGGGATCTGGACATTCCCCTCCTGGTTCCGAGCAGGAGTCCTCCAACCCACCTCTGCCCAGTCTCCTCAGACTTGCCACCTTAGACTGAAGGTGCCCAGGGCCCCAGGCCCTGACTTCCATTACTTCTACGGAGCCCAGGGTAACTCTTAGAGCGGCGGGACAGCTTACAAGCCTTCACCAACTGAACTATCCACGAGCTGCTTCTAACTCATTCAGATTATCAAAAACTTCGACCCCATACAAATCCCCTTGACCTGCATTCCAGCCTTTTCTTATCTTACCCCCACGATGTCTTATCTTACGCCCAGGACACCTCTGTCCTTCAGGAAGAAGTTACAGAAGATTGACCTTCGGCCCTTATCCTAAATCAAAACGGCTGGAATGATAGGGCCCACATGGGGTCTAATTGATAAGACGGCTCATTATGTCGACCTTGCAAATGGCGAATAAAATCACAGTAATCTGTGAGACCTTCCAAACTGCCCAAATGGCATGCTGTTATCTCACTGGCACTTATCTTCTCAAAGCTGCAAGACCACCAGATTCCAGGTCTCTGGCTATGTGACCATCTCTTCAGAGAATTTTTCATTGGCGGGGTATAAGAAGGACTCCGTCAGAAAGGGAGGACACTGGTTCTCCTTAAGAGCCAGTCACCCTCTCTTTTCCCTCTAATATATTTCCTTTTGCTTTCCTGACTGCCCAGCTCACTCTCTTTTTCTCTACACTCGCCTTACAGCTGTCTGAGCTTCTCTTACTTCAACTGTCTGAGTTTCTTTGAAACCAGCGTAGTCTGAGGTCATCATGAGACAGGGGTTATTTGGACCTTTATTTGGGAAGTTTGAATCTCAGTTTGGGTTTTTACAGAGACTGAGGCAACCTTTCTGGGGCAGGGCGGGGGTGGGGATGTGTCCCTGACTTTCAGTTTGGAGCCCCGGGTATGGGGCAAAGTAGGAGGATAGGAGGGAGCTGAAGGTTTCATAACCCAATCTACACCCTTAGGACATAAGTCTGGCATGTCTTGCAGAGAGAAAAAGGTCAACACATATGCTCAGTTCAGTTCAGTTCAGTTGAGTCGCTCAGAGTTATGTGCAACTCTGCGAACCCATGAATTGCAGCACACCAGGCCTCCCTGTCCATCACCAACTCCTGGAGTTTACTCAAACTCATGTCCATCGAGTTGGTGATGCCATCCAGCCATCTCATCCTCTGTCGTACCCTTCTCCTCCTGCTCCCAATCCCTCCCAGCATCAGGGTCTTTTCCAATGAGTCAACTCTTCACATCAGATGGCCAAAGTATTGGAGTTTCAGCTTCAGCATCAGTCCTTCCAATGAACACCCAGGACTGCTCTCCTTTAGGATGGACTGGTTGGATCTCCTTGCAGTCCAAGGGACTCTCAAGAGTCTTCTCCAACACCACAGTTCAAAAGCATCAATTTTTCGGTGCTCAGCTTTCTTTATAGTCCAACTCTCACATCCATACATGACCACTGGAAAAACCATAGCTTTGACTAGACAGACCTTTGTTGGCAAAGTAATGTCTCTGCTTTTTAATATGCTATCTAGGTTGGTCATAACTTTCCTTCCAAGGAGTAAGTGTCTTTTAATTTCATTGCTGCAATCACCATCTGCAGTGATTTTGGAGCCCCAAAAAATAAAGTCAGCCACTGCTTCCACTGTTTCCCCATCTGTTTGCCATGAAGTGATGGGACCAGATGCCATGATCTTAGTTTTCTGAATGTTTAGCTTTAAGCCAACTTTTTCACGCTCCTCTTTCACTTTCATCAAGAGGCTTTTTAGTTCCTCTTCACTTTCTGCCATAAGGGTGGTGTCATCTGCATATCTGAGGTTATTGATATTTTTTCCGGCAAACTTGATTCCAGCTTGTGCTTCTTCCAGCCCAGTGTTTCTCATGATGTACTCTGCATGTAAGTTAAATAAGCAGGGTGACGATATACAGCCTTGACATACTCCTTTTCCTATTTGGAACCAGTCTGTTGGTATGCTACTTCTACCCATTTCCCTTGTTTTCTACAGAACCGGTCTAGTTGTAAAACAGTATTATAATTAAGAGACCCTCCAACCGGCCACGGTTCAGCTTCCCCCAGTGGATACCGTGGCCATGCAGTATTACATAGGAAGATAAGGCATATCGTCTTTAAGCTCTAAGGATCAAATCTATCCCAGTTTTTCAGGATAAAGTTCAAAGGAGTGAGGATGGAATTGTTAGCTCCCATCTGTAAGAGAGAAAAAAAGCAACCAGCGCTATCTTTCTACTGGAGGCATCCCTCCCTGCTCTAGATGGGGGTGTAGACCAACTTTCCACTGAAGCTTTCCTTCCCTGGTTCGACTTAGAATGTCCCTTACTGACACAGGCACCATATTTGTTCCTCCCAGTTCTACCAGAGACGGGGTGTAGATGTACTGGGGGTAGACCTATGGCATCCCAGATTGATTTTTTAGTTCCTTACCTGCCTGTTACCCTCTCACTTCTACAGAGGATGAGAGAGAAATGCAATGCGTCATAGTAATTTATTCCAAGGCCACACGGATTGGAGCTAGATTTTGAACCTAGACAGTCTGGGTCCGGAGTCAAAAATCTTAACTGCCTTATTTTTTACTTAGACTATAGAAATGATATATTTATCTTTAATGCTAATTGAAACTAGTTATTTCAGAAGCAAAAATTTTACTACTCATATTTATGCGTGCATGCGTGCTCAGTCGCTACTGCCGTGTTGAACTCTTTGCAACTCAATAGACCATAGCCCTCCAGGCTCTTCTGCCAATACTGTGCCTCAATTTACTCATCTATAAAAAGGAGACAATAATAAAACCTACTTCACAGGGTTGTTGTAGATATTCAAAAAATGAAGAGACCCTTTTGCAAACCTCTAATAAAATAATAGATTTTGACAATGACCATCAGTTCTTTCCAGCATCACAGAGATAAGCTATTACATGCCTCCAGGTGAATATACACAACACTATTTTAGCAACAGTCCTACAAAAACATAAAATTTGAATCAGATCAAGCATTTAGATCAAAAATACTAGTTTAGGGGAAATATAGTGATGGAGAAATATGTTAAACCAGATTACAGGAACATTATCAGAAAAATCTAGAGTGAAGAAAATTCTGTAGGACAAATAACTACTTATTCAACAAAAAAAACTGTAGGGGAACAAACAAGGGGTAGGGTGAGAACCTATAAATCAAGAAAATTAAGAGACATACCAACCAAATGAAATCTGTAGAATTAAAAGAATCTTTTAGAGACATATACTGAAATATTTACAGATGAAACAGTGATGTCTGAGATTTACTTGAAAATAGTCCAAAGTGGGGAGGGTAGGTGCTTGTGTCAGGGAGCAGGTAGGTACTTTTTTCAGAAAAGTAATCAATTGTCCATCAACTTTACCTTTTTTGTATCTTTTTTTTCCCTAGGCATTTTAAAAATCCTTTGGGTGATCAAAAATTAATGGAAGATGGAACTAGCAGGTTTACCTGCAAAGGAAGACCAATTTACCATTTCATGGGGACCAGTACCTTCAGTCAATACACTGTGGTCTCAGATGTCAACCTTGCCAAACTAGATGACGATGCCAATTTAGAGAGAGTTTGTCTGCTTGGATGTGCATTTTCAACTGGCTATGGAGCTGTCATCAACAATGCCAAGGTAAAATGGTTAATCACCAGGCTGTGTAAAATAGATGTTACTGGGAGGCAGCATGATAAAGCAGTCAGATTTATCTTCAAAAATTGGCTCTGTCATTTATTACCTTTGTGATTCTAGGCAAGATATTTAACCTCTCCACTCCTCTCACTCTACTGTAATATCTACTACAAATAGTTGTGGGGATAATTAAATCATATTACATATGTAAGACATCTGGTCCAGAGGCTAGTATATAGTTGGCACCCAGTTCATGTTCATTTCCTTTCCTTTACTAGTATGTTAGATTGTTGACTATCCCTGATTTAAGTACAATCTGCTTAAACATGTCCCCTAAATCTGTCCCTTGTCCTGAGACAGCAGACCCGGTCAAGAGACAACAGAAAATACACCCATATAGCCACTTAGTTTCTCCCTGATGCAGCAGATTCCTCTCTCTCAAATGTAGTAATTCATCTCTACATCTCACTTTGCCCCTTTGTGGCTTCAAGGGAGGGTCTCAGATGGCAGCCCTGATGGTGGCAAGATGTGTCCCTGAAATTCCATGTTAGAATTTAGAAGCTTTTACAAAGCTCTTCAACTAAAAGACTAGAGAGATGTCACTATCACTTGGATGCTTCAAACAATCTCCTTTTTTTCCTTTTTTTAAAATTTGTACTGCCTGCCTGCAAGCAAAGGCTCCCCTTCCATCCATTCCCACTTCCTCCTCCCTCTGGTGCCACCTGAGAAGCTGGTCTCCAGGCCGCCCTCGCTGTCCCCATGCAGCACCCCGCATCAGTGAACCCACCCCCTCACCTCCAAGTGCACCCCCATGGGCAGATCCCAGCACACTATCCATCTTTCTTGTCTTCCTGTCCTTAGTTACCCTCTCTCCATCCGTCCACTAGCACTCACTTTTAGCCTATTTCAAAGGCCTCATTCTGAGCTTTGGGAGGCTGAGAGAAAGCACAGAGCTGCCAGAGTCAGGCACATGTAGGTTCAAACCCCACTCTACCACTTCTGTGGGATTTTGTGTGTGTTCAGTTGCTAAGTTGTATCCAACTCTTTGCAACCCCATGGATTGTAGCCCACAAGGCTCCTCTGTCCATTTGATTTCCCAGGCAAGAATACTGGTGACCTTATTTGAACGTCCTTGACATCAATCTTTATCCTTTATCTCTAAACTGCAAAATGCAACCAGAGTGATCTTCCTAAACAACAAAATCTGGAGATTTCATTCCCCTTTTCCTTCAATATGCTAGTCATTCTTTCCATTTCCTTTCATGGCTCACTGTTCCCCTGGGCCTGACTCCCAGTCTCTAGGTTCTAAATGTGGCCTCTAGACTTTTCACACCTGGCTCCCACCAACACTGCCTGGAAAGCTCCGCCACTTCTTCTGTCTGACTCCATTTATTTGTCACTTCCTGTTGGAAGCCTACTCCATCCTCCCAGGCATGCACTGGGCATGCCTCACAGTTTTCCCTAAAGTATCTGTATTTAACCCTTTCTTCCTTCTTATCACACTATGGAGAAGTTTCCCACTTATTTCTCCTTCCTATTAGATGATTTGCTCCATAAGGACAAGTTGTGATGGCTCTGGAGCCTAGCCTTGTGCCTGGCACATAGTATGAGCTTGGAAAGTTTTCAGCAAGTGAAAGAATAAAGCCAGGTTCATATGTAACCCCTAAAACATCTTGGTGAGGATTGGTCCTCAGCTTTGCAATCCAACTATTGTTTTTCATAAGATTACATAGAGTTGTTCAGTGTCAAGAAAATGAAGTCAGCCTAACCAAAATAAAAGGCTGATCTAGTAGCCAAAATAAAAAGATACGACTGAGAATTATATCAGTCAAGCAGATAGGGATGCTACTCTTGGCTCTCAGTATATTATCTCCTTCCAAAAATTCATTCATTCATTTATTCATTAGCAAAAAGTTAAGACTATATGGGAAGTCAAACTATAATCTGAAGGCTCCTACAGGAAGGGTATTGTTAGTTGGGTGGAGTTAAGAGCTGATGTGACCCTAGCAGTCAAGGCATATTTTCCTCTAGATAACACTGGAGACACAGGAAAGAATTACAGCTCTTTGCTACAGTCACCAGCACCACCACCACAGCTACCTTTTCACCCGGCCAATTTCTGGACTCCAAATTGACTATCACCTTCTACCACTGTAGTCTTTCTTCAGGGATATTAACACTTGAGATTCAGCAATAATTTTCTTTTAAATCTAGTCAGTTCAGTTCAGTTCAGTCGCTCAGTCATGTCCGACTCTTTGCAACTCCATGAACCAGGCCTCCCTGTCCATCACCAACTCCCAGAGTCCACCCAAACCCATGTGCATTGAGTCGGTGATGCCATCCAACCATCACATCCTCTGTCGTCCCCTTCTCCTCCTGCCCCCAATCCCTCCCAGCATCAGGGTCTTTTAAAATGAGCCAGCTCTTCACATCAGGTGGCCAAAGTATTGGAGTTTCAGCTTCAGCATCAGTCGTTCCAATCAACACCCAGGACTGATCTCCTTTAGGATGGACTGGTTGGATCTCCTTGCAGTCCAAGGGACTCTCAAGAGTCTTCTCCAACACCACAGTTCAAAAGCATCAGTTCTTTGGCACTCAGCTTTCTTTATAGTCCAACTCTCACATCCATACATGACCACTGGAAAAACCAGTGGTTTTTCCTTGACTAGATGGACCTTTATTGACAAAGTAATGCCTCTGCTTTCTAATATGCTGTCTAGGTTGGTTATATCTTTCCTTCCAAGGAGTAAGTGTCTTTTAATTTCATGGCTGCAATCACCATCTGCAGTGATTTTTGGAGCCCAGAAAAATAAAGTCAGCCACTGCTTCCACTGTTTCCCCATCTGTTTGCTATGAAGTGATAGGACCAGATGCCATGATCTTAGTTTCCTGAATGTTGAGCTTTAAGCCAACTTTTTCACTCTCCTCTTTCACTATCATCTAGTCAAAGCTTACCTAAATTCCCAGAATCTCTACTCCCTGCTGTTGAAGAACAGCTAATCCACTTCATGAGATGTTCAAGAAAGAGAAATAAATTTGATAGGAACAAGTAAAAAGAAGTGAATTGTCAGTAATCTAGACAAAAGGCAAGAGCTTTAATAATTTTTAATTTACCTCTGAGAAGAAAAATGATGCAATAACTCTGATTAATTATTAAGGACCATTCCCCCACCATCACCAGAACTCCTTGTTCTTTTTAATCTGTTTGTATCCTTTATTGCCAAATTAATTACATTTCATAGAGATCTTTGAAAGCATAAAAATGTCCTAAGAATTTTGTCTGTATATAGATAACCATAGACCATTTAAAGCTCTATTTTTAAATGGGGTTATACCTTATAACCTTCCCTTTTGGTTCAGATGGTAAAGAGTCCACCTGCAATGCAGGAGACTGGGCTTCAACCCCTGGGTCGGGAAGATCCCTGGGAGGAAGGCATGGCAATCCACTCCAGTATTCTTGCCTGGAGAATCCCATGGATATAGAAGCCTGGTGGGCTACAGTCGATGGGGTTGCATAGAGTCAGACATGACTAAGCAACTAACACAAACAAAAAAACAAACAATACTTTATAATGACCACCCCCCCCAACCCTGAACTACAATTAAAGACACTTTTACACACAGGTGTCCAGTTGTATAACACAATTGGTACAGTGTATTCAGCTTATACACTGTTGTGAGCTATACACAACTGTGTACAACACTGCTTCAGTGAGAAAAATGCACGTCTACTTCCAATTAGACTTACTGGCGAGCTTTATAACAGTCTCTGGAGAAATATATTTGGAAATATACTAAACTCATGCCACAGTATCACAGTAAAGATTACATAGTATATATAGAACAGTATTCTGAATATTTGCAAAATATATATATTCTTTTTCCCTGAGTGGCAAAAGCCAGTATATGCATGTCTAGTATGACACATAAACTAAAGTAAAATAGTCTCTCTTTCCTTAATGGTTTTGTTTTCAAATTAGAATATATCAAGGACTTTTCCTGGACACATTTTCTCTTTCTCTTGGGTTTATGCTTTTAATTCTAACAGTTTCTTATCACCACTGGAAAATATTAATTGAATATATCTCTGTATAGTATTTTCCCCACTATACCACTCTACAAAATAACATATTCCAGCTACAGCAGATTTCCTTGTCATCTCACATAGTATGTTTCTGTTGCATTTAATGTAACAAACATTCACTAAAGCTAAAACATACAGAAGACTCCTTGATAGCAATATGAAAGATTATATGCCCTCAAAGATTTTAGTCCACATGCACACACACAAAATCATTCAAAACTAATTTTAAATTATATGATATAGAAAAAGCAGAAAGGCGGGTACTAATTTCTAGTTGTAGAATCAAGAAACATTTCAAGAGTAGAGTGTGATTCAAGTTAGGCCTAGACATACAGGTTATATTTTAATTAAAGGAAATAAGGTGAAAAGCACATCAAGCTGAGGGAACAGCATGAACTAAGACATGGGGAAAGAAAACTGCAACATTTGGCTGTAGTTGTAGTACTGCGATTATTATGATGAAGAAGTAGAAAGGTATCAGACCAAGATAATAAAAATCCTTCAATGCCATGCAAAGACACACCTTCTTTGTTCCATTTGAATGAAGTGATGGTTTGGGATGATCAAGTTAATTCATATTTAGAGACATATTATTGGTCATTCAAAACCAATCACAACATTAATACCAAAAAACCAAAAAAGACCTATTAGAAATACAGATGTCAAATTACTTGTGACCTTTTTTCGATCTATATCTTATTTAAATTTAAACTTTTATTTTATAATGCAATATAGTTGATTTACAATGTTGTGTTAATTTCAGGTGTATAGCGAAATGATTCATACATATATCCATATGTAAATAGTGCTGCAATGAACACTGGGGCTTGTGATCTATTTAAAGTGAAGTTGCTCAGTTGTATCCAACTCTTTGCAATCCCATGGGCTGTAGCCTTCCAGGCTCCTCTGTCCATTGGATTTTCCAGGCAAGAATACTGGAGTGGGTTGCCATTTCCTTCTCCAGATCTTCCTGACCCAGGGATTGAACCCAGGTCTCCCACATTGCAGGCAGACACTTTACAGTCTGAGCCACCAGGAAGATCTATTTTAAAAAGAAACCAATAAGCCCTTCAAAATGTGTGGGCTTTAGTTTTTGTTCTCGTAACACTAAAGGGAAAAGGAAGACAAGAGAACGATTGTTTCTTGGGTTTGTAGAAATATGAGCTGGTAATTCTAATTCTAATAGCCTTCAAATGTTTCTTCAAATTTAGCCAGTGATTCATACATTTTCACATTGGCAAATTTCCCCCATTTAGCTGTATCATTTAGCTTTACAACAGACAGGCTTTTATATCTCTGTTCCTGTCCCCACTTCACTCTGTCCCTTTTTCAAAAAATGGGACCAGCTGCTTGAAAAGTTAATTTATAGTGTTCTTGCCTGCAGGTCACACCTGGTTCCACCTGTGCCATCTTTGGCCTAGGAGGTGTCGGTCTCTCTGCTGTAATGGGTTGTAAAGCATCAGGAGCTTCCCGAATCATAGTTATTGACATCAATAGTGAGAAGTTTACAAAGGCCACAGCCCTTGGAGCCACTGACTGTCTCAATCCTAAAGACCTAGACAAACCCATTCAAGAGGTCATCGTTGAAATGACCAACGGAGGTGTGGATTTTGCCTTTGAGTGTGTAGGAGGAGCTAAAATCATGGTATGTATTTTTTATAATAGGATATAATAAACATTGCTTATTGACATAATTAACATTGAAATATATTAATATGTTTATATCTAATATTAATACTTATATATATGTTAAGTTTATATAAGCAATACTTATTAATATATTAGATGCCATTATATGTTATATAACATAATTAATTTTTATTTGTTATATTGCTAATTACTACTTAATATTAATGTGTTATTAACATTTGTTTATTCTTTCACATGAAATTCAGCAAAAAACATTAACAGAAAACTTAGAAATTAAAACTTTATAAAAGAATTGTGCCTATGAGAACTAGGGAAAAAGAAAAGGCAGTCCTAGAAGAGGGAATAGAGAGGGTGACTGGTGTCCCTCCTAACAGCCAAAGATATCCACTCTCACATTAAAAGTACAGCCAGGAGAGGTTAGCACCCTGCAAACAAGCCAGTTGTATCCATCAGATCTAAATAAATGGGCTGCAGAATTAGGTCCAAATTATGTGTGAAATTTTCAATTAAAAAATCAACAAGCTGCAAAATTAAATCTAAATCCATTTTTCCTAAACACTACAATTTTGATTCATTCAGATTTCTTCTCCTCTGAGGACAGGAAAGGAGGGCCCTTCTAAGTGCAGGGTCCACACCTCTAGTCCTGTCTGTTCTGCTCCAAAAGATGGGATAAAGAGCCAATAGCCAATGAAGGGATTAGTTAGCCTCCAGAGTGTGTAGCCTTAGCCTAGAGTCAACAGGGCTGCAAAGTGTGTATGTATGCTAGTCACTCAGTCGTGTCCGACTCTTTGTGACCCCATGGACTGTAGCCCACCAGGCGCCTCTGTCCATGGGATTTCCTAGGCAAGGATACTGGAGTGGGTTGCCATTTCCTTCTCCAGGGGATCTTCCCGACCCAGGGATGGAACCTGGGTCTCCACACTGCAGGCGGATTCTTTACCATCTGAATACTAGGGATCGCAAAGAGGCAGACACTACTGGGCACAGGGAGGCTGTAAAGAGTGCAGTTCTGTACTTCAGTCTCCCAGGAGCAGGCTTTGCTGATTCCTCTCCTCAGTTCTCACCTGCCATGTCTTCCCCAGGAGAGAATGGAAACTGGGAAGAGCTGCTGAGAGCAATAGGCTGCCCTTCCTGGGCCTTTCCTCACAGAATGGTTTCACTGCAAATAGCGTAACTGCTTAAGAGAGGATCTGGCCAGTAATAAGCGTATGCATGCATGTGCTCGTTGCTCAGTTCTGTCTGACTCTTTGTGACCCCACAGATTGTAGCCCACCAGGCTCCTCTGTCCACGGGATTCCTAGGCAAGGACACTGGAGTGGGTTGCCATCTCCTCTTCTAGGAGATCTTCCCAACCCGTGTCTTCTGCATTGGCAGATGGATTCTTTACCACTGCACCACCTGGGAAGGACTCAATAAATGCTAGCTATTACTGCAATTCATGCAGGGAGGGTTCCTTGTCCTGCACTGCTCCTCCACATCCAATGCTTCAGGCCCTACTTTTATAATTGTCCTTGGAGCCTGAGGACTGCAATGTGCCACATCCATTCCTCCACTTCCCACAGCTCACATGCTTCACAAACACTGAAATTCAGCCCATTTAACCTTATTTTTCTAGTACAGAGATTCTCAAAACCGGTTATACTTTAGAAGTATCCGGGGAGTTGTTTTTCAGTGTCAATGAATAGACCCATACCTAGGATATTCTCATGCACTGGGGACCCAGGTACTAATATTTTTTACAAGTTTCTCAAGCTGAGAACCACTGATCTTAAATCTTTCAGGTTCCAATATTATCTTATTTATTATACCAAGAAATGCATTTTAAATTATGGAACAGAATCACACTAGAGAATCCAAATTTAAAAAGATGGGTTTATTTAACCACAAAAAATGAACTGCCTACCCTTACACCAAGGGAAAGGAAAGCTAAATTTCTAGGTTGTGGAAGAGATTCCGGTAATGGGTATGAACTTGACTCCGAAGACTTCTAATGCTCTAAAGCAGCCTAAGAAACCCAACAAAACAATTAGAAATTTACAATAATAGACAGTTTTATAAGATTTTGAGAATTAAAAATAATTCTCATCAAAAGTTATCAGAGGCTACTAAATAAAACCATGTATTTGTATATAATACCTATTTAACTAAGTCATATTTATGGAGGTCAATTCCCTGCTTGGAGAAAAGCTCAGAAATGTAGAAAAGGGCAACAGGAAAGACATTAAATTTAAAAATAAAGAGGAGGGTTCCTTGGTGGTCCAGTGGTTAAGACTCTACGCTTTCACTGCAGAGGGCACAGGCTCAATCCCTGGCCGGCAAACTAAGATCCCTAAGCCACATGGCATTGCCAAACCCAAAATGGGAATAATCTAAGTAGCTCCCTAAAGGTAACAAGCAGTGCCAGTGTTGTTTTCCTCTCTCTGTGGGTCCTTCTGTACAATATTCATTAAACAAAAATGCTTCTGCCATACAAGAAGTGTAAAAAGTAAAAGAGTTGCTATTTAGAAATGTTAGAAATTTTCAAAACTATAAATAAACAGATTCAAATAAAGCTTTCAAAACACATTCTAAAAGTTCTAAGTCATTTTCCATCTAGTCATGACTAGTTCCACTAGTCATTTCCTAGTAAGACAGACAGAGACAGCAAGAGAAGAGGGAGAGAATATACTGTACTTCAGACTGCTTCTTTCATATAGTGATCAGTGATGAAAACAGTATTTCTATTGGAACTTTTGTAAAGTCACCTCGACAAGTGAGAATCAAGTTGACCACGTACTACGGTAAAGGAGAAGAAAATGGCAACCCACTCCAATACTCTTACCTGGAAAATCCCACGGACAGAGGAGCCTGGTAGGCTACAGTCCATGGGGTCGCAGAGAGTCTGACACAACTGAGCAACTTCACTTCACTCACTTCTTTCACTTCATACTTTATCACTGGAGAGGAAATGGCAACCCACTCCAGTATTCTTGCCTGGAGAATCCCATGGACAGAGAAGCCTGGTAGGCCATGGTCCATGGGGTCGCAGAGAGTTGGACATAACTGAAGTGACTGAGCATGCATGGCAAAGGATATGGGGTAAATTATGCTTTTCTTCTACAACGTTAGTCTCAAAAGAGTTTAAAATGTTCAACTGTACCACACAGCTTCTATGTGGAATGGCCATCCACAAGTTTATATTTTTCTTAAACTTATTTATGTTTTCAATCTTGGCATTTCATATTAACTCCAAACCTGCAGTGGGTTAAAATAATAGTATTTTTTCTTCTCTTATGCAAAGATCAGTGCAAATCCTCTGAGCCCCTGTTTTCCATGTGGTGACTTAGCAATGAAGGAAGTTCTAATTTATGGCTTTACAATCTCAACACGAGTTTCTCTTGGTTGTTAAAGCAGAGGGATAGCTGGCAGGTTGCCCACTGGCTTTTCTATTTTGGCCGGGAAATGGCACACATCACTCTGGCCTATAGCCCAGAGCTAGTCACGTGACTCTATATAACTGCAGGAGAGCTAAAAACTATAGGGAAGTAGATGAAATGTTTAACAAGCAGCAGCCACTGTCATTTTCTGTTTAACTGTTTTGTCTTCTGTTTTAAATAGCATTTCTTTTAATTTATCTCTACATTGAGATCTATTAAGTTCATAGTATATGCTTCTATTTACTTATTCACTCTCTCTTCATGACTTAATTTGCATCCTAAGCCTCTGGAATTGCAAATATGTGTTTGCATATTCCATTGTAGATGGTCAAAAACTTGTTGATTCAAGTTTACAATATCGTCTATACATCTTTCCTTAACTTCATGTATGTGTATTTTTCTTGACATACAATGAAATACACTATAGGTTCAGCATAACTGTGGTGTTAAACAGAGTAAAATATGTTTTGTTCCACTTAAATATCATTTTTTATATTTGTAGCAAAATAAGTTTATTATTTTTTTTATTATTCATTTTATTTTTTTTTAATTTACATGTATTCCCCATCCTGATTCCCCTTCCCACCTCCCTCTCTACCCAATCCCTCTGGACCCAGACACTTAAATATCATTTTTGATGATGTTCAAAATTTTATTGGATGTGCTATCTGAAACAGAACATAAGTGACTCAAGTCTCAATCTATATTATAACCATAAGGTCATAATGCAGAATTGTGTAAATTTTCCCTGAAGCATTGAACACACTCACATTGCAGTTCATACTCTACTTTTCTACCTACTCAGCTAATCTTTTTTTGTTTGACCTTCCAGAGAGCAGCCCTGGACAGTGTAACAGTAGGCTGGGGAGTATGCACTATCATTGGAGTAAACGTTGGTGACAATGGATTGAATGTTTCTGCAGTGGAGCTATTAATGGGCCGTACTCTAACTGGAACAAGCTTTGGTGGTCAGTTTTTGTTTTCTTTTTTCTTCATGCTGCTGCTAAGTCATTTCAGTCATGTCCAACTCTGTGCGACCCCATAGACGGCAGCCCACCAGGCTCTCCCGTCCCTAGGATTCTCCAGGCAAGAGTACTGGAGTGGGGTGCCATTGCCTTCTAGTAGTACTCAAATTATCAAAATGAAGCTTGCTGAAAGAAAAAATATTTTTTTAAATATTGAGTACCTAGAACATATCTGAAGACTACATGAAAGCTATTTATTCTATTGGTTACTTGAAAGTAAACAGAATTTTTATAGAAGGATAACTGTAATTTGCAAATTGAAATCCAATTTACATTAAAATAGACCAATATAGGGGAACAAAAGGTAGACTTGGATCAAACAGATAATTCCTTATCTAGAAATAGAAAATAATCTTGAATTTTCTTGAAGAAAAAATTTAATAGATTAAAAACACACAAAAAAATTAAAGATGGCAGGGGGATAATCTATTTGAAACAACCCATATCTGACCTAAAAATTTCAGTCATTTGACAAACGCTGGTTAAACTATCCCTTCACGTCAAGACCCATGTGTTTATTTGACATTTTGGGCAATTACAGGTTGGAAAGGTGTCACTTCTGTTCCAAAGTTGGCTGCTGACTACAAGAATAAGAAATTGGATTTGGATGCATTGGTATCCCATACCCTACCTTTTGACAAAGTCAATGAGGCATTTGACCTAATGTACCAAGGAAAAAGGTAAATTACCAAATTTCAGAGTGAGCAGTCTGAAAAATCTTTACAAAGATTCTATTTTCATTTGATGTTGAAAACTAATCAGTTTGTCTTTTCTGACACTTTCCACATTATCAGAAGTACTCAAAACCCTTAAAAGATTAAATAGTGGCCATTTGGAAAAAAGAAAACTTCCTACTCTATCTCCATAATATCATGGAGTATATTAAGTCATGTCTGGTTCTTTGAGACTCCATGGACTGCACCACACTAGGCTTCCCTTGTCTTTCACTATCTCCCAGACAGTCTTTCACCGTCTCTCACTATCTTCTCTCTCTTTCACTAACTCACTCTCTCTTTGCTCAAAGTTATGTCCAGAGTCAGTGATGCCATCTAACCATCTCATCCTCTGTCACCCACTTCTCTTCCTGCCCTCAATCTTTCCCAGCATCAGGGTCTTATCCAATGAGTCAGCTCTTCACATCAGATGGCCAAAGTATTGGAGCTTCAGTTTCAGCATCAGTCCTTCCAATGAATATTCAGAGTTGATTTCCATACATTGTTCCAAAATAGAGTGATGGTATAAACTGACACACATTTTCCCCTTCATAAACAATTTTTAACTCAGTTGGGGCTACTCTGGAGAGAGAGTGATTTCTAGATTATAATGTCAGGTTCCTTTGGTACATTATTGCCCTGGATCTGAAATCATTGTGGTCTGCAATCGACATAGAAGGCCCACTCCAGGCCCTTCATTATCAGATTCAAATGAAAACCATGAAAATGTGAGCAGTGGGGGATGTCCAATATGTCAAGGATGTCCCAACTCTCTCATTTTCTAGGTTTTTCATGGGTATCCTGTAAGTAATTCAAGTCTACAATTTCAGCTACATTGTGCTCTCTTGGCACAGATCCTAAGAACTGATTTATAAAAGTGACCCAATTATGGGATCCCTAGTAACTGGGGAGTAAGACTAGGATCAATGATTTTGGTTAAAATAACCACAGCACTGGTCAACGGGAGCAAAGGACAAAACACCAGGAACAGTATTAAATAGAGAAAATGCAAAAAGGCAACAAAAAGAAAATATATCACAAAAGAGGTAGGGGGAAAGCATACAGTTAAATGACAGGAATATGAAGCAGAGAATAAATGTTGCAAAAGAAGAAAATAGATCCACAGTGTGAAGACCCAGGATATTTCCTGGGGAAGAAACCTGAGAAAATATCCCTACTACATGAACTTCCTAATTTGCAAATGTGTTCACTGCAACATATCAAAAGGAACTTCAATAAAAAGAAAGGAAATCATCCCTGCTGAGTGAGGTGAAGATGATTTTCTTTGCAGTTTGAGAGCAGACTCCCTGTGTTTTCAGATAGCTTAATAGAAAAGGAATGTGTGAAGAAGAAACTGAATCTCTTGCATGGATTTCTGCAAACAGAAATAAAGAAGCAGTTATGTGACTATGTAAATTACATAAAGAAGAATTATCAGTGGAGGGCTACCTGGCTAAAATCAAATCCTTTTTATATAAAGATCTGTCTTTGGAGAACAGAGTTCAGGCTTTCAGTTGGGAAGTGAATGGATGTCTAGAAAACAAGTGGTAAAGACTGCAGAAAGAGGAAAGCAAAGGAAAACGAGTCCCCCAAACTTGTTTCTAAACTTTGTATACCTAGAAAAAGCCAGTCTGATGAGAAACAAAGTTTAGGCCAACCCAGGATTATAAGGTAAACTACCGGGCAGACCACCATCACATCTCGTTTCGCAGGGAGACCGGAGGAAGGAACTGAAAGATCAAAATTGGACAATCTTATCAATGAAGAAGAAAAGAACCAAGAGGAAAAAAACCATAAAGTCACATCCAGAGAACCAGTTGCTAGACCACTCACTGCAGAAGAACCAGAAAGAGTAAAATCCATAAACACACTTGGAAATGGAAGAACAAAGAGAGGAAGAGATATAGAAGTCAAGCAAAGAACCAATACCTAAACAGAAATCTAAGGAGGAGCCACACAGAACCAAAAGTTCAGGCTGAAATGGATAAAGGAGATAAGAAAGATAGAAAGAAACACAGAAGACAGCCCAAAGATGCTAGCTGCCAGAGACCTGAAGAAAAATAACCTGAAAGAGTAAAATCACAAGTTTCTCATTACACAGATAAGGATAAAAAATTCTGGAAACTGGAAGTCCAAGATTAAAGTGCCAGCAGAGAGGAGAAGAGATGCAAAACTACATCCGAAGACCCAACTGAGAAAAAGAAAAAACAACTCAAACTAAAACAGTGGTGTCCTCCAAGACCAACCCTCTGAAGTGCATTCAATGCAGACAGTACCTGGATGACATCACATCAGACCTCTTGGAGCTGTTCCTAGTAGGCAAATGTGAGGATATGTAGCTTTTCATACATTCACAGCAAAGTAAAGGTCTAGAAAGTTCTATCAGAAAACCAGGCCTTGGTGGGGGCATGGATTCTGATGCCCTGATGGCAGAGGATGATAGGGAGACCTATATCTACAAGCAGTGGTATGATCAGGACTATGAGAGATTTGAGTTCCCTCCAAAAACTCAGCTGATGGAGAAAAAGTAAAAAGTCTACACAAGCTGTGCTTATCTGACTGAAATGAGGCAAGAAGAAATTCCCAAGATCACAGAGCAGCTTGAGCTGAGTGGGATGGCCGAGTTCCCTACAGTTCAGTTACCAAGCATGTCATTCAATGTCAAGTGGGTGAAAGTGTATATACTTCTACCCTGAGGCCTTCACATTGGACATACAGCTGTCTAGTCCTGTAAAACACTCACAGAAGGAGCCTATGAATGAAGATCTGAATCCAGAATCCTATAAGAAATACATCAAACTACATCAAAGGCAGAGACCTGGACACCCATGAGCTATACTGAATTGGCCACATAAGACATCTTCTGTATCAAGAGTAATGGCAAGTTCAATGAGAGAGACATCAAGTTCAGACAAGTTTTACAGGTTGGCAGAGGCCTCTGCTCTTCCAGGAGGCAGTAGACTCTGCCAGAAAATCGTGCCTACAATGGAGTTGTAACATCGCACACATGGTGGTGTTTTAAGAGTTAGGTAGAGGTAGTTCTTTTTCCAAACGCTTCTAATTATCTGTGGGTACTGACAATGACCATAACTATCTGTCATAGCCCTTGCTTTTAGACCTCTATTTTAAAGTTGCAGAGCTCTTTCTGCAAAAGAAATCCATGAGCAGAAGTCCAGCGAATAACAAAAGCACAAGTGTGGAATGTGTGGGCTCTGTCTGAGCCACCTCCCCAGCGATCCTTGAGTTCTGTTTATGACTATCTGCATTCTGCTCCTTCTCATGAGTCCCTCCCCACTCCCTGCTCTTCCTGGGCTCTCCTTCCTTCCTTTTCATAGGGTCTCTCCCTGTCCACACTTTTCCAAATCTCTTGACTTCATTCAGTCTTTTTCTGGGATCCTAACAATGGTTAGGAGCTAACCTGAAACTAATCCATACAGATATAAAGTTGCTTTACTTTCTAGATATTGTAAAGTGAAGATTTTCTAGAGAAAAAAAAAAGAAAAGGAAAAATAAGCATTATTCTTTAAGCTACACGGAGTAACCTAGTGTGTAAGCCCCACAATATCTTGTACAATCTTAATAACCCTGTAAGTAGTATTCATCACATTAGGAGTTAGATTAGGATTTAGGGCCTTACTGGGCTTCTCTAGTGACTCAGATGGTAAAGAATCTGCCTGCAATGTGGAAGACCTGGGTTTAATCCCTGGGTTGTAAAGATCCCCTGGAGAAGAGAACAGTTATCCACTCCAGTATTGTGGCCTGGAGAATTCCTTGGATAGAGGAGCCTGGAAGGCTACAGTCCATGGGGCTGCAAAGAGTCGGACATGACTGAGCAACTTTCACTTTCACTTTAGAGCCTAACTGGCATTCATAGCTCCTCCAGCACTCTTTTTCTCAGTCATGGAATATATCCACAAGGCCTACTAAGTAGCAGTCAAACGGAAAATGCTGCACTACTTTATCAATACCTGGGCAAGACTCCCACACTATACCATGTAGGCCTGATAATCAGCGGTAAAATGGAGGCCGAGGGGTAGACCACCTGAATGAGGTCTCCTGCTTCCCCCTGGCTCACGAAGAAAACCAGCTGACTGCCCACACAGCTAGAAAGGTGGCAAAAGAGAAGGCAGAGGATGGGCCTCCCCAGGGACGCTGACTATACAGGAACAGGAAGTACAATTGAGGTTAGACCCTCCTGCCATACCAACTGCATAGTAGCAAGGAAGTGGAGGGAACACAACACCCAGTTGGCCTCTTACGGTGCAATGACCCTGACTTACGGTGCAGAAAGGCCACAGAAGTTCTTCCATCGGAAAGTGTAGCTCCAGGTCCTGGGTGAAAACAGTATGTATGCTGGCAACCTGCTAATGCCAGGGATTTCACAGCTCCAACAGTAAGGTCCAGGAGAAGCTTTTACATTTCTAAAGGAGTAGAAGTCCTTAAATTCTCCGAAAGCAACATTCCAACACATCAACCACTCATTTTTTTGATGCCCAATTTTCTCTAAGCTACAGGAGAGCCAAGAACAGTTATCCCAAGATGAAAATCACAGTACAGTCTCACCTGTGGTGGAGTGCTCTACTTCTCTATAACACCAATGGGCAACAAGAACTTTGCCCAGAGTCAAGTGAGGGTCCGAAATTTTCCCCCAGCTTACTAACACCATATGAAACATTAGTAATGTCATGAATGGAAGTGGCTGACAAGATAAAAGAAATTAGGCTGAGCAAAGTAGGTATCTGTACAGAAATACTAAACTGAATCTTGAAACAAACAAAAAAAATTATTTGTAGGTTTTGGTGAAATTTACCATGAAAATTATACTGATTGTTGTTTTATTATTCTTAACAGCATTCGGACTGTCCTGCTCTTTTGACAACACCAGGAACAATTTGGAATACTAGCTGACTAAATCTGAATCTGTCTGGTTAATCCATTCATGATATGATGAATAATGATAGCCATGAGTTTAAACACATATTTGCAGTTAACACCTAATATTAAATAGCTATAAAGATTATAGCATTTGTATCTATAAAATTTATCAATATCTCCTATGTTAAATAACTATGATTGTTGATATGTTTATGAATAGTCATATGATGTTTGGGCATTGTTTAAAACTAGTTCTGGAGAGCTGGAAGTGGGGAATAAAGGGGTCATAAATAAAACTAGATTGTCTATATGTTTATAATTTTTTAGGTGGGGTGATAAATATATGGGGTTTCATTATATTGCTCTCTCTACTGTTGTATATGTTTAAGTTTTTCCATAATAAAAAGCTTTCTACCAGAAAAAAATCATTATGGATATGTAGACTGTAATAAGATACATATATCATTAAAATGTACATCATATATGTAACACAATTTACAATAAGTAACAAGCTACTCTTCCTTAATTAGCTGCTAAATAATTTTAATACCTGTTAATTTCTCTTAGCTCCACTTCACCACTGTGAACTATAATCACAAGTAGTGGGATATCAGAAACTATATAAATGAGTGTATATGTATATGTATATATATATATATGTAAAGATTTTTTAAAAGAAAATATATTTATACTCTCTAATTTCCATTTTTATTAAATAAGTCCCCCTTTTTTCTTTCATAACTATCACAATGTACAATGTGAACATTTATTTACTAAATTTGTACTAAATAATCTATTAATAATTTGTATTAATCTATTTTTTATATTCAACTAGAAATTACAAAGAACAATGTACTTATATAAATGCAAATAAAGCTATTAATAGTTACAAGACATAATAGACAATAAGATTTATATGAAAAGCAAAATGAGAGTTCTCAAACTATTATACTAACAGATTTTACAATGGACAGTTTAAGAATAAGATAGATAATAATTCAGATCAGAGTAACAAAGACTATTTCTCAGTTTAGCATAATTTCTGAAATCTACTAGTATGGGGTTTTCTTTTGTTTTTTTTAATGTTTACCACACTGAACTCTGAGAGAAGATAAACTTCTCTGAAGTTTTGGCTGAGGAAGGTAGTAATATCTCAAAGTAGAAACTTCTATTTCTATTTAAATTCTCTTTCATTAGAAATAGATGCCAGTTAATCCATCTGTAAAGGCTCCCTTTGTCGGCATTGTGGGGGATAGGACGCACCCCATGTGTGGTTAGCCTTTCTCATGCTATTCCCTACGCTAGTTCTGTTCTTGCTCATCATGCCCTGCCCTCCTCTCCTTGGCTTCCTCAGTCCTTCCTAGGTTTAGCTTGAGACCCACCTCCTCTCAGATCTTGGAAGCCAAGAAAGCTGTATTTATTCCCTGATCTCCTTTGGCTCTTAGTATCTTTAGTGAAATCTTACCTCATGCAGCTTCTTCCATTGTTATTTTCAAGTCTATGTTGGTAAACTCCTTAAAGGTAGAACAATCCTTGAATCTAACCTTCTATTAGAAATGCTCAATGGATACATGTTGTCTGATACCAAAATTTATCCTCACAATGTTGTAGCACACGTTCGGGGAAACAAACTCACTCAGAAGGACAATGCAGATAGCAGAGTGCAGTTTATTACACTGGTGGGCCCAAGGCAGAGTCTCCTCTTAGCCAAGGACCCTGACCAGTTTTTGTGAAAACCTTATATACCCTAAGTGTACCCGCCCAAACCTACCTCCCCAAATTCCCTGAAACTAGTCTGAACAAAGGAAAAGAAAGATACAATCAAAGTTAACTCGTGATTCAGATGCCTTAAGCCTAGGTAGTTAACAGTGGGCCTGTGATCATCAATTATCAATAGGCCTGTGATCATACCCCAATAAGCATAATAGAATTCATTATTCTGTTTGGTTACACAGATAATTAGGGTATTCTTTTAGGCAATGGAGAGGCTAGGTAAGAGCCCTGGGCTCTTCTACCCAGGCGGTCTGGTTTTCCAGTTGATGTGTCGTTTCCATAGATACTGGGCAAAAAGCTCAAAGTCCACAGTCCACCCCAAGATGGAGCCCTGCTTTCAAGATGGAGCCCATTCTGTCTGTTTCCTCCTTCAACAAGTCTCCGAAAAGTTCGTATTAGACATTTTGAATGAAATTTTTCCAAAACATTTCTATACCCCTCTTTTTTTCCTATATAAAGAAATGCAAATCTAACCCTAATAACTTAGAATAGCCATTATGAATATTATTTTTAATTAGTAATATTAATTAGTTAAAACTATTAACTAATAAAGTTAATTAGTAAAATTAATAACTAGGTTAATAACAATTAACTATATAGGACATTTCACACCAAAACAATCAATTTCACCTTTTTCTCAAGTGCACACGGAACCTTCTCCAGAATAGATCACATCCTGGGCCATAAATCTGGTCCTGGAAAATTCAGAAAAATTGAAATCATTCCAGTCATCTTTTCTGACCACAGTGCAGTAAGATTAGATCTCAATTACAGGAAAAAAATTGTTAAAAATTCAAACATATGGAGGCTAAATAACACGCTTCTGAATAACCAACAAATCATAGAAGAAATCAAAAAAGAAATCAAAATATGTATAGAAATGAATGAAAATGAAAACACAACAACCCAAAACCTATGGGACACTGGAAAAGCAGTGCTAAGGGGAAGGTTCATAGCATTACAGGCTTACATCAAGAAACAAGAAAAAAGCCAAATAAATAACCTAACTCTACACCTAAAGCAATTAGAGAAGGAAGAAATGAAGAACCCCAGGGTTAGCAGAAGAAAAGAAATCTTAAAAATTAGGGCAGAAATAAATGCAAAAGAAACTAAAGAGACCATAGCAAAAATCAACAAAGCTAAAAGCTGGTTTTTTGAAAAAATAAACAAAATTGACAAACCATTAGCAAGACTCATTAAGAAACAAAGAGAGAAGAACCAAATTAACAAAATAAGAAATGAAAAGGGTGAGATCACAACAGACAACACTGAAATACAACGGATCATAAGAGACTACTACCAGCAGCTCTGTGCCAATAAAATGGACAACTTGGATGAAATGGACAAATTCTTAGAAAAGTATAACTTTCCAAAACTGAACCAGGAAGAAATAGAAGATCTTAACAGAGCCATCACAAGCAAGGAAATCGAAACTGTAATCAAAAATCTTCCAGGAAACAAAAGCCCAGGACCAGATGGCTTCACAGCTGAATTCTACCAAAAATTTAGAGAAGAGCTAACACCTATCTTACTCAAACTCTTCCAGAAAATTGCAGAAGAAGGTAAACTTCCAAACTCATTCTATGAGGCCACTATCACCCTAATTCCAAAACCAGACAAAGATGCCACAAGAAAAGAAAACTACAGGCCAATATCACTGATGAACATAGATGCAAAAATCCTTAACAAAATTCTAGCAAACAGAATCCAACAACATATTAAAAAAATCATACACCATGACCAAGTGGGCTTTGTCCCAGGAATGCAAGGATTCTTTAATATCCGCAAGTCAATCAATGTAATACACCACATTAACAAATTGAAAGATAAAAACCATATGATTATCTCAATAGATGCAGAGAAAGCCTTTGACAAAATTCAACACTCATTTATGATTAAAACTCTCCAGAAAGCAGGAATAGAGGGAACATACCTCAACATAATAAAAGCTATATATGACAAACCCACAGCAAGCATCACCCTCAATGGTGAAAAATTGAAAGCATTTCCCCTGAAATCAGGAACAAGACAAGGGTGCCCACTCTCACCACTACTATTCAACATAGTCTTGGAAGTTTTGGCCACAGCAATCAGAGCAGAAAAAGAAGTAAAAGGAATCCAGATAGGAAAAGAAGAAGTGAAACTCTCGCTGTTTGCAGATGACATGATCCTCTACATAGAAAACCCTAAAGACTCTTCCAGAAAATTACTAGAGCTAATCAATGAATGTAGTAAAGTTGCAGGATATAAAATTAACACACAGAAATCCCTTGCATTCCTATACACTAACAATGAAAAAACAGAAAGAGAAATTAAGGAAACAATACCATTCACCATTGCAACAAAAAGAATAAAATACTTAGGAGTCTATCTACCTAAAGAAACAAAAGACCTATACATAGAAAACTATAAAACACTGATGAAAGAAATCAAAGAGGACACAAACAGATGGAGAAACATACCGTGTTCATGGATTGGAAGAATCAATATTGTCAAAATGGCTATTCTACCCAAAGCAATCTATAGATTCAATGCAATCCCTATCAAGCTACCAACGGTATTTTTCACAGAACTAGAACAAATAATTTCACAATTTGTATGGAAATACAGAAAACCACGAATAGCCAAAGTAATCTTGAGAAAGAAGAATGGAACTGGAGTAATCAACCTGCCTGACTTCAGACTCTACTACAAAGCCACAGTCATCAAGACAGTATGGTACTGGCACAAAGACAGAAATATAGATCAATGGAACAGAATAGAAAGCCCAGAGATAAATCCACGAACCTATGGACACCTTATCTTTGACAAAGGAGGCAAGGATATACAATGGAAAAAACACAACCTCTTTAACAAGTGGTGCTGGGAAAACTGGTCAACCACTTGCAAAAGAATGAAACTAGAACACTTTCTAACACCATACACAAAAATAAACTCAAAATGGATTAAAGATCTAAATGTAAGACCAGAAACTATAAAACTCCTAGAGGAGAACATAGGCAAAACACTCTCCGACATAAATCTCAGCAGGGTCCTCTATGACCCACCTCCCAGAATATTGGAAATAAAAGCAAAACTAAACAAATGGGACCTAATGAAACTTAAAAGCTTCTGCACTACAAAGGAAACTATAAGTAAGGTGAAAAGACAGCCCTCAGATTGGGAGAAAATAATAGCAAATGAAGAAACAGACAAAGGATTAATCTCAAAAATATACAAGCAACTCCTGAAGCTCAATTCCAGAAAAATAAATGACCCAATCAAAAAATGGGCCAAAGAACTAAACAGACATTTCTCCAAAGAAGACATACAGATGGCTAACAAACACATGAAAAGATGCTCAACATCACTCATTATTAGAGAAATGCAAATCAAAACCACAATGAGGTACCATTACACGCCAGTCAGGATGGCTGCTATACAAAAGTCTACAAGCAATAAATGCTGGAGAGGGTGTGGAGAAAAGGGAACCCTCTTACACTGTTGGTGGGAATGCAAACTAGTACAGCCACTATGGAAAACAGTGTGGAGATTTCCTAAAAAACTGGAAATAGAACTGCCATATGACCCAGCAATACCACTTCTGGGCATACACACTGAGGAATCCAGATCTGAAAGAGACACGTGCACCCCAATGTTCATCGCAGCACTGTTTATAATAGCCAGGACATGGAAGCAGCCTAGATGCCCATCAGCAGATGAATGGATAAGGAAGCTGTGGTACATATACACCATGGAATATTACTCAGCCGTTAAAAAGAATTCATTTGAATCAGTTCTAATGAGATGGCTGAAACTGGAGCCCATTATACAGAGTGAAGTAAGCCAGAAAGATAAAGAACATTACAGCATACTAACACATATATGTGGAATTTAGAAAGATGGTAATGATAACCCTATATGCAAAACAGAAAAAGAGACACAGAAGTACAGAACAGACTTTTGAACTCTGTGGGAGAAGGTGAGGGTGGGATGTTTCGAGAGAACAGCATGTATATTATCTATGGTGAAACAGATCACTAGCCCAGGTGAGATGCATGAGACGAGTGCTTGGGCCTGGTGCACTGGGAGGACCCAGAGGAATCGGGTGGAGAGGGAGGTGGGAGGGGGGATCGGGATGGGGAATACGTGTAACTCTATGGCTGATTCGTGTCAATGTATGACAAAACCCACTGAAATGTTGTGAAGTAATTGGCCCCCAACTAATAAAATAAAATTTAAAAAAAAAAAGTTAAAAAAAAAAATAGCAATTAACTAAGCTGTGAGGCAGTAGTTTCCCTCTCTCTCTCCAAACACTCCTGCTCACCATCCCTGCCTCTATCAGTCTTTTATTTTTCCACAGCTACTTCTCTGATTTGAAAAACAAAAAAAAAGTCTCATTATTGTTAACAAAGCTGCTGGGAATATTTATGAAATCAGTGAAAACTCAGGGTGATATGTATGGGGTTTAAGGGTTAACCATTATCATTCCTTTAGCAGCAAAGGCCTTTTTTCTCATCCAGGTTCCCAGAAATTCCTAGTGAATTTAAATAGTATAATTCTCCAAAATGTACATCTAATGTCTAAGTTACCCAAATAGCTCTCTCTTAAAGTAAGAAATAACGCTGAGTTTTTACAGAATACTCCAGAAACAATAAAAATCATGCAACAATAATTCATCTGCTAATATGCAGAAAACTTCCATTTAAAAACTGCACTTCACGTGCACCCCAATGTTCATTGCAGCACTGTTTATAATAGCCAGGACATGGAAGCAACCCAGATGCCCATCAGCAGATGAATGGATAAGGAAGCTGTGGTACATATACACCATGGAATATTACTCAGCCGTTAAAAAGAATTCATTTGAATCAGTTCTAATGAGATGGATGAAACTGGAGCCCATTATACAGAGTGAAGTAAGCCAGAAAGATAAAGAACATTACAGTATACTAACACATATATACGGAATTTAGATAGATGGTGGCGATAACCCTATATGCAAAACAGAAAAAGTGACACAGAAGTACAGAACAGACTTTTGAACTCTGGGGGAGAACGTGAGGGTGGGATGTTTTGAAAGAACAGCATGTATATTATCTATGGTGAAACGGACCACCAGCCCAGGTGGGATACATGAGTCAGGTGCTCGGGCCTGGTGCACTGGGAGGACCCTGAGGAGTCGGGTGGAGAGGGAGGTGGGAGGGGGGATCGGGATGGGGAATACGTGTAACTGTATGGCTGATTCATGTCAATGTATGACAAAACCCACTGAAATGTTGTAAAGTGATTGGCCTCCAACTAATAAAATAATATTTAAAAAAAAAAAAAAAAAAAAAAAAAAAAAAAACCATCAAAAAAAAAAAAAAAAAAAAAACTGCACTTCAGTGACATAAACAACAATCTGCAAACTACTGACAACGGTATGGTTTTCTTGACGGCTCTAATTGTTATCTGTTACTTTTTAAAAGTTACTTTTAAATTTTTTTCTCTTTCATTATGGTGTATTACAGGATATTGAATATATTTACCTGTGCTATACAATAGGACCTTGTTGTTTATCCATTCTACATATAATAATTTGCATCTGCTAGCCCCAAACTCTCAATTCATCCCTCTCCAAAATGTTACAGATTTTTTTTTGGCTGTGCCTCTTGGCTTGTGGGATCTAACCAGCAGTGAGAGCTCCAAGTTCTAATCATTGAACCAAACACCAGAAAATTCCCTAATATGTTACTTTTTTAAATACTAGGGGCAATACAAGTTATAGTATTTCTAGGGCACAAAGCCACAGAAACAAAACTGAAATGGAACTTAACCCTCCAGAAGAAAAATATGAAACAAAAAATCCACCAGGTAAATGTTTGCATTCTTTAACATAGTAAGATACACAGGTGTGTTTTTTTAAGGATACTGTGATCTGCAATTATTAGAAATCTTTAAGAATGCCAGTTAACAGGGTGAATAATACCTGAATAAAAGCAATACCATCACTTCTTAGAAGGAAAAAAAATTATTTCTTAAGATACATTAACTGTCTTCAAACATCTTGGACTGTCATTGTTTTCTACATGCTACCACAATGCCCTCTGGTGTTTGTTTCTTTAATATTTTTCCATCTATTTTCTTTGAGAAAATGGGCTTCCCTGGTGACTTAGATGGTAAAGAATCTGCCTGCAATGTGGGAGACCAGGGTTCAATCCCTGGGTTGGGAAGATTCCCTGGTGTAGGAAATGGCAACCCACTCCAGTGTACTTGCCTGGAGAATTTTGTGGACAGAGGAGCCTGGCAGGCTACAGTCCATAGGGTCACAGAGTCAGACATGACTGAGCAACTAACACTTTCACACACTTCCTTTGAGAAAAAGAATTCAGGGAGACAATAGCAACTTTCACATATATCATAGCTGACATTTTTAAAAGTACTTTCATGTGCATTATTTAATCTAATTCTTCAAAATTATCACTGGACCACAGCTTTTTGAGGGCAAGGCCATTTTTAACATTCTTTAAATGCTTTGCAGAGAGGTCAAATTTTTCTTATGGCTAAAACTAGAGTTTGCCTCCCTGGTTCTGTTCTCTAGAGCATCACAAAATTCAGTCCCTCTGCAAGCTGAAGCTGCCTGACACACCTGTTTCTCCCTTACCACCATGTCCTCTTTATTCCTAATAACATATTGCTAAGTATTCTTAAACTCGATATTCCATACGCAGTCTGAGAAACACCTATTCTGAATAATATACCATTAAATGCAGGTTATATGTTCTTTAGTCAATCATCTCCATTGCTGACAAATATTGAACTGTGTAATAAAAGCCCTAAATATTTTCTCTCTGGAATGCTATTAAACCAGAATGCACTCATTCTATCACTTAAACCCAAGGATAGACCATTTTTCTTCTCTGAAGTTTCAAGGTCTATTTAGAAAGAATTTGTAAGTATATTAGGCATTTAATAATAAAAAAGGAGAGACGTTCTTTCATGGTAGTTAAGACTCCATGCGTCCACTGCAGGAGGACACAAGTTCTATCCCTGATCAGGGAATTAAGATCCTGCAGGCCACACAATGTGGCCAAAAAGTAAAAATAAAAATAGAAGAAGGAAAACAATAGCCTCATTATTTTACTGTTATTAAATAACATTTTTATCCCTTTCTCCATTTCCATCAATAAAATTCTTTTTATAGGCCTGCTTATACTATAATAAAATTTCAGAACCTGACCTTAAAAATAAAAGCCTTCATGACCTAAACAGACATTTCTCCAAAGAAGAAATACAGATGGTCAATAAACACATGAAAAGACGCTCAACACTGCTAATTATTAGAAAATGCAAATTAAAACTACAAAAAGTTACCACCTCACACCATTCAGAATGGCTATCATCAAAAAACCACCTGTACAGTATATGCATATATATGGAATTTAGAAAGATGGTAATGATGACCCTATATGCTAGACAGCAAAAGAGACACAGATGTAAAGAACAGACTTTTGGATTCTGAGGGAGAAGGCAAGGGCGGGATGATTTGAGAGAACAGCATTGCAACATGTATATTACCATATGTGAACTAAATGACCAGTCCAAGTTCCATGCATGAAACAGGGCACTCCAAGTGCCCTCGGTGCACTGGGACAACCCTGTGGGATGGGATGGGGAGGGAGGTGGGACAGGGGTTCAGGATGGGGAACACATGTACACCCATGGCTGATTTGTGTTAATGTATACCAAAAAGCACCACAATATTGTAAAGTAATTAGCCTCCAATTAAAATAATTTTTTTTAAGTCTACAAATAACAAATGCTAGAGAGTGCATGTGTGGAGAAAAAAAAACTCTCCTACACTGTTGGTGGGAATGTAAGCTGGTGCAGCCACTGGGGAAAACAGTATGGGGGTTCCTCAGAAAACTAAAAATTGTTGTACTATGATGTCGAATGGTTTACCTTGGAAACAAACAAACATCATTTTGTCATTTTTGAAACTGCACCCAAATACTGCATTTCAGACTCTTTTGTTGATTATGAGGGATACCCCATTTCTTCTAAGGGATACTTGCTCACAGTAGTGGATGTAATTGTCATCCAAATTAAACTCACCCATTCTTGTCCATTTTAGTTCACTGATTCCTAAGATGTTGATGTTCAATCTTGCAATCTCCAGCTTGACCACTTCCAATTTGCCTTGATTAATGGACCTAATATTCCAGGTTCCTATGCATAATGTTCTTTATAGCACTGGACTTTACTTTCACTACCAGACACATACACAACTGAGCGCTATTTCTGCTTTGGCCCAGTCATTTCATTCTTTCTGAAGCTCTTCCCTGGTAGCATACCAAGCGCCTTCTGACCTGAGAGGCTCATCTTCCAGTATCATACTTTTTGATTTTTCATACTGTCCATGGGGTTCTCCAGGCAAGAACACTGGAGTGGCATGCCATTTCTTTCCCCAGTGGCCCACACTGTGTCAGGAATCCTCACTGTGACCCGTCTGTCTGGGGTGGCCCTGCACAGCATGGCTCATGGCTGCATTGAGTGATGCAAGCCCCTTCGCCACGACAAGGCAGTGATTCATGAAGAGGAAAATCAGAATCACCATATAATCTAGCAACTCCACTCCTGGGCATATGTCCTGACAAAACTATTAATTCAAAACAATACATGCGCCCTTAGGTTAATAGCAGCAATATTCACAATAGCCAAGACAGAAAAACAACCTAAATGCAGTATACATACACAACGGAATATTACTCAGCCAAAAAAAAAAGAATGAAAGAATGTCATCTGCAGCAACATGAATGCAACTAGAAATTATCATACTAAATGAAGTAAGTTAGAAAAAGACATACCATCTGATATCACTTATATATGAAGTCTAAAATATGGCACAAATGAACTTATTTATGAAACATACATTCACACATAGAAAACAAACTTATGGCTACCAAACAGGAAAGAGAGTAGGAGAGAGATAAAGTAGGAGTTTGGAATTAGCAGATACACACTACTATATAACAAAGATAAATAACAAGGTCCTACTGTATAGCACAGGGATCTCTGCTCAATGTTCCATAATAACCAAAATGGGGAAAGAATTTGAAATAGATACTTGTATAACTGAATCACTTTGCTATATACCTGAAACTAACACAATGCTAATCAACCATACTCCAATATAAAAGAAAATTTTGTATAAATAAATAAAATAGATAATAAGGTCTTAATGTATAGCACAGGGAGTTATATTCAATATCCTGTAAGAAACTATAATAGAAAATGAAAAAGAATATGTACACATTGGCAAATATATTGGTATATTGGTATATAATATATATGGGGCTTCCAGGGTAGTGCTAGCAGTAAAGAATCTTCCTGCATATGTAGGAGACATGGGCTCAGTTCCTGGGTTGGGAAGATCCCCTGGAGGCGGGCATGGCAATCCGCTCTTGTATTCCTGCCTGGAGAATCCCCATGGACAGAGGAGCCTGGAGGGCTACAGTCCATAGAGTTGCAAAGAGTTGCACAAGACTGAGGTGACTTAGTGTGCGCACGCACACACGGGCGCACGCGCGCGCGCGCACACACACACACACACACACACACACACACACACACACATGTCCCAAAGAAAGGCAATGCCAAAGAATGTTCAAACTACCGCAAAATTGCACTCATTTCACAAGCTAGCAAAGTAATGCTCAAAATTCTCCAAGCTAGGCTTCAACAGTAAATGAACAGAGAACTCCCAGATGTTCAAGATGGATTTAGAAAGACAGAGGAACCGAAGATCAAATTGCCAACATCTGTTGGATCATAGAAAAAGCAAGAGAATTCCAGAAAAACACCTGCTTCTGTTTCACTGACTATGCTAAAGCCTTTGACTGTGTGGATCACAACAAACCATGGAAAACTCTTAAAGAGATAGGAATACCAGACCCCCTTACCTGCCTCCTGAGAAACCTGTACGCAGGTCAAGAAGCAATAGTTAGAATTTGACACGGAACAACAGACTGGTTCCAAATTGGGAAAGGAGTACATCAAGACTACATTGTCACCCTGCTTATTTAAGTTATATTCAGAGTACATAATGAGAAACGTTGGGCTGGATGAAGCACAAACTGGAATCAAGATTGCCGGGAGAAATATCAATAACCTCAGATATGCAGATGACACCAATTTAATGGCAGAAAACCAAAGAGAAACTGAAGAGCCTCTTGATGAAGATGAAAGAGGAGAGTGAAAAAGCTGGCTTAAAACTCAACACTAAAAAAATGAAGATCATGGTATCCAGTCCCATCACTTTATGGAAAATAGAAGGGGAAACAATAGAAACAGTGACAGACCTTTTTTTCCTTGGGCCCCAAAATCAATGCAGATGGTGACTACAGCCATGAAATTAAAAGATGCTTGCTCCTTAGAAGAAAAGCTATGACAAAACTAGACACAGTATTAAAAAGCAGACATTACTTTGCTGACAAAGATTTTGTCATAGTTAAAGCTATGAGTTTTTCCAGTAGTCATGTATGAATGTGAGAGTTGGACAATAAAGAAGGCTGAGCACTGAAGAACTAATACTTTTGAACCGTGGTGTTGGAGAAGAGAGAGTCCCTTGGACTGCAAGGAGATCAAACTAGTCAATCCTAAAGGAAATCAGTACTGAATATTCTTTGGAAGGACTGATGTTAAAGCTTAAGCTCCAATACTTTGGCCACCTGATGTGAAGAGCTGACTCATCTGAAAAAACCCTGACGCCGAAAAAGATTGAGGGCAGGAGGAGAAGGGGATGACAGGGGATGAGATGGTTGGATGGCATCACTGACTCAATGGACATGAGATTGAGCACGCTCTGGAAGATGGTGAAGGACAGGGAAGCCTGGTGTGCTGCAGTCCATGGGGTTGCAAAGAGTTGGACACTACCGAGCAATTAAACAACAGCAACATTATATACATGTGTGTATATATATATATATATATATATATGTGTGTGTGTGTGTGTGTATATATATAGTAATTGAATCACTTTGCTATATACCAGAAACTAACACAGCATTGCAAATCAACTGTACTCAATTGGAAAACAAAAAAGAAAATATCCTTTCTTTCCTGCTTTTGGATACTGTGTTAGGGCACAACAGTCTGGAGCTGCAGTAGCCATCTCACAACCATTAAGGGAAAGAGGAGAATGTCAGGGAAGTTGAACTAGAGACTCAACATCACTGAGTAGCAGAATTTACCATTCTCTTTCATTAAACTGTCCAGCACTTTCAGAAGAGATCATTTATGCCCACAGGCTTTGAATGATCATCTATTTTAATACTCCTCTATGGCAAAAATCTTGTGATCCCCAAGGCTTTGCCTTCAATACTTACATCCAAGAAATCAGAGTTAATTTTTTATTAACTGTTCCACCCTTGCATACTTAATCTACTCCTTAGAATCAACTGGGTTTTCATTTGCTTTCAGCCTCATTAGGTCAGATTTTTCATCCCCAGATTGACCCACTTCCCTGATGGTCTGTTTTCTTGCAAACTCCTGATACAGATTGACTGATTTCATTGCAAGTCATATAAATCAATTCTGATTAATTTATAATGATAAGGAATTTATTAAAAGGATATTAGGTCAGAAAACTATTAATATAAAGAACTAATAATATCAAGAAAACTAGAAAACACTTTCAGAGATTTATGGTTTGACATTATGTCCAAATCCATGCAGCAGAACTGATCTGGTCACCATTTTCCTTATATCAGGTTCAAGATGCTGCAGACTAAACCATCAAACCCAACCCTAGACAGAGGTCATCACCACTGGCTTGACTGCCATTATTACCACAGGAATTTAAATCTGCAGTAGAGAAGGAATGAGGGGCTTCCTTCTTCTCCCTTCCATCTTCCATCTCTTCTCATCGAATACTAGCTACTATTTCAAGTCCCTTCAACTGTCCAGCCTAGAAAAGAGGAGACATTTGGAAGAAAAGACTACATTTTATACAACCAGAACTGTTGCAATCAGTGTCTAACACTAGTGTCCTTTGGGTATAGTATCCTTTAGAATCTGAATTACTTCTTGAGTGGGGAATTTCTATGGATTTCACAAAGAACCCTCTGACCCAATAGGGATGTCCTATCTGCAGTTCCTTTAAAGGAATGACTCTTTCTACAACTGACCAATTAAGACAGCCCTTGGCTTCCACCAGGGTCATCTTACTTTTCCAGATGGATCTCTTTGGTTAAACTCCTTTGAAGATGACCAACAACTGTATCCCTTTGCAGTCTCCACCTTTGGTCCATAGAAACACATTAGCATCCCTCTCGCCACTAAACTTTGCTCTATTTCATTCTGCCACCAGACAGGCTGTTCTAACCAGTCTCTTGCCACAATTTTTTTTTTTAAATTTATTTCAGATAACAGACCTTGAGTCTTCCAAGTTCCAGAGAAAATATTTAAAGCTTTTTGACTGTTCTTCTCTTGACTTCAGATGAGGGCTAAGTGTTTCCATCATTCTTACCAGGAAGTAGAAAAGGCATATACAGCACACTGACAACTCCAAAGAAATTCTCCTTCCAAATCATTTTTGCCCTTCCACATGAATTCTTTTCTCTTCCTTATGTGGCTGAGAGACAATAAATGAGCTAATGCTGATGGAAGAAATTTTCTGTCTCTTAGCATGTCATACATAAGCTACTCCAGGACCCTGCCTTAAAATATGGGAGTAATTTTGACACCTATATTGCCTAACCTTGGAAGTTCTTAGCCAAAACTGAGACAATCTGAAGAAGTCTCATTTTAATTTCATGTTATATTTAATCATGAAACTATCCCTTGTACAGGCATAGCTCAGAGATATGGCAGGTTTGGTTCCAGACCACCAGTATACAGTGAATACAGTAATAAAGTCAGTCACATGAACCTTTTGTTTCCCAGTGCATACAAAAGTTATGTTTACACTATACTGCAGCCTCTTAGGTGTGCGATAGCATTAAGGCTAAAAAATGTACATAGCTAACTTTGTCATTTAAAAGTGATAACTATCATCTGACAACACAAGGTTGCCACAGACCTTCAATTTTTAAAAATGCAATATCTGTATAGTGCAATAAAGTGAAGCACAATAAAATGAGGTATGCCGGTACTTCTCCAGCTTGTTAAGTTTTCCATAGTCTCTATAGTTCTAGTCAGGAAAAATATATGCTCATGCTACTTACAACAATGAATAACTTACGATATATTACCTACAAAAAATACAAAGAAAAGGTACTTCTTTGGGATCAGAGAGCCACCCTAAGAATTCTCTGACCTCCCAATTCTGAGATACATGTTTTTCTTGAAAACCAACAGGAAAAACTGCACAATTTTCAGATTTGCAAACTACTAATAGATGCCTATCTTCTCTGTATGCTATGCGTATGTGTGTTTTCCCAAGAGAAAGGGTTTGGTAGGTAGCGTTTGGACCTCAGTATTTAAAAGACTTACTACCAACTATTTCTGGCTCCCTCATGTTTAACCCATCTGTGGCTTCCTTCAGTTCAGATAGTTTCCTGTTACAATTCATAGGGGCTATAGTAAGGGCTGTCTCTACCCCTGTGATGGAATATGTACCAAGCAATGGCAACTGAAGCTGGAACAACAAAAAAACGTTCCCTTCAAAATGTAGCAGACATTTATGGCTTCATGAACTCTTCCTTCAATTCATTCAGTACTTTTCTTTCTTATAAGCTCTATGAAATATGCTTCAACTTTTTGAATGCTGTTTGACTAAGACTAGTGAACACTTACTTGCATGTCACAGTCTAAAATGACAGGTGATTTTCATCTAATAAGCCCTCCCTTTTGAAATAAGCTGAATAATTTTCTTAAGAGTCAGAATTAAGTTCAAGTTAGCAGTGTCACTCACTGTTTCCTCTCTTCTACTAAATGAACTGGAGAGCATAGTAGGTCAAGAATTTAACAAGAAGCCTGCTTCCATATACCACCAGGAGGGTGAAGTTCCCAAATACTTCTATATTTTTCTGCTACACCCATTTTGTTATCTGTATTTGGAAAATATCACCTGTTATCTCCTACCTGGTCAGGCTATTTCTAATTTAGTCCACCCTAGCAAATTCTCTAATGAAACTGAGGGCCTCTGATTTCACCTTGTATCAAGTTTTCCTTCTCATAGAAAGTAGATGTGACTTACACATCTACTTATGACTCCTATTATTTTTTAATACACTTTTTTTTTTTTTTAGAACAGTTTTGGGTTCACAGCAAAACTGAGCAGAAAGTACAGCATTCCCACATACCTTTTGCTCTCTACCACACACACAACCTCTCCCACTATCAATATTCCCCACCATACTGGTATTTTGCTACATGAACTACACTGACATATCATTATCACCCAAAGTCTACACTTCTATGTTAAGGTTCACTCTGGTGGTGTACACTCTATGGGTTCTGACAAAAGTATAATGATACATACCCACTGTGTAGCATCATACACAATAGTCTCATTGCCTCAAAAACTCTCCCTGTTCCACCTATTCATCCCTCTCTCCCCACTAACCAGAATATTATATACAGTATGTAACTATGTGGGCTTTTCAAATTGTCTTCTTTCACTTAATAATACACATCTAGGATTCTTTCACGACTTTTCAGAGTTTAATAGCTCATTCTTTATTAATGATCAATAAGACTGCATTGTCTGGAGCGAGCAGCAGCTGTGTGGCGCTGGAGCGGCCATGAGGTGATACCCCACGTACAAGGGTAAAAGAGAAGCCCCAGCAAGACGGTTCAGTTCAGTTCAGTTCAGTTCAGTCGCTCAGTCATGTCCGACTCTTTGCGAACCCATGAATGGCAGCACGCCAGGCCTCCCTGTCCATCACCAACTCCCGGAGTTTACTCAAACCCATGCCCATCGAGTCGGTGATGCCATCCAGCCATCTCATCCCCTGTCGTCCCCTTCTCCTCCTGCCCCCAATCCCTCCCAGCATCAGGGTCTTTTCCAATGAGTCAACTCTTCGCATGAGGTGGTCAAAGCACTGGAGTTTCAGCTTCAGCATCAGTCCTTCCAACGAACACAACAAGACGGTAGAAGGGGCAAATTCACGGTTAAAACCAAACCCCATTCCTGCCAGAGACGCTCAGAGGGCTCAAACAAACCCTGTGCACACCAGGACTCAGGAAGCCCACAGAGACTGAGGGAGAACTGTGCCTGAGCGTCTCCTGTGGAGCTACGGGTCAGCAGTGGACTGCCACAGGGGCGGGGCTCTGGGTGCAGCAGACTTGGGTATGACATAAGCCCTCTTGGAGGAGGTCGCAATTAACCCAACACAGAGCTGCCAGAACTTACACAGGATTGGGAAATAGACCCTTGGCGGGCACAAACAGAACCCTGTGCCCCAGGGCCCAGGAGAAAGGAGCATGACCCCACAAGAGACTGACCCAGACTTGCCTGTGAGTGTCCAGGAGTCTCCAATGGAGGCGTGGGATGGTGGTGACCTGCTGCAGGGTTGGGGGCACTGAGTGCAGCAGTACAGGCATGGGATCTTTTGAAGGTCGCCATTATCTTCATTACCTCCACCATAGTTTGGCCCGAGGTAAATAACAGGGAGGGAACACAGTCCCACCCATCAACAGAAAATTGGATTAAATATTTGCTGAGCTTGGCCCCACCCATCAGAACAAGACCCAGTTTCCCCCTCAGTCAGTCTCTCCCATCAGGAAGCATCCAAAAGCCTCTTATCCTTCTCTAGAGGGCAAACAGACTGAAAACCATAGTCACAGAAAACTAACCAATCTAATCACATGGACCACAGTCTTGTCTAACTCAGTGAAACTATAAGCCATGCCGTGTGGGGCACCCAAGATGGACGGGTCATGGTGGAGAGGTCTGACAGAATGTGGTCCACTGGAGAAGGGAATGGCAAACCACTTCAGTATTCTTGCCTTAAGAACCCCATGAACAGTATGAAAAGGCAAAAAGATAGGACACTGAAAGATGAACTCCCCAGGTCAGTAGGTGCCCAATATGCTACTGGAGATCAGTGGAGAAATAACTCCAGAAAGAATGAAGAGATGGATCCAAAGCAAAAACAATGCCCAGTTGTGGATGCAATGCGTGATGAAAGCAAAGTCTGATGCTTTAAAGAACAATATTGCATAGAAACCTGGAAGCTTAAGTCCATGAATCAAGGCAAATTGGAAGTGGTTAAATAGGAGATGGCAAGAGTGAACATCAATATTTTAGGAATCAGCGAACTAAAATGGACTGGAATGGGTGAATTTAACTCAGATGACCATTATATCTATAACTCTGGGCAAGAATCCCTTAGAAGAAATGGAGTAGCCCTCATAGTCAACAAAAGATGTCCTTTTCATTACAGGTGTCTGGAATGCAAAAGTAGAAAGTCAAAGAACACCTGTGGTAACAGGCAAATTTGGCCTTGGAGTACAAACGAAGCAGGGCAAAAGCTAATAGATTTTGCCAAGAGAACGCACTGGTCATAGCAAACAACCTCTTCCAACAACACAAGAGAAGACTCAACACAAGGATATCACCAGATGGTCAACACTGAAATCAGATTGATTATATTCTTTGCAGCCAAAGGTGGAGAAGTTCTATACAGTCAGCAAAAACAAGACTGGGAGCTGACTGTGACTCAGATCATGAACTCCCTTATCACCAAATTCAGGCTTAAATTGAAGAAAGTAGGGAAAACCACTAGACCATTCAGGTATGATCTAAATCAAATTCCTTAAAATTATATAGTGGAAGTGGGAAATAGATTTAAGGGACTTGATCTGATAGACAGAGTGCCTGATGAACTATGGACAGAGGTTCATGACACTGTACAGGAGATAGGGATCAAGACAATCCCTAAGAAAAAGAAATGCAAAAAAGGAAAATGGCTGTCTGAGGAAGCCTTACAAATAGCTGTGAAAAGAAGAGAAGTGAAAAGCAAAGGAGAAAAGGAAAGATATACCCATTTGAATGCAGAGTTCCAAAGAATAGCAAGGAGAGATAAGAAAGCCTTCCTCAGTGATCAATGCAAAGAAATAGAGGAAAACAATAGAACAGGAAACACTAGAGATCTCTTCAAGAAAATTAGAGACACCAAGTGAACATTTCATGCAAAGAAGCACTCAAAAAAGGACAGAAATTATATGGACCTAACAGAAGAAGATATTAAGAAGAGGTGGCAAGAAAACACAGAAGAACTGTACAAAAAAGATCTTCATGACCCAGATAATTACAATGGTGTGATCACTCACCTAGAGCCAGACATCCTGGAATGTGAAGTCAAGTGGGCCTTAGAAAGCATCACTACAAACAAAGCTAGTGGATGTGATGGAATTCCAGTTGAGCTATTTCAAATCCTGAAAGATGATGCTGTGAAAGAGCTGCACTCAATATCACAGCAAATTTGGAAAACTCAGCAGTGGCCACAGAACTGGAAAAGATCAGTTTTCATACCAATCCCAAAGAAAGGCAATGCCAAAGAATGCTCAAACGACTGCACAGTTGTACTCATCTCACACACTAGTAAAGTAATGCTCAAAATTCTCCAAGCCAGGCTTCAACAATTCGTGAACTGTGAACTTCCAGATGTTCAAGCTGGATTTAGAAAAGGCATAGGAATCAGAGATCAAATTGCCAACATCAGCTGGATCATCAAAAAAGCAAGAGAGTTCCAGAAAACATCTATTGCAGATTTATTGACAATGCCAAAGACTTTGACTGTGTGGTTCACAACAAACTGTGGAAAATTCTGAAAAAGATGGGAATACCAGACCACCTGACCTGCCTCTTGAGAAATCTGTACACAAGTTGAGAAGCAACAGTTAGAACTGGACATGGAACAACAGACTGGTTCCAAATAGGAAAAGGAATATGTCAAGGCTGTATATTGTCACCCTGCTTGTTTAACTTATATGCAGAGTATATCATGAGAAACGCGGGGCTGGATGAAGCACAAGCTGGAATCAAGATTGCTGGGAGAAATATCAATAACCTCAGATATGCAGATGACACCACCCTTACGGCAGAAAGTGAAGAAGAACTAAAGAGCCTCTTGATGAAAGTGAAAGAGGAGAGTGAAAAAGTTGGCTTAAAGCTCAACATTCAGAAAACTAAGATCATGGCATCCGGTCCCATCACTTCACGGCAAATAGATGGGGAAACAGTGGAAACAGTGAGAGACTTTATTTTGGGGGGCTCCAAAATCACTGCAGATGGTGACTGCAGCCATGAAATTAAAAGACACTTGTTCCTTGGAAGAAAAGTTATGCCCAACCTAGACAGCATATTAAAAAGCAGACACATTACTTTATCAACAAAGGCCTATCTAGTCAAGGCTATGTTTTTTCCAGTAGTCATGTACAGATGTGAGAATTGGACTATGAAGAAAGGTGAGCGCCGAAGAAATGATGCTTTTGAACTGTGGTGTTGGAGAAGACTCTTGAGAGTCCTTTGGACTCCAAGGAGATCCAACCAGTCCATCCTAAAAGAAATCAGTCCTGAATACTCATTGGAAGGGCTGATGCTGAAGCTGAAACGCCAATACTTTGGCCACCTGTGTGAAGAACTGACTCATTGGAAAAGACCCTGATTCTGGGAATGATTGAAGGTGGGAGGAGAAGGGGATGACAGAGGATGAGATGGTTGGATGGCATCACCAAGTCAATGGACATGAGTTTGAGTAAACTCCAGGAGTTGGTGACGGACAGGGAGGCCTGGCGTGCTGCAGCCCATGGCGTTGCAAATAGTCAGACACGACTGAGCAACTGAACTGAACTGAATACTGCATTGTCTAAATGAACCACAATTTATCCATTCACCTGCTGAAGAACATCTTGGTTGCTTCCAAGTTTTGGCAACTATGAGTAAAGCTGCTATAAAATCTTTGTGGCCATTAGTTTTCAACCTTTGGTAAATACCAAGGAACAGGACTGCTGGATAGTATAGTAGGAAAATATTTAGTTTTATAGGAAATCAACAAACTGTCTTTCAAAGTGGCTGTACCATTACACATTCCTACCAACAATGAATGAGAATTCCTGTTGCATTCGGTGGATTTGGAATTTGGCCATTCTAATAAGTAAGTAGTAGTATCTTATTATTTTAATTTGCAATTCCCAAATCACATATGATGTTGAATACCTTTTTATATGCTTAGTTGCAATATGGTGTGTCTTCAATGAACAATTTGTTCAGATCTTTTGCCCATTTTTTAATTGAGTTTAGTTTTCTTATTAAGAGTTCTTTGTATATTTGGGGAAATGGTTCTTTATCAAATATGCCTTGCCAATATTATTTCTGTCTGTAGCTTGTCCTATTCTCTTGACAATGTACTTCACAGAGAAGAATTTTTTAGTGATGTCCAGCTTATCAATTATTCTTTTTATGGATCATGCCTTTGGTATTTTAAAAGTCATCACAATAACCAAGGTCATCTAGATTTTCTCCTATGTTATCTTCTAGGACTTTTACAGTTTTGCATTTTACATTAAGGTCTACGATCTATTATGGGTTTTACTTTTTGTGACATTTGCGTCTAGTTTCATTTTTTTTTTTTTTGCATGTGAATGGCCAGTTGTTACAGCTACTACTTTTTTACCAAAAGACTACATTTTACCAAAAAGACTACATTTTCTCCAATGAATTTTCTTAGTTATGTTGTCAAACATCATTGAGTATATTTATATGGGTCTGTGTCTGGGCTCTCTATTGTGTTCCACTGATCTATTTGTGTACTCTTTTGCCAATAACCACACTGTCTTGATTATTATAGCTTTATAGTAGATCTTGAGGTTGGGTAGTGTCAATCCTCCAACTTTCCTCTTTTCCTTCAATATTGAGTTGACTATTCTGGGTCTTTTGCCTCTTCATATAAACTTCAGAGTCAGTTTGTCAACAGCACAAAAATAACTGCTGACACTTTGTAACACCATACGCAAAATAAACTCAAAATGAATTAAAGATCTAAATGCAAGACCAGAAACTATACAATTCCTAGAGGAAAACATAGGCAAAATACTCTGAGATAAATCACAGCAAGATCCTCTATGACCCACCTCCTAGAGTAATGGAAATAAAAGCAAAAATAAACAAATAGGACTTAATTAAACTTAAAAGCTTTTGCACAACGATGGAAACTACAACCAAGGTGAAAAGACAGCCTTTAGAATGGGAGAAAATAATAGCAAATGAAACAACTGACAAAGAATTAATCTCCAAAATATACAAGCAGTTCATGCAGCTCAATACCAGAAAAATAAACAACCCAATCAAAAAATGGGCCAAAGAACTAGACATTTCTCCAAAGAAGACATACAAATGGCTAACAAACACATGAGAAGATGCTCAGCATCACTTGTTATCAGAGAAATGCAAAGCAAAACCACAACGAGGTACGCGGGTTCAGAATGGCTGCCATCAAAAAGTCTACAAACAATAAAAGCTGGAGAGGGTGTGGAGAAAAGGGAACCCTCTTACACTGCTGGTGGTAATGCAAACTAGTACAGCCACTATGGAAAAGAGTGTGGAGATTCCTTAAAAAACTGGAAATAGAACTGCCATATGACCCACTGCTGGGCATACACATGGAGGAAACCAGAACTGAGAGAGACAGGTGTACCTCAGTGTTCATTGTAACACTGTTTACAATAGCTAGAACACAGAAGCAACCTAGATGTCCATTGGCAGACAAATGGATAAGGAAGTTGTGGTACATATATACAATGAAATATTATTCAGCTATTAAAAAGAACACATTTGAGTGAGTTCTAATGAGGTGGAGGAAACTGGAGCCTATTTTACAGAGTGAAGTCAGAAAGAAAAACACCAAAACAGAATATTAATGCACATATATGGAATTTATAAAGAAGGTAACAACAACTCTATATGTAAGACAGGAAAAGAGACACAGATGTAAAGAACAGACTTTTGGACTCTGAGGGAGAAGGTGAGGGTGGAGTGATTTGAGAGAATAGCATTGAAACATATATATTACCATATGTGAAACAGATCACCAGTCCAAGTTCAATGCATGACACAGGGCACTCAAAGCTGGTGCACTGGGACAACCCAGAGGGATGGGATGGGGAGGGAAGTGGGAGCGGGTTTTGGGACAGGGGGACACATACCCATGGCTGATTCATGTCAATGTATGGCAAAAACCACCACAATATTGTAAAATAATTAACCTCCAATTAAAACTAATTTAAAAAATAATAATTTGCTGAGATTTTGTTAGAATTGTGTTTGTTGAATCTATAAATCAAGAGAGGGAGAAATGGCATCTTGACAGTATCAAGTCTTCCTATCTGTGATCATGGAATATCTCTCCATTTATTTCATTCTTGCTTCTTTCTTCAGATTTTTGCAGTTTTTCTTCACAGGTTTTATACATACCTTACTAAACTTAAACCCAAGTATTTCATTTTCCCCATACTAATGTAAATTGTATTGTTTTTAATTTCCAATTCCATTGTTCTTTGCTGGCATATAGGAAAGTCTGGTATATAGGAAAGCAATTGACTCTTGTGTACCACCTGTATCCTTCAACTTTGCTATAGTCATTAATTAGTTCCACGAGTTTTTTGAGAATTCTTACAAATGAGGTCATGAAGAGTCAGATACAACTTAAGTGACTGAACAACAACAACAGATTTTCTTTAAAGTCATATCATCTGTGAACAAAGACAACTTTATTTCTTCCTTGCCAATCAGTATATCTTTTATTGTCTTGTCTTACTGCATTAACGAGGATTTCCAGTGTAGTATTGAGAAAGAGTGGCCAGAGAGGATATCCTTGCCTGGTGCCTGATTTTAATAGGAAAGCTTCTACTTTCTCATCATCAAGTATATTGTTAGCTGTAGATTTGCTGTAGATATTCTTTATCCAGTTGAGAATGTTCCCCTCTACTCCTAGAGTTGTCATCATGAATGGGTGTTGGATTTTGTCAAATGCTTTTTCTGCATCTATTAATATGATCACAGGAGTTTTCTTCTTTAGCCTGTTAATGACTGTGGATCACAATAAACTGTGGAAAATTCTGAAAGAGATGGGAATACCAGACCACCTGACCTGCCTCTTGAGAAACCTGTATGTAGGTCAGGAAGCAACAGTTAGAACCGGACATGGAACAACAGACAGGTTCCAGATAGGAAAAGGAGTACGTCAAGGCTGTATATAGTCACCCTGCTTGTTTAACTTATATGCAGAGTATATCATGAGAAACGCGGGGCTGGATGAAGCACAAGCTAGAATCAAGATTGCTGGAAGAAATATCAATAACCTCAGATATGCAGATGACACCACCCTTACGGCAGAAAGTGAAGAAGAACTAAAGAGCCTCTTGATGAAAGTGAAAGAGGAGAGTGAAAAAGTTGGCTTAAAGCTCAACATTCAGAAAACTAAGATCATGGCATCTGGTCCCATCACTTCACGGCAAATAGATGGGGAAACAGTGGAAACAGTGGCTGACTTTATTTTGGGGGGCTCCAAAATCACTGCAGATGGTGACTGCAGCCATGAAATTAAAAGACACTTGTTCCTTGGAAGAAAAGTTATGCCCAACCTAGACAGCATATTAAAAAGCAGAGACATTACTTTGTCAACAAAAGTCTGTCTAGTCAAGGCTATGGTTTTTCTATTAGTTATGTACGTATGTGAGAGTTGAATTGATGTTTTTGAACTGTGGTGTTGGAGAAGACTCTTGAGAGTCCCTTGGACTGCAAGGAGATCCAACCAGTCCATCCTAAAGGAGATCAGTCCTGGGTGTTCACTGGAAGGACTGATGTTTAAGCTGAAACTCCAATCCTTTGGTCACCTGATGCGAAGAACTGACTCATTTGAAAACACCCTGATGCTGGGAAATATTGAGGGCGGGAAGAGAAGGGGATGACAGAGGATGAGATGGTTGGATGGCATCACCGACTTAAAGGACATGAGTTTGGGTAAACTCCAAGAGTTGGTGATGGACAGAGAGGCCTGGCATGCTGCGGTTCATGGGGTCGCAAAGAATCGGACACAACTGAGTGACTGAACTGAACTGTTAATGAAATGAATTACATTAGTTGATTTTCAAATGTTGAACAAAGCTGCATACCTGAGATATATCCCACTTGATTGTGCCATTTAAGTCTTTTTTTCATTAATTACTGGATTCAATATAATATTTTCCTAAGGATTTTTACATGTAGGTTCATGAGAGATATTGGTCTCTAGTTTTCTTTTCTTGTAATGGCTATGTCTGGTTTGGGTATTAGGGTAATGTCAGCTTCACAGAATGAATTAGTAAGTATCAATCTTCCTCTGTGTGTCTCTCTCTCTGGAAAAGACTATAGATAATTGGTATACTTTCTTTCTTAAATAATTGGTAGAATTCACCAGTGAACCCCTCTGAGCCTGGTGCTGTTTGGGAAGGTTATTAATTATTGATTTGATTTCTTTAAGATATAGGCCAAGCCAAATGTTCTATTTCTTCTTGTGTGAGTTTTGGATGGATTGCCTTTCAAGGAATTGGCCATTTAATCTAGGTTGTAAAATTTGTGGGCATAGAGTTATTCATAGTATTATTTATTATCCTATGGATGTCCATAGAGATCATGATGTCCCTTTTTTATTTCTGAAATTGGTAATTTGTGTGCCTCCCTTTCATTCTTTTTATAAATTTAATGTTTTGACTGTGTCATGCAGCTTGCAGGATCTTAGTTCTCCAACCAGGGATTGAACCTGGAATCACAGTAGTGAAAAGTGCTGAAGTTTTAACCACTGGACTGCCAGCAAATTCCCCTCTACTCTAAACTGTATTATTTCTTTTCTTCTGCTTACTTTGGATTTAATGTGATCTTTTTACTTTCCTAAGATAGAAGATTAAATGATTAATTTCAGATCTTTCTTCTTTTCCAATGCCTGCATTCAATGTCACAAATTTTCCCACAAGCACTGCTTTCACTACATTACACAAATTTTAAGTTGTATTTTCATTTTCATTAAGTTCAAAATATTTTTCAATTCCTCTTAAGAGTTCTTCTTTGACCCATGTGTTATTTAGAAGTATATGGTTTAATCTCATGTATTTGTAGATTTTCTAGCTACTTTTAATTCCATTGTGGTCAGAGAACATGCTTTGCAAGATTTTTATTCTTTTAAACTTATTAAGATGTGTTTTATGGCCCAGAAGGTAGTTTATCTCAGTGAATGTTCCATGTGATAGTGAGACAAAAATGTAGTCTGCTGTGCTGAATGAAATAGTCCACTGATGTCAATTATGTCCAGGTGATTGATGGTGCTGTTGAGTTCAACCATGTCCTGATTTTCTACCTGCTGGATCTATCCATTTCTGATAGAGGGATGTTGAAGCCTCCAACTGTACTAGTGGATTTATATATTTCTCCTTAAAGTTCTATCAGTTTTTGCCTCATGTACTATGAAGCTCTGTTGCTAGACACATACACATTAAGGATTGTTATGCCTCCTTGGACAACTGACCTCTTGACCATGCAACACCTCTCTTTATACCTCATATTTATTGCTTTGAATCTGCCACCTGAAATTAATATAGCTATTCTAACTTTATTTCCAGTAGTGTTAGCTTACCTTTCTCCATCCTTTTACTTTTAATTTATAGGTACCTCTCTATTTAAAGTGGGTTTTTTGGGGAATTCACTGACAATCCAATGGTTACAACTCCATGCTTTCACTGCTGAGGGACCAGGTTCAATTCTTGTTCAGGGAACTAAAATCCCACACTTTGTGCAGCGTGGCCAAATGAAATTCTTTTTAAAAAAACTAAAGCAGACTTTTAAAATACAACATATATTTGATACTTGTTTTTAGATTCACAATGACAATTTCTATCTTTTAATTGGTGCATTTAGACCATGGACATTTTAAATGATTATCGATACACTGAAATTACTATCTATTGTATTTGTTACTGTTTTCCATTAATATTGGTCACCCTTCTCTGTTACCATTTTTGCCTTCTCTTCCTTTTTGGTGTCAACCCAATACATGATTCCATTTTCCCTTCTTTCTTAGTATATCAATTGTACTTTAAAAAAAAAAAATAATGTTTGCCCTAGAATTTGCAATATATATTTATTACAACTAATCCAAGTACACTTTCAAATAGTACTATACTGCTTCACTGGCAGTACTAACACCTTACAAAAACAATGTAATCCTCATTCCTCTCTCTAATCCCTTGTGTCATTGTGGTCATCCATTTCAGTTATACATACTTATAATCATGAAGTATTTTTTCTATTATTTTTTAATAATACTGTTTCGAATATTTTTATTTTGAATGAAACTGTTATCTGCTATGTTCTCTGCTAAATCAATAAAGAAAAATAAAAGTTTTTATTTTACTATCACTTATTCATTCCCTATTGCCCTTCTTTATTTGGATGAGTTTCTGACCTGACTCACTTTCCTTCTCTCTGACGAATTTCTTTTAACATTTCTTGCAAGGCATGTCTTCTGGTAACAAATTTCATCAATGTTTATATAAGAAAGTCTTTATCTCTCATTAACTTCTAAAGGATAAAGTCACAGAACACAGAATTCTAGATTGGAAGGTTTTTTTCTCAACACATATGTTTCATTCCACTATATTTTTGCTTAGATGATTTTTGAGGGGAAACTGGATGTAATTTTTACCTTTGCTCCTCTTTTCATAAGATGTTTTCTTTCCTTCTGGCTTCTTTCAAGATTTTTTTCCTTTATCTTTGATTTTCTGTAGTTTGAATATATTATGCCTAAGTGTATTTTTGTTTGTTTGGTTTTGTTTTGTCTTTTGGCATTAGGCTCCCTGGTGTTCCCTGAGCTTCTTTAATCTGTGATTCAGTATTTAACATTGACTTGAGGAACTTCTCAAGTCTTGAGTTTACCAGAAGCCATCCTGATTCACAATCTAGAAGTTGTCTCTATATAAATAGAAGTTAAAGCCATGGTAAAGATAAGTGGGTGATGTGAAACATTTTGGACATATGTGTGAGAGCACCAACACTTAAGCTGCATACTGAGAAGGAGCCATTAAAATGCCATTAAAAAAAAGACAGAGAGCAGCAAGAAGAGAGTGGTCTGTCCAAAAAAGCCATTCTAATAAAATTCAGCATCCCTAACAGAGTTTAAAAGTAAACTAGCAAATAATCCATCCTCCCTCTCTCTATACTCTGCTCCAATCTAAAAACACATCAACTGCATCCATGTCCCAGAGATTTTTCACTGCCCCCTTCTCCATGTCCTATGAACCACCACTATAAATCCTACTCACCCTTCAGCAGCAGCTGGAATAGGAGCCTGGAGTAAACTGAAGAATGTTGCCCACCATCCAGTTCTACAAGGCCTGCGTTATTAGCCACAGCAATCACTGACCCGCAGTACACACTGAGAGGAATTCCGGGAAAAGATCAAGAGGCACTCTGTGCTCTGGCAAAATAGGCGAAATAGGCCCTTAGATACTTAGAAATATTTCAAGAGAAACATTTTTAGAACCTAGATTCTCACATCCTCCCATATTTAGAAAAAACACAAAACTCATTTAGATATCTGTTCCTCAGGACTAGCAATAATCCTCCAGGAGATGTACTTGATTTCAACTCCGCACCCCAAAATCACATGTATACTAGACTTGCCCCACCTTTTCAGAATAGCTCTTCAGGGATATCTGAGAGGCTGTCTCTAGGCCACAGTCCTCAGTAAGGCACTGAAGAAACTCAACTCACAGGTCTTCCTTTGTGCTATTTTTTTTTTTTTCCAAGTTGACACTAGGACTTTTCCCAATAAGCCCCCGTTTGGGGGGTGTCCTTTATCCTTCTCAAAGCTCTGTGATGGAGACTCCTGCAGAGCTGTATCTCACTCATTTTGAGCCCTTTCAAGACGTGCCCTCAAGGTGTGTAGAAGGTGCAGTCCTCTTACGGTTTCTCACGTACTTCCAGTGAAATACCTGGTTCCTCGCCTCCACATCTCTCCTTTATAAGCTTTATCTACGCTGCCTGGGCTACAGTTACACGGGGAAACCCTCATCTGACATATTTTACAGATTGTTTTACGTTGCTCACTGAGCGTCCGCCGCCGCTTTCCAGCCTACTGGAAACCCAACTTCTCGCGAGACCACCTGGTATCAACTAGCGCTCCGGCCTTGCCAGGCCTCAAGCCCCACCCGCCACGTTCCAGCCCCCGCAACCCCCGCCTCCACGCTCGCCCCGGCGCAGGCGGACGCATGCCCCGCCCACATCCGCGACCCTGCAGGGCTGTTTCCAGGCGTCTGCTTCACGTTGACTGCAGTCTGAGGGAATGGCGAACCAGGTATAATCAGCTGTTACGCAGGCTGAGTCCTAGGAAGGAAGGGAGGGAGGGAAAGCATGGAGCTGAATCTGGCCGCTGGCTTGAGGGGAGTGGGGGGCGCGCGGGGCCTGGCCCGGAGTCTGACTCTGGCTGGTGGAGCTGAAACGCGGCCTTGGAGAGCTAGCTGCTCAGCGGGGAGGGAGGGAGGAAACTTTGTTTCGGCTCCTTTCGTGGGCGGGTTCTGCTGCTTCGGGGGCAGCCGAAGCGGGATGGGGGTGGGGAGAACCCAAGAGTGGGGGCGGGGTGGGATCGGTATCCTGGTATTTGGGAGGTGGTTTAAGAGTCCCCGCGCTTTGCGTACGGAAAGGTACATCACTTGCTGTGGATTATACTTACAGGTAGCAAAGCTGCAGCCGGAGCCCGTGCTCCTAACCCCTAGGTTGTGTTCACCATAGTAGTTCCTAATTGAACTATTACTCTGCCTCCTAGGACTGTACTTTTGGAAGGCTCCGTAACGTTTTGGAGCACCTGGGCACCAGACCTTTATACACACCCTACTTTAATCCTTTTGTAACACCTATGCAAGATAGTACCCCATTTTAGATAAAAATCTTGAGAGTTACAGGTTAGTCGCGATTAGTGGTCACACTAAGGATAGTGCCGGGGTTGCACCCTGTGCAACAGGCTGTTAAAAGTTCCTGAAATACACATTAGCCAGTAAAGGCAGAAATATGCGTGTAACAGGATTAATCTAACGTCACTGTTTGTTTTAATGCTTTACAAAGTTAAGAAATGTTCTTGAAAGATTTGAACTTGAATAGAAATGATAAAATCTAAACGATCTTTAAGATTTAACAAGTTGGCAGCTGTTTTTCCTGTGATAGTTGAGAGGTTGAAGCAGGGCAGTCGCCTGCGGATTTAGAGTGAGGCTTTGTTTTGTTTAGAATTGTTATTGAAAGGAAAACGTTAAACTTTCAGATGTGCTTTAAAAGGGGGGAGGAGGGATTTAAAGCTTAGATTATGAATGAATTATTTATTCTTGTCGCTTCAGATCTCTAGAATATGTGATTTCATTGTTAGTATTTTGAATTTTACCTTTGGAGTTTGGGATTTATGGTACATTGAGGTGAAAAAAGTTTCTAATGCCGCGTATAAATTTTTATCAGCATTTAATATCTACATTTTAATTTTAAAAGTGATTATTTCCAGCCTCATAAGTTTATGCAAGCCTCTCATCCTCCTGCATAGTTCAGCTCTTCTTTTCCTCCACTCTTTGTTCTCTTGCTGCTAATGGCTACTAACTTATTTCTGCAAAGCTGCACCTTGTCAGGGACTGTATCAGGGGCTTCATTTTCATATCCACAGCTCACAATCATTCTATATGTAGATATTTTATCTTTATGTCACTATTCCTCATCTTTCATCCCAGTTAAAAGTGACACTTCCCCAAACCCACCAACCAAAGTTACACTGTTACACTTTCTCCACATTTTGCATTCTGTAGCACTTTGTGCCTCTACCTTTAAATCACACATTTTGTAATTATTGGCTTTCAAGTCTACTATAAACTCAGCACGACCTTTATTCCATAAACATGTTTCATAATCATTCTGTGAGCTAATCAAAACCTTCCTCATTATACTTGGTTCTCTGGTAAAGGAGAAGTATACCAACTGTAATCTCTAAAGTGCACTATACTATAGAAATACAATATGAGTCATGTATATAATTTGAATTTTTCTATTAGCCACATTAAAATGGCAATAAGTTGGATTAAAATTTAACCCAGTATATTCAAAATACCATCTCAACATGTAATCAGTATTTTTTTAATGGTGACTCTTCAAAACCTGGGATTATTTTACAGGTACAGCTTATCTCGGTTCAAACTGGCCGTTTTTCAGGTGCTCAAGAGCCACATGTGACAGGTGGCTATTGCATTGCATAGCACAATTGAAAGGGATAGATGCAGGGTTTTTTTTAGATTCCCCATTCTGATTCTCTTCCTTTTACCACTTCCCACTGTGCAGTTTTACGGTAAACCAGTGTTACTTACACCAGCCTGAGCAAAAAAATTTCATAGGGCACATCTTAAGCATTCAGCGCCCTTGGGCCCTATACCAGACTGCTGAATCAGATTCTCTTGGAACTGTATTCTTAACCTTCTCCTGCTTATGCGTTATAGAGGGTCATTAAATATTTGATGAATGAAACTTTTTTTTGATCATGCAGCTTGCAGGGATCTGAGTTTTCCCCTCCCTCGCCCCCACCACCAGGAACCCAGGCCCCAGCAGTGAAAGTGCTGAGTCCTAATCACTGGACTACCAGGGAATTCCCGAATGAAACTTCCACATGTGGTCATCTCAATGAAAGTTTTTTAATGAGTACTATTTATATAAAGTATAAACACATGCCAGGCAATTCTCGATATCACTTGGAGTTGTGTCATTGTGAATCTGTGATATACTTTCTAAGATTAGTGTTCATCATCATCTGAATTAAGTAGCTGTGGTTAGTTAGGAGGATAAACATCTTGCTCTGTTTTCCCGTTGCAGGTTATCAAGTGCAAGGCTGCAGTTGCCTGGGAGGCTGGGAAGCCTCTCTCTATAGAGGAGGTAGAGGTGGCACCCCCAAAGGCTCATGAAGTTCGAATTAAGGTAATGAAACATCTAAGGCACTGGAAGAGAAGGCGTACAATTAGGTCTCTGGGTAGCTGAGTCCTCTGAGGTCTTCAGAGGAGAACTCCCCAAGGACAGTGTCAAGGAGAAGGGCCTGAGAGTCATCCAGCCTTGGAATCCCAGCTCGGTCCATCCCTCTCACCTCTGCAGTGCTCCTCTTCTCTTTTTAGCTTTGGTGTTGCACTGAACAGCCTCCATGGATCAATGGATCAGTGCAATTGATCTTCTGTAGCCTGGGTTTAGGGTGACTTTATAGGATGTTCCCCTTTCTGCTGATCCCGTAACTTAAGATGTACTCTTTAAGATTCTTTGGATTATTGGAAGGAACTTCAAATAAGATTTGGGAACAGGTTCCTAACTGACTGGATCAACAAGCAAGTGAAGCAGGCTTGCTTAGAGAGCTTTAAAATGTGCTGACCTTTGCAGACAAGTCCAAGGTTCAGGGGATTCATTATTCCAGCATCTCTTAATCTCTGCTGTGTCAGAGAAAGTGAAGTTACCCCTGGAGAGAAGCATATTGCACAAGGCAGCCAACTGGATACTCTGGCATTCTACTCTGTACTTGTGATGTAAAATCAGTGCTTTAAAGTAATGACCATTGAGTAAAATGAACCTTCTAGAAAAAAAATAGCCATTTTTTGCTGTGAATTGGAGTATCCTTCCCCCATCCCACCTCCAGTTCTCATGCTTCCAGGGATCACATTTAACAAGTCGAGAAGCCAGGGCCAAATAACTTTTTCAGATTCTTTTAACCCAGGCCCAGGAATCTGAAATCTTTATAGAAATCAACCTGATGGTGATTTTGCTACTAAAGAAAAAGTTGATCCTGAATGTGCTAATATGAACTATACAAGGCTACTGGTCTTCCCTGGGAAACTGCTAACAAACAGCTAAGAATGTTACATTGTAATCGGGTTTAAATGTGAGAAGCAGAAAAATGGACACTCTCAAGACTTTTCCTTTCTGTGCTTTTGGCAGTTTGAAAAGAAAAGAGATACTTGAAAGTCAGAAAAATTGGGATAAAGGGCTTATTTGAGCAGAAATTCTGTATGGCTGCTAAAGAGGGAGTTGATTTCAATAAAGGCTCTTGAGTTTTGCCACAGACCAAGCAAGCTGGCATATGTCTTTTTTAGAAATCTCATTCCCCAACAGTCAGGAGGAGGCCAGCAGTGAGATGGGCTCTACCTGCTTTTGCACACAGGTGGTGTTCCTCTCCACACCCGCAGAAAGCACCATGCCCATAACATGCCCTGGTTTACCTTCTCCTGCTAACATGTGTTGAAAAGAATAGATACACTATGTTTCATTGCCTATATGTTTATGTACCACTAAGAAAATGCTGCCAATTCCAGTTGTTAAGATGCCATCGGTGATGAGCACATGCTGATTTTAGAGAGGTTATATGAAAGAAATGTACCTTCTAATCAATAAAATATGCTGTTAAGTAAAAATGTCTCTCCTTTGACCTATGTGTCACTCTGAATTGCATGTGCATACACTTAGACGCTATTTAATATCCTGTTAGATTATTGCCACTGCAGTCTGCCACACTGATGCCTATACACTGAGTGGGGCTGATCCTGAAGGGAATTATCCAGTGATCTTGGGACATGAAGGTGCTGGAATTGTGGAGAGTGTTGGTGAAGGAGTTACAAAGCTGAAGGCAGGTAAGGAGGGTATTTGAACCACTTGTTTTACAGTTTTGACTTATTTTTGTAGGAAATTATATTTCTAATAAACTATACATTGTTTATTTGTGAATAAGTTACCACCTAAGTAAGTTGTCAAGACTGATTTTATTCCTCATCTGGAAAACACAAATATTTGAGAGCTTTTTCCTTTCTGACTATGAGACTGCCACTTATCTGACATGGTTTTTACCCAATTAAGCAAGAATTTTTAAAGATGCATCAAGTCAATTTAATGAAGCACATGACCTCCTTGTTCTCCACTTACTGTTTTAAAAGTTTCATTTGGATAAAAATTTGAAGCTTGTTTTTTTTTTTTCCCTGCACAGTCAGGCAGTGTCTGAATGATGTTATGTAGGTAAAGTTTTAGAGCTTAAAGTTGTTAACCTGCAAAGCTGTGTGAGTTGACAAGAATGGGAATTTGTAGGGGCTGAGGTATTTGTTTAGAATCAGGTGCTACCAATTCAGGATAGTGTCCTTGCGTTTGTTTTCTAGGTGATACTGTCATCCCACTTTACATCCCCCAGTGTGGAGAATGCAAATTTTGTCTGAATCCTAAAACAAACCTTTGCCAGAAGATAAGGTTAGTATTTTTTTTATTTTATACTTAAAATAAGAGGTAATATTAATCATGATAAGTAATTATGTGGCAATTTATACAGAGCATTCTATGTGCATTATTTCATTCTGTCTTTATGGCAACCTGACATTATCACTGGTATCACTGTATTTTCATAGATGAGAAAATTTAGACTTGGAAGTTAAGTGGTGTGCTCAGCATCATCTGCTGTTAGGAGAGAGAAAACAATTTTCTGAACCCATTCTCTTTCCATAAAACTAGGCTAAATTTGCCAAAATGGGTAGTAAGGAGGGACATGGTTATGAAATTGAATGAAGGCATTTTTATGAGCCATTTTATTGTCCATGAAACCAAAGTAATAAAACTTAGCTCATAAGGTTTTGGGAAGACTCCAAGAGATAACATAACCCTTTGACAAAGAAAAGGTGGTTATTTTATTGTAGCAAGGTAACACACTTAAAGAACTTCTTTGAGGCATTTAAGATCTTGTGTCTATTTCCCCCCTTTTGCTCCTTTTTTGTCACTGAAGTAGAACATACATATAATGAAGTAATTAAAGTGTACAAATACTAAGTGTACAGCTCCATGAATTTTTATGCCTATACACACCTAATAGTTACAACTTTCACTGAGATCAAGATAAAAAACCCTTCCAGCTGCCCACAAAGTTCTTCAAGTCCCTTACAAGTCAACACCTACCTCCCTCAAATGTAACCACTATTGTTATTTTTCACTGTAAAAATTCATATAAACAGAATTATGCCGTATGTGCTCTTTGCCTGGTTTCTTTCATTCATAATCTCTGTTGTGGCCACGCTACTGTATTCCTCTGATTCTCTTTTGTTTCATTCTAAATATCTCTGTTTACCCTTTCTCCTGTTCATGGACAATTTACATTGCTCCCCAGTTTGACCCTGCTATGGTTAGTACCACTTGGAGCATCCATTTGTGTCTCTTGATGGATATCTTGATGGACATTTATGCAACTTCCTCTTGGGTATTTCCCTAAGATTGAAGTTGCTGAGTCATGGGATATACTCCCACCCAGCAGTATTTGGGAGATCTGTTTGTTTTTGCATTGTTTTCTAAAGCCATTGACAAAATTAGTTTCTTTTTTTGGAAAACAAAATTGCATTTATTTTATCACATAAACACAGTTACAAAACTAGAATCAAAACAATAAAAATATAGTCATTTTAAAAGGGAATTCCAAACACTATCTGAAAGACTTCTGAAATACCAAGTAGAGTAATGGTTATAGGCTTTTTTGTGGCTGTAAGCTTTTAGAAGGACAAGTTCTTTCAAAGCTTAGAATATATCCCATATCACCTTTTGTTCATGAGCATCTTCTGAGAGCAGAGCAGTTTCTGACATTGAGAGCTAAGCAAATTTAACTTGCTCTCATAAAGACATAAAGGTTATTGGGTAGAGCTTTGTCACCTGTTTGTTTCTGGTCGTATTTCTGTTTCTCTCAAAGGAAATGTTCTTGAATCCACAGACAGTTGACTTTTTCTCCATCTATATATATTTTATTTATTCATATATATTCCAAAGGGTTTGTGCAAGAGTGTACATCAAGTTCTAGTGTTCATTTTTATTAAAAGTAACATAGTTATTAAGCACTGTGTGCCAGGCACAATGCTAATGCTTATATAACCTCTCATTTGATTTTACCAATCTCTAAGAAAGATGGTTTCTCTGATTTTCTAATGATGAAATGAAGGCACAGAAGTTAACTCACTTGACAAGGGCCACATGGGATTTGAACACAAGTGTGTGTGACCCTCTTGAACTAACACCAAACAAAGATGTCCTGTTCATTATAGGGGACTGGAATGCAAAAGTAGGGAATCAAGAAATACCTGGAGTAACAGGCAAGTTTGGCCTTGGAGTACAGGATGAAACAGCAAAAACAAGATTGGGAGCTAACCGTGGCACAGACCATGAACTCCTTATTGCCAAATTCAGGCTTAAATTGAAGAAACTACGGAAAACCACTAGACCATTCAGATATGACCTAAATCAAATCCCTTTATGATTATACAGGGCAAGGGAGAAATAGATTCAAGGGATTAGATCTGATAGGGTGCCTGAAAAACTATAGACATAGGTGCGTGACACTGTACAGGAGACAGGGATCAAGACCATCCCCAAGGAAAAGAAATGCAAAAAGGCAAAATGTTGTCTGAGGAGGCCTTACAAATAGCTGTGAATAGAAGAGAAGCAAAAAGCAAAGGAGAAAAGGAAAGATATATATACCATATATATATAGTATATATACACACTATTTGAATGCAGAGTTCCAAGGAATAGCAAGAAGAAATAACAAGAAATAAAAAGCCTTCCTCAGTGATTAGTGCAAAGAAATACAAGAAAACAATAGAATGGGAAAGACTAGAGATCTCTTCAAGAAAATTAGAGATATCAAGGAAACATTTCATGCAAAGATGGGCTCAGTAAAGGACAGAAATGGTATGGACCTAATAGAAGCAGAAGACATTAAGAAGAGGTGGCAAGAATACACAGAAGAACTATACAAAACAGATCTTCACAACTCAGATAATTATGATGATGTATCACTCACCTAGAGCCAGACATCCTGGAATACAAAGTCAAGTGAGCCTTAGGAAGCATCACTATGAACAAAGCTAGTGGAGATGATGGAATTCCAGTTGAGCTGTTTCAAATTCTAAAAGATGATGCTGTGAAAGTGCTGCACTCAATATGCCAGCAAATTTGGAAAACTCAGCAGTGGCCACAGGACTGGAAAAGGTCAGTTTTCATACCAATCCCAAAGAAAGGCAATGCCAAAGAATGCTCAAACGATCGCACAGTTGTACTCATCTCACACACTAGTAAAGTAATGCTCAAAATTCTCCAAGCCAGGCTTCAACAGAATGTGAACCATGAACTTCCAGATGTTCAAGCTGGATTTAGAAAGGGCAGAGGAACCAGAGATCAAATTGCCAACATCCGCTGGATCATCAAAAAAGCAAGAGAGTTCCAGAAAAACATCTACTTCTGCTTCATTGACTATGCCAAAGCCTTTGACTGTGTGGATCACAACAAACTGTGGAAAATTCTAAAAGATGGGAATACGAGACCGCCTGACCTGCCTCTTGAGAAATCTGTATGCAGGTCAAGAAGCAACAGTTAGAACTGGCCATGGAACAACATACTGGTTCCAAATAGGAAAAGGAGTACGTCAAGGCTGTATATTGTCACCCTGCTTGTTTAACTTACATGCAGAGTACATCATGAGAAACGCTGGGCTGGATGAAGCACAAGCTGGAATCAAGATTGCTGGGAGAAATATCAGTAACCTCAGATATGCAGATGACACCACTCTTATGGCAGAAAGTGAAGAAGAACTAAAGAGCCTTTTGATGAAAGTGAAAGAGGAGAGTGAAAAAGTTGGCTTAAAGCTCAACATTCAGAAAACTAAGATCATGGCATCTGGTCCCATCACTTCATGGCAAATAGATGGGGAAACAGTGAGAGACTTTATTTCTTTGGGCTCCAAAATCACTGCAGATGGTGACTGCAGCCATGAAATTAAAAGACGCTTACTCCTTGGAAGAAAAGTTATGACCAACCTAGACAACATTAAGAAGCAGAGATATTACTTTGCCAACAAAGGTCCGTCTAGTCAAGGCTATGGTTTTTCCAGTAATGATGTATGGATGTGAGAGTTGGACTAAAGAAAGGTGAGCACCAAAGAATTGATGGTTTTGAACTGTGGTGTTGAAGAAGACTCTTGAGAGTCCCTTGGACTGCAAAAAGATCCAACCAGTCCATCCTAAAGGAAATCAATCCTAATATTCATTGGAAGGACTGATGCTGAAGGTGAAACGACAATATTTTGGCCACCTGATGTGAAGAACTGACTCATTTGAAAAGACCCTGATGCTGGGAAGGACTGAAAGCAGGAGAAGAAGGGGATAACAGAGGGTGAGGTGGTTGGATGGCATCACCGACTCAATGGACATGAATTTGAGTAATCTCCGGGAGTTGTTGATGGCCAGGGAGGCCTGGCGTGTTGCAGTCCATGGGGTCTCAAAGAGTTGGACGCAACTGAGCGACTGAACTGATTGACTGTGTCTGCCTTTAGGGCCCATATTCCTAAGGAAGATGTGACATCAACCATTTAGAATATCAAAAATAATTTTGAAACCATTGCAAGAGAGAAGATAACTTGAATCTATGGGGACTATTACACTTTTGAAATAGGCCTCCTAAGAAATCTGAATTAACCAGTTTGGACATCTGCTTTTATCTGCTGATATAGTTCAGTCACTTAATCGTGTCCGACTCTTTGCGACCCCATGAACCACAGCACGCCAGGCCTCACTGTCCATCACCAACTCCCGGAGTCCACCCAAACCCATGTCCATTGAGTCGGTGATGCCATCCAACCACCTTATCCTCTGTCATCCCCTTCTCCTCCTGCCCCCAATCCCTCCCAGCATCAGGGTCTTTTCAAATGAGTCAGCTGTTTGCATCAGGTGGCCAAAGGATTGGAGTTTCAGCTTCAACATCAGTCCTTCCAGTGAACACCCAGGACTGATCTCCTTTAGGATGGATTGGTTGGATCTCCTTGCAGTCCAAGGGACTCTCAAGAGTCTCCAACACCACAGTTCAAAAGCATCAATTCTTCTGCGCTCAGCTTTCTTTATAGTCCAACTCTCACATCCATACATCATTACTGGAAAAATCATAGCCTTGACTAGACGGACCTTTGTTGACAAAGTAATGTCTCTACCTTTTTTTTTTTTTCCCCCACTTATTTTTATTAGTTGGCGGCTAATTACTTTACAGTACTGTAGTGGTTTTTGCCATACATCGACATGAATCAGCCACAGGCGCACATGTGTTCCCCATTCAGAACCCCCCTCCCACCTTCCTCCCCATCCGACCCCCCAGGGTTATCCCATTGCACCAGCCCTGAGCACGCTGTCTCATGCATGGAACCTGGACTGGCAATCCACTTCACATGATAATATACACATTTCAACGCTACTCTCTCAAATCATCCCACCCTCGCCTTCTCCCACAGAGTCCAAAAGACTGTTCTTTACATCTTTGTCTCTTTTGCTGTCTCACATATAGGGTCACATGGTGGAATTTTTAAATCATTTCATGTGATCCATAAGTTGTACCTGTTAAAATTATTTCAGTACTCTTGACAGGTAATCTGGAAGGATATTGAATATTGGAAAAGATTCGTAAGATTATAATTCTTTTAAAAGTTTTCCTAATCAGGCATTGGTGAAAGGTGGTAAATTGATTAATAAATACATTAGAAATTAGAGTTTTGGTCTTAGCACAGTCTTCTAACTATTTACTGGTCATCATTTTAAAACATTGATTTCTTTTTTTTTAGAGTCACTCAAGGAAAAGGATTAATGCCAGATGGCACTAGCAGATTCACTTGTAAAGGAAAGACAATTTTACATTACATGGGAACCAGCACGTTTTCTGAATACACAGTTGTGGCTGACATTTCTGTTGCTAAAATTGATCCTTTAGCACCTCTGGATAAAGTATGCCTTCTGGGTTGTGGCATTTCAACTGGTTATGGTGCTGCTTTGAACGCTGCCAAGGTAAGTGTTGGCCTGGGTTTTAGCTTCCACCTTCTCCCTTCATATGGCAAAGCTTTGCTGAAATAGTGAATTTGGCCCAACCTGTAAGAAACCTGATGATTTCGCTGATTCTTGTGAATGAGGACCTTATAGGCTGTTTTTAATGTCAGGTGGAGCCCGGCTCTACGTGTGCTATCTTTGGCCTGGGAGGAGTTGGGCTGGCAGTTATCATGGGCTGTAAGGTGGCCGGTGCAACCCGGATCATTGGTGTGGACATCAATAAGGACAAATTCACGAGAGCCAAGGAGTTTGGGGCCTCTGAGTGTATTAGCCCCCAGGACTTCAGTAAACCGATCCAGGAAGTGCTCATTGAAATGACTGATGGGGGAGTCGACTATTCCTTTGAGTGTATTGGTAATGTGAAAGTCATGGTGAGTATGCCTGGTTTCATTCCGTGTGCTTGTGTGTGTGTGTAACTGCCTTTTTAAATGTAATTTCCTTTATTAAGATAAAAAATTGAGTTTTTTTGCAAAGGAGAAGTCTTAAATTCTCAGATAAGAATGGTTGCTGAAATAAGGGGAAAATAACTACTGAACTATACAAGGGAAAGATGAAGGAAAATGTTTCTTTACCTTTCAGTCTATGTTAAATCTTAAAGTGCATTTCATTAAATGAAAAGCAAAATGATGCAGTTAGAGAGAACATGGGTTTTGGAATTAGATATATATCCACATAGTAACTCAGTAACCTTGAACAACTACTTAACTTCTTTAAATCTGTTTCCTCAAGTGTAAAATGCAGATAGTAATCAGGCATAGGTATTGTAGGCATGTACTTGACAGAGTAGACACTCAGCAGGATTATTACTGTTACTTCTCTGCTGCTGCTTTTATTATGGTCTTTAGGATTTCGTGCTAAGACTTAACTTTTTAAAGTCAACAACAAATAAAAGCTTTAAATTCTTTCAATTTGTGTTAATATTTAGCCAAGTTAGCAAATTCTTTTAAAAGTACCTGTTGAAGTTGTTCAATAAAGTTAAACAACTTAATAAACACTTTGATCATTTTGTTGCCATTTTTCTAAAGAAACTCTGTACCACTACTCTGTCCCCCAGAAGTTTCTGGGGAAGTAGACATTCTTAGCAAAATGCACTGACTTCTGTGGTTTGCCTGCAGAGAGCCGCGCTGGAGGCCTGCCACAAAGGCTGGGGCACCAGCGTGGTAGTGGGAGTAGCTGCCTCTGGTGAAGAAATCGCCACTCGTCCGTTCCAGCTAGTCACTGGCCGCACGTGGAAAGGCACTGCCTTTGGAGGTAATTTGATAGATGAGGACATTTTCTTCTGTTATTTTCTTCAGCAGAATTGTAATCCCAATGAGTACTAACCCTGGGGACTAGGGAGGTGCTCAGCTTCTTCTGAAACACAAGGCTACTTTTTATACACTGAAAAAAAAAAAACTAATATTCCATTAATGAAATAGCTGGGACTAGGTCAGAAGCTGGATACAGGATAAGCCAGGCCAGCCACCTTGTGTCATCTGATAGACTTATATAAGTTAATGGCATTTTTTTACTCATTTTCCCAGAGAGTGCAGTGATCCCTGGATGTGATCATGCTTCTCTCTAAACAGTGCTGATTTCAGCAGTAACCAGTCTGAGTAAAACATTAAGTTAGACAGAGCCTTATAACAAAATGGAAAAGCTGCCAAACTGATCATTTTTCCCTTGAGTGATCCTCAGAGTATGTGGTTACTTGGGGTTGCCAACTGCCAGGAGAGTGCTAAGAAACAGTTTCTATCTTTCTTAGGGTTGCTCAGCTGGGGAAGAGAAGAGACATCAAAACATGCTTATATATCCCAACTATTGTGAATGAAGTAAATCTTAAGTTTTTAATAGATTTTTAAAATATATTTATATCCTTACCATTCTCCTAAGGAAAAAGTATTACATAGCATGACTTTCAAATGAAACAGTCTGCGTCTAACAAAGTGTCTTATTCCTTGCCTCATATCATGCCACATTTTTTTTCAAGGCCAGAAGATTGGGAAAGTATGAAAAATGAGGGGTTTGGCCAAAGTTTTCCTTCTTTATACTACACAGTTTGTCAAGGAAAATGTCAAGCTGACTAAACCCTCTTTCCAGAGTCCTAGACACTAGTATGCCCCACCTGAGTGTATTAGAACAGACTTGTAGAGCCACACATGCAGCTCAGGGGCATCCGCTGAGGGTCCAGAGCTCTATTTGAGAATGTTCTAAAAATGTCTGGGAGACTGAGCCAGGGGGGTTGGAAGTCACTTCTAACTGAAGCCTCACCCAAGCACATGCTTGTGGGGAAATAAGCTGGAGCCTTGGGGCCCGTGGGTGTTGCTAACACATGACTCACAATGTAAATAGAGGTTTTGATGTAGGGAATAGCGGTGGCTGTAGTTGTCTCAGTTACCAGGAGATTTAAATGGGGGGGGGGGGGGTGGAAAGCATCAGTTTGTAATGAAAAGGTCATCTGTCGAGGATGTAAGGAGGGAGATTTGGAAAGGGGTCAGAAAGATTCCCTGGAGAAGGAAATGGCCACCCACTCCAGTATTCTTGCCTGGAGAACCCCATGAACAGAGGAGCCTGGTGGGCAGCAGTCCATGGGTTCACAGAGCTGGACACAACTGAAGCAACTTAGCACACACACAAAGGAAGCTTGAAATATAGTCCAAAGAAACCCTAGTTTAAAAAATGTGAAAGCTTATTGGTACATTTACAGCTTCTTTTAATACAAGTGAAAAATTGGAGGATCTGGCTTTGTTTAAAATCTTAACATGTAAGTAAAGATCTTCTACTTTGCTTTTCGGCTCACAGTTTTTTTATTCTGAGATGTTATCCTTATTGTTGAAATTAAAAGCATAGAAATAGTCATGTATCACATCAATTTTTTTCTTCCTTGAATTTCATGATTATAGAAATTTTACTCTTGTGGATTTAAATAAACTTGTTTTGAGATTTCTAGAGTTCTGTCCTGTATAGTTTTAAAATCTCTATTAAGATTTAATGAGATTTTAGTAAATCTTAACACAGAAAAAGTGCTCAAAAGGCATCTGCTTTTTTAACTATAAAGATGTGTATTAAATTCTTCCTCCTCTCTAGGTTGATTTTGAAGTTTTTCATACCTCTTAAATTCATTCTTTTAGATGATGTCTTTGTCACCTACTAAGTAACATTACTATATAGAGATTTGTTGGAAAAAGTAATGAATAAATGTATGATTTCCTTTAGGATGGAAGAGTGTAGAAAGTGTCCCAAAGTTGGTGTCTGAATATATGTCCAGAAAGATAAAAGTTGATGAGTTTGTGACTCACAGTCTGCCTTTTGACCAAATTAATGAAGCCTTTGATCTGATGCATGCAGGAAAGAGGTAAGCTTTCTCTTTAGCTGTGTAGTATAGACTGTGGTAATGATTTGGGGCTTATGGAGGGAGAAATATTAAAAAAAAAAAAGTTTTAGTGGTGTTAAATGATTCTGAACCTTTATTTATTGTTTTCTTCTCTTACAGCATCCGAACTGTTGTAAAGCTTTAAGTTCAAAAGAGGAGAATTTTTCCATCCTTGTAACTAAGTCTTGGAGCAGCCACACAAGCAGAAAGGAGCTCTTTCAAGTTCACAACTTCTTAGATCTTCATTAACCTGCTCTAAGCAATAATGTTTTGTGTGTAAATTCCTACATATCTAATCAAGGATAAGTCTAATACTGTCATAAATCTGTTTTCTGGTCTCTTCTTCACATAAATGATTGCTAGCTCATTAAGGAATATTTCTAATGTAATAAAAGGAATGCCTGTATATGTGTGGGAGTTGTCAGCTGTTTTATGCTGAATTCATTCTCATGATTGCTCTGTTATCTTCATTCTTTAAAGGAAAGATGAAGGAGGCAAGGCAGTGGTGAGTGTATGCCGCTGTCTTCACAGTCGTTGGTAACTTTCTTGTAACTTTTAAGGATCTCAGACCCATTATTAAAGAACAGATTTTTCCAGTCAACCAAAATCTGCTTCGGTGAGATTACCTTTTTTTTTTTTTTTTTGGCTGCACTGGGTCTTCATTACTGCACCAGCTCTCTCTAGTTGTGGTGCAGGGACTTCTCATTGTGGTGGCTTCTCTTGTTGCAGAGCACAGGCTCGAGGGTGCGTGGGCTCAGGAGTTGCAACACGTAGGCTGTATAGCGTGTACGAGCTTAGTTGCCCCATGGCATGTGGAATCTTCCTGGACCAGGGATAGAACCTGTGTCCCCTGCATTGGCAGGTGGATTCTTAACCACTGGACCACCAGGGACGTTGAAGATTATCTTCTTGAGGGCAGGTACCATGCATTGGTCAAACTTAGATTCCCAGTTCCTAGTATGGCATCTGGCCCATATAGAGCACTAGAATTCATCACTGAAACTACTTTGAAGTAGGTAGTTTTCTGTTGATCACTCTGTGAACTTATTTCAAGTATATGGAAAACACTTACATACTGAATATCCAAACCAAAGCACTTATTTTGTCAAATCTTAACATTTTTACTCTTCCAGACCACACTGCCTTTCCTCTCCTGTGGTATAGTCAGCATCCAGAATCTGGTGTTGATCACTGTCACCCAGGTCGCCATCCTTTTACTATACCAATCTGTAAGCTCTCCAGTCTTCAGTGTTGTCATACGTTTTAAACCTGATGCTGTCTTACTCTGCAGCCTTTTCACTCATTGCTGTGTGATTAATCCCTGCGGTATATGATGCTCCCATTCACTTAGTACTGTGCAGTAGTATTCAGCTATGTGAACGACCATCACTTATCTGTCTCCAACAGATGGCATATAGTTGTTTCCCAAATTGTTTCTGTATTGCTAACAACACTGGTGGAACATCCTTGTACATTGTGCTCAGTGTCAGTCACATAGGATGCGTATCACAGGATGACATTTTAAACCTTACTAGAAATTGTCAAATTGCTCTTCAAAGTGGTTGGAAATTTTTATAAATCACCTGTGTATGAAATGACTTTAATTTGCATTTCCCTTAATTACTGAAGTCTTTCATTCTTTTGGTCATTTTTTTTTTCTTCTGAGCTTTATTAGGTACCTGAAACCAGGTACCGTGGGGTTTTACTGGGTTTGAGTCCCAGTTATGTAGGTTCAGGTCCCGTTCGAGTCCCAAGCAGGGTTTTGGTTGAGGTTCGAGTCCCAATCTGAAATAAATGGTTTCAGTACCTTTATTCATCAACTCTCGGAAAAGACAAGATTATGTGTGTCAAAGTGAAAAAAGAAATCTAAGTGTATTGACAACATTCTTCTCCCCTCCCCTCTAACCTGAAGATTCTCTGCTTGTTCCTTGCCTGCCAGGCTTGGGAATAAAGAGTCGAGGTGCCAAACTGAAGAAACCCAGGTAGAGGATGGATCTGTTTCCGTAGAAGGCACATAAAGGAAAATCCAGGAAAGGGGGGGTTGGAAGGAAATAAATATGTCAAGCATGAGAAGGTATTTGTCTTTCTCTGACTACCTTAGATTATATTCCATTAAAAGTTACTACAAGACAATGGCTTTATTTCCCTGTGCTGTGCAAAAATATCTGAAATCGTGCAGCTCTGACTGGGACTTGACTTCAGTCATTTAGTTGAGATCACACACCCACCAGGTCTCAGGACTTAATGTAGCTCAGGTTCTTTTTTCTTTTTTTAATTGATTAAACATTTTTTTATTTTGCATTGTGGTATAGCCGGTTAACAACATTGTGAGTTTCAGGTGAAGTTCAGATGCTTGATGTCTTTTTGCAGAAAGAACACGCTGAGAGACAAAGTGATAGATAAGAAAAGGGTTTATCTAGAGAGTAGCTCATCCACAGACAAGGTGTGGGCCATCTCAGGTGAGAGCCCCTGTATTTCCTTTTTTGTAAGGTATCTCTTTACATCCTTTGCCCATTTTTCTATTGGATCAATTCATTTTTTTCTGAGTAATTTTTAAGACTTCTTTATTGTAGATGCCAATCCTTTGTAAGTTTTATGTTTTTAATGTATTTTAAAATTTTTATTTTAGTATGGTCAAACCTATCAGTGTTTTCCTGGTGCTGTTATTAAGTAGCATTTAGGCTTCTTTACCCTGAGCAGAATAAAGTTTAGCAAACAAAAATGGTGCATAGTCTTAACATCCCGGTAATCCATTAACACATGCAAGAGTTAGAACATTCAAATAGTAGAGAAAATTACATGAGAAAGAAAAGTTAAATTTCCCTCTCTCCCCTAAAATTGGTGACCATGGTAAGTTTATGTATCTTCCCAGAAGTTTCTATGAATGAAATAACATGTATACATATACTTTAAATTTATACAAATGAATACTGATTAACACTGTTCTGTGCCTCTTTTTTTCCCCACATTGTAACATCTTAAGACTGTTTTCATATCAGGACATCGATATACACATCTTTGGTTGAATTGAAAGCGTGTGCTTTTTCTTGTTTTAATTCTTCTGATTGATGTGGCTTAATTGCTCCCAAAATGAAAATAGAAAATGGCAGTTATGGTCAGGGCTTCTTTTTGGATCTTTGGTGCATTTGAAGGACAAGGCAGTATAATCTAGCTTCTCATTTTACCTAGAGGGCTAGAGATTCAGTAGGGGCCCAAAGGGCTCCAATCTATTGTCCTGTGTAAACTGGAAGAAGAGGAAATTAAAACTAGCTCCTACCCCAGCTATAAGATACGTACTTTAATCTGGTTTGTTTTAGCTCAGCCTTCCAGGAACAAAGTATATTTTACTGCCTTAAGCAATTGCAGTAACAAAGAACATATGAGGGTAATAATGGAGAAGCGCTACTAATTCTTTTAAAAGATTCTTCCACTGTAATACATGAGTTATACATGAATGAGAATGGTGACATTTTAGGTTCACCAATATGAGAAGGTAAAGCAATCTTAAGATAGTAAAACAGCTGGCCAATTAGAAGTTTACTTTTCATTTCTGTCACAGTGACGTGTACGTAGTCTTGAGCCAGCTAATTCAGTTTAACACGTATGAGCATTTCCTGAATGAAAGCACAGTCCTCTCTTTGAAGGAACCAGTATCACCATGAAGATTCTTGGATCATGGGACTATAGGTTTAAAGTATTTCTTTTAAGATCCTTTCAATACATCCTCTTGGATGGCATCTAGGCTGTTACGTATATTGTGGAACCAAATAATTTTTGGAAGAACATAGACAACACAGGGCTGAAAAACATTCACTGTGCACGTGAGCAGATCTGTCCTGGCTGTTCACCAGGACAGAATTCTGCCACCTTAGAAGTATTACTGGGAATTTTTTGAGGTTATGTTTAAACTGCTTTATTGAATAAATGGTATATAAGTGTAACACAAATGGCTAATCTCCACTGTGTATTTTATGAAAGTGAAAAATATTTTTAAGGATCTAAAATTTTACAATACTACCAACTTTTAACAGCTTTTTGTTTCTCATTGAAAATTTTCACATACTTGGCATTTTTCAAATCTTGTCGGCTTTTCCATTTTCAGCATGTTGGGCTATTTTGCTTTCTATTTAACCCACCTAGTAATGTTCACTGTAAAAAATAGGGCATAAAATATATAGGCATGTCTGACTTGGAACAAGTTCTTTATTACCTGCACAGGCGACTAATATAAAGTAGAATGTGTGGAATGATGAGGTTTTTGAGGTGAGGGGACAAAGTTGCATTATATCCAAATTTTCTAACAGTGGAGCCAGTTAATGTGTACCACTTATAACTCTATGGCTGATTCATATCAATGTATGACAAAACCCACTGAAATGTTGTGAAGTAATTAGCCTCCAACTAATAAAAAAATTAAAAAAAATTTTTAAAAAGTGTGTACAACTTAAAAATGGCTATACATAATGCTACTTCCATTTCTCTCATTTCAAAGCAAAAGTAAATGTAGCTGGTGATTCTCAAACGTTTTGTTGACCTGGGGGAAAGGGAGCATATTTTACATGTGCAGAATGCTGGCTGCCAGTCTCCCAAGTAGGCTGATGATCATAGCCTTCGAATAACTGACAGTTCTTTGGCCCTAGAGATACTGTGTGACCCAGGAAAAACGACCTACTCAACCAATTTTGTTTCAATTAAGATGCAAAGTCAGATTCTTTGTCAGCAAATACCCTTTAGAAAAAATACACCACAAGCCATATTTGGAAAACATTTAAGTATATTTAAACAGTTACTCAAATAAGAATGCATAGAACTATAACAAGAAAATCATATCTTTAAAGAAACATTTTATGAAGTGAACTGGCACAGTCAACCAGTACATACAAAGTCCTCCATTATACAGATTTCTTTTGGTGGAACTTTATAAGAACAAAGCGGCTGGGATGGGCTTTTTACTTTGGGGGAGAGGGGTGGCCAGGGAATGGTCTTTTAAAGCACACAGGTTTTTATCAAGCCAGCCACCGTAACAGAATTCACTGAGGAGCTAATAGGCACATGCTCCCTTCAGGAAAGGAGTTCTGATTCACCACCAAACTACCCCGACTCCAGACAGGGGCTGAAATAGTCCTGATGGCCAAGAATCAGATCTAGATGAAACAGTGGAAATTTGCTTTCAAATACCTGTTGCTCTTTTTTCCAAATCTACATCTTAATATTAACAGTTCTTATCCTTGTCTATTTTGTTTCCTCAGAACCACCTAGGGCTCAGATGTACTGGTAAAGTTTGAAAACATTCTACTCTAAGTTTTCTGTTGACCTCTGACCCAAGTACTGAAATAAAGTGAATTTGATTTTAGTCAGGTTATATCTAGAATGAAACAGTTGCTAAGTTCTGTGTCATTGCACAAATAGGATACCTCCTTAGAGACAGAAATTTTTCCTAGCCATGCAAATAGTTTAAAAAATTAGAGAACTCAGTGCTGGTGTCCTGCTTGTTGCTCTTGTGATCTTCTGACTGCTGCTGCTAAGTCGCTTCGGTCGTGTCCGACTCTGTGCGACCCCACAGACAGCAGCCCACCAGGCTCCCCCGTCCCTGGGATTCTCCAGGCAAGAACACTGGAGTGGGTTGCCATTTCCTTCCCCAATGCTTGAAAGTGAAAAGCAAAAGTGAAGTCGCTCAGTCATGTCCGACTCTTCACGACCCCATGGATTGCAGCCTACCAGGCTCCTCCGTCCACGCGATTTTCCAGGCAAGAGTACTGAAGTGGGTTGCCATTGCCTCCTCCGGATCTTCTGACACCACGGTGCAAATGTGCCTACAAGTGTGTGGGAGTAAACACGGCCATGTGTTTGTTGTTGGAAGTGGGATGAGGAGGCTGGAGTACTAGTAAAAGGGCCGAGCACCCAAGAGTTAAAGAAACAGTTATAAAAGCTCTGCAACAGTAAAAAGGCTGGACATGCACAAGAAAAATTATTTAAAATACTTTGAACTCTTAACATAAGTGTAAGTGAAAATCTTTCCTGGAACCCTTCTTGAGTGCTCCATGTAAAGTGACGTTTGGCACATTTTTTGGCAATAGTGACACATATTTTAATATAATCACAGAATTACCAAAGCTGTCTGTATGACAGCTCTGCTGTTGCTCACTTAAGTCCCCAGAATGAAAAGCAGGCTGCCAAGGCCACCTTACTCCTGCCTCTCCTTTGTAAGGTAGCCAAATGCAAACCATTCTTTTTTTTTAAATACTTGGCACCAAAAGGAAAGAGAGGGAAGGAGAAGGCCGCCTACCCTTCTGAGCTGGGACTAAGTGGGGCCACAGAATTTCAGTGCACGGAGCCTGCGCTGCCTTTCTTCAGATGTTCATTTTTCCAAATAAAGCAAAACATGTTAATAACGTCTAGAGTATCAGCATAATGCAGCCTGTATTGTAAAGCCATATCCTTAAACCATATCCATATGTTTTTCCCCCAGCCTATTAAGAAATGGGCTATACATCCACATTACAAGTGGTACAATTTGCTCCTCTAGTAGCTAGAAAACACACACCATCTGATGTAGACAAAATCATAGTATCACACTATCTCAATCAATTCCAGTGTTTCCAACTCGGAGACCACTAAAATATCTCCACCATCTCTATAGCATATTTTGCCCTCAAGATGCACTGCATTTATTATTAAAAATAGCTTATGGGCTTATGGGCTTCCCAGGTGGTGCAGTGGTAAAGAATACGCCTGCCAAGCAGGAGATGGCAGGTTCGATCCCTGGGTGAGGAAGGTCCCTGAAGAAGGAAATGGCTACCCACTCCAATATCTTGCCTGGGAAAGCCCACGGACAGAGGAGCCTGAGGAGCCTGGCGAGCTGCAGTCCATGGGGTTGCAAAAGAGTTAGACACAACTCAGCAACAAGCAGCACACGCGTGATTTATGAAATTTAGAATACAGCAGAATCAAAACGAATTACTTCAAGTAACTTTTAGACCAGTACCCTCCTAGTGACATATGTTCCAAGAATAGGAGCAACCACAAATTTTGCACTTAGGTTTACTGTTGGTAGTGATTTTGGTGTTGTAATTCTGAAGTTATTTTACATGTCATGTAGAATCAAGCAAATAAGTAAATATTAGTGTTGTTCAGAACCAAAATTCTCACCATGGGAGAAGGAAAATACAAATATGAAACAGGGAAGGGTGAGGAAGACCAGTGTTAAATTTGAAATCAAAGTAACAGAGTGAATTCATGATTTATTTTTTAATTAATTTTTTAATTGGAGGATAATTACTTTACAATATTGTGATGGTTTTTGCCATACATCAACATGAATTTATAAAAAATGCATTGCCTGGCTCTGTTCCCTGAAAGGGCCAAGGAGCAATTAACACCCCAGCAGCACCCAGATCTTGATTTCCAAATACCATTCCTCAAGAAGAGAAACCAGGGCTCCTTGGAGAAGTAGCCAGTGCCCAGTCTGGGGCAGGAAAAGTATATGACAAACTTAGAACATATGGCAAAAAGCAAGAACATGCCCAAAGACTGATAGGCGTAGAGCAAAATGACCCATAAAGAAGCTTAAAGGTGCTTCCACTGGCCAAATATGGAACATTTAGAGGAATGACAACACTTTTGGAAACAATCAATAAGCTAACACTGATACTCAAAAATAAGTGGGCAGAGTGGGGGGGAGCCTACTTTCTCAAGTGTCAGTTTCATAAGAGATCAAAAAAAGGTGGAAAAGGGTTGTTCTACAGTTAAAAAAAAAAAAAACCTACAGATGACAACTGTTCTTTTAAAAAAAAAAACACTTTGGAGAAAGCTGACTCAGGTATCAATGTGTACTATACCTTGGACAACTCTTAACATTCAGCTCCTGGGGTGTGACAACTGTACAATGACCGTGTTAAGAAACATCCTTACATTTTAAAAGGGATGCTGCAACAGCAGCAGATAAAGTACGATGCCATTCCTCTCAAAAGAAAAATGCTGATTACATCGAGACGAGGCACAGTAACAACTGCTGAACACAAGAAAGGGCATATGGGTGATTCACTGCACTATCAGCTTCCTGTAAATTCGAAAAACCTTCAAAATTAAAAGCTGGAAGTTAATAAAGCGTGGGGTGGGGGAAGGGGGCAGAAATAGCTTACAGACACAATCTGGGGGCTTCAGCAAAGTGGAGCAACCGTCTCTCGAATTTAATCAAACTCAGTGAAAAGCCAGAGCGATGACAGGACAAACAGAAGTCAGCTAAGATGGCAAACTCCTAAACATCTTCCTAGCAATTCAGACATAAGGGTGACAAGTGATACAAAAGTGTTGGTGAGTGGGTTCTAATTCACCTTTACACATACTGTCACCAAAAGCCATAAACGGAAGATAAAATGCAAACATGTTTCCCTTCTAAATTATAAGAGAATGAATGACTGGCAGGGGGAAAAAAAATATTTTAAAAGTTAATACAAAAAACAAAAAGTTACCACACTGACATTTTGACAAGTTGGCAGAATGATAAAACTACCCTAGATGTTTTCTCATCTAAACCTAATAAATATTTGTAATTAGACTAGAGCCCCATACTGTTTTTACATCTCCCAAACAGAGAAAAGCATCATCACCAGTGTGGTGTTTTAACAACAACAAAAAACCATCCCACCACGATTTTTTTCCTTGAGCTTGTTTTCTAAAAGTAGACACTGAATAAGCCCACACCGCTAATTCCATGATCACTCAGAAAATGCTGCCCTACTTGTGTGGAAATCTTTGTCTTAAATGACTCTCAGAAACATGGTTACATCTCAAATACTACTAGTAGACTGCTGAACTAAACCCAGGAGTGGAATTTTTATATAGTCATTCGACATTATAAAGTATTTTTACTCAAATAGTCAAGAGTTTATTTTAGATGGTGAAATCAGCCACCCCATTCCCACCACTTCTTTCTAAAATCCCAAACAAAATGCAGCAAAGTTAACGACCATGTGGCAGAATAATCATTCAAACTTTTTAATCTCCCTTTACACATTATATTAACATTTATATTGCAAGGCATTCCATTCACAAATATTACAGTTTGATAAAAAACTTCACACACATACCCCCAAAAGTCTATACCAGATTCAGCCACATAACTAAATCATTAAAATAATAAAAAGTAATGAAAACATTATCGTAATTCCTTTAAAGCAATAAAGGTCCGAGGCACTCTGGGAAAGATGTCTCTTACAAGTGTGACATGTCAGTGGAATCAAATTACCTTCGCATACAGTTTCCAGATACCCGGGAATCAAGTATTCTCCAGTGACAATGACTTTGATCTGTCTTCACTGGATACTCTCCCACCTGAGACTGAACTACTGAAAGGAGTACAGATGCTGGGCAACGAAGGTCATGTCTAATGAGGTTCCCAGCTGTGTAAAGGAGAAGTGTGATTTCAGCACACCTACTCCAAGGGAACTGTCCAACCTCCAGAGAAGTCCTTCCGCCCCACCACCAGCTGTACCAGACGTCAGCACTTCCAGACTCTGCTCCCTGCTGGAGAGGCTTCAGAACTCTCTTCCCCAACTTCCACATTGCAACCTCCAGCCTTCTCTGAGTATCTTTCCAAGGTATGCCCTTGAAGTAGGACAGAGAGGGGAAGGGAGAGTTTTTCCTCCCATAATGACCAAACAGAGGTCTGAAATAGCAACATATTACAAAAACGTCATTCTCTGCAACAGCCAGCTTCCACTTGGAGCACAGCTGTTTCTGCCATAAATTCAACTTTTAAAAGCCTGATAACGTTTGTCCAAAGTGGATTTTGCCACATACATTCACTCACACAGAGCCCACACTGGGGTCTCACTGACCGAGTGCTTTCTTATGCACAATTATAAGCGTAAAGAATTGGCAGGGAAAGGAGGGAAGCCAATTTCCAGCTGGGAATTAAACCACTGCAAACGATGGATCCGTTTATGACAGCACAGAACCACATCAGGGCAGAATGGGCACAAACCCCAGGTCACACAGTATTTAGTAATTACATACACGGAATTTAAAATGTATACGTATATACTTCCACACATACATAATATTAAAAAAAAAACTGGGAGCAACGTATGTTGCAGAAGTCTCAAGGATTCTCCTCTCCAGCACTCACCTGGAAAGCAGCTGGCGGTGCTGGCCCAGCGGTGGCAGTGACAGAAGCAACTAGAAGCAGGTTTAAGTAAAAGTGCTCAAAGGGCAAGGAAGAAAAACACGGGTGCAGACATTTGTGGGGGGGGGGGGGGGGGTGGCCAGTGGGGGGAGTTGAGAAATGCTTCCTTTATTCTTCTTGGCCTTTTCAGACCCAAGACAAGTTCTTGCGGACACGTCAGATGTTGTAGTCCTTCCTTATCGACAGTCAAAACAAAACAAGTAATAAAAAAATTTCCTCTTCCATTCTGTACTCTCAATAAAATGTGGAGTACGGCCAGAAAGTATAAGTGAGGTGTGCCGTCTCGGGGGAAATTAAAACTGGGACGTGAAGTGGGGCTGCGCGCTATCAAGCCGCCGGGTCAGGATCTCACAGCCCGTGTCCGTGACCAGCAGAGTGTGCTCGAACTGGGCTGACCGCTTCCCGTCTCTCGTCACCGCCGTCCAGCCGTCCGGCCAGGTTTCATCCTGCCACCCGCCTGAAACGAACAAACGCCGTCTCTTCATTCTACCACTCAGTCCGTTTTCTAAGTACACGCTAGGGAAGTGTACTTGCCGGTGCTCCTCTATCCCTGGGGAGCTCAGAAAACTAATCTTACAACTCATTATTAAGATTCCTGTGCACGTCATCTGTTTAAGCTAAAGCCTTTCCACCTTCATTGTGGTCTTCAGTTCAATGAAGCAATAATAATGTCTAAATTTGACAACTTCACATTTTGTGTACTTCTCAACTACTGAATGAAGACGCTGTTTCCAAAATAAAGGCGCTCAGTTTCCGTTTTGTAAACATACGGATTACCACGCACCCCAGGACTACATTAAAGAATTTAGCTCTCTCCTGATATAACTTTGGCATCTGACTAAACCACAGCCAGCGTATACTGTGAAGGAAATAAGGTAACTTTTTATACTTTTGTTATAACATTTAATTCCTTGTAACTTTTAAATGGCAGGCACATAAATGGTGAGAATAGATTATATTGTAGGCCACACCCCTGTAACCAGAAAGAGGGCAAAGAGAAAGAAACAGGAGTTTCTTGGCAAGAGAATTTAAAATTTATGATGAGGTAGAATGGGTTAGAAAGGAGATGACAGGTGAAGAAGCTGGGAGACAATGAAGGAAAATGAGAAAAAGAGAAAATGGGCGTGAGACGCAGGGCAGGGAAGACAGCAGCGGAATTACAAGGTTCCACAACTCCAGACACCACTAAACTAGCGTGGAGAGATGTTCCTGTCTCCAAATTAGGTGTTAAGAAATAATAATAATATTCTTTATTTTGAATACTCTTTACCAAACATTAGATCTTACTGCCTCAGACAAATCCCAGAGTATAAAGCAGTGAGGTAACCTACTTCTGCAACATTAAATCCCAGTTTAAGAAGAAAATATGAGGCAGTTAAAGAAAGTTAACTCATGCTCTGTCAACCATCTAACGATGAATGAATAGATAGTTTTCAATGTAATGAATGATCTTTCCACAAATGGATTTAAGACATTAATACTTAATTTTACTGTTATCTACTGAAGCAGATTCTTTACCAATATGAAGTCAAATATATTTGACTACTGTTCTGAGGAAATTCCTCTTTGAATTAGACATTTCCCACTATGGAGCTGGGATTTAGCCTAGCTCAGTTACACTGAAGTATTTCTGGTATAATTTGATGATTATCTGAACCAGCTCAACACAGTGTTACTTGCTTACTCCAGGAAACACCACTCTGAAGTAAAGAAGTGAAGTCACTCAGTCGTGTCCAACCTTTTGCGACCCCATGGACTACCAGGTTCCTCCGTCCATGGGTTTTTCCAGGCAAAAATACTGGAGTGGGTTGCCACTGCCTTCTCCAGGAGATCTTCCTGACCCAGGAATTGAACCTGGGTGTCCTGAATTGTAGGCAGACGCTTTACCGCCCGAGCCACCAGGGAAGTCAAGTGCCTGTTCATGAAAACAGGTACATAACCAAAATACACTTTCCCCTCCTTGTCCTTGCCTTTCTCTGCCATCATACTTACTTATCTTGCAGTTGCTTATACATGGTCACTGTTCTGAGGAGTGACAAAAACAGTATCTTACATTTGTAGAGCCCTTTAAAGGTACTTTGTGTTAATACAAATCATCTCACTTAATTCTTACCACAGCCCTGGGCATTCAGATCAAAGGTAAAGGTTGTAACTTCCATTTTACAGAAAAGGGAACAAACGATCAGGTTAAGAAGGCAGCCTCTAAAACAACCTCCAATGCTTCCCTTCAGTGTGGACTGGGTTTAGTGACTCACTTCTAAGGAAGAAAATCTGGTAGAAGTCATGGGGTATCACTCTGAAGATTAGGTTATAAAAAAGACTGGAAGGATTCTGAGGGGACCCCATTAACACAGGGGACAGGACGCAAGAGCTCTACGACTGCTGCCTCACTCTGCATCCCCTAATCCCAACAGACAGCTGGTGAAGGAGGCCCCGGTTTATTACTCCGACAGCCTCAGTGAGGGCTCGAGTCAAGACCCCGATCATGGCCGTCATGTGCCTGTCACAGCGGCCGACAACAGCAGGGACATAAAACTGCCAGCGCGAAGCATGTCTGGGCTGGGCTTTCTCCACAGCAGCTGTGTGATGACGGCACCTGCTGACCAAAGTCCAGACCCCGAAGAGGCAGAAGAGCGCATGCATGACTTTAGAGTCCCACAAATTCTGCTACATAACTAGCTAAGTGACTCTGGGCAAGTTATTAAACACTTAACCTCTTAAAAACTCAGTTTGTTCTCATGGATAATGGGGACAGCACCTACCTCATAGGTTGTGGAGAATTAAATAACTATGTCTGCCTCAAAAAAAAAAAAAAAGGCTCTAATTTCCTTTACGCCCCTCTTTCTCACCCACACCAAGACACGCAACAATTTCCACACTGCCTTGATTGATGGAGGCAACCAATTATTACAATACACCCTTTGACAGAAGCTTTATGAAAAGGGACCAGGATTCAAGTACTTCAGCATCTACTAACAGCAGACGAATTACCATGGAGAAAGTACTGCTTTCTTGCCAACAGTGACAATTTTCAGTTCTCTACATGATACTGAATCAAGTTCAAGAGGGGACAGGGAGGGGAAACAAAGCAAAACCAAGCAGACTACTAATCTGATCATGAGTAACCAAACATAAATAAAAATTCAAATATAGACTATTACAGCATCCATTTTTCCTCACCTTCACAAATCATTGGCTCAATTGTAAATACATGGCCAGCCTTCATCACTCCAACTGCTTTATTTTCTGAAATTAAAGAAAAGAAAATCTGAGAACACAGCAAAAAACCTACAGCATATTGTTAAACACTTCCCTGGAAAAAGTACACAACTTACATTCCCATGAGTGATTCTTATATTAATGAATTTCTCCTCTCCTGACTCCCCTTTCTTAAAGTAGATCATTCAGCAAACAGGGGTGCTCTGAAAACCACCTACTCTGTGGCAGATATTGTCCTAGGCATACTTCATTTTGCTTATGTTTTCTCTAGGAAAATACAGAGATGCCCTAGACTGGATTTCAGATGTAGTTAGTACTTCTATGAAAGCAGAAGTACCTCCATTTACGTTATAGCAGGGTTAGAATAGCAATTATGTAACCAACAAACTTCCACACTTATCCAAGTATGACAGTATAAAGGAGAACAAGATATTTCAGACTATGCCAGAAGTTGCAAATCTCCTGGTTGGGACAGGAGTGTGTGTGGATGTGGGGGTGGAGGTAGGGGCACAGACCACGGAAACAACTGTACCAATTTTTTAAAGTTTTGTAAACTGTCTTATCTTGGGAAGGGAAAAAAAAAAACCTGCACACTAACCTACTTTTTTTTAATACTGGCAGGATTATTCCTTTTTTTACTGGAAACAAAATTCCCATTTCTCCCTCCTATTTTGTCCAAGTTTGCCAATACGTATTCTTCAGGATCATCATGAGAAACTCAACTGTTAGTGTCCAGGCTTGCCATCTCCTCAAATAGGCCAAAAATTTGAAAAAGGTACAGGTCTTTTTAGACAATCTCAAAAATGGAGAAGTTAATGTTCAGAATAAAAATCAAGAGCTGCTAAGAGCGTCAGTAAACGGCTGGCTGCACTTCGTCTGCCTGACCACCAGGTGGCAAGAGCATCGGCTTTCAGGCTTTCTTGATAAGATTGCTGAGCTTGCAGATGGTGACCAACGTGTCCACTGGGCCTATTCAACAGGCTGATTGTATTCAACAGCTCTGCCTAGGTTTGTTCTACCTTCACCCTCATGTTTACATCCCTGCACACCTTTCCTTGTGAACAGCAATCATGCTGCTTTCCACTATCTTAGGCGTTGCTAAAATAAACAACCTACAGATTCCAAATCAGGAGTTTCTAAATTATTATAAAAAGCTGAGGGGCAAAAAACAATTTTGACTTTTTATCTCTAATTTCATGAACTTTCCCTCCAAATGACATGCAATTTATTGCATATATAGATTTGGTCATATGCCCTTGGGGATATCAAAATAGTCAGTGCAGTATCACAGAAATAAAAATGGATAAAAGAATTGAGAAGTGTACTGGCTGATACAGCCAGCACCTGGGTGCATGAGGCTAAACACTTGGAAAGTGGCAAGTCAGAATGTACATGTAAAACATATGCTGATGTCAAAGACAAAAAAAGCACGCACTATATCTCAATGATTGTTTTACACAAACTAAATGCTGAAATGCTAATATTTTTAATGTAATAGATTAAATAAAACATAAAATTAACTCTATTTGTTTCTTACTTTTGAATATGACAACTAGAAGTTTTAGTATTACATGGATGTGAAAAAGAAAATGAAGTCGCTCAGTCGTGTCCAACTCTTTGCGACCCCCTGGACTGTATCCTACCAGGCTCCTCCATCCGCACTGGAGGCAGACGCTTTCCCGTCCCAGCTACCAGAGAAGTCCTTGGTGTTACCTATGTGCCTCATATATAATTCTGCTGGACGGCGCTGATGAAGAGAAGCCAAGTTCTCCTGTTTCCGCCACTGATTCACTCTTCAGGAAGTTACAGTTCCCAGCTCACTCTGACTCATGGTTTCAGTTTCTCAACACAGCTCACTCAACAAACACATCATCTGAGTGTCTACACTACAGCAGATAATACTGCTGAGGACTTCTACAAAAACGTGCACCTGCTCTACCATCTGCCTCACAGAACTACCGTGATATATATTCTCAGGTAGGGCAGTACCACCTTCACTTCCAAACCACAAAGATAAGGAAGCACATAAGTGCTCATCTTAACAAAGATCTCTTTTATACAGGACGTGCAGGGAAGTGACACAATTTCCTGGTTTCACACTCAGTTGCTTAGGAATACGGAGTTACAAGTTAAAGAAGGGATCATTTACATTCAAAAGCCTCTGCTGTACAAAGACTCCAGTAGCTTCCTTTAATGTTTCCCTACAGAGACCACAACATGTTTTATTTTAACCCGATTAACACTTGACTGTTCATAAATACAGCAAAGTGGATGAAATGAAGTATACATGGGTCCTTGTTTCTTTTCTCAGAATTGTTTATTTCTAATTAAGCAGCTTAACATGAAACTCAAGAGACATATCTTGTCTATCAGTGGAGCCATACTGAGCTGACACTATCATCACTGACCTGTATCTCCTTCTCCCATAAATTTTATTTCCTTGAAAAAAATCTCTCTTCATGACATATACCCACTACGTATAAAACAGATTACTAGTAAGAACCTACTGCCCAGCATAGGGAACTCTACTCAACACCCTGCAATGACCTACATGGGGAAAGAATCTTAAAAATGAGTGGATGTAAGTGTAACTGATTCAGTTTACTGTGGTCTTGGTGACTCAGTGGTAAAGAATCCGCCTGCCAAGCAGGAGATGCCAGTTTGATCCCTGGGTCAGGAAGATCCCCTGGAGAAAGAGATGGCAACCCACTCCAGTATTCTTGCCTGGGAAATCCCATGGACAGAGGAGCCTGGCGGGCTACAGTCCATGGGGTCGCAGAAGAGTCAGACACAACTTGGCGACTAAACAACATTAACTGAGTCTCTCTGCAGTACAACTGAAACTAGCACAACATTATGAATCTACTAGATTCCAAAAAAATTCAAATAAGTAAAGCCTCTCTTCATACAGGCCATACCTAAACCTGAGTCTGTTACGTCTGCAAGTAAGGGTGCTTTTTTCATTCTCTCCCTTGCCCGTGCTTTTTCCACACGCAAAACACATGCATGCACACGTGTGGCACACAGCACTGTCATCAGAATAGCTACTTCCACTGTTAAAGGGAACGCACAACAGGTGACCATACAGCTTAGCAGGAAGGAAGAAAGTCGGCCACTTGCTATCTATTGCTAGCTTTTACTTTGCGCACAATTCCAGCTGAAATAAAAAGGACCCTGTGGTCTGCTAATAAACGCTTATTGATTTATGTCAAAAGCTGTGCTTAAGTGACTTCTCTAGATTCTCCTGTTTAGAGGTTTCTCACTCGTTTCCCTTTCTCGTCACAACTATCGATGTCTTGGATTTTACCACCTCACACCTGGATTTACAAAAACAACTGTGCATTAGGCTGACAAGCCTGGCTAGCTCACACTTGCAATACATCCCAGGCACCATTGCTAAATTTATCTTCTCAAAACAGCAACTTCACCTTGCCATTCTTCTGCCAAAAAATGTTCTGCAATTCCTTAAAAATGAAGTCAGATATCTTCCATCTGGCACTGCCCATTTCTGGCTCACACATAGCTCTTAGCCCAAACTTATCCTGTCTCTGTTCAGTCTGTCTCAACCTGAAGCACCTATTCATGCTTCCCTACCATGTGGAATGCTCTTCCGCATCTTCTCCAGTAAACCAAAATCTCATTCTTTATTTCTCCAAGACTCAGCGCCAAACTGCTTACATCCTTACTAGGCAGAAAGGCAAAGACTGACTCCCGAAAGGCAGACAGAACCCAGGTACCAATCCTACCCCTGACATTTATTCACTAGTCTGTGTGGACTTAAGTAAATCAGTTCCCTAAGCACAGACTCTGCTTTTTAAAAAGAGAGCTAAGAAATTATTCATAGAGTTGTGATGCACAAACGAGATAACATAAATCATCACCATCATCAGCATCGTCATTCTAAAAGTTAACTTTAAGTGCTTTCCAAGCAAGATCTCACTTAATTCTAGTAATAGTTCTAGAGTAGGTACCATTCCCTGATATTGTATAAATGAGCAAACCTAAGCCCAAGAAGGTATATGAAAGTCTCTACATAGCAGTGGCTCCTCTATATTTATTAAATTCCTTCTTATGTTACCTAATGTGGACAGCTTTCATTTCCAGTATAAATAACAAACTTACTCCCACGTGTCTTATCTCTTCAAGAGAAAAGGTTCTGTAAGACTAATCATCCAACACTTCCTTGTTAATCTATCAGACAGCGCCAATTTGAGGAAAGGATACTTTGTCTCTTCTCTATTTACACCAACAAAGAACACTGTATCTGACATGTATTAAGAACTCAAATCAAACTTAACGGAATCAATTTCATCTAAGGAGTCAGAATACATGTGGCAGGGAGTGTTGGCTGTTCACCAAAATTACTATTTTCCTTTTCTTCCGGGGTACTCAGCTAGATCACATTTCCCTACCTCCCTTGCAGTTAGTGTAGCCATATGACTGAATTCCTGCCAATGAAAAGTAGATGTAAGTGATTTGTGCCAAGTCCATGTTGGCCCACTAAAACTTCCCAAGCATACCCCTCCATGCTTCTCCCCTCCTCCCCAATATCTGTAAGATCAGAAAGGGAACCCCCAAAGTGACCCTGAAAGCTATGCGTTGAAAGTGACAAGAGCCTGCATCAAAGAGTAACTGTTCCATCCACCCCCAACAGTGACCAAACACACAGGCTTTGGACTATTGAGAGCAAGATATGTGCAGAGTATACACATTTTGGGGAGCTATTTATAACAGCTAATAGATTATTCTAATAGATGCAAAACAGTGGGTCCTGTCAAATGTTTGGGAAAAAAGATCTGCTAAATAAACAGTTAGCCAATACAAACAGTACTTACTGGCGTAGTGGGGCACATTGGGGGCTGTATGAAAAAGCTTGTGGATTCCATGCCCACAGTAACTTCGAACAACTGAAAATCCATTGGCTTGTGCGTGCTTCTGAATAATGTTTCCCAATTCTCTGTATCGAACACCAGGCTTTACTGAAAGGAAAAGAGAAGACTCATGGCAAAGAGAAAGAATAACTGATAATTACTAAGCAATCACTGTCTTTGCCAGGAACCATTCTGGTTTTATACGCCTACACGTAAGACTTTTAAGATGAGGAAACCGAAGCTCAGAGAGGCGAGACTGCCGGGAAACGGTGAAGCTGAGAGTCAAGCCAGCAGCACCTGGTTCCTCCTCTGCTGCAGAAGAGGAGGGTCTGTGCAGAACCAGCGGCTGGGAGAGGCACCACTGCTCTCTGAACAAACAAAGAGATTGGAAAACACACTTCTCTTCCTCACCTTCTCTAAGGTCAGCAGGCTTTCCATTATAGCGAGCAGGAGAGATAAGAGAATAAAGAGCATCAGGAGAAAAAGGAACATTCATAAAGGAAACTCTTTAGTTTCAGTCTGGTCGACTTTTCAAAGAATTGCTTCCCCTGGGCATCTTTATCCCCAGATAAGTGGTTCTCAAATTGTTCATTTGCCTCTCAAGAAAATCTTAGGAGTAGGATGTAGAAAGGTACTTCTCACTATATACTTCCTGCCCTGTTTACTTTTCATGACTTTCACCATTGTTTAAATAAAAACCGGAAGAAAGGGTTCTTATTGCTGCTACGGCTCTCCTAGCACTGGGACCCCAGGATTTGGGCTCTGCTGGACTCGTGGGGGGTCCAGCCATGGTACTAGGGGTCCCCCCTCCCTACAGTCTCCTTCTCTGCCGGCTCATTTCCAACCTGAGGTTCAGACACACCATATCCTCTCCAGCCAACCACATTTCTGGGCAAATGGCTTAAGGAATCATTTTCATAACATTTACTTGCTCTTAACCATATGGACCAGCTTGATTGTTTTTTTATTGGGAGGTGGGACAGGGGAGATTAATGATTTCTGAGGAACATGCTGACTTGCATAATGATTTTCTTCCATTCCCACCCAAGCCTTCTTACCAGCCCCAGTCAGCAGGGAGGAAAGCAAAATTTTAACCCATGCTGCACATACAATAAAGGAAATACCTGTACAACAATAATGATGCAGTGTGAGAATGGAGACTTCTCCCTAATTCTCAAGCCAGAGGCCATTCTGGTCCCAGGGGTGCACTTCATAGAATCTGGAGACGTTTCTGTGACCATTACAACCTGGAGAGGTGGTGCAACCGGCCTCCAGCGAGGAGACACCAGGCATGCTGCTGAGCCTCCTGTGATACACAGGACAGGCCCCCACGACGGCATATCTGCAGACTCAGAACGCCACAGACGTGCAGATCGAGGAACTCTATTCTGCAAAGCTAACTTCACAGTTGGTTCAACTCTCCAGAGCTCTGAGCCAGGGTGGGCAGTCAAATTATCAGAAAACAACAGGCAGGAATGATCCATACACAGGAGTTAACAGCACTTCCCAGAGATTAGCCAACTTCTACTCTTGGCTGTCTACTGTTCTAAAGATTTTGGTTCCCTGGCAAGCTTCATTCCTGTGACTTTGTAAAACAACATTCCAGCTATCTGGTTATTTCGATCAACTCATAGAAAAGCAAAAGTGATATAAATATTGAACATAGAAACCCTAAAAATTATTTAAACCTAAAGCTTCCAAAATAAGATGCTAAATATTAAAGTTTTTTTTTAATATTAAAATTCTCATCTCACAATACCACTGTGAATATCAAAGTTTTCAAATATAATCAACAGTGAATGAAAAGGAAAATCTCACATGCTGATATATAATCACATGCTTTCATTTTTCATTCCTCTGACTTTATTAAATTAGTAAAAATTACATCATCTCCTCTGTTTGCCTAAGAACCCTGTCCTGTCCTATACAGTGCAGACAATACATCAGATCTATTTAATAGTGGGGGCAGGGCTGGATAATACATTGACCAATAATGCTGAAATACTATGGATTTCAACTGAAGAGTTGTTTGCCCTCAAACTGTCCTTCTAATAGTCTGTTTACATTTGCAACAAGCCTTTCTTTCTCTTTTCTCATAAGATAGTGCATAAATTTTTAAAAACCATGGATGAACTGTTTCTATGAACAAAGACAGACACAGTCTGAGAAAAATCCCACAGAAATACACCTCACCAAAGACATTATTCCTATAATAGCAAGACATCTGGAAAACACCAAAATCCAGTAGGGGAATAGTTGCAGACATTTTTATACTGTGGAATAAAATATAAAGCAATTTAAAGAATGGGTAGATCTTTGCATGCAGGTATGTACATATTCTAATATGGAAAGATCTCTAAGATATAATTAGTTGAAAAAGTACTAAATTACAGAATACTACAATTATGATTCCATTTAACCTAACTCAACACATACATACAGTTATGTGTAATAATGTACTGTGGAGAAAAAAACCTAAATGTTAAAAGTGGACACCTCTGGAAAAGAGATTAAAAAAAAAAAAGGAGAGACAAGTATAAAGGAAAATCACTCATATTTTTCTCTCATAATCTGATGCAGTCTTAATAGTTTTTTATAATAAGAGAACAGAAAACTTATGAAAGAATTAAAAAGTAGGAGAAAAGTTACAGTCCGGAACTATCCACACATTCTTCCCCATTTATCAGCCAATGAAAAGGAAGATAAATCATAGACGAGACAAAGCAATAATCCAGTCCATCTTCATCAAGGGATTCTCAGTCACCTTTACACCTACTGCTGCCAGACCCAAAGCTAAGTCGGGTGGGGCAGAAGCAGAGCTGGAAGGGACAAGGCATGCATGGTGCAGTGACAGGTCACTCGAGGCCCACACGACTCAGCAGCTTCAGCGGGTGCCCAGCACTGAGCCTCACCTGCGTCAATGGCTTGCATCAGGCACTCATACGTGGTCTGAACCAGTTTCCGAGCTCCCTCATCCACGTCTCCAACAAAAAATGTCTCATTCAGGTCCCCATGATAACCATTCCGATAAAGAGTGATGTCCACTGCAAAAGAATGTGCAAACATAAAGACCACATTCGTTTTTATCTCAAAATTCAAGTTTTGCCGACATGACAGAATCAAGCAGGTTAATGAAGACGATAACGTCTAAGCAACACCAATGAATAAATAACTTAACACCCAATAGATATTTCTTGTCTATAATACACCTAAACTCACTGTAGAGGACAGGTCCGCGGTCACGTAGCACAAGCCCGATGGTGGGCTTCAATGCTCTTAGAGCAGCGATTAGCTCGTTTATGGCAAAAGAATAATCTATCCCCCAGGATACATTCCAGCAAGATCAATAACCCAAGTTAATAACATTAAACGAAGGACTCTGCCACACTGTGACATTAAACAGAAAATACTGCTTTCTCTCATTATCTTTAACAAGTTTTTCCTCATCCTATTCAATCAATAAACAGAAGCATTTACACTATTCTATAATTATTTTTCAAAAACTCATCTGCCTCACTTATTTGTGACTATTCATACTTCTCTTTGTCTTCATATTTAAAAATACAGGTTACCACTATACCACTAAGCTACACTAAAATAAATGTATCTTTGAGAGGACACTGAATTAGTATTTTTAAACCATGAATCTTCAATCAAATTATAATATCACAGTACAGGTGTACTGGCTCTAGCACAACACACACATTCCTGAAAAACCTCATATAATATGCATGCATGCAAAAAAAGAGCTTATATGTAAATTAGAATTGGGCAGACCTCTCAAAATCTAGGGAGTTTTATAAACTGATACTCCAACTGCAGCAAAAACAATTCAGATAAAAATTGCCAGTCAAGTCTCCACTACCATTCACAGCCAGCATCACAGCTGGTCCATTGTCTGCAGCCTTTAACACTTGGGCTCATGCTCCCTTGTTTGATACATAGATTCTTGAAGGTATCTGATTATTAAAGAAACCAAGTTCATCAATATTAAAAATATCATCGAGGGGAGCCTAACTCATCAGTTTATTTTTTAATTACAGACGGAACTGTCTTGACAGCTTCTTTCTCTGCACTCGCAGTTTCTCAAAATAGCTTAACACAGTGGTCTCTAAAGCCACTTTCTGAACTTCTTAATTCTTAACATCAAGGACAGTACTTCTGCAGAATTTTGAGCCTTTTTTCTTAGGGTCTTCACATATTACTAATAAATTCTCTTTATCTGTAATAGTGGACTAAAAGGAGTAAGAAAAACAATCCCACTTGAATCAATTATTAGTTCCACATTTCACTGACATCCTCCATTTACCAGTCACATATTAAAGTTCTGCATTAAAGAACTTGTAACAAACACATTATATTAGAAGTATCTTAAGAGCGGTTAACTGAAAACCACAAAATAGGTTTCCAGAGATTTTAAATTTAAGTTTTAAATATGAAAAAAAGTAAGTTAAAGACAAGTGAAGAAAATGAAAGTCTCTATCAAACTCCCAAAATCTTGTTTCTTTACTCACAGCAACAAAAGTCACACATTTCTTACCGTTAACAATATCACCTTCTTGCAAGGGCCGTCTGTCTGGAATTCCATGGCAAATCACTTCATTCACTGAAGTACAACAAGACTTCGGGAAATTATAATAATTCAGGGGTGAGGGATAGCAATTTCTTGCAATGCATGCCTATAATAAATTAAAAATAGGGTAATTTGGAATGTGCAAAAGAAAAAGCTAGTATGCATGCAATTAATCAGATTTTAAAATTTGAAAAATGTGGAAAAATTTGTTGTACAGATGTTCCTAATGAAAAACCTATTTAATATTTTATTTTAGAAATAATAGTAGATACTACCTTTAATATCAAACAGTAGGGCTTCTAACAGTCAGCAAACCAGTTTACTGATAATTGCAAAAGCAATTCATGCATGACAAATATTTACAAACATATACAAATGTCATTATATGAAGATTTTAGAATTACTGACTCCTTATGAAAAATACATTAAAGTAAATATTAATGTGCACAGTTAATTTTAACTTCTTATATAAATGCCTCTATCCCTATGAACAAAAAAATGAGTACTAGTAATAATTAAGAATCTGCCAATCTGCCTGCAACGTGGGAGACCAGGGTTCAATTCCTGGTTCAGGAAGATCCCATGGAAAGGGGAATGGCTACCCACTCCAGGATTCTTGCCTGGAAAATTCCATGGATGGCAAATTCCATGTGTACTGGGACTCCTGGTGTACTGCCGTCCAGGGGGTCACAAAGAGTTGGACGTGACAGAGCAACTAATGCTTCCACTTTGAAAGCACCTCCAGAGACATTCACACAGAACATTCATACGGAACAACACTCATGCAGGAGCAACAAAGCAATCACTAAGAAAACGATCTAGTTCTCCATAAACAAGCCTTATGTTACTTGGATGCTTTGATCCAATGGTAGTCACAGCATACATAATTTCTCTTTCCATATTGCCACAGTCTTCAGACTAGTAATTTTTAAACAGCTGCCTAAAATACAGTTTGTGAAATGCACTATAATTTTATTGGTAATTCTACTATTACTGAAAATTTAGTTTTTTCGACTATAAATATTATAACCAATAACTACATGCCTATCATTTTTCCTTTAACAATCTGCTTCTATAATTCTCACAGCAGTACACACAGTAGTTAAGAACACACAGAAGCAGACTGCGTTGGCTAAAAATGCCAGCTCCAGTACTTTCAAGTTGAATACCCATGGGCAACTTAACCTCTCTGCCTTAGTTTCCTAATCTGTAAAACAGAGATGACAGTAGTGCCTACATCAGAGTTGTTGGGAGATGAGATGAGTTGGTAAAAGAAGCACATACAGTACCTGGCCTATAGGAGGCATTCAAACTGCTACTGGTGCATAACCATATACAACCCCGGGCCATGGCCGGTGGGAGGCGGGGGCAGTGAGTGGGCACAATGAGCCCCTCCCTGCCCAGTCCAAAATCCACAGAAAACTTGACTGCCCCCCAAATTTTACAAATACACTACAGCTGATCTTACCAAAAACAGAAATTAACACATACTTTGTATGTTATATGTATTATACACTGCATTCTTACAATAAAGTAAGCTAGAGAAAATATCATTTTAAAAATCATAAGAAAATATATGTACAGTACATATATATATTTACTGAAAAAGACTCACATATAAGGCCCATGCAGCTCAAATCCATGCTGTTCAAGGGTCAACTATATTTTATAATATATTGAATACCCCAAAATTAGGATTTATAATTTCAAATTAAAAAAATGCTATAGACATTTTTATAGCTCAAGACACACTGTCAAATATCTTTCCAAAAGGATAGTCCCGATTTAAATCCCAACACCATGTAAAAGAGTACCAGTTTCACCATCTTCACAGAGGTAATGGACATAAATATCTTTAAAATACTTCCTAATTTAGAAGGTTTTATGATTTGCATTTGCTTGATTACGAGAGCAGGGTTAATTAGCCTTCCACGTGATTTAATAACTAGTTACTGCTCTTCTGAACAACCTAACCATATCACGTGTGCACTCATCTACTACAGGGCTTCAAGGTCTCTCCTTGGTGGATAAGCAATCTTTCTTTTAAAAGTATACCGGCACTTCCCTGGTGGTTTAGTGGTTAGGAATCTACCTGCCAAAGCAGGGGACACGAGTTCGATCACTGGTCTGGGAGGATCCCACACGCCATGAGACGAGTGAACCCGGGTACCACCACCACTGAGCCCGCACGCCTAGAGTCTGAGCTCCACGAGGGAGGCCACCGCAGCGGGGAGCCCGTCGCTGCAGCAGAGAAGCCTCCCGCTCGCCAGAGCCAGAGCAAGCCTGTGCTCAGCACCCAAGACCCAGCACAGTCAAAGAAACTAAATTAAAAAAAATTTTTTTTTTAATATCCCTATACTATATTTACTACAAACATGTGTCTGGTCTCTTTGTAGCCTTGTTATTGTAAATAGACAAAAAAAGGGAACATTTTTTACCACTAGTTTCAGAAGTTATATTCTTTTTGACTTCAGAATATTTGATACACGCAGTAGCATGGTTTACCTAAAAGCACTAATAAAATTAATCATCTGTAAAAGCTAAACTAAAATGTTATGAAATGTGAAGCTGCAGAAACAAGGTACTTCGGGCTTACCTCAGACCCCAATATCATATACTTACAGATGGGATAATGTCTGCTGAATACTTTTTATATTTGAAACAAAGTGAAAAATTTGCTTTCAAATAAGTTTTTAGCCAAGTGTAGATATTCAGAACTTAGGTTTACTTTATTTACAAGTCTGAGACATCTAACAGTATAAAAAAAATTCTTAAAGCATAAAAGTAAAATTCTTACTAAGTGTACAGCATGATCTATTTCTTCAGTAGTTACACCTGGTTTAATCATCCCAGCGGCAATGTCCAATACTTCTCTAGCAAGCTGTAAAAGAGAAACACTTCATACATTCAAGAAGAAATGAAGTAGCATTAGAAATCTGTACTAACTTAGATTTTATGGGATACTGACAAAATGAATCTCACCTTGAAAATTATAATCCTGAATTTTTATTTTATAACCATTTACATGTATTTCTAACATATTTCTAATACCCATTAATAAACGTGTATGTATGTCTGTGTAAACATATAAATAAAATTGGTCTAGCTAGCAAATAGTTTAATTAGTACATTTGACTGATTTCTACATGAAAATGTACATCTTAAGTAATCTAAACAATAATCAAGTGATGAAGTTTGAGGCTTATCACAATTCTATAATGGAGAAGGAAAGAGAGGGAAATAAAACAATAGGATAAATGATTTTCATCAAAGAACCACAGCAAATAACTATTACATAAAGAATGGATGGAGAAAAAAAAAAGAATGGATGGAGAACAGGGTCCTACTGCATAGTACAGGAAACTATATTAAATATCCTGGAATAAACATAATGGAAAAGAATATAAAAAAGAATGTATACATAACTGAATCACTTAGATGTACAGCAGAAATGAATACTTACAACATTGTAAATCAACTATACCTTAATAAAAAATTTTTTTCAAAAAAAAATATATGTATGACCAGCCATAGTCTTACTGTGTAACATTTGCCACCTTTGTACATGAGCAAATCATTGACTTCATGTGTTGTAACTACTTAAACAAGTCCTATCCTAGGATGAGGGGAAAACTCTTACCCTACATACGAGCCGCATCCCTTCTATATCTTCAGATGAGAGTAACTTAATTTGAGAAGTACCTTTAAGAGCTTGCTCAGATTCAGACATTCCTAGAAAAGAAAATCACTAAGTAAAACCAAAATGTACAAAAAGATGTAGTATATAAAAACATAATTACTCCCCAATGATAAAATAATAGTCAAGTCTATTTCACACAATGGTATTTCATAATATGGGAGGGTCCACGTCAGGGTTTCTGAAAAAAAATACTTTCAACATGAAATTTGCTAAACAAACTGAAGGAAGAATTCTAGAGAACAAATTTTCAGATTTATTAGAAATCAGTCAAGATGGCATATTTATTATTTGACAGGCAGTGTGTTAATAAGGTCAATAAATGATTTACATTTGAATAGCACCATATAATTAATATATGTGTTTTCATGATCATCTCCTTATATAGCAAGCATATATCAACAACTGATGAATTAATTACACTCATTTATTTTTTAAAACTGGAACCTAAGTCAGTGTTTTTCAAACTGCAATTTGTGATCATTTAGTGGCTATTAGAGGGCTATGACTCAACATTTTTTTAAAGTAAATAAACTGAACAGAAAATAGACTATATACAGGCTGTTGTGAAATGTTTGGCTGTTAATTTACACACACACCCATATATATAGATTATGTTATAAAATACAGTTCTCACTCTGGTTCACGATCAAAAAAAGTTTGAAAAATATTGCCCTAAGAATTTTCACTAATAAAATCAGCTTATTCATATACTGAAAAGCATTAAGCTAGTATAATAACAATTTCAAAATCTGACAAAAAGACTATAACCATAAACTACTCTTTATAAATGCTGATATAAAAATCCCAAATAAAATATTATCTAGCAGAATCCAAAAAACACATCATGAATTGAGTGAAATTCATATTGGAAAGACAGGGATAATTCAACATTAACTATCAATATAACTCATCATAGTCATAGATTAAAGAATGGAAAATAAATGATCATCTAAAAAGATAGCTCTGATAACACAGCCAGCTACCACCTTTACATGATAAATACAAATCTCAAGCCAAGAACCAACATGATGGAATGCCCACTATCAGCACTAGTATTGTTAGCACTGTTCTGACAATACTGCAGATGTATTTAACTAGAGAAAGAAATAATACATATAAACTTAGAAAAGGACAAAATCTTCATCAATTTCAGATATGATTATATATCCCTAGAACAAGGGAATACCTGGAAAATAACTAGATATAATAATTCAGCAAGTTGGCAAATTATAATATATAAAAATCAATAAATTTGCCATATACAAAGTGAAAGTGAAAGTTGCTCAGTCGTGTCCTATGCGACCTGTGAATGACTTTGCGACCCATGGACTGTACAGTCCCTGGAATTCTCCAGGCCAGAACACTGGAGTGGGTAGCCGTTCCCTTCTCCAGGGGATCTTCACAACCCAGGGATCCAACCCAGGTCTCCCCCACCGCTGGCAGATTCTTTACCAGCTGAGCCACAAGGGAAGCCCAAGAATACTGGAGTGCATAGCCTATCCCTTCTCCAGCGGATCTTCCCAACCCAGGAATCAAACCGGGGTCTCCTGCATTGCAGGCGGATTCTTTACCAACTGAGCTATGAAAACAACAAATCAAAAAATACAGAAAATACTATAGTCACAAGAATAACTTAAAAAGATAAAATATCCAGAAATAACTTAATGTTAAAAGACCTAATGAAGAAAATTTTAAAATACCACTGAAAGACATAAAGGTGACTTAAATAAAATAGAAAAACATACCCTGTTCTTGAATAGGAAGACTCAATATCGTAAAGGTGTCAATTCTTCCCAAGTTAGCCTATAAATTTAATACTATCCCCATAAAAAATGGTAATAGGACATTTTTAGAAACCAAACAAGCTGATCCTAAATTTCAAATGGAAAAACAAACATGTCAAGAAAATTCTGAAAAAGAGGAAAGATGGGAGCAACAAGGCCTACCAAATATTAAAACACTCTATAGCCATAATAATTAAGAGCTTGGTAATGGCATATGATTAGACAAATGGGTTAATGAAACAGAACAGAATCCAAAAATAGACCCAAAGATATATGAAAATATAATACAGTGATATAGGTTCCATTTTAAATCAGTAAGAAAAAGACTGATTTTTAAAAACAACCAGTGACGTGACAACCAGATATTCTTCTGGGAAAAAATTAAATTGCAGCCCTACTTCACTCCTAATAATAAATAAGTTTCACATGGGCCCAAAATTTTATCACACACACAAAAAGAGTAAAATCACAGAAACAGTAGAAGAAAACATAGGAAAATATTTTTATTATCTCTGAACCAAAAAGGTCTTTCTAGGTCATAAAGCCATAAACACCTTAAAAGAATACACTGACAAATTTCACTACAAAATAATGTTGAAAGTTTGTAATAAACATAGCGTTATAAACAAAGACAAAAATATAAGTATCTGCTTGGCAGAAAACATTTTATAGTACATCAAGAGATTATTTTCCTCAATATAGAAAGAACATTTGTAAGTCAGTATGGAAAAAACTAAGTAATCTGAGAGGGGGAAAAAAGGCTAAGGATATGAATAGACAGTTCAAAAGGAAAAATACAAATGAGCTTTAAAAGTAAGAGATGGGGACTTCCCTGCTGGTCCAGTGGCTAAGACTCTGAGTTCCCAATACAGGGGGTCCTGGTTCAATCCCTGGTCAGGGAACTAGATCCCACATGCTGCAACTAAGACCTGGCACAGCCCAATAAATAAATAAAATAAATAAAAAATAATAAAAGAGATGCTCAACCTTACTCATAACTTAAAAATGCAAATTAAAATAATTGCAAAGTATCATTTTTCATCTTTCAGATCAGCACAGATCATAAAACTTGGTAACATATTAAGCTGAAGAAGACAGAAGAAAAGAGACTCTCACATGTTTTTAACTGAAGAATCTCTGAGATTTGTAATTATCTCTCAAAATTTTTTAAATGCACGTATCCTGTGATCTAGCTGTTTTACTTCAGACAATTAGATTTTAGAAATACTCTCGACATGTGCACAAAGATTTAATTACAAAAACAGTTCCTGTGGTCAAATTGGCAGAAATAAAAACCTGGAAATAATCTAGAAATAAATTGGAAAAAACCTAGAAATAAATTAATAGGAGTCTGGTTTAATAAATTGTAACATGTACACATAGTGGAATACTTCACTCATTAAAAAGAAATGGCTTTATGTGAACTTATATGGAATATTTACAACATAAAATACAGTAACACAAGATGAAAGGTGTATGCTTGTTCGTTTTTTGTATAATTGGATGGAGAGGGTGCTAACGTGTGTATGCACAACAAAGACTGCTGAAAAGTTCTGCAAGAAATCATTAACAGTGATTACTTCTGAGGAAACATACTCACTTTTCCCTTCATAACATTTTATCCTACCAGAATTTACCTTATCTATGTACTTGTTGCTGTATTTGGGGGGGGGGGGGGGATGGGCATGCAGGATCTTTAGTTGCAGCATGTGGAAACTTCAGTTGCAGCATGTGGGATCTAGTTCCCTGACCAGGGATTGAACCCTGTCGCCCTACACTGGGAGCACAGGGTCTCAGCCACTGGACCACCAGAGAAGTCCCTATCTGTGTACTTTTTAAAGATACAATTTAAAACTATACTCTAGAATATTAAATACACTGTAATAAAATTATACATCCTCAACAGTATTCTATCACTCAGACTCTTTCCCTTCAATTTATCTGAAACAATGGAGTTTACTTACATTTTCAAATTAGATTCAAAAGAACTTAATACAGTTCCTTTATTCCTTAGAGAAGAAAAGCAACAGTAGCTTACTTTAGTAGATTAAACCACATGAAAATGCTGATATTCAACCATTTTTGACATGCAAACTCAGCAATTTCACAGAACCTATGCTGCAAATTGGGCATCCCTGACGGCTCAGTGGTAAGAATCTGCCTACAATGCAAGAGCCTGGGGTTCAATCCCTGGGGAGGGAAGATCCCCTGGAGTAGGAAATGGCAACCCACTCCAGTATTCTCACCTGGAGAAGTTCCATGGAGAGAGGAGCCTGGTAGGCTACAGTCCATGGGGTTGCAAGAGATGGACACGACTTCTCAACTAAACCACCACCATGCTGCAAATTACCTATCTTCTCTGTGTCTCACTATAATTAATTATAAAATGGAGAAGACAACAGAACCCACCCTGGGAGTGCTGAAAGTATAAAATGGAGTAATACACGTAAAGAAGTTGACACAATGCTTGACACACAGTTATGAAAAAATAAGTATCAATTACAGAATCATCAGCGTCACCATTACTATTATTGTCATCCCATTACTACTATTTCTATTACTGCTACAGAACAGAGTCTTCAGTTACTCAGGGCCTCCACCATCTGTTTTTATCTAAACAGGTATTATGTAATTAAGGCAGGAGAACATGTTAAAATAACTTTTTTTTAAAGCTAGAATTGGATATGACAACACAAAATACAGTATTATGTTGGATGTAGCCTTTACCAGCTATATAAACAATGTCTTCAGAATTGATTAGATTTCTAGAGTGAGGAAAGAATTTTTAATTCAAATATTCTAGTTTATCTTGAAAAAAAAAAAAAAAAAACAGAAATGCAGCAATGAAAATTTTCTACTAAAAAGGTACTCTTTTCCTTCATAGTAGTCATCAAGCACACAAACTGAAAATGTGAAGAAAGAGCATAGCAGAATTTACCTAAAGGGTGATCAGCATAATCTGGTCTTTGAATATAACTTGGCACTGGCCTTGTTGGCATCTAAAAACAACAAAGAGGTTAGTTGGATCCGATTCAAATGTGAAAGTAACTTTCATTATTAAAATCTACTAACAACGCAAATAAAAGTGGGGGAATAAATACCAAATAAAAAAGTTCATTCATCTCATTTAAATGAAAAAAAAAAAAAAGCTTTACATGACATCTTAAATATCACAATATATCTGTTTCATGAAGACTGAGCTTCACTTTCCTGGTGCTATTGTCATGCCCTTTCCCAGAATACGTAAGTAACAGAGAGAGTGACGGAGGATACTGAAGACCTGCGATTACACGCAGACAAGGAAGGCACCTGTGTTGCTCCAAACAAACTGGTGAACCAGAATAATAATGAAATGATGTCTCGAAGTAAATGTACACCATTATGTTCCTGGTCATTATCTCTGGAAACTACAATTAAAGAGACTTTCTTATATTTTTCCAAATTTTAAAAATTAAAAATGTACTTCTTTAATAAAAAGACAACAGTAAAAAGAATTTAAATATTTGAAAATGACAAATTCCAACTTAATTCAATTCCGAGGGTAAGATTCTGAAGTCAGTCTACCAAGAACATAGGAAGGAGCAAGAGTTGCAGAGAAGTCTTATCTAAATTAAAGTAGAAATATATCACAGTAAAAAGTTTTAGAAAAGTAGTAATATATACTCCCATTATGCTGGCCTAAAAATATCTATTCTACCTCATTCTTTTTTAAAAACTAAAGTAGTCTTGATCCTTAATCTAAAATTTCTTCTGCTTCATCCATGACTGGCAATTATTCCTACTAACTTGTAAACAACATACCATAAAAGCTAAAAAGTTAGAATGTAACCTTAATCCTGATCACATGATTCATAATCGGAATACAAATTACAAGAACCATTTTTAGGAAACTGCAAATTATGAAGACTGGTTTAAAAAAATATTAAATTTTTATTACCTTATTTACTCACCAGTGGATAATGGGGTCTGAGTTTTCCAGTATATCGATAACCTGCCCATGGATCAGTGTTGATATCCCCTTCTACAGTCCAGGAAGACACTTCTCGCTTGGCCTTTTCATCCTCTAGGATATGGATGGATGAATGACAGAAAGAAATGCCTCAGTGCTCAAGCTACTAAGCAACAGCAGACTTTTAACAATCACATACTTGAAAGCCAAGCCAAAGAGCCCAGGCACAAAATCAAGCAAACGTCCACCTTAACCTGAATCCCCAAAATACTATGTTCTTGCTCTATCCACAACCCTCTGACTCCTGAAAGATCTAAGTGTCTTGGGAGAAAAAGCCCCAACTAAACATATCATCAGTTTTTACACAATGCTGAATAGGAACAGCACATGGTCAAACTCCTTTTCTCAAATAAATGCTAAATGCATTCTCTCTACAATGTCAATTTATAGGAAGCCTGTTTTTTGAAATATAAGATGTGAGCCTAGGCAAAACTTCCCAGCTGAGGGCAGACATTATGAATGGGTTCCATGTTTTTACTAAAAGAACAGATTCTAAATAATTCCCAAGCAAATTTAAAGTTTAAAAAAGAAACTTCTCACTTAGCTGATGACAGACTGTCAAGTAAACATTTTAAGTTGCTTTGAAAATTTTATGAGTATCGTTTGCTTTTTTTCAGGAAGGAGGTAACAGAAGGGAGTAGGAAAAGGCAAAGATAGGGGGAGGGAATAAGCAATCAAAAGTTACTGAAAATTCATTAGAAACATAACAACCAAAGACCCCACTACCAGGTTAGTTAATAATATATAATGCTGCATTATGTGAAATGCACCTTAAATCTTTTTCACACAGAACATACCCTCAATGGTATCTGAGCACACTGCTCTATCTACAAACTAAAATAGAACTACTAATATGAGACTTTAAACAGCAGGAATTCAAACCCCTCCCACACCAAGTAACAGCCTATACACTTCTCAATGCATACCAATCTTTTCCTGATTACTGTTACTCTATTACAGGTTTTAAAAGTCGGGCTTCAAATAATTTTAGAAAATAATTTTAGAGAAAAAACTCCCCTTTAAGTGATCTATTTAAAATACAAAATGGAAGAATAGACATCACTTTAAGCTAAAGAGGAATGGTGAAATGAGTGAAGGTGGTCAAAAGGTACAAAAATCCAGTCATGTGACAAATAAGTCCTGGGGATATAATGTACAGCATGGTGACTAAAGTTATCAACAACAACAGAGAAAGATAATCCAGTCTCACTTTCTCATTTTACAGATGAGGGAACAGGGTAAGTTTGGTTCACATAGGCAGAGAAATGTGGAAATGCTGCTTTCTAGTACAGTATTCTCTCCACAAAGCACGTGGTCAACTTGGGAGTGAAAGACCCTTGACATGCAATTGACAAGAATGCAAAAATACAACCAATCCATTCACACTATTTTGGAAGAAAATATAATTATAATAGTACTTATGAAGTAAAAGAATAGAGAAGAATAAGAAAAGAGAAAGAAAAACTCTACTACGCTACCAAATTTTAGGTATTTTTCTCCCTTATTAAGTTCAAGAAAGCCTCTGTGAATGCTAATGTAATAGGGAAAGCTGTTTTTCTTTCCAGGACAAAAATGGACTCTATTCATTGCCACTGGGGTCAAACGTTATAGTGAAGTGAAAGTGAAGTCGTTCAGTCGCATCCGACTCTTTGCAACCCCAAGGACTGTAGCCCACCCAGGCTCTAACCATGGAATTTTCCAGGCAAGAGTACTAGAGTGGGTTGCCATTTCATTCTCCAGAGGGTCTTCCTGACCCAGGGATCGAACCCGAGTCTCCTGCATTGCGGACAGACACTTTACCGTCTGAGCCACCACGGGAAGCCCCCAAACATTACAGAAAATAGTTTAAAACACAGGCCAACTGATAACCTGCTTTAGCTGTAATAGCACCAAGTGCTTCTGTCTGAATAATGAAACTCAAGAATAATTTTCACCAGAAACATAGCACAGAATAGCAATCAAGATGCAGGCTTTTTGCTTTAACATACTCCAAGGGAGAGTGCAGGGAAAAGGATGGCTGTAAAAACCTTTCAAAGCTTCCTACTGATCTGAATTCTGAACTGTCCATAATCAAATTTCAAGAGAATTCAAAGCAGACCTCAAACAAGCATTATAACCCAAAAGCTAGCTAGACAAGAATGAAATATGGCAAGTTCTTTTCTAATCTCCAGGTATAATTTACTTAGGGAAAGTCACTCTTCCAAAATAAATTTTACTTAAAACTATTTTAGGATCAATTTGATCTAAGCCCCTAAGTCCTACATACATAACAGAAATCCAATAAACAGGAATTGGACTGGGGGTCGGTAACAAAATTGCACACTAACTGCTCTTTTCACAAAGACCGTGAAAGCATAGGACAGCAGAAACAAACACTGTAAGCTGTCTTTAGAACATCAGCATGCAACAGGGCCAGGTAAGCTGCAGGTGGTGTCAGAGAGCACCCAATACGTACAAGGTCAGATCTCAATATTACACATCACATTCTTCTTTCTCTAAAACACGTGGCCTCCTCCAGTCAGCTTCCACAAAAAACTGCCCGTATCTAAGCTCTGCCTGGGACAGAATTTTCTGACCACAATCCTGACTCAGTTCTCCCAATAAACGACTGTAGAGCGCTTACTAATTACTGTCCATTTAACCCTCACAATGAACCCATGATTTCGGTAGTTTGGAGGTGAGGCTTAGTAATCCGTGCTCACAAAGCTTGGTGCAACCAGTTCTGAAACATTACCTCTTCCCTGTACAATCCAAGACTCAAGCACAATAGCTTGGGAGGGCAGAAGAGGAGAAGAAAAAGTATCATTTAGAGGTGGCTGGTTTGTTCTGGCTGCGCCACGTGGTCTGTGGGGATCTCAGTTCTCCAGCCAGGGACTGAACCCCAGCCACGGCAGCGAAAGCACTGTGTCCAGCTGGACCGTCAGAGAATTCCCATGGAGGTTCTCTTTTAAGTGAGTTTTTATATCATATTTTTGGCTATTCAAAAGACACTTGTCAAACGCGTCGACACAGCGACAGAGAAACTGAGTGTGTTAGTGTTAAGTGTAAAAGTGTAGCCTAACACAGTATTGAGATGTGAAGTGCTACAACTTACACAGATCAGACTAAAGGCAAATGCTAACACTACGTAAACTCTGGCAGTAGGTATGCGCAGGAAAAATGCACCCAAGCATCAGCATTACAGGCTTTTCAAGATGTTACAGCCAAGTGGTCTTCTTCCCTAGGACACATGAAAAATAAATATTGCTCTTTAACTCACACTTTCAAGTTTCCTGAGGCCTCATTAACTTCTGCAACCAAGAAATTTCCTCCAAGTCCAAACTATTTCATTAGCAAACTCTAGCAAAGATTTTCAGAAGAAATAATACCACGACTACACAACCTCTTCCAGAAAAAAGAAGGGGAGGAGACATTTCCCATTTTATGAGTCCATGATTACTCTGATGCCAGATCCAGTCAAAGATATAAAAGCAAATTACAGACCAATATCCCACATGAACATAAATACGAATCAGTCGTCTTCAATTAGAGATCAGTACACAGAACTATTTGCTATGTTGTCTCACTATCACTTCTTGGACTAAGTGAAAGTGAAGTCGCTCAGTTGTGTCCGACTCTTTGCGACCCCGCGTAGACTACCAGGCTCCTCCGTCCACGGGATTCTCCAGGCGAGGGTACTGGAGTGGGTTGCCATTTCTTTCTCCAGGGGATCTTCCCGACCCAGGGATCGAACCCAGGTCTCCCGCATTGAGGACAGACGCTTTAACCTCTGAGCCACCAGGGCTATCTTTTAAGACACCCTGGTTGCTTCCCAGCCCAACCCTATCTCTTATTTCTTTTTTCCCCCTATTCCCTTTCTCATTACTCATCTTAGCTCTGGAGATCATCTTTCCCCATACCATCCCCACCTCTAAGACTGTCACCCACTGTGGTTATTAGGGCGTGAGAAACACAGGACCTGAGGGCTGACTCTACCCAACACCACCCAAAGGGATCAAGAATATTAGGCTCACCCAGTGAACCTAAGCCCATCAGATCCAAGAGGGCAAAATCTGCAACATGGCATCATACTAAACTCCAGAGATATGTGTAAAACACAAGTAGTTTCAGTCCAATACAGTAAAAATTACTAGAAACACCAGCTGTTTAGCTGTCTTGCAGTATAAGTCATAATGAAATAGTTCTACCTTCAGACACCCAATACTGAAGAAACAGGCACAATTCAATGAGCTGGCAAACACTTGGGGAAGAGACTCAAATCAAGTTCTTTTAGTAGCATACTCTTTCATCTCAATCCTTCAGTTCCCTATGCTTTAAGTTCCTGGGTGTCTGCGTGGATGCTAAGTTGCTCACTCACGTCTGACTCTTTGTGACCCCATGGACTGCAGCCCACCAGGCTTCTCTGTCCATGGGATTCTCAAGGCAAGAATACTGGAGTGGGTTGCCATGCCTTCCTCCAGAAGTTCCTGGGTAATAAAATGTTAATAATTGGCTCAAAGAGCTCTAAAATTACCTAACACATCTGATGCACAGTATTTAAAGTATGAGTAAATAAAATAAAGTGGCAATAAAATAGAATAAAATAAAATAAAGTGGCATATTTAAACTTATTTCTATCCTTTAATTTGAGGTAACAAATCCTGTCATTTATGTTTTTTTAAACTCATTTACTCACAATCACTTTTCCTCATCTCTAACCATATTTCCTCCCACAATAGCCTTAGCACTTCCACTAAACACTTCCACTTCCACTTCACTTTATATAACCACAGAATGTCTTTTTAAATTTTTATTTCCTTTTCCTTCAAACGGTGGTTAAATTGATTTCAATAAGATTTGGAAGGTATATAAATATAAAACAATTCACCAAACTTTACTAAATCAGCAAATTCCTTAAAAATACAAAGTAGATGAACTAAAAAAACCAAAATCAGTTAAGTTGAAAAAGAAACCTTATACCAAGAACCATATACTGTCTGCCAGTCCTTCATCCATCAGGATGGCAAAGCTATAAGAACAAAAAGTCCTTGTCAATTTCCCAAGTAATTGTGATGAGTTGTCTTGAGCTAGCCACCCTAAAGGCTTAAATTTATAGGACCAATAGCCAAAGCAGGACAGCAATAGCTAAAAAAGCAGCCAATAGTTTCAGGTTGTGGTGTTTCACAGAGGAACTTCAAAAAAGAAAATTAAACATCAGGCTACAAGTAATAACATCAAAACACCAAAAGAACAAAATGATACAATTTTGAGTTAGACAAAGCAATTGAAATTGACACTAGACAAAAACAAAAGCAATCTGATTAAATGGAGCTCCCTTGCCCCTGCCTGCAACATGCAAATGCTTCAAGTACAGGAGAGGGAGGGCACCAGACGCCAAGGTCAGGACACTCTCTGGTGCTGCACAAGCCAATCCAACTATCATAGCAATCATCTTGTGTTTTCACGGTACATATGCAATACAAGATTAGCAAAGGTTATTACTCAGTCATATTTTACTTACAGGATTGAATACCACAAAGCACAAAATTGTCCTAATTCTAGCTTCTGGGATTATACTGCCAGAACACTCAAATACACACTTAAGAGAGCTGGAAGAATTCTTGTCTTCTGCAAGAAGTCACTTCTAAGAAAAATAGTATAGAGATGTGTAACTTTACTTACTTGCTTTCTTATGCAGTAACTTGTGAGTTGCCCAACTTCCTTTAAAACATTCCTAAAAAGAACAAACATGAAAATCAGCATCACTTTCCTTAATTGGAAACATTTCAGTCATAGTTATATTTCAATTTTATGTTATCAAATTATTTTGAAGTATTTGAAAAGAACCCTGAGCCAATGGAGCAGTCATAGACTAGGAGGAAAAAAAAAATAAGGAAAAATTTGCAGATTCCTTCATGATATAGTAGTTTGATTCCCAGTTCATCATATATCACTACTATGTTAGTATATCCCAACACAGATAACCATTTTCAAAACGAATTTTATATTCTACAGACAATGCAGTAATTTTAAATGCTTGTTCAGGGCTATATATAATATCTTATATGTCCAAATATTCAAATGCAGCTTGAGACTAGAAAGTGAACATCTTTAATGTTTAATGATACCATCTAGGCTGAGTATTCATTTCACTGTATCAATTCCTATAGTGCAATACTTCACTTTTTCAGACCACTGAATCCTTTGAGAATCTTGGGAAAGTAACCATTCTCCTCCACAGGAAAAAATCTATCTATGCATATATCTAAACATATAATGCACAGAGTGCCCTGTGCATATAACATGCACTGTATACTGATATGAATGAATGGATGTGTATGCATAGGTTTATATGTACATAGGTGCTGGGCATTTGGTAGTAAACAATACAGGTCCATTTGAGACAAATATTACATGGCTAATTACACAATTAAATACATAGTTTAATCCTAAGGAAGCCTATGGACTTCTGTGGTGGCACAGATGGTAAAGAATCTGTCTGCAACACAGGAAACCCAGGTTCGATCCCTGGGTCCGGAAGACCTCCTGGAGGAAATGGCAACCCACTCCAGTATTCTTGTCTGGACAATTCCATGGACAGAGGAGCCTGGTGGGCTACAGTCCATGGGGTCACAGAGAGTCAGACACAACTAAGCAACTAACACTTTCACTTTCTTAAGTCCTAAGGGCTAAAAAGTAAAATACACAGTGCTATGAGAAGAGGTAGAACACAAGAACTAAAGATAGAGGCAGGGGTCAGATCACGCTGAAGAGTCCTAATGATAACAAAAGCCATTAAAGGATTTTAAACAAAGGAACAACCTGATGATAGCTTGGTAATGCATCCCTGATCTCCATCAACAAATCCAAAATTAAAACTCCATCAGTACACAGAACGGTTCTGAAGAACTCCAAAACACTGGCTTTTAATACAGGCAATCCTTGCTATGCATAGTAGTGTAGAACCACTAAAAACCATTGTACAATCTGTAACCGTAAAAAGCAATCTTCAGAATCAACAGCAAAAATTTAAATTGTTCCATGACCTTTAAAACTTTTTGCCAACACATTAGAAACTCTCTTACTCTAGGTTATAAATATAGTAAATTGGAAAATTTGTTTAGTATACTGTAATTTAAAACATTAGATATGTTGAAAATTAGAGTATTTTACTTTTTTATTCAAAAACTTATCAGATGTACAGCAGAAACCAACACGATACTGTAAAGCATTATCTTTCAATCAAAAATAAATAAGTTAAAATGTTGGGGAAAAAAGCCTGATCAGGACTAATCTGAACATGTGTGCCGCCTTCTGAGTAACTCAGCAGATGGAGTGAGCATCTTTCTCGTGCTTGGTATACTTTCTAGGTTTGCAACCATTTCCACACTTTATCCTTTGCACTTTAAAAACCTCTGAGAGTACCTTTAACATAAAGCTCCTGTTGATGTCCCTGCCCCTAAGATACTAGTGATTCTTTTCATCACAACCATTTTCCTCATTTGTAACAACCAGCCTGTTTCTGAGTTCCTCTGACTGCTTGTCTAGAGTCTCTAGAATGGTGGGCAGTGTCAACATCCCCACAGTCAGCTATTTCTTCTACAATTCCATTTATGTTCCACTTAGGTTTCACATCCAGCACTAACACCTAAGCGTTTCTTTGCTGCATTTTCTTCTTAGCCAATCCCTTCTTTCAATGAATCACTTTTGTAAAGTGTCATATAAGTTTATCACTGGAGAACAAGAAAGCTAGGCAGCTACGGGCTCTGCTGTCTACAAGAGAACCATGCAACAGACGCCCAGGGACCAATCACTGACAGGCTTTGAAGAAAGTAGAGGGGCCGGTCGCCCACTAATCAAGATGCAGGGCTGTGATTTCCGAGGTCATCTGAGGAATGAATAGCTAGCGGTAAAGTCTCATGTACTTCGTGTCAGTACCCATGTGGTTGGGAGACTGGTTTTAACTAATCTGAGGTTAACTAAATTTATGCATATCAAAATTACAAAATAAGATCTTCCTTTATATAATTGTCAACCTGATACAACCTATTTATAAAGCTTTTCTAAATAGGTTATGTGGACAAAATACTTTTGCCTCACCCAGCATCTTTTTTTACCCTCACAGAAGCTGACGCATATTTCCTTAAATAAAATAACATCTCTGTCCCAACTGATTCAATTTAGAGAACACAGAAGTTTACATACCAATTTAAAGCAAGAAAGGGAGGGGGAAAGAACATAAGAGAGGAGAGGTAAAAGAAGCATTTAAAATGTTACCAAAACTTCACCGCCTACTTATTACTAAGGATAATACATACTTCATAAAGGGCTTGTAAGTAAGAACAACTTAAAACTCACATGCTTTTCTAAACTAAGTTTCAGGCAATGGCAAAAATCATGGGCTTTTGAGGTCAGCCCTGTACCCTGGCTTGATCACTTAGAAGCAGTACAACACACAGGAAAAAAAACCTTAATATCTCTTAAGTCCCACTTTCCTCAACTGTAATGTAGGGAAAACTGTGTAAAAATGCATGGTCAATAACAAGTGCTCAATTCTAATTATTATCCATTTTATTATTTTTTAAAGCAATTTAAATTTGGAATTTGAAAAGATGGTACACCTATATACCTTCAATGTGTGCATCAACCCTGCCCTGAATTCTTAGCTGATGAAAACTTACGGCCATCAGGCAGCTACCGATGACTGTGGGCTTTGTAGCTAACGAGCATCACCGTCCCCACTTCCCTCATGGCTCAGTCGGTAAGGAATCCGCCCACAACGCAGGAGACCTGGGTTTGACCCTGGGTTGGGAAGATTCCCTGGAGGGCATGGCAACCCACTCCAGTATTGCCTGGAGGATCCCAGGAGCCTGACGGGCTACAGTCCCTGGGGTCGCAGAGTCAGAACGACCGAGCGGCCAGGCAGAGCCCAGCATCACCGCTCAGGGAACCCGCGCCACAGAGGGGATCCAAGCGTGGGGACAACCCCGGGTTTGCACAGACCTTCCGGCCAAAACGGCAAAGAGCACTGAGAACAACAGACAGCCTGCCAGCTCAAGGGGTGTGAGCACAACCTGTGACTAACCTTTGGCAGGGTTACAGGCGGTGCAGACACAAAAGCAAACAGGAAGGCAGGGTTGGGTAAACGCTGAGCTTGGGAACTCCCTGGTGGCCCAGGCGCTGGGACTCAGCGCTTTCACCGCCATGGGGCAGGTTCCATTCCTGGCCAGGGAACTGAGATCCTGCTGGCCAGGCGGCATGGCCGCAGAAAAGCTCTGAGCAGAGACGCCAGCAGCCACACCGCAAAGGAGACAGAAGTCAGACTCACGGGCTCCGTGGCGCTCCGGAGCCCAATCAGAATGGACGGCAGGCCATCTGAGGAACCACGGAGCTGGCGACGAGTCTACCATCCTCCGCCACCAAAGGCACCAGGAGCAACACGGAGGTGAGCACCAGGGCACACGGAGTGGTCCAGAAGCCCTCCAGCTCTGCCTCAAGGAACAGAAAAGGGAGCCCGAGTGCTCAGAGTACAGTCCACCTTCTCTTCTCGTCCCCGTCCTCTCACACCCCAAGCCCAAGTGGTCCTGAGGCAACCCACAACATGAGCGTGTCGGGGCCAAAGTGCCGAGCAGAGGTATCTCTTCTCTAATCAGTAAAGCTGCAGTGCCGACAGGATGGGGCCAAACCCCTTTACTTTCTTCTGTCTGTGACCGCCTTGTCATTTGGCCCAGACAAAGGCACTGTCGCGACATACAGCAAAGGGAGGTACCTAAAACCCCACTGTTCTGGCCAGAGGACCAAAACCGAGAATCCCCAAGGAAGGCGCTCCCTAAAGGGACCCCATCAAGTTGTTCGCAACGCAAACCACTGATGTGTGTAGAAGAGCACTAGCAGAGACCGCCGTTCAGGTCTCAGGGACAGACGTGAAGGGCGCTGCAGAGGCTGCGAAAGCTGAACTGACGCTGGAACCACAGAAGGCAGGTTAGGACTTGGAGGCTGAATCTAACCAGGTTAGTTAAGTAAGTAAGTCAAGTCGCTCAGTCGTGTCCAACTCTTTGTGGCCCCATGGACTGTAGCCTACCAGGCTCCTCTGTCCATGGAATTTTCCAGGCAAGAATACTGGAGTGGGTTGCCATTTCCTTCTCCAGGGGATCTTCCAGACCCAGGGATCGAACCCAGGTCTCCAGCATTGGAGACAGACGCTTTACCGTCTGAGCCACCAGGGAAGCTAAAACTTAAAATATCAACATTCTCCACAAGACTTAAACAAAACTCAAGATTTCATAATATGCAAAACTTTCCACAGGGTACAATCTAAAATTATCCAGCATATAAAGAACCAAGACAATCTCAGTTTATAAGGGAAGTGAGTCAACAGACACCAGTGCTAAGCTGACACCAATGTTGGCATTAACTGACAGAATTTAAAGCAGCCATTATTAAAACGCTCCAACAATCAACCAAAAACACTCTTAAATCAATGGAGAAAAAAGAAAATATTCGCAAAGATATACAGAGACACCAAATGGAAATTTTAAAACTGAAAAACACAATGAAATTAACTGGATATATTCAGTGGCACGGGCTTCCCTGGTGGCTCAGCTGATGAAGAATCTGCCTGCAATGCGGCAGACCTGGGTTCCGAGCTGGGAAGATACCCTGGAGGAGGGAAAGGCTACCCACTCCAGCATTCTTGCCTGAAGAATTCCATGGATAGAGGAGCCTGGCCGGCTCCAGCCCAAGGGGTCACAAAGAAAGACTCAGATCCGACTGAGTGATTAAGCACAGCAGCAGCATCCAGGAGCATAATGGAGAGGACAGAAGAAAAACTCAGTTAACTTGGAAGACCAAAAGAAACTACCCCATTTGAACACAGGAAAGACTAAAAAAAAAAAAAAAAACAAAAACAGAGCCTCCGGACCAGTATGACAAAGACAAAGAAAACTACTAAGGATAAAGAGGAAAATTACATAATGATTTTTTTAAAAGGTCAAATAACTGAGATGATATAACAGTTTAAATTGTGTGTATCAACAGAGCTTCAAAATTATGTACATAAAGGAGAAAGTAACATAAGTGCAAAGATGAAACAAAAACCCACAATATAGTTGGAAACAAAAATCAACAACCACTCATAATAAAAACTCTCAGTAAACTGGAAGAGAATTTCCTCAGCTTGATAAAGATTATCTACAAAACGTGTACAGATTACAGCAAGTCCCCTATTTACAAACAAGTTCCATTCCAAGAGCATGTTTGTAGGTCCAATAGTTAAGTACCCCACTAACACAATCGGCTATACAGTACTGTACTGTAATAGGATTATAGTACTTTTACAAATAATACGTAAAAAACAAACACAAAAAATAAAAGATCACTTTTAATCTTACAGCACAGTATCTTAAAGTACAGTAGTACAGTACAACAGCTGGAATACAGGGGCTGGCCCCGAGTAAACGGGCCGCCAGAGTCACGGCCTGGAGGAGGGAGAGGCGCTGGGAGACGGCAGGGCTGCAGGACCGTCCGCAACAGCACACAGCGAAGCCGCAATTTCACGCATGCTTGACGTGGATGGCACAGGTTCTGGTTCCTTGACGTTTCCAATTCTATCCACTCTCTTAAAACCACAATCCAGCGATGTCTAGGCAGTAGCTCTTTTTCTTTCTCAGACAATCCGTAGCACTGGATGGCACTCTGCAACCTTCACGTACCCTTCTTCGTTTGGGTCCTATGCCTCAAAAACTAACAGCGCCTCCCGAGATAAAGCAAATCCCCTTGCCATTTCCCTTGCTGTGAATCTCTCTGGTTCTTCGGTTACTTCTTCCTCCTGTCTCTCTTGGTCCTTCCTCTGGGCCTCCGATTCCATCAGGTCTTCATCAGTAACCTCCTCATGTTGCACGGCAACAGTACTTCACAGCAGACAAAAGCACAGCCTGGAGTAGAGGATGCGTGTGACAATGTCCACCAGACACGTGAATTTAAACACAACTGGACATGTAAACACACGTTCACATCTTTGAAAGTTTGCAACTTTCAAGGGTTCGTATGTAGCGGCACTTACTGCACAGAAAGCTAAGTGAATGGAGCTGTACAAGGAAGGAAAAGTAATTCTACTGTAACAATAATACATCACACTTACGTAGCACCTACTATGGGCTAATCACTATTCCAACTACTTGACATATGTGAAGTCCTGACAGCCCTATGAAGCAGACACTACTTGTACAGTACCCATTTCACTGATGAGAAAGTTAAGCCACACTAAATGACCTGCCCAAGGTCACACAACTCCTAAGGGACAAGCAGACTACATGACTCAAAACCACTTTACAAATCAGAAGACAGCCACATGACAGGTGCGGAGTGTAACTGCCAAACCCTCTTCTTCATTCCAGGAAAGCTAGTGACAAGGCCTAAAACCAAATGATCAAGGCAGAGAAATATAACCATGCTCTTCAGAGATATGGAATTGAATGCCAAAATAATCAGTTTAAAGTGGTGGAAAGAAAACCAAATTCTGGGGATATAATGTACAAGATGATGAGTGTAGTTAACAATATTGTATATTTGAAAGTTGTCTAAAACGTTCTCATCACAAGGGAAAAAAACTGAAACTGTGAGGTGATGAATAATAACTGAACTTATGGTGGTAACTGTTTCACAAAGTACATATTATCTAATTATTATGTTGTATACCTAATGGGCTCCCCCAGTGGCTCAGTAGTAAAAAGAATCCGCCTGCCAATGCAGAAGGCCTGGGTTCAGTCCCTGGGTTGGGAAGATCCCTTGGAGAAGGATATGGCAACCCACTCTAGTAAGAATTCCATGGACAGAGGAGCCTGGCGGTTACAGTCCATGGGGTCATGAAGAGTCGGACATGACTTAGTGACTATACAACAATACCTTAAACTTATTCAATGTTCTGTCGATTATTTCTCAATAAAACTGGAAAAATAAAACTGGAAAAACTAACGCCAGGTTAAGAGATACCCGGTATTAGAATATTTGACTCTAAGCCACATGCATGTCTTTTCAAGAATCAAAGCCATATTGAACATAATAACTGGCATAATCTCTAAGATGTCCAGTGCACATATTTTTAGGTTCCTTTTCTACAGCCAGTATTTTAAGTTGAATGCCGTTTTCCAGCTGCAGGAAGATTCTATCTAAAAGACAAGTTGTTTTCTGAGTTAAGGCATTTTGTCACTTAGAGTAGGTTTAAACCAATGAACACAGCGTTAAGGCAATGTGTTTACACTTTCTGCTCACAGTGTGACCAACTGGAAAGCCTACTCTTTGCTCCACAACTGGGTGTCCCCCCAGTGGCCAAAACACCCAGTCACCTCTCTAACCTCTTCCTGGGGGGTGTCACCTCACGGTGAGCAAGGCTTGTCAGGCAGGCATCAGCAAAGACAGTCACGTTATTCTTTCTTTTCACATCAATCTCACATCCTTCCTAACGCTGTCGTTCTCTGTGACTCACCTCTTACAGTGCAACATCTACACATTCACCATTATTTGTTGACTGTTCCAAGTTTCTCCACTCAGAAGGTAATATTATTTACAACATGACAACATCCAAAAGTTCAATCATCAAATCTTCTTGAATTTTAAATAAACAAAGAATTTTTTATTTTAATTGCAAATGCATGCCATCTGGAGTATATCAGAGTAGGTGCCAAGTTTTTCTTTTTACCCCTACTGATCACAGAACTCCTGTAAAAAGAAATCTAGAACTCTTTAGTATTTAAACAGAAAAAAGAGGGGCTCTGACTGGGACAGGAGCAGGGAGATGGTACCACTCTGACCTATGCCCAGTTTCATACATATCGTATCTTGCAAAGCAATTAAGCTTCAATAATCAGATGCCCTCCTCCCCTCCATTCAAACCATACTTTCCTTCAAGAGTTCAGAAGATAACAACAAATGATTTTAAATACAACCTTTTCTGTAAAACGCCTCCTGTCCCCCAGTGAGAAATGACACATCTTCTAAACCCTTTACCATTTACTGCCTCTACAATTCAATTAATAATCTATTTCATGGTGATCTCTCTTAATTCGATTCTCTAGTAAACTGTGAACAAACTAAAATCAATATAAGTTTTTTAAAGGAACCATATTTCAAAATGCTTCTTCTTGATCGCCACTTCATACTGAGCAAAGTAAAAAGCCCAAAATGATGTGCAAAGACCAACGGTTAAGTTTTGGTACACCTTAAGTATTCATGGTAAACTATTTTCTTTTCATATCTACTCTGAAAAGTCATAGCTATGGAAAAACTGCCAAGATTTAGAAATAACCCCCCTTGATTTTATTTCAGGGGGAAAGAAAAAAAAAAACTTTCAACAAGATTATCAACTTATTTCTAAAAGAGCAGAACATGTTTTACATTTTTCAGACTACCTGGTGTTCTAAAGAACCTTACAGTGCATTGGATCAATGCCATATCATGTCCATCTCTCTCCCAATTAAAATTTCAATGTAGCTATCATCAACTATTAATAAACATGCTGAAATTCATCACATTCACTGAAAAGCAGCTATTCAAATAAATAGCCCTGTATTTTCCTCAGAGGATTTCAGAGTGTTTTGTACTGGTTTGTGAGACCTACATCAAATCCCACCTTTTAAATAGGAGGACTAATAGGATTATTCTCATTAAATAAACTGAAGAACTGTCTCACAAAACAGCTTACCTAGCTAAAGACTTGTATTTCAAAATATATGAATACTTGAGGAAATGAAGGAACCAAAGTGTTCATAATAAATACCTCTCAAGACATCCGCCATCCTCTTACTTGCTGAGGCCATCAAGTAACAAGGGCAGAGTCTTCAAAACCCCTGACAGCATCAGGTACATTCTGTACCTCCTAGTAATTCCTGAAGACTGAACAGTATTCCTTCCTTAGACCACAATCTCATTCTTCTCCCGTTTCTTTACCCGAATAGGACCACTCAAAACGCTTGAGGAACTTATTCTCCACACCATGAAGAATCAACCTGACTCTTACCTGAGCAACCTTTCCTTCCTTATCTCTGAAAAATATACCAACAACCTAACTAAACCAGGGTGAGAGCTCCCCCAGAGAAGGCCGCACTTTCCTTTCCCTTGCACGACCTCGTCTATCTGTTCCTGACACTCACGTTTACACCTTGTCCTCACAAGTTTTAACCTGTCCCTTCAGTCTGTTACAAACGCTACCTTCATAACGTGTCCACACCACCCCCATCCCAGCCCACGCCTAAAACAGGGCACGTGCATTTATCAGCGCTCCTCTGACAGCGCCTTGTCTCACTACCCTGCTTCCCACCTGTTTCACTGCACCAACGCACTGGCCACAGACTACCTGCTGAAACTAGAAAGGTTAAGTTTTCACCCCACTTTCTCTTTAACACCAAGAGCTGTCTACCAAGTTTTATGATATGGGGTAGTATGGTTCTCAGTCCTGAAAAGGTCCTCAAATCACCTGGAAAATGTTTCTTTTAAAATACTCATGCTGTTCCCCACAAGTTAAGCAGAACAGCGGTTATCAGGCTGGGTGGAGCAAGCAAAAGAGAGCTGTTTAATGAGCTGTTTCAGTTCTGCAAGATTAAAGAAGTTCTTGAGATATGTTCTACAACAATGCAAATATAATAAACACCACTAAAAAGTACTCGTAAAAATAGTTAGGATGGAAATGTCTCTATATGTTCTTTACCTGTAGAAAAAAGAAATTCATTTTTTAAAAAGTTAAGTTACAAAGCTGTATGTAATACAGAACAATGATTCTGGTTTTGTTTCAAAAACATAAAAACAACAAGTAACACATGAATGCTGACCATATGCCAAGCAGTGATTTAGGCAGTACTATATGCACCAACCCTTAATCCTCACAACTCTACAGGGTAAATTCTATTATTTCCCATTTAACAAATGAGAAAACTGAAGCACAGAAAAATTAACACGTTAAAAAAAAAAAAAAAAATAGATAATTAATGGCAAAGCCAGGTTTTAAATGCAGGCTCTCTTGAGACAGTTTCCATGCTCTTAACCTCTATGTAATAAATATATAAAAGTCTGATAAGATAATAAACCAAACTTTAACATACTCTTAGGATACGATCATGACACAGCTTTCACTTTAAACACTTCTGTTTTAAATTTACGCAAAGGCCATGCACTGCTTTTTTTAACAAAAAAACAAATGGAGGTATTTACATTTTAAAAAAATATCCTCAGTGGAACACAAAGTCTCTGGCCCTGCTAACGATCATCTTATTTCCTTATATTTCTGCACTCAGACTCTTCACCTCTGCAAGGCTGTGGTTATTGCTGTAACACACATGCCTCAGCTTGCTCCTACTTCCATAAACACCCTTCCCCCGGAGAGACTGTCCTCTCCTCCTCCCTAACAGACACCTTTTACTTACCTTTTTATTTATTTTTTCCAGTGTGCCCAAATCCATTTCTTAACCCCTCCTTCAGGAGGCCTTCTAGGACCTTCCCTATACCATTTTTCACCTTTTTACTATGCTGCTTTGAAAAACTGTCCATTAGCAGTTTTATTTGTGTCCTCCAGAGTCATCAGCAAACTTCCTTGAAGATGTCAGTACCTTTCTTCTCCAGGCAGGAACTCCAGCCAGTGGCTCAGTATGGAGCATAATGAGCAGGCAGAACTAGATTTCTAAAGACATTCCTACCAGAAACAAGGGCTCCTTGGAGACAGGCTGGATTCCAGATTTGGGACAGGGAAACTACAAAATAAACCTTATTTGTCTTGGGTCAGAAAGCTAGGGAACAATCAGAGACTACTGGACGAAGGTCAAAAGGATATAGAATCCACTATCCTTGAAAGGTGCTATGGTAGGTAGTTAATTACAAAGTGAAAAATGTACAGTGAGCTGGCAGCACTTCCTAACCAAGTGATCACATTTAGGAGCGCCTTCTGATGTAACAGAATATGAAGTAACAGAATCACTCACAAGTCCTGTCAAGTGAATCCTGACAGAACAGACAGGGGATAAAAGAACAACTTAAAGACACTACGAAGAAATAATCAGATAACCAAGAACATGTGCACTCTGCAAGACAACTGACTAGTCTCTTCAAAAGGCCAGGATCAAGAAAATAAAGATGAAAGGACTGCTCTATACTAAGACTAAGAAATGTAACAATCACATGCTACTTATGAGCTTTGAAAGGATCTTGGTTCCAAAAATTAACCAAAAACACAACTACCGAAGATGTTTAGGAGATAATTGATCAATTCAAATAGGATTGACTATTAGAAGATATTAGGGAATTCTTGGCAATATTCTTACATGTAATCATGGTACTGTACTAATAAGTAAGAAAGAATATCCCGGTCATTAGAAGATACATGCTGAAGATGTTTACATGTAACCAGGTAATGGGTATGTGTCATGTTGTCTGTGACTTAAAACTTTTCAACCAATACATATATAAATGTAATACACATAAGAACTCATAAATAAAGCAATTGGAGCAAAATATGTAGGTGACAGTATACTGCAATTAGTTACAAGACTCTTCTTTCAACTTTTCTATGTTTGAAAATCATCACAATAAAAAGCTAGGGAGACTCAATAATGTTATAAAATAATTAAAAGAAAAAAATTCCTTCTCTGTAACTTTCACTTAGCACCTCCAAGTCATTTAACTTTTTTTTTTAAGTACTTCCTGTTCATACAAGTAACCATAGCCTCTTGAGGACAGTAAATTTTAGCAGGTTTACAAATGCAAAAATAACCCAACAAATGTTGTTATTTATAAGTAACACAACAGGCAAAAGCCAAAACATCTATTAATGTCAAGTCCTAGCTAGGACATGGAACAATGTAAAGTTTCTCCTGATGGGAGAATAAGCACAATCACACGGGAAAAAAAATCTGGCTCAGTCAAAACAGAGCTGAATGCATACATATCCCATGATCCAAGAACTTTTCTCCTGGTTGTATACCCAAGAGAAACTCTTGCACATAGGCATCAGGAGATAGGTACAAGAATGTTTAGAGTAGTACTGTTTATAATAGTAAAAACCTAAAACAACCCAAATTTCCATCAACAAAAGAATGAATAAACTGATACATTAATTCACAAATACTATACAGCAATGAAAATGAAAGAACTAGAGCGACACGCAACAAGGGTGAATCTCAAGAACAGAATATAAAGAAAGTAAGTTGCAGAAGAATATGTTCAATGATTTATAAAACCTTCAAAAACATCAAAACTAAACAATGCATTATCTAAGGAATCAAATACATGGAAAAGCAAATGAACGATAAAGACAACTCAGAACAGGGAGTACCTCTACAGTGAGAGACACATAGGTGCTTTCTGGTTTTACTTGCTTCATTAATATATTCTTTTTAATAATTCAGGTGGTTAAGTACAGAGGCATTTACTGTACCATGTTTCTTTAGATACTATGGTTGACTTACTGTTAGTTTTTTATTCTATTTGACATCTAATAAAAACAAATGAGTTTTTTAAAAAAGTACAGATCCTGACTTTAAGGTACTTAAAAACCTCAATTCAAAAGCAATACTAAACCACATAATACCTCCATTTATATTTTCTTGTACATTTTAGTAATGAACTATGCAAGGTTATCAGTATTCAAATAGTTAAGCCCATCACTAGTACCAGTTAATGAAATAATCAGTAAGAAAATAAATGCCCAGTCAGGGTGGGAGGGCGGGGAGTCATGTCACATCTAAAATCTAATGGCACTTACAATTTACATATTTTACTGAATGATTTGAGCTCGTGGCTTAATTGATAAGGCAGGGCAACCTTCAGAATCAGATGCAAAGGGCTGCCCTTTTACACCTTTTATCAAGGCAGGATCAATTAATACAAGTTCTCAACAGAGATGGAGACATCTCTGTTGCCTGCCACTTTATGATAAGAAAATTGCTAAAGTCATAAAATCTCACATATACCCTACCCACTCTTTAGAGGCCTGAGCCTATGACCTAGACAAAGGCCACAGCAGCAGACCCCATGACAGTGATTTTAGGAATGCCTTCCAACAGACACCACAGAGCTCTGGTGTATCACAAAGAAATCCCCACCGAACCTGGCTATAAAACAGACAGGTTACTGGGGAAAAAAAAAAAACAGAACTTTTTTTTAAATAGAACACCTTAACGTGAGACCTATCCTCTCAATAATTTTAAGCGTCAATATAATTCACACTGTTGTAGGTACAATGGTAAAGAACGGATCTCTAGAACTTATCCATCTGCAGGACTGAACTTAAATGCCTGTTGATTGCTAACTTCCCACTTCCCCCTTCACCCATTCCACTCTTTGAGCCTAGGAATTTAACAATTTCAGGTACCTCATGTTAAGTGGAATCACTTGCAATGATTGGCTGATTTCTCTCATTCATGCTGTGACACACTGCCAATTCCCTTTTTTGTTAAAACTGCCTCCGGTCAGTTCAGTCGCTCAGTCGTGTCTGACTCTTTGTGACCCCATGAATCGCAGCACGCCAGGCCTCCCTGTTCATCACCAACTCCCAGAGTTTACCCAAACCCATGTCCATCGAGTCAGTGATGCCATCCAGCCATCTCATCCTCTGTCGTCCCCTTCTCCTCCTGCTCTCAATCGTTCCCAGTATTAGGGTCTTTTCCAACAAGTCAACTCTTCTCATGAGGAGGCCAAAGTACTGGAGTTTCAGCCTAGTATTTCATTATATATTTATGCCACATTTTGTTTACCCATTCATCTATCCATGGATATATAGAGGTTGTTTCCACAACTTAGCTACTGTGAACAGTGCACAAAACGAAAAATCATTTGCAATGAACAGTTGAGAGGAAATTTCAGAGCTCCCTCTCCCATGTTCAACTATTGCAGCTAAATACACACACTGAGAAAGGTGGGCCTAGCTAACAGGGTGTGTTAAACTGTTCTTTATTCAAAGTCAGACCCAAGGCTGATACCAATCAAAGAAAAAAAAAAATTTATAATTGTTGAGCTGCCAAAGCATGAATAAGCACATACTTCAGGTTAAAACTGAGTCAAGCAAAGTTCAGGATCAAGCAGAGAGGATGGTTATATCTATATTTTGTTTCATTAGAACTTTAACATGGAGAGAATCTCAACGGTTTTTCTATGGCATATTCCTGCCCATGATACATCTACTAAATGGATTTCCTACTAATACCAGAGACAACTCATTTATACAGGAGCCACCACGCTACGGATTCTCCCTCCTGTCTAGAGCTGGGTATGTGTTTAGCCATAGGCTTAGGTGTCTGTCATCCCCACCAAATTAACTAAGACCAAACTAAAAATTGTACAAGTATGCCAAACCTGAAAAAGACTCACCAAGAAAAAGGAAGAAAAAAATAAGTGACTAACACTTTTGTCACAAACTATATGAACAGTATAAGCTCATATCTACTTCCAATTGCCCTTCAGTCTCTAAAACGGTAACTCAGAGTTAAAGATTGGTTAAACCTTTGATTATCTACCAACCAAAGGATGTTTGCTTTTTACAAGTTCTACAATGAAAGTACAATTCATGCCAAAACTCCAACATAAGCATTTATAATACAAGCATGTCAATAAAAGGAGATCTCCATCCACCACCAGGAGGGTCTCAAACTAGTAATAATCCATTAACTACACTGTGAGAACTACCAGCACCTCAAGCTGGGTTCAATCCTTGGTTTATATACCAGCTCCACCATTCCTCTATACTCTCAAGTAATCAAAATGATTTAAAATTTCACAGGAACGTTTATTGAAAAGCAGTTAAACAGCAACTAAAAAATTAAAAAGAAAGTAAATTCAACCATAAATGAGTAAATACATCTATCACATAAAATATTATTCAGCCATTACAAACAATAATGTAAATGGAGCCACTACACACATTCCAAATGTATTACTTAAGACATAAAAGAGAGCAAATTCCCTAAGATTATATATATGATTGAGCCATTTTGATAAAAGTATATGCACATAAGTGTATGTAGAAATACATAAATGTTCTGTAAGACATCAAAAGACTTACAGAAATTATCACCAAGCAGCCCTTCACCTGCATTTTCTAATTTTTCTACAATAAAAGTTATTTTTATATTTAAGAAAAAAAAATCACAACTAGATATTGCTATCTTACAGCAATATCTAGAAACAGGGTGAGGTAATGTAAAGAATTTTAAGAAAATCCCTAGAAATGTCAGGAACTTTGTTATCAAAGGAGAAAGTGTTTTAGAGGACAGGGTTACATTTCAAAGACCTACATAGTGGAAGTGCAATTCTTTCCTCACTTTTCGACTCCGACATCCGAGATGCCCACCCTCTCATTTTCTTACTGAAGACCCAGGCAGTCACTTTACATGGCTGCTACTTCTTTCAAAGAACCAATTCCAAGAATTTGTTCAAAATGTTCATAACAAACAAGGCTCCTCCTCAAACACTGTAAACATTCCTTCTGGCTAGCTACAATGGTAGTAGACATAAGGCAGGTGCAACACTATTTATTGAACAGTGTTGAGGCACTTTGCACGCTCTTATTCACCTTCACCTCAACTATAAGGAGGGCATCATTAGCCCTCTCTTATAAAACAGGACACAACCTACTCAAGGACATGGTCGCAAAAAACCCAGGTAAAACTCCAAACCCAGGCCTCTTCCCTTTAAGTTCTAAGGCCTTATGAAGGGCTACAAATCACTCAGGTCCTTCTCTGCGGATCCTTTAACTACAGTCAAGATAAGCATCTGCCCTGGGGTGTTCACTAAGGGCTTGACAGCTCTTTGCCTTTCCTTCTCAGGCCTTTTTACTTTCATTTAATGCACTGAGTGCTTACTGTGTACAAAGTACTTACGAGAAATACAAAAATGAATACAGCACAGCCTCCATCCTCAAAAAACTCTTACAAACTCTTTGGGACTATGAGTAAACTACTAAGCTTTAAACCTAGTCAACTACTACCGAATAAGACGGATACAGCTATAAAGAAATACCATCAAACATCGTGAACTCCTGTAAAGCTCGATTTCAAATGAAATAGGTTTTACTCATTAAAAGACCAAAATGTGTCTTAAAGTTAAGCATCTTAAGTAAAAATATTTCTATCTTCTTAAGCATAAATACAGTGTAATGATAAAAAGCACTAACACTGATTAAATGTATTGCTACGCTAAGTGTTTCACTAATACATACAAACCCTGAGGTTGGTACTATTCAAAGCCCCATTTTAAAAGGGTGTAACACGACCTCCCTGGTGGTACAGTGGATGAGAACCCACCTGCCAATGCACGAGAAATGGGCTCGATCCATGGTCCAGAAGATTCCACAAGCCACAGAGCAGCTCAGCCCAGTGCACAACTACTGAGTCTGTGCTCTAGAGCCCGCGAGCCGCAACTACTGAGCCCGCAGGCTGCAACCAGCAACGCCTGGGTGCCCTAAACCCAGTGCTCTGAAGCTAGAGAAGCCACTGCAGTGAGATGCCCACTTGGCATAACTAAAGAATGCTGTTGCGCAGCAACAGAGACTCAGCACAAACAAAAATAATATAATTCATGTCAAAAAATAAACGGTTATAACAAAAAACCAAAGGTTACCTGCCTAAAGCAGACAGCTAGTAATAGAACTGTGATTCAGTTGTGACAGCTCACCTCTTTATTCTGGCTTCCCTGGTGGCTCAGAGGTAAAGAATCTGCCTGCCGATACCTGAGATGAGGGTTCCATCCCTGGGCTGGGAAGATCCCCCGGAGGAGGAAATGGCAACCTACTCCAGTATTCTTGCCTGGAAAATTCCATGGACAGAGGAGCCTGGGGCTTGCAATCTATGAGGTCCCAGAATTGGACACAACTGAGCATGCATGAATGTACCTCTTTATTCTGCCTTTCACTCAAGCATTTATTGACCACCTATTATATACAGAGCATTGTGTTGAGAAATGAGGAGAGGGCAGTGAGTTTATTCATGATGCTCACCTTCTGATTGAAAGATAAACAAAAATTAAATGATCAGACTGCATAAAATGTTATAAAGGAAAGAAGGTGGTGTGACAGGATAACTGGAAAAGGCTTACTTCTGTTCTCTTGTAGTTTTGTTCACAGCTTATTCCCAAAGACAAGCTGGTCAGACAATCAGCCTGGGGACCACAGAAGCAAGGAGAAGAGAAAAGACAGACCACTGCTAGTGAAGATGATCAGAGAAGTGGCAAGGAGAAGCCCCAGTTTCATCATAAATGTGGAAATTGGCTTAGTGATTGAACAAGGTCTCAAGCTGGGACTGAAAGAACATCTGTGATTTCAGAAGACAGGTGATATTCTGTGTAAAGGAACAAGTATAAATACAAACTCTGGTTAAAGCAAGAGAATAAAGCTGGACTCATAAGAGGTGCCCTGACTATGGGGCTAGAATACTGTAAGCAATGGTAATTCTATTTGTTATAGGTTGGGGAGAAGCACAGTCAGACTGCTATGCTAGGGGAAAAATAACTTTTGCATGAAAGGTTTTGCTCCTTTGATTTGTGTGTGTGTGTGTATGTGAGTGTGTGTTTGAGTGTTTACTTACAAGGTGGGAAACTACAGTAGAGAAATGAACCAAGAAAAACTGGTGAGAAATTTTAAAAACTTACCAAAGGAGGAAGCAACAGGAATGAAGAGAGATAGTTTCAAGCATCAGTCAAAATACATTCAACTACAGGCATAACAATGGAACAAGAAATATACCTGCAGAATCCAACATGAAATACCTACTGTACTAAATATACCCTGCGTGTTTTCACAAATGTGTTGGCATGTTCCCAAAAACCCCAATGAGCCAATGTCCTTTCTACTAAATAATACATGCCTAGGAGAGTATCACCTATCCTTGATGACTATAGTTTCACAGCATCTTTTCAGAATCTCAACAAGTGTCTGTACGTATTATTTCATTTAACATTACAAAACGACAACTAAATTTAAGCAAAACGTAAACCACCACATTGTTCTACTCAGAGAGTACATGATTTTCAAAAACAAACTACTGGATTTTCTTTTTAAGTCCAGGTCCCACACAGGCCTCAACAAATCACAGAATCTGAAAATTCACAGAATCTGAAAATTATTTTAAAGAAACAAAAGGACTCCGACCAGGTTCAGCATGTTGAGAAGTCCCAGTGCTATTTTTAGAAGGAGCAACACTTCTCCAAGTGTAACTTTTTCCAGATGATACTAACAAGGTCAAGGATCATATCCTATCTGAAAACAAGACCTGTACAACATTGCCAAGATCTTTTACAACGGCTTATCTTACAAGCGTTGGATCTCTGGAATTTCATTTTCATCTTCATTTCACATACAGCTTTATGTTTACACATTTTATATTTGAAAGTTACATTATTTGTGTTTATTGCTCATGTATGTTTTCCTTCTATTCGTTTGTGTGTATATATATATACACACACACACACACACACACACATATATATGTGCTACGCTCTACTGCCAGCCTTAAAAAAAAACTGCCTTTATTAAGATTTCACATTCATTGGATAATTTGGGTCTCAGAACAACCTTGTTAAATACATGAGTAAAAACTTCATCTTCCCCTCTGTACAGTGGTGGGACTGGAGCTCAGAAAGATAAACTTGACTATTTCAAGATCTCACAGTCAAATGGCAAGGACAGGGCCCTGTCGGTGCCTTTAGACTCTTTGTGCATGCTCTCCTCCCCGCAGGACACGACCAATTTCGTACTTGAATACTCCTGTGCCTCTCTTCAACAAAACTGGATTGTAACTAAAAGCCGTACAAATGCCGCCAGGCCAAAACTCTGAGCGTCTAAATGCAGCCGGAACACTAGGGCTCCTCAGTAAACAAACACCAGCACACGTTTCAGTCCGGACACCATTCAATGCTGGCTTTGCTCCGCTGCACAAAACTTGCTAAAATACGGCCTTAAAGCATAATCCTTAATGGAACTGTCTTTTTCGCTCAGTGGGAAGTTCAGTTAATCTGAGGTGACTCATACTGTTGTTATCTTACGGTTTTGTAAATCAATAATTCTGAGTGCCAAAGGAAAAGAATGAATTACACAGACCCCTCTCCATCCGCAACTCCAAAGTTGCTTAAGTGTCAACGTGCGGCAGTAAAACCTAGGGACAGGGGTCGGTGGGTGGGGCTGGAGCCAGCACTGTCCCTCTCGGCGCCCCCACCGTCCCAGGTAACCCTTCTCCAAGCCCAGCGGATCTCTTCCGACCCCCAATCCCGTAGGACCAGAGTGACTACCCGGCCCCGCAGCCCCCACCGACCAAGACCAGAGCCCCGCCGGGAGCTGCAGCTGCGGCGGCTCGCACAGCCAGGGCTGCCCCCTTCCCCGGCGACCCCACCTGTCCCGCGAAGCCCGCACACCTGGCGGCCCCCGCCCGCTCGGAAGAAGCGCGTCGAAAACTGGCTCCTAAACGCGGCGCCCTAGGGCGGTCGGGAGACCGGGGGCAAGTCCGCTTCCGCCCCCAGCCCACAAGGCAGCGAGCCAGCGCCCCCACCCCCGCGGGCGTCCCAAGCGGCCGGAGGGGCCCCAGATCCCCCGAGAGGGGGCGGCGGCGCGGCAGACTAGGCGGAGGAGGAAGAGCGGCCGGCGAGCTCGCCCGGGGAAGAGGAGGAGCGTGTCCCGACCGGCCGCGAGGGCAAAGCGGAGAGGGGAGGGAGGCGGCGGCGGGGCCGCGAGGGGAGCGGGAGTCTACCTGCGAGCAGAAGTACGAGCCCTGGATGCCCAGCTTGATGCAGGTGGGGCACTGGAGCTTGGCCTCGCTGCTGCAACCGTCCGTCTCGCACACACGCGTCTCCACCGCCGCCATGCTGCCTGGCCACTGGAGGAGCGCCTCACCGAGGAAGAAGGGGAGGAGGGAGGGAGGAACGGTTGGGCAGAGGAAGGGCAGGGGAGGGGAGAGAGGCCGCGCCGGGGGAGGAGCTCGGGCCGCCGGGCCTGGGCGCGGGAGGAGGAGGAGGAGCGCCGGGCCTGCCCAGAGCACGCTGCGCGCCCCGCCCCCGCCCCGCGCGCGCAGCTGGCCCCGCCCCGTGGCCTTGGCCCCGCCCCCCACCCGAGGCCCCCAGCCTCTCGGCCGCCAGTGCGCACGTGGTAGCCGCAAGGGTACCTGGCCTGCGCCTCGGCCCCTCCGCGCGGTCGCGCTTCTACCTGCCGCGAGCCGGCGCCCAGAGAAGGCCAGGTTCGGCCGACTAGGAAAGGCCCTCTCGGTGCCTAACGAGAAATCCCCAGTTGTCGCCTACTGACTGGATCCCAGGGTCTTGAACGTCTGCCATAAGCTCAGGCCTTTGGAAAGGACGCTCCACTCCTCTGTGTTGGTCCACCCGGCAGCTCCTTGGAAAAGGAAAGTAACTCCATTTTAAAGTTCTGATTCTCGCAGATAGTGTCTGCTTTGAGGCCTAAGGACCGCCGTTCATTCACAAAGAAAGGAAGCCTGGGAACTGTTAATGAAGAAGTGTGCTGGGTTTTGTGTCAGCTTTCCCTCGTGCCCTCTTATTTTTCACACCACTGCCCCCTCCATTGGCAAAGTACGTGCTAGTGATAGTGACACAACTCCTGAGTATTCAATACAGTTTTTGTATTATACCAGTTGATTGTTTAAGAGGTAAATAGGGGAGGATTGTGTTGATCATGAAATGTCACAATTGAAAGAAGCTTTAGAGGTCATCTAATGCAAACCTAAGTCTCTTCGGCTATGTCCCAGGTCTGCCATTTTCTAATTTGTTCTTGAGTATGGTTCTGTCACGAGCGAGGAGAGAGGGACTAGTAGTTACTGATCATCAACTTGGTAGTGCAAGTTCGCGTGCCCAACTGCACAGTGAGCGCAAAGAAACCAAAACATTGGCGTCTGGAGCAGAGAAAGGTTTGTTGTAGGACTATGAAAAGAGATGGATGACTCCTTGCTGTAAACCGCCCCGCCTGCCCCGCCCCATCCCTAGATCCCTGAAGGGTTTTGGCAACACATTTTTTTTAAAGCCCAGTGAAGGATGGAGGGAGTTGCAAGGTGTGCAATCAGCTGGTTTACAATTTTCTAATTCGCTGAAAGTGAGCTAAACTGCAGCCCTAGGTGACAGAAGGCCTGGGGCTCTGTGCTCAGGGTTATCAAGTAACATGTTCCATTCTGTGAAGGGTTTTCACATATGTAAAACAATTCAGGCAGTGTGCATTAAATACTATTATCTGGATATTTCAGAGAGGAGCTAAAGTAGAGGATTTAGGGAAAGGCCACATGGAAGACCCCATAGGATCCTGCTCCATTGCAAACTAAGTGCTGAGAACTTTTTCTTACCTAATTAATATTTTTAAAAATCTTTCCAAATTTGATAGATGAGAAAAGCACATACTTATTTTTAATAGTTTTGTTATATAAGTACATATAAATAGTTAATAAAATCAAATAATAAATTGTAAAATGTTATATATACATAAAAAGAAATCAAGCACCAAATATATGTATATACATAGATGTACATGTATATGCACATATAGGCTTTCTTGGTGTCTCAGAGATAAAGAATCCACCTGCCAATATAGGAGATGTAGGTTCGAGCCCTGGGTCAGAAAGATCCACTGGAGAAGGAAATGGCAACCCACTCCAGTATTCTTGCCTGGGAAATCCCATGGACAGAGGAGCCTGGTGGTCTATAGTCCATGGGGTCGAAAAGAGGCAGACACAAATTAGTGACTAAACAACAGTAAAAACAATATGCACATATAGCACATGTGTATAGAGTATTTTTAAACAAAAACTAGATCATACTATGCAGAGTATTTAGTTACCTGTTTTGTTCAAGTTGTGAACTATATTGCCATCAAATATACTTTTTCCAGGAAATTCCCTTGTGGTCCAATGGTTAGGACTCTGCACTTCCACTGCAGGGGGGCACAAGTTTGATCTCTACTTGCTGAGCTAAGATCCCATATGCTGTGTGGTGCAGTGAAAAATACATATATGATGCATATCGAGCTTCCCTTGTGGCTCAGCTGGTAGAGAATCCACCTGCAATGTGAGAGACCTGGGTTTGATCCCTGGGTTGGGAAGATCCCCTGGAGAAGGGAAAGGCTACCCACTCCAGTATTCTGACCTGGAGAATTCCATGGACTGTATAATCCGTGGGATCGCAGAGAGTCAGACACGACTGAGCAACTTGCACATAATGCATATATATGTATATTTTATAAATATGTATGTGTACTTTTTCCACATAATTTTGATGTCTGTATGATATTCTGTTATATAATTTACTGAGCCAAATTCACTAATAACAGACATTTAGATTATTTTTAATTACAGATTATAAACAAAGGTTCTGTATCTTTTTAGTTCTAACTTCACATAAGTCCTTATTTGTTTAGGATATATTCTTAAAAGTAGAATTGTTGGATTAAAGGATCATCACTGCTGTTTATTCTTTTTTACATAGTTTGCTAGTTTTTTCCTCAGAAAGTGTATAAAATTTACACTCTGGTCAGAACTATATTAGAGATCTTATTTCCGGAGACCTTACTAGTGCTAGGTATTATCTATTTTTAATGTTTTTCATTGGGATAAATAGATAAATCTATTTGTTATCAGATTATAGTAAGGCTGAACATTTTTCTCTGATTATACCCTTTTTTTTCTATTTTTATATGTTTGCTTTTATTTGTTAAAATTTCTTTTTTCAAGAACAATGCTAAAAAAAGTCAAGACGCAAATTGGCCACGATACCATCACCTAAACTCATCAGTGTTTCATCTGTCCTAGTTACCTTCAATCCTTTTCCACATGCATATTAAATGTTTACACATTTGCTGTTATTGATGGAATGTTTTGTTCAGTGTTTTCACATAGCACTATGGCATGGATTGTTCTTAGATTTATAGAAAACCGGAAGTCCCATTCCTTTTCTATATGATAACTTTTTGTGTACTTGTGCTATCGTGCTTATGGTTTGTAAGTTCTTACCGTATTCCCTTGTATTTTATTATATGTTTAGATCCCTTGTCATCTTTGTCCATCTACTCTGGAGGAATTCCAGTTTGCTGGCTTCTGATGGGTTGTGTGCAGGATTGAGCAAATCAGATAGAGGAATAGGAATTTCTGAAAATTCTAGTTAAAAAGACCCTCAGGGTTCTTCTTAGGCACCGGGAGGCTGGAAACTCCTGTTGGCCATCTCCTCTGGAGGCTGCTGCTTCCTTGATCTTTATGAAAGCCATACTGTAGGCCAATTAAGAGCACAGAAGTTGCATTAAGATAGGCACTGTTCAGTTTAGTCGCTCAGTCATGTCCAACTCTTTGTAACCCCATGGACTGCAGCATGCCAGGTTTTCCTGTCCATCACCAGTTCCGGAGCTTACTCAGACTCATGCCCATTGAGTCGGTGACACCATCCAACCATCTCATCCTCTGTCGTCCCCTTCTCCTCCCACATTCAGTCTTTCCCAGCATCAGGGTCTTTTCAAATGACTCAGTTCTTCGCATCAGGTGGCCACAGTATTGGAGTTTCAGCTTCAGCATCAGTCCTTCCAAAGAACACCCAGGACTGATTTCCTTTAGGATGAACTGGTTGGATCTCCTTGCAGTTCAAGGGACTCTCAAGAGTCTTCTCTAACACCACAGTTCAGAAGCATCAATTCTTCTGCACTCAGCTTTCTTTGTAGTCCAGCTCTCCCATCCATACATGACTACTGGAAAAACCATGGTTTTGACTAGATGGGCCTTTGTCAGCAAAGTAATGTCTCTGCTTTTTAATATGCTGCCTAGGTTGGTCATAGCTTTTTATCCAAGAACCAAGCATCTTTTAATTTCGTGGCTGCAGTCACTATCTGCAGTGATTTTGGAGTCCTAAAAATAAAGTCTCTCACTGCGTTTCCCCATCTATTTGCCATGAAATGATGGGATCAGATGTCATGATCTTAGTTTTCCAAATTTTGAGCTTTAAGCCAACTTTTTCACTCTCCTCTTTCACTTTCATCAAGAGGCTTTTTAGTTCCTCTTCACTTTCTGCCATAAGGGTTGTGTCATCTGCATATCTGAGGTTATTGATATTTCTCCAGGCAATCTTGATTCCAGCTTGTGCTTCTTCCAGCCCAGCATTTCTCATGATTTACTCTGCATATCAGAAAAATACAAATTAAAGTACCTACTTTTTAGAGTTCTGTCATAATTAATTTGGATCGACTTTTTAAGTGCTTAAGAGACAGATAAGTTATAGTTATCATCAATATTAGTTAGCCTTGCTATAAGTTTCTCTTTGGTCCCCTTCACCCCCATAAGACAAGCTATTGAGTGACATAAACTTCCTTGACCACCATTCTAGCTGTTCTTAAGACAATCAATTTTATGCTTTTGTTTAATTGTGAAAAAGTAACAAAACCGATTTTTATGAAATTATGCCAGACATAGTCTACTTTATTCTTTTCTTCCTTCTGATATTTTTAACTCAAAGTCCCTATTAGAAATCAATTTCTGTTTTAATTCCTGTGGGCAAAGTTCAGGTAGCCTATTTATAGCCAAAAGAATGGACTTCAGAGTCTCAGATAAGAATTTGGTGTTTCTCAGAGTCCTTTGGCCCTAGAGGGACTTGTTTCTCTGAACTTTTACACACAGAAAAGCATTTTTCAGGTAATGTCTAAACACATGCCCGAAGCCATCTCCAACTAGCTACTCTGCTTCAAGTGTCCACAGACAGTTTATATTCAATATGATCAAAAAGAAACAATTGTCCTCTATTGGGCACTATTGTCACCCCCTTTTCTTCCTGAATTTGCTATTTTGTTTAGTGACATCCTTTCTACTGTTATCTCCAAAGTTAAAAATTAGACTCTCTCAGGACTTCGCTCGTGGTCCAATGTTTAGGATTCAGCATTTGACTGCCATGGCCTGAGTTCAGTCCTTGGTCAGAGAACTGAGATGTTGAAAGCCATGTGGCGCAGCCAAAAACGAAATTGGGCTCTCTTTTCTTCCCCATGCTCCAACATCAAATCAATTACTCAATCCTATAGGTTTTATCTTCTAAATATTTGTTTTCTGTATTCTATCTATTCTTTGGCTGCATTTTTAGTTTAGGCCATTTTAAGCCTAAGCTTTACGGTAGCCTCTTAACACCTCTAATTCCATTGAATCTAATCCCTGCCATCAAACTGATTGTTCTAAGAGACAAATCTGATCATGCCTTTCCCATACTTAACATCTTTCGCTAATATGGGGCCTCTGGAGCTGTAGCCAAGATCCAAGAGGTAACCAGAGCTCGAAGAATTGGGGCCAGTGAAACAGTCAGAGCTAAGGGGATCTGTGGGAACATCAGGCCAAAGCAAAGGAGATAATCAAGGATCAGGAGCTTGGTACATAAAAGGAAAATGAGAAAATAAGTAACTAAGGATATTGAGAGCCAGATTTTCACTGTCTAAGCAGAAAGTTTAAAATATGGGAAGGCTGAAGACTAGAATGAATCATGTAGGATTATACTGGAAATAGAAATATCAGTGTGAACTCAAACTTTAGATAAATAATACAGTTGTATGTGTATATGTTTGGGTAACACTTGGCCCACTAAGAGGACCTAGTAGCAATGAACACACCTAATTTCCAGATCTTGGTTTCTAAAACTATTCCCCACTAAAAGGAATCAGAGCTTCTTGGAGAACTGGCACATTACAGGAGCAGGGGAAGTACAAGATAAATATGTAAAGTCCCATTGTACCAAAATATAAAGTAAAGCTCAAACATGATGGAGAGTATAAAAAGCACATTGTAGGCAATTTGAAGGAGCTCCTACTGGCCAAACTGGAGATGATCTGAGCATTAGAATAAATAATGATAGTATCAGATTATAAACCATTTTAGAAAATGTTCATCCATGAACCCATACTGATAAAAACATACAAATGAGAAACAGTGGTAAGCACTTCTTTATAACAATGTCAGATAATAAATGTGGAAGAAATGAAGTTGTTAGAAAATTCTTGGTGGACCATTATACTAATACTTGGGCTTCCCTTGTGGCTCAGCTGGTAAAGAAGCTGCCTGCGATGAGGGAGACCTGGATTCGACCCCTGGGTTGGGAAGATCCCCTGGAGAAGGGAAAGGCTCCCCACTCCCGTATTCTGGCCTGGAGAATTCCATGGACTATATAGTCTGTGGGATCCAAAGAGTCCAACACAACTGAGGGACTTTTGCCTTCACTTTCATAGTAATCTTGGGCTTCCCAGTGGCTCAACGGTAAAGAATTCACCGACAAGCAGGAGACACTGGTTCGATCCCTGGGTCAGAAAGATCCCCTGGAGGAGAGCAGAGCAACCCACTACAGTATTCTTGCCTGGAGAATCCCAAGGACAGAGGAGCCTGGTGGGCTCACAAAGAGTTGGACACGACTAAAGCGACTTAGCACAGGTGCACGCATAGTAATACTTTACTCAGGCAAGTGCTGAAATGATTGGGAGAAAATTTGTTAAGGAACAGAATAGTTACATAACCTCAGTGTAACTCCCTACAAAATATATACCATTTTAAAAGGCAAAATAGGAACTTCAGAGCTGAGAAACCTTGCAGATGCTTTCCTAAGTATGTTATCAAAGTTAAAATCACCAGTAATAGGACAGATCAACTTTGTGCATCTCCTAATATGAAACACCGAGAGCACAGTATATCTTTTGTGGTGTTCCTGCCAAAAATGTATAATTGACTCTAATCATGAGGAAACATCAGACAAATCTAAACAGAAGGCAGTCTGTAATATGTTAGCCTATACTCTTCAAAATCCCAGTGTCCCAACAGGGAAAGATTTGAGGAACTATTCCAGATCTAAAGAGACAAAGCAATTAAATACAACACTTGAAACTGGATTGAATCTTGGACCAAAAGAAAAAAACAATGTTTTTGCTATGATAGAAATTGATTGTATTTGATCCCTATTTGATCTCTTGGTGAAATTACTATTTCTTGGAGATCCAATTCAGGTATCACTTCACCATTAAATTTGTGTTGACCCTTGCAACTCTGACTTCCCTGTGGCTCAGACAGTGAAGAATCTGCCTGCAATGCAGGAGACCTAGGTTAGATCCCTAGGTTGGAAAGATCCCCTAGAGAAGGGAATGGCTACCCACTCAGTATTCTGGCCTAGAGAATCCCAGGGACTGAGAAGCCTGGCAGGCTACAGTCCATGGGGTCAAAAAGAGTTGGACATGACTGAGCAACTGATATTTCACTTTTACTTCGTGCAACTCTGGGGCTTCCCAGGTGGTGCTAGTGGTAAAGAACGTGCCTGCCAATGCAGGTAGATGTAAGAGACACAGGTTCAATCCCTGGGTCCAGAAGATCCACAGGAGGAGAGCATGTCAACCCACTCTGGTATTCTATGGACTTTCGTGGTGGCTCAGACGGTCAAGAATCTGCCTGTAATACAGGAGACCCAGGTTTGATTCCTGGGTCGGGAAGATCCCCTGGGGAAGGGAATGGCAATCCCCTCTAGTATTCTTGCCTGGGGAATCCCATGGACAGAGGAACCTGGCGGGTCAGAGTCCATGGGGTAGGAAAGAGGAGGACCCGGCTGAGCGGCAAACACGTGCAGCTCTACTTCACCAGTGCCTTCCACAGTGCTACCTCTCAGCCAGGTACAGGGTGTTACTATTGCAATTAATAATTTCAGGTAACATTTACTAAGAGCGTACTATATGATAAGATATGGTCATATGTATGTCAGTACTACTACGTAAGTAGAAGTGACATGCTAATGCAGTTACTTTTGATCCTCTCAAGGACTCTGTGAAGTAGGTCCTAGTTGTTGTTCAGGCGCTCAGTCATGCCCCACTCTGCCACCCCGTGGGCTGCAGCACACCAGGCTTCTCTGTCCTTCACCATCTCCCAGAGTTTGCTCAAACTCATGTCCATTGAGTCAGTGATGGCATCCAACCATTTTCTTCTCTGTCGCCCCCTTCTCCTCTTGCCCTCAATCTTTCTCAGCATCCAGGTCTTTTCCAATGAGTTGGCTCTTCACATCAGGTGGCCAAAGTATTGGAGCTTTAGCTTCAGCATCAGTCCTTCCAAAAATAGTCAGGGTTGATTTCCTTTAGGATGGACTGGTTTGATCTTTCAGTCCAAGGGACTCTCAAGAGCCTTCTCCAGCACCACAGTTCAAAAGCACCAATTCTTCAACACTCAGCCTTCTTTATGGTCCAACTCTTACATGACTACTGGAAAAACCATAGCTTTGACTATACAGACTTTTGTCAGCAAAGTAATGTCTCTGCTTTTTCATAAGCTAAGTTTGTCATAGCTTTTCTTACAAGGAGCAAGTGTCTTTTAATTTCATGGCTGCAGTCACCATCTGCAGTGATTTTGAAGCCCAAGAAAATAAAGTCTGTCATAGTTTCCATTTTTTCCCCATCTATATGCCATGAAGTGATGGGACTGGATGCCATAATATTAGTTTTTGGAATGTTGAAGTTTTAAGCCAGCTTTTTCATTCTCCTCTTTCACCTTTATCAAGAGGCTCTTTAGTTCCTCTTCAATTCCTGCCATTGGGATGGTGTCATCTGCATATCTGAAGTTATTAATGTTTCTCCCACCGATCTTGATTCTAGCTTGTGCTTCATCCAGCTCATCATTTCGCATGATGTACTCTGCATATAAGTTAAATCAGCAGGGTGACAATATACAGGCTTGACATCCTCCTTTCCCAGTTTTGAACCAGTCTGTTGTTCCATGTCTGGTTCTAACTGTTTCTTCTTGACCTGCATGCAGGTTTCTCAGGATACAGGCCTGGTATTCCCATCTCTTTAAGAATTGAAATCCACACAGTGAAAGGCTTTACCTTAGTAGGCGAAACAGAAATAGATGTTTTTCTGGAATTCCCTTGCTTTTTCTATGATCCAATGAATGTTGGCAGTTTGATCTCTGGTTCCTTTGCCTTTTCTAAATCCAGCTTGTACATCTGGAAATTCTTAGTTTATGTACTGTTGAAGCCTAGCTTAAAGGATTTTGAGCATTACCTTTCTAGCATGTGAAATGAGCTCAGTTGTGTGAGCTCATTTGAACATTCTTTGGCATTGCCCTTCTTTGGGATTTGAAAGCCCAGGTCCTAGTACTAATCCCATTTTTTGCCCAAGTTCACATAAACAGTAGGTGGCTGAGCCTGGTCTTGAGTTCAAGTCTGTCTGACTACGAATCCCATGCTGTTAACCACTGTATCCATTACCTTTACTCTTTCACCTGTCTCTCCTACAAGTCTGTAACTTCCTTGTGACAGGAGGATTTATATCTTATTTTTTTTTCTATTCCCAACCCTTAACCTCATCACAATTCTTGATATATTATAAGTGCTTAGTCAGTGGTTTTCCTCCTTAAGTTTATATAATGTAACTATGAATTATCTCAAATGTTCAAAAGAGAAAAAAGGTATGTGTGTCTGGTGATTGAAAGAGAGTTGGGGGGGAAGGAAGAACACTGGTTTTATCAGAACCCAGAAGGAAGCAGATGATGCTCTCAAGCTGGGTGATTTGAGAAAAGAAAAGAATTTGATAAAAGGACTAGGGACTTCCTGGTGGTGCAGTGGTTAGGTCTCCATGCTTCCACTGCAGGGGACACAGCTTCTATCCCTGTTCAGGGAAGTTCTACATGTCTCATACTGTGGCCAAAAAAAAAAAAAAAAAAAAGGACTATATACTAAGGATTGGACAGGGCCTTGGAAAAGCAAAAGAAATGGTACAATAACTGAGAGTTAACAATGGGAAAATATTTACGTTTCTCAATCTGAAGGAGTAAGAGGACAGGGCAGTAAGTTGCAACTGTCCTAGAAAATCAAAGCCAGAAGTTTTGGTATTCAGATACAGTGGAAAATGGATCAATTTCATTTTCTCTTTCCAGAGTAGCATTTTTATTGATGGATGCTAAAGAATGCTTTGTGTCTGCTGAAGAAATATTTGTAGCCAAAACTGAGAAGTTTATTAACATTCACCAAAATTTAGTTTTTTGTTTCTGTCTGCTCCCCTTTATGGGCCCACAGTATGGAAGCTGATGTTCAGGATTCAGCAGATTCCTGCATGCTAACTTACTGGATATTTCCAGTACTCGACGCAATAAATGCAAATGCCAAAATCCAGAGTGAGCTGGGAAGAGAAGGCCTCCTAGCTGGAGTTACGACTTTTGGTTAAAAGACATACCCAACCCAAAGCCACCCCAAAGTCAGGAATCTAGGACCTCATTCTCTTCCTTCCCTTCAGTCCTCTAAAACTACAATAAGGAGCCTGTCATCTACAGTGGACCATACAAGTCCACCTCAAAGGGTAGAGGGCCAGACTGAGAAGGGATTGCAAAACAGTCAGACATGACTTAGCAACTAGACAACAGCAACCACCAAGCTTCTTAAGAATCGAAATACTGGCCAATACTGTTGAGGTCCTCAGTTACCCCTCCCCAGTCAATATCCCTCCACTACCTCCTGCAGTGCTGCCACAAAGATTCTTCTGCTTCTGCATAATATATGTTTTAATGGAAATGGAATAACAGAAGCTTATGACAAGGACTAACACTTCGCTTGCTCTGTCATGTTTTTATAGCTGAGAAGCATCATGGTGTAAACAATGGCTTGGGAGTCAGAAAACTGATCCATGTGTCTAGTTCCAAACCCTTTGTCTTATGCAATGAACTTCAGATCTTTCAGCTTTTGTCTCCTCATCTGTAGAATGTTGTTAAGAAAATCAAATGAATTTGTACCTGTGAAATCATTTTGTAAACCATAAAGTGCCATATGAGTGCAAATGATCACTGCTTATGCCCGCCTCCCTTCTATATATGACATATCCTGTGAGAGCAGGAACCTTGTCTCTCTTGTCTATTTGCTATTATATCCCTAGTACCCAGAATAGGGGCTGGCACAGTATAGGCATGGCATTAGCATTAGTCAGGGAAGGCTAACTGCTGTAATAGACAATCCCAAAACACTCAGTGACTTAAGAAAATCAAGAGTTTATATCTCCCTATGTCAGAGTCAGTTATAGATCTGACTATAGTCGGGGAAGCCCTGCTTTCTCAGTCAGTCTGATCTCAGATCCCAGATCAGTCTTTTATGTATACCACATCCTGGATCCTTGGAATCCTTACCTGAGAATAGGCTGCCACGAGAACTCTCCTATGCATGAGATTTCACAGGTCACCACGGGAGTGGTGTAGTTCACTCTAGCACATTCCACTGGCCAGAAATCAGTCCCCAGCCACATACAAGGGATGCTAGAAAACATAGTTTATCTGTAGCCTCAACATAAGAGAAAATGAGTTTGATTAGCAACCTACCAATCATTACTATGACTTTCACAATATCTGAAGAATAAACACATGAAGAAATGAAGTATACACATGTGAATGCAGCTTAGGATGCACTTTTGTTTATTAGCATCTCAGTAATGACATTTTCTTTTTACTTGAAGTATAGTTGATCTGGGGGCCTCCCTGGTGGCTCAGTGGTAAAGAATTCACCTGCTGATGCAGGAGATGAAGGTTCGATCCCTGGGTCAGGAAGATCCCCCTGGAGAAGAAAATGGCAACTCATTCCAGTATTTTTGCCTGGGAAATCCCATGGACAGAGGAGGCTAGTTTATGAGTCTCAGGGGTTGTAAAAGAGTTGGAAATGGTTTAGTGACTAAACAACAACAACAGAAACTACAATGGTTAATTTACAATGTTGTATTAATTCAGGTACACAGCAAAGTGATTCAAATATACATATATTTATTCTTTTTCATTATAAGTTATTACAAGGTATTGAATATAGTTACATGTGCTATACAGTAGGTCCTTTTTTAAAATCTATTTTATAGGTAGTAATGTATATCTGTTCATTCCAAGCTTCTAGTTTACCCCTCTCCCTACCACTTTCATAACCATAAGTTTGGTTTCTATGTCTATGAGTCTGTTTCTATTTGGTAAATAAGTTCATTTGTATCACTTTTTTAGATTCCACATATAAGTGATATGATTTGTTTGCCTTTCTCTGACTTACTTCACTTAGTATGACAATCTGTAGGTCCATCCATGTTGCAGCAAATGGCATTATTTCATCATTTTTATGGGTGCATGGTATTCCATTGTGTGTTGGGGAGGGTGATGTTTGCCATATCTTCTTTATCCTTTCATCTGTAGATGGACATTTATAGGTTGCTTCCATGTCTTCGCAATTGTAAATAGTGCCACTATTGAACACTGGGTTGCTTGTATCTTTTCAAATTAGAGTTTTCGTCTTTTTTGGAATCTATGCCAGGAATGGGATTGCTGGTCCATATGGTAAATCTGCTTATAGTTTTTTAAAAAAACCTCCATACTGTTCTCCCTAGTGGCTGCACCAGTGTACAATCCCATTAATTATATAGAAGCGTTCCCTTTTGTCCAGACCCTCTCCAGTATATTATTTGTAGACTTTTTGATGATGGATGACCATTCTGCCAGATGTGAGGTGATACTGCATTGTGGGGTATTTTTAATTTTTCTTATTTATTTATTTTCAACTGCACTGGGTCTTCATTGCTGCATGCAGACTTTCTCTAGTTGCAGTGAATAGGGGCTACTCTTCGTTATGATGCATGGGCTTCTTATTGTGGTGGATTCTCTTGTTGGGGAGCATGGGCTCTAGAGCTCAGAGCCTGTGATGCACAGGCTTAGTTGCTCTGCGGAATATGGAATCTTGCCAAGTCAGAGATAGAACCAGTGTCCCCTGCATTGGCAGGAAAATTCTTAACCACTTGACCACCGGGGAAGCCCCTCATTGTGGTTTTGACTTCCATTTCCCTAATGTTCAGAGACGTTGAACATCTTTCCATGTGCTTGTTGACCATCTGAATTTCCTCTTTGGAAAAATGTCTATTTAGGTATTCTGCCCGTTTTTTGATTGGGTTATTTGTTTGTTTGTTTGTTGTTGAAACTGAGCTCTGTGAGCTGCTTGTATATTTTGGAAATTACTCCCTGGTAAATTTCATTGTTTGCAAATAATTTCTCCAAGTCCATAATTTGTCTTTTGTTTTGCTTATGGTTTCCTTTGCAGTGCAAAAGCTTTTACATTTATTTAGCTCTCATCTGTGTCTTTTTGCTTTTATTTCCGTTACTCTAGGAGACAGATCAAAAGAAGTATTGCTGCGATTTATGTCAAAGAGTGTTCTGCCTATGTTTTTCTCTAGGAGTTTCCTAATATCCTGTCTTACATTTAGGTCCTTAATCCATTTTAACTTTATTTTTCTATATGATGTTAGAGAATGTTCTAATCTCATTCTTTTCCACGTAGCTGTCCAGTTTTCCCAGCACCGCTGACTGAAGAAACTGGTTTTTTCCCATTGCGTATTCTTGCCTCCTTTGTTGTCGGATATCTGTAAGTTTGTGGGGTTTCCGCCTGGGCTTTCTGTCCTGTCACATTGCTCTGTGTGTCTGTTTTTGTGCCTGTGCCATACCGTTCTGATTACTATAGCTTTGCTAGTTAACTTTTCTAATGCATAGTACGATACACTTTTTTTTTCTAAATTATAGTCAGGGCCAGTGCTTGACCTTGCCTTATATGTTTTGAGGAGTTAGCTTGAGTTTAGTTAAAATGCTTTAATCTTAACATGTACATATTTTAATTCTACCAGAAAGTGGTTTTTACAATTAATATTAGCATTGTAAACACTTGTTTAGGTTTATGTGACTGTACATAGAGTAGCAGACTAATAGAACAGGATTACAGAAATGCACATTTCAGCCGTGAATGACATAAAACATACCCCTGTGTCCTTCTGTACAATATGTATGTGTTCATCAGACAACAGATATTGTAAATTATATCTCCAATAATGATTTTTATTCATGAAATGAAATAGAATTAGCATGTGTTGCTAAAAACCTCTCTAGAAGCCAGTATTTCCTTTACTGTGTTGCCATAGTAGCTTTTCTGCAATATTCTTTTTTAATTTTTAAATAATCAGATTTTAACAGGCTGTTTAAGATTCTAAGCAATGACATCTTTTCCTTCTTATTAAATTATAAGGCACTCAATGCATTTTAATAAATGTTTTGATCAAATTGTTAGTATGAATAACAAAACTTCTGTTGGTCTTGATTTACCAACATGTATGTGGAATCATGATGAGGGAAAAATTCCCACACTTACTGTGTACATAAATACAGAGACTCTTAAAATATTTTAAATAAGACACATACTTAAAGCTATATTTTAAATAGAAACAGTAAATATTATTTGATAAATATTTGTAAATACTTATAAGAGAATTATTTTCTCATTTGATAAATAACATCTACTAGAGATAACAAACTAGAAAATATTAAAAAAATTTCTTTTATAAAACCAATTTTAAAAAATACTAACAAGTAACTTGTCACAAAATGTATTACTATCAAGAAGAAATTTAGAAAACTTCATTGAAAGACTTAAATAAATATAAAGGCAATATTTATATATAAGAAAACAAACATTTTTAAAATTGAATTATAGTTGACTTCTTACAATTTCATGCTAGTTCCAGGTGTACAAACATTTTTTCTGATTCAGTTCATCCCAAGTTAATATATAGGTTAGTTATAATTAACAGTTAAAATCAGTGAGATATGTTATTATTGTTTTGTTAATTGTTGAAATGATTTTTAATTTTATTTATCTTTAATAACAGTAGAAGATAGTTACAAAATTATGGGAGGGAAATAATAATTAAAAGAGAAGTCTAATTTTACCATATATAAAGCTATATATGGTACCAGTTTAAAATCAATAATATAGTCCCAAAGGACAAAGTAGTCTAGAAAGCAGAATGATAGAGTCCAAAAAATAAGAATATCTGAATTCAAGTTCTGAATCTCCTTTATAGTTAGTTTCTCCTTGCCTCCCTTCTATGGTAGTGGTTTAGTCGCTAAGTTCTGTCCTACTCTTGCCACCCCATTGACTGTAGCCTGCCAGGCTTCTCTGTCCATGGGATTCTGTAGGCAAGGATACTGGAGTGGGCTGCCATTTATTTCTCCGGGAAAAAGTGAAGTGAAAGTTGCTCAGTTGTGTCCAACTCTTTGCAACCCCATGGGCTATAAAGTCCCTCAAATTCTCCAGGCCACAATACTGGAGTGGGTAGCCTTTCTCTTCTCCAGGGGATCTTCCCAACCCAGGGATCGAACCCAGGTCTCCTGCATTGCAGGCGGATTCTTTCCCAGTTGAGCCACAAGGGAAGCCCAAGAATAATGGAGTGGGTAGCCTATCCCTTCTCCAGGGGATCTTACCAACCTAGGAATCTAACCAGGGTCTCCCTCATTGCAGGTGGATTCTTTACCAACTGAACTATGAGGGAAGCCCCTCCTGTAGAAGAGGGATTTACTCACATATGATGTGTGATGTATATGCGCTAAGTCACTTCAGTCATGTCCAACTCTTTGCAACCCTGTGTACAAATCAATATAAAGGTGAGGAATGATTGAATAAATAATCTTAGGAAAATTAGGTAGAAATTTGGGGAAAAATAAATTGAAAAATGATGAATTAAGAACAAATGTAGGGCTTCCGTGTTGGCTCAGTGGTAAAGAATCCACTTGTCAAAGCAGAAGATACAGGTTCAATCCCTGGTCTGGGAAGATCCCACATGCTGCAGAGCAACTAACCCCACCACCACAGCTGCTGAGCCTGAGCTCCACAGCCCAGGAGCCACAACCACTGAGCCCATCCGTGCCCCGTAACTGCCAAGCCTGTGTGCCCTGGCGCCTGTGCTCCACACAGCAGCAGCCACTGTAATGGGAAGCCCAGGCACTGCAACAGAGAGTAGCCACCGCTCGGCGCAACTAGACAAAAGCCCAAGCAGCAGTGAAGATCCAGCACAGCCATACATAAATAAATTATGTATAAAAAAGAACAAAAGTAAAAAATTTAAAGTAATAAAATTAGCCGAAGAATAATTGAAAGAAATAAAATTGGATATTTTATTCTGTTTAGAATTTTGTTTGGAATTCTAAATTCTATTTCAAACAGAAGACTAAGTCGAAATTCAACTTTATCATGTATTTATTGAGCTATGCTACCATATCGTAAGCATTATTATAGAATCTCAGGTTAGATCAGTAAACAACAGACAACACAGTTTGTAACCCTGACAAACCCTGACAAACCCAGACAAACAACAGTTTGTAACCCTGAAGGTTCCAGCAAAAATCAAATATCGAGGATAGATAACTGTTTTCAAGAAAAATAAAGAACGGTGTGGTAATGGTTTATAGACAGACATATAAATGAGTGAAACAGAATTGAGAGTCCAGAAATAAACCCATGCATTTATTTTCCAAAAAGTTGAAAACCACTCAAATGTCCATCTACTGCTTAATGAATTTTTGTTGTATTGTATCTGCATAATGGAATAGTATTCGATCATAAAAAGAATGAAGTACATGTTACAACATGGGTGAGCCTGAAAAATATGCTAAGTGAAAGAAGTCAAGCACAAAAAGCCACATATTGCATAATGTCATTTATATGAAATGTCCAAAATAGGCAAAGCCATAGAAATAGAAATTACATTAGTAGTTTCCTGGGAACAAGGAAAAGAGAGAATGGGGAATGACAGGGTTTCTTTTTAATTGGTGAAAATACCCTGGAACTAGTGGGGATACTCTTATTGTTATTCTTTGGAAAGTCATTTTTTCCTCTGTAAATGCTTTTAAGATTTCCTTCTTTGTCTTCAGTTTTCATTAGTTTTGCTATAATGTCCCAGAGGTGATTTTCTTTGTATTTATCATGCTAAGTCTAGAGTTTATTGGCTCAATGGCTTGATATCTCTTGTTGGATTTTGATAATTCTTAGTCAATATCTCTCATTTCACATATGTTAAAAGTAAATTTCCATTATATATATATATATTGTTTCTTAACAGTGTCCCATATGATTCTTAATATTTTCATTAAGAATTTTTAATATTTTAAAAAATATTTTCTATTCATTCTCTTCTCCAACTTTCTGTCTGAATGCTGGGAACTCCAAATATTATTGTTTGGTGGTTTTTTCTCCTGATATTAAGTCATTCAAGGAAATATTTCTCCTGTCTCCTGCCAAGGAGGTGTGTTTATCTGACTGCCTCAACCCCCACGAATGAGTGTGCATATTTTCACTTTATTCTCCCAGTCAACTCCTGGACTCAAACTTCCTCTTGTCCAGATCTCATGTTTTCATTCCCATTTTCTTTGACCTTGTGGGTTTTAATATATATTTTATTCTTTTACTGCCCCTTTAAGGAAGCCTTGAGTAGAAGAAAAAATAAATGATTATTCTGCCATGCTTAACAGGAAGTCATATGTACAGTACTAGTCAGTGTTGGTAGATTTCTGATGGTGAGGGCCTTTTTATAAAAGATCTTTAAATCTGATTTCTCTTCTGAGAAGAAAGCCTAAATAAATAATGTAAAATTCAAAATTGAGAGTATTTTCTAGGGACTTCCCTGGTAGTCCAGTGCCTAAGACTCCACACTCCAAATGCAGGGGGCCTGGGGTTCAGTCCCGGTCAGGGAACTAGATCCCACATCCTGCAACTAAAGAGCACATGTGCTGTAACTAAGACCTGGCTCAGCCAAATAATTTTCTTTTAAAAAAGAATGTTTTCTATTAAGAAGGATATTCACAGTAGCATACTTAATGATAAAGTTCAGATTAACCTAACTACCTAATGGTTTGGTAATAGATAAATAAATTTTAGAGTTTACATCTAATAGAAAATTGTACAGCCCTTTAAATTTGTCAAGATATGTATTAACATAGATAAATGCTATTACACTGTTAACTGAAAAGGATACAATTTTTAAAAATTGTCTAGAAACAAATACAACTCAAAACAGAAGCATATAAAAGTATGTTTCTGTATGGAAATAACTTATCCAAATATGGACAATACTTACCTTAGGATGGTGGAACAATGACAAATGCTTTTTTTTAAATATATATGTATATACTTTTCTATATTTTCCATTATGCCTAATGAATGTGTACTTTCTTAAAATAATGAAGATAGGGGAAACACCATTTTAAAAAGAAGAAACATTATTTCTTTAACTTACACTATGCTATTTATAATACTAATTAATATGAAGCCCACATTATTTGTTCAAAATATCATATTACTTTTTAATTCATTACAAGTCCTTGTTTTAAGTTTAGTTATAAAGATGGAGAGTTTTCAACATGCATTTCTTGAAAATAGTGTTTGAGAAAGAATCCTGGACTCACAAACCTAACAAACCCCTAGGTCATATTCTCTACATTTCATAGAAAACATGTTTCACTTACAATTCGGCCTCAAAATTAATTGATTCAAATTCTGTGCTACTACAACTCTAAAATGCAGTGCCTTAGATAAATATCAACCAAGTACTACAGAGTTTAATTTGAAATAACATGTTCCACGTTACAGTCTGATCTCCTTCAATACTGTTTAACAAATTAAAATGGCAAATGGTATCATCTGCTAACTCTTTGAGGCAGCAAGAGATACTGAAGAGTTGCTTGAGTTTATCTCTGCTGACATATTCTACAATGTGTTGCAAGACTGTTCTAAGATTGATTTATACAAGTTGAACCAGAAGCGATTTTTTAAGTGGATTTAGAAGTGTGGTGTAAAATAAGCATTATTCTGGTTTTCTGTTTTCAGTGCTTGAGATAAATTTAAAAGAAGTGAAATCTTTGAGTAATTGGAATTAGACAACTGTCACATTGTTAATTGGCTATACCCCAATACAAAATAAAAAGTGTTTAAAAAAAAAGAATTAGACAACTATCCATAAGTTGTGGAACATTTGAAATATACACTAACACAAACGCCACATTGTAGATTCTGAACTTAATTTCTCATATGAATTGTGAAAATAATGCATCATCTACAGGTTAGCAGGATCTAAAAGATGGAAACTTCATTACCAAGGAACATAACATTTACAGGCAAGAAAAGAGTCTTTTATATTCTGTTTATGTTCACAGCAACTGTCTTAGCAAAGAGAGAAGCCCAGAAAAGAAGCAAAGTATAATTCTTAATATCTTTCCATTTGGGCTCAAATTACCCAGAATGGTTTATTCTGCCTTCTAATAGATGGCTGGAAAAACAACTACTACACCAAGCTCATGTGGAAATGAAAGACAAGCATCTATTTGTTTTACAGGTTTATAGCAGCTTCTTCTCTGATAGCTCGCCCAAGCTTCTTTGGGGGCCCTCGACAGCTGCCATTTTGCAGTGCTCAGTGGGAAACTCACTCACATGAAATGAGCTTACAGATTTCTGTTGCTTCCTTTCGTAGCAAAAAGGTCCTTTCCTGTCAGTGCTTTCCAAGTTACTCTGTTTGCATGGCTTTATGACTCTCAAAGGAACACACACCATGTAGCATATAAGTTAGGAAATTTATAGTATCCATTCATGTAGCTTGATTTATGGCAGGACTCCCATTTCAGCTCTGTTCTGGGCATGTCAGAAGGCAGTGAAAGAGGTGAGATTCTACAGGGGCTAGCAGAGAAACCTCAAAGGAGAGGTCAGATGGGCTACCAAGGTCAGAACGTCTTTGTGAGAAAGCTACTTCATGTAGCTGTGAGTACAGCAGCTCTTATGAGAATAATCAGTGTAACTGTGTGATACTGTAATACTTGTCTCCTGATAGTTCAAGAAGTGTCAATATGCAACCTGGATTGCATAATCTGCCTACTTTGCTTTTCCCAATGTCATCAGCATCGAAATGAATAATGCAACTGAATAATGCAGTTCACTCATTCCTTATCTTACAGTTAAGCCATATGTCTTTTCAAATACTTGGTATATTTAGGCAAGTTTTTTTTTTTTTTCCCCAATAATAGTTTTTACAGCAAGAATATTAGTTCTCTAAGGAATCTCAAGTAATTTTATAATCATAACTGTTTTATCTATGTATTCTGATATATTTTATTCTGAGATGAAGAGGATATGTTTTCAATGTCTCATGCCATCTCTTCTTATTTAAAGCATTGATATGATATATAAGTACTTGATTCTATAGTTTATAAAAACTGAATAAGACATGATCATGAGATGTGAAAAACTAACTCATTAGAAAAGACCCTTTGCTAGGAAAGATTGAAGGCAGGAGGAGAAGGGGATGACAGAGGATGGGGTGGTTGGATGGCATCACGACTCAATGGACATGAGTTTGAGTAAATTCTGGGAGTTGGTGATGGACGGGAAGCCTGGTGTGCTGCAGTCCATGGGGTCACAAAGAGTTGGACACGACTGAGCGACTGAACTGAACTGTAAGACACTTTTGGAGGGTTCTCTGCAAAGTCTGATATTAGTGAGCCTGCACTTTTAAGGCTTCTAAAAATAGAGATCACCTGCAAAATCATGTTATATTCCTGAGAGTCTCAAATATTCAGAGCAACTCTTTGCCATAAGATCTCTCTCTTCTGTTTCACTTAGGATGAAAGCCTTTGATGAACTCATGAGATTGTGGAAAGAATGTTTCTAACACTTTTAGTTACATTCAAAGATTGAAATGCAATCCACAGCTTAGTGGGGATATTTCTACTTATTTGACAAGTTGGATTGTTTGTCTCAACTCAGAAAATAAAACATCATCTTCTAATATACAAGAGTTTCATAGGATGCAAGAAGAGAACTCTTGCCTATGGAGTTAGTAAAGTAAAAATATTTGTTGTACAAATTTAGAGATTGGCTTATGTATAAAGAATCCTGCCCACACTGTAAAAGATTGCACTTGCCATGACTTAGGGGATTTGAAGAAGCAGAATGCTGATTCTGAGGTCATAGGGCCTTTGGGGATGTATTTATTTGCATGGACTGAGATAACAAAATACCATTAACTCGGTGGCTTGAACAACAGTTTCTTTTCTCATGGTTATAAAGACTAGAAGCCCACGATCAAGTTGTTGACATATTTGGTTTCTTCTGAGTCCACTCTCCTTGGCTTGTAGATGTCCAAATTCTTGCTGTGTCCACGCATGATCATCCCATGGCCTATGTTGTCTGTGTCCTAATCTCTTATAAAGATACCATGTCATATTAGATTAGGGCTCATCCACATGGTCTCATTTTATTGCCTGCTAAGTCACTTCAGTCATGTCTGACTCTTTGTGACCCTGTGGACTGTAGCCCACCAGACTCCTCTGTCCATGGGATTCTCCAGCAAAAATACTGGAGCGGTTTGCCAGGCCCTCCTCCAGGGGATCTTCCTGACCCAGGGATTGATCCTGGGTCTCTTATGTCTCCTTCATTGGCAGGCAGGTTCTTTACCACTAGCCCTACCTGGGAAGCCCATTTTATCTTAATTACCTCTTTAAAGGCCCAGTCTCCAAATACAGTCACATTCTGAGGTGCTGGGGGTTTGAATTTCAATAAATGAATTTGAGGGGGACACAGTTCAGTTCATAATATTGGGAAATATGCTATCCTGGATCTCTCAGAATATAGATCCAGGAAACATGGAAGTAGTTCACAATATTTCCCAATGTATGATCTTGATTATTCACATGGTAATGCTGGAAGATCCAGGAGAAGATGCCTGAGCTTACAATAATATTTGCACATATTGTCACACATTCAGAATAGAAGTCAGTTACTGCTGACTATGCTGGGTCTTCATTGCTGCATGGGCTTCTCTCCATTTGTGGCAAGCGGGGGCTACGATGTAGCTGGGCTGCGGTTCATCTCTTGTGGAGCATGGGCTCTAGGGCACTCGGGCTTCAGTAGTTGCAGCGTATGGTCTCAGTAGGTTGAGGTTCCAGGGCTCTAGAGCACAGGCTCAATAATCATGGTGCAGGGGCTTCTTTGCTCCGATGCATGTGGGATCCTCCGGGACCAGGGATAGGACCCACAACTCCCGAAGTGGCAGGTGGATTCTCCACCACTGAGCTACCAGAGAAGTCCTTGTTATGGGTTTTTTAATTAATTTTTTAGAAACTTTTTGTTTTATATTGGAGTATAGCTGATTAGGGCTTCCCACGTGACTCAATGGTAAAGAATCCAGCTATCAGTGCAGGAGATGTGGGCTCAATCCCTGAGTCAGGAAGATGCCCGGGAGAAGGAAATGGCAATCCATCCACTCCAGTATTCTTGCCTGGGAAATTCCACAAACAGAGGAGCCTAGCAGAGTTGCAAAAAAGTCAGACACAACTAAGCAACTAAATAGCAACAATAGCTGATTGATGATGTTTTGATAGTTCCAGTGGCCAGTAAAAGGATCCAGCCATACATATATAAGTATCCATTCTCCCCCAAACTACTCTCCCATCCAGGCTACCACCTGACATTGAGCAGAGTTCCTTGTGCTGCTGTTAGGGGTTTTTTACGTTAACCTTTATTGGAATATAGTTTTTAAAATATTTCTTTCTTTCTTTGACTGTGCCAGGTCTTAGTTGCAGCATGTGAACTTACTGAAGTAAGTGAAGCAAAATGAATCAGTTACACCTGTACATATGTCCACTCTTTTTTAGATTCTCTTCCCATATAGGTCATTGCAGAGTATTGAGTAGAGTTCCCTGTGCTATACAGTAAGTCCTTATTAGCCACCTATTTTATATATAGTAGTGTGTATATATCAATCCCAATTTCCCAGTTTATCCCTACCCCTTTCTCCTTGGTAGCCCTAAGATTGTTTTCTACATCTGTGACTCTTTTTTTGTCTTGTAAATAGATTCATTTGTATTATTTTTTTAGATTCCACATATAAGCGATATCATATTTGTCTTTCTCTGTCTGGCCTTGTTTTACTTTTTCATAAAGATCAGTAGAGAGTTAACAACATTTTCTTCCCAGTAGTAATAGTAGTAGTGGAAGTCGCTCAGTCATGTCTGACTCTTTGCGGCCCCATGGACTATACAGTCCATGGAATTCTGCAGGCCAGAATACTGGAGTGGGTAGCCTTTCCTTTCTCCAGGGGAATCTTCCCAACCCAGGGATCAAACCCAGGTCTCCTGCATTGCAGGCAGATTCTTTACCAGCTGAGCCACAAGGGAAGCCCAAGAATACTGGAGTAGGTAGCCTAGCCCTTCTCCAGGGGATCTTCCTGACCCAGGAATTGAACCAGGGTCTCCTGCATTGCAGGTGGATTCTTTACCAACTGAGCTATCAGGGAAGCCCTTTCTTCCCAGATCCTTTGTCAAAATTGTGTACATCTTCTCACTTAATATCAGTTTCCAAGACATTTGTTTGGTTAGAACGTCTCAACCACACATGTATCAACAAATTTGCAAGTTTTATTCAAGAAGTGGGTGTTTACATGATGCAGTTGTCAGAGCAGGCTCACTGCTATAGTAAATAAACCCCAAATCTTAGCACTTTAAAGTTTATTTCTACTTTCTATAAAGTCTAGTCAATATTCCTGATCATGTAATTCTCCTAGGCAATTTTTCTCCAAGTGGTTGCTCAGAGAACTAGGCTCTTTCCATCTTATAGCACTACCATCTTAAATAGGTAGGTTCCAAGGTTTTGTGGAAGGGAAATAGAACCTGTAGAAGGCACTCCGGATGTTTACCTCCTTGATCCAAATTCAAAAGAACGTCACTTCTGTTCATGTTGGCCAGAACCAGTCCTTAGATTCAGAGAGACTAGAAAACATAGTCCGTGGCTGGACAGCTGCTTTCCAGTAATAGCTCTCCACTATGAACACGGAGCTTGAATCTTTGGTGGTCAACTGGCCCCCTCTGCTATGTACAGCAACTCCAGCATAGGTTACTTTAAATACAGTTGCATTGGAAATTTAGTGACTAAAAGCCAAACTGCCCAGCTGGAACCCTGGCTCTGCTTATTGGCTGTGTGACCTTGGAAATACTGTTCACCTCTAACCACCTCAGCTTTCTCATCTATAAAATAGGAATTTTATTCAGAGGTTTGAACAGACTACTGTAAAGCACCTGAAATATTGCCTAGCCCACAGTCAACACTCAGTAAGTGGTAGCTATTATCATTCTCATGAGCATGCCCCACCACGCTCCTTGTGAAGTAGGCTGTAAAAGTTTCAAGAACCCATAGCCCTCAGTGCAGTAGAGATGACCCAAGTGGGGAACTCTGCCCGACAAAAGTGGCCATGACTGAACGAATGGACCAGTATCCTCTCTTGTAACAGTCGAGTGTTTAACACACAGAGTAAGTCAGCAGGTTATTACAGGGGTGGAATCCAAAAAATGAAAAGAACAAAACCAAATAAACACCCAGAGAAAAGACAATGATCAGAAGTCATGAGACAATAATGCCAAGAGCTGTCAGACACCATGAATGGGGAGAGCTAAGAAAGACCATGGAGATTGGAGTAGCAGGAACAGGGGACTGCAAAGAGTAGCTGAGTCATCAGAATGGTCCAGGACTGCAACGGGGGGACCCACGGCACAATGACACAAACGACTGACGTCCCACATGACCTTCCTGCTTCATTCCAGTGGGCGGAGGGTCTGACTGTAAAACAGATACTTGTCTTCCTTACTTTAAAGCCCCATCACTTAAGATTTCCTACCTTGTCATTTTGGCTTGTGATTTGAAAGAGCCTGTCATCATAGCCACTGTGATTAACTTGAAACATATAAGTGATCTTGGTACTTTTTTCTGGTAATATGAATCTAGTGGCTGTGAATTTCAGTTCACAGATATAGGTGTAGAAGAAATCTTCTACAACAAGGGACTTCCTGATTCTGAGCACCACCAACACCCTTCCTCTGATGTGTTGAAATTTAAGCTTGTTCATTCTTGGAGCTTGACCCCAACTTACCCAGGATGGGTCACAGTTCTGGAATCTTATGCAGTGCTGCAGCATCCAGCAGGTGGAATACAGCCCATGGGTTGTTGGTTGTCTCTTCACAGCCCTGACCATGCTCAATCCACATCATCCCCTCACGTCCAGCAGCTCTGAGCTGCTTCTGCATCAGGTTCGCTGCGTGGATATCTTTACCAAGGCTGTGAACTCTGTGCACCCTGGAGTCTCAAGCACCCTGCGATTGTGCCTTTCTAGGGTCTATCTTGCTCCCTCCCTTGCACTACTACCCGAAAGTATGATCCAGGTTCCCATGTCCAAACCCATGCCTCTGACCCTCATTGAACCTAAAGAGTCTTTTTAACATTATTATTCACAGAGAGAAGCTCTTTTACTTCAACTTTCTCCAAGTCATTTTGTCCCTACCTGTACTTTCTCTCTTCTGCTGTGGTTTAAACTTTTGAAATACAAACCAGAAAGTTTTCCAGCTGACTTCCATGCTCATCCTTACTACACACACTTCATCTTGATGAAGAAAGCAAAGACCTTCCCACCTACAAATAGGAGAGAAAAGGAAAGGGAAAAATAAAGAGAAAAAAATTAGGTATTTTTGGGAATTCACTGGCAGTCCAGTGGTTAGGACTCTGTGCTAACTCCTTGCTTCCACTTTGGGGAACTAAGTGGGAACTAAGATCCTTCAAGCCACTCAGCACAGCCAAAAAAAAAAAAAAAAAGTTAAACATTCCAAGTACTTCTTTTTTCTTTTTGCTATAGATACCTGGAAACTCAGGTTCAAATTTTATGCTCAGTACAATTACAGACCCTTGGAATGCGGATATTTACTAGTTGTTTTTGTTTTTTTCCCTTAAATTCTGATTTCAGGTAGTCATTCTCATTTTATTAACTTTATTTGGTATACCTTGTAAACAAATACATTTTCCTACCTATTCAAATCCATATTGATTTTTTTAAACTAATTTTTGTGGCAGTGTTGAGGGTAGCTGGGGTCTGCCAATAGAGACATACTCAAGTCAGGACTCAGAGCTGGAAGGTCTGTCCTGATGCCCAGCAGTTCTAGTGACTAAGATTCCAGTGACCTCTGTTGTGTGCTCAGCCATAGTAAAGACTCTATTCTGTCTGTTTCTGACTGTCCTGCTCTAGGTCCCACCAGTAAACTGACCATCTTCTTTCTTTCAACATAATGGCATCTGTTTATTTTAGCTCCTCCTTATTCTTGACTTCTCCTATGTAGAGGCTTGTACTAGTTACCTTTTCTCAATCTTTGTCTTTCAGTTTTTGCTTTTACTACCATTTGAACACCTCCCAAAGAAAGATAATATTCATTAGACTAATTAACTGCAATTATTCCCAATTTAGTTTTCCTGATAGATCAATTTATAGGTTCATTTTTTTTCTCACCAGACTACTGATTTGTTTAAAAATGGTATTAAAGAATATAAATCAACAGCCAGATGAAGAAATATATAGGGCAAGGTCCCAAACAAAAGAGCATCTGTCCTCGAGGAGCTTGGGGCCTAGCATGGTGGCCCGAGGAACCCATGTAGAAACCAGTTCTTCCACATGGAAACTCCAAAAAAGGGCCTCAACTCATAGATTATTGATTAAATGGGTTATTGACTTTTCTTGGATCTGATAACTGCCTTTGTTTGTGACAATGAATAAGGTGTCAGGTCCTTTCATACAAAAGAATTATATGCAGAAGTAAAACTCTAGAAGAGAATAACAGGGAAGAACCTCTTAGAAGGCGCTGTGGGCAAACAGGTATCCTAAAGCTTAGTTTGTTCAATATTACCATTAATTAAAGATAGGGTAAATAAAGCAAATATTGCTCTCAGAATATAAATATATCCTTTCCCTTTGAGGCTTCCCTGGTGGCTTAGATGGTAAAGTGTCTGCCAGCAATGTGGGAGACCCAGGTTCGATCCCTGGGTTGGGAAGATCCCCTGGAGAAGGAAATGGCAACCCACTCCAGTACCCTTGCCTGGAAAATCCCATGGACAGAGGAGCCTGGTAGGCTGCAATCCATGGGGTCGCAAAGAGTCGGACACAACTGAGCACCTTCACTTTGCTTTCACTTTTGAGGATAAAACCCCACCCTGACCCATTCAGACGTTGTTTGGCTCCATGACCTTTTTGACACAATGACCAGAGTCCAGATTTGTACATTTGCCATCGTCTGGGTTATCAGGTCTTAAGTACGACCTTAAGCAACATGGTAGCCTGTGACTACAAAATGAGATTATACTTTCTAGTGAAAGTGAAAGTTGCTCAATTGTGTGTGACTCTTTGCGACCCCATGGACTACACAGTCCATGAAATTCTCCAGGCTGGAATACTGGAGTGGGTAGCCGTTCCCTTCTCTAGGCGATCTTCCCAACCCAGGGATCAAACCCAGATCTCCCACATTGAAGATGGATTCTTTACCAGCTGAGCCATCAGGGAAGCCCTTGCACTTTCTCTTTGTCTCTAAATATTATTAAGACATAAGTTTCCAAGTGGCCTCCTGAAAAGATCCCCAATAGTTCTGATGATGACTTGTTATCTCAACACTATTTTATATATATTCATTTGTCCAGATTCCACTAGCTTGTAGATGCAAATAAAGTCATGTTAAGAGAAATAACCAACTAGTGATAAAGTGACATCATCACTTACATAATGCAGGACTTCAGTCTCCTTTTGAAATCTCACTTTCTTGAAATGTTTTAGGCATCTTCACCTGGTGTCTCACATATGCTCACAAACACACCCCATCAGGTACCACATACACTTGCTGGAACCTGGAGCTTTTCCACCGAAAATATGTTTCTAAAAAATATGTAAATCACAACTTAAGTTGCCAGATGTGTCATTTTGCACATTAATACTTTTCATCTTTGATTTACATATTCAGCTTAATGTATGTATTCAGAGCTTTATGACAAATTATGCCTTTTCTAATTTGTTCATAAATTATAATTCAAATTATAAACTTCCCCAAGTCAATTCAAATGCTAGTACATGTTCTTTTAAGTTTTTAAAAATAGACTAAATATAAGTGTTCTTCTACACCTATGTTTCAAACTATAATTATTCAAAAATTTAAACTGTTATCTATGTATATTGATTGTTACTGGCTGGGTTCCCTGGGAGGGAAGTAGACTCTGACACAGAGCTTGAGGCAACAGCCATTCATTAAGTTGAACCTTGGTGGCTCACCATTGTGGTGACAGCAGTTTAACCCTTGTGCTGCTTAGATCCACTTCTTCACATACATTCTGGAACACCTCCTCCCAGATCCAGTAGACCTGTTTTCTAGGGGAAATTTAGAAGTGGAAGTTGAGTGGAAAGAATTACAGCCCTGATGTCAGGGCTGTGGCAGGATCTGGCCCTGCTCTGCTGGCATGGTAATTCCTGCTGGGTTCCACTGGTGTTCAGGAAAGCCTCTGGATCACATGATGAGCCCTATAGGTGCCAAGCTCCCTGCAGACACTGCTATGGTTCCACAGGCATCTCAGCTTCTGCTTTACTCCAGCATGCATGGCAGTTCTTGCTCTACCTGCCAGTCTCTGACCAAGCACCACCCGAAGGCATTAAAGAAAAATGCTTCTCCCCTGTCTCTTCTCTTTAGGGGAATCCAAACCAGCAGTGTCAGGGTCTTAACAGATTTCGGTGAAACAGCACTTTCAACTTTTACTTAGCACCCTTCTTCTCCCGAGGTCCCAGACACCCATTCAGGGGACTTGTAAATGAGAATGTGCTTAATGATAGCCACCAGCCTGCCGAGATCACTATTCTCTCAAAACTCAAGTCCATTGTTTCTGACTTGACTTTCTTCAAGATGATTTCTCCCAAGAAGCAAATTTGTCCTCATCCAAATGGTTCCATGTGGGCCCACCTTACCAGTTTGCCAGACACTCCTGCTCTTGCCTGAAATTCACCTAATTACAACTTTCTCCCCCAATTCTATCTGCCAGATTAAAACGAAGTCTTCAAGTAATTGTGCATAAATAAGTATGCTCTTTCCACCTCTAAAAGAAAACCAAAGCAGCTCTACAGACATTAGCAAGTGCTAACACAGTGACAGAAAATACTGTAGAGATGAGAAAAACAAACCCACTTCATGTCAGAGCCAACTGCTTAGGCTAATATATGTAATTAATTATAGACTTTCCGGCTTTCAGCAACTTTGCAGAAATTATTGCATAAATAATAAATCATTGTATTCCAGAATCTCAGAATCATTAAGAAAGCTGTCTGTCAGTAATTCATGGGACTGAAGAACAAAGAAAATAAAAACTTGAATCTATCTTGCTAACCTATTTTAGCTTTGCTTAGAGCAAATTTTTATGTAAATTAAACAGAATTAAATAAAATAAAATGTAATTTTGAGCTAGTTTTGTTGAGAAATGTCAAAAACATTCATTACAGATTCGAGAACAATTTACCATAAACTCAAAAGTTAATTACAAATCTAATTATAATAAATCACTAATACAGTTGATTAAACTATTTCATCCTGAGTTTATACATTTTTCTATTTCTATAGCACTTGTTGGGTTTATTTGGGGTTTCTTTTTGCCTGTGCTGGGTTTTAGTTGCAGCAGGCAGGATCTCGTTCCTTGATCAGGAATTAAACCTGGCACCCCTGCATTGGGAATGTGGAGTCTTAACCTCTGAACCACCAGGGAAGTCCCAGTGGTTGATTATTTGTTTGGTTTTTAATGTCTATACCATTCCCAGAAGACCATTTTCTTTTTTTCCGTAGTGTGCACTCCAAATAGCATGATAAATGAAGGAGCAAATGAATGATTGTCATGTATAAAAGAAAGACTATTACCCCTCAAATATCCCGGGCTGCCTTCTTGCAGCACCATGTCAAAGCGACGGGGACCCACACCAGAGCCAAATAGTCTGGATTCTGGTTCTGACTCTGCATCTATTACCAGAGTGAACCCGGAAATGCACTTAACATCTCTGTGCCTCAGTTTCCTCATTTGAAAATGGGAATAATAATAGTGCCCATCTCATAGAATGTGATGAGGATTAGATGCAGTTTCACGTGTAAAGTCCTTGGAACAGTGTGTGGCACATAATAAAGCATATTGATTTCCATCATTATTCCTCTAACTTACATGTGAATACCCCATTTTAAGTAAAAAAGAAACTAAAGAATTTTGAAATTTCAAAACTGTAACTAATTTTAGATAAAGTGATGACTAAACCTTAAGAGGAGAAGGCAATGGCACCCCACTCCAGCACTCTTGTGTGGAAAATCCCATGGATGGAGGAACCTGGTAGGCTGCAGTCCATGTGGTCACTAAGAGTCGGACACGACTGAGTGACTTCACTTTCACTTTTCACTTTCCTGCGTTGGAGAAGGAAATGGCAACCCACTCCAGTGTTCTTGCCTGGAGAATCCCAGGGACGGGGGAGCCTGGTGGGCTGCCATCTATGGGGTCACGCAGAGTTGAACACGACTGAAGCGACTTAGCAGCAGCAAACCTTAAGAACTTTGCAGGAACTTCCAGCATGGTCCAGTGGTTAAGACTCCATGCTTCCAATGTAATGGGCGCAGGTTCAATCCCTGGTCAGGAAACTAAGATCCCACATGCTGCATTGCATGGCCAGAAAAAATAAAATAATTTTGCAGGTTATAAAATGTCATGTTTGCCGAAGAGGGAAAAGATACCCAGGAGATTTGACCATGAAGTAAGAGAATTCAGAGGTTTAGGGGGGAATCCTGGTGCAAGAGATAATACTTATGGCAAACCAGAAGCAGAGGTGAGAGGTCCCAAATCACAAGGGGACTAAAGAAAACCAAAACAAATATTGCCAGTATACATACCACAGGTCTGGTCACCATGTGAGCGTGATCTTGAAAGATTTCAGCTCAATCTTTGAGGAATTTCTTACCTAAGGAATGATTTTTTCTATTTCATACATGACCAGTGTCTACAGATACCTATGATCAGTCACATCCTTGAGACGTACCTCTAATTTGTTCCACAGATGGGGTTCACAATGATATGCAGTTTAAGACTTAGACTAACACAGTCCCGTCTCCAACTCATCTTATAGATATGTTTCTCTGCTCCTCGCTGAGCATCGTGCCTGAAAAAGCAGGCACTTGCTCAGCTGGCAAGCACCCACATAGTTGGGTCAATGCAGGAGACATGGATTCAATCGATGGGTCAGGAAGATCCCCTGGAGTAAGAAATGGCAACCCACTCCAATATTCTTGCCTGGAAGATCGCATCAATAGAGAAGCCTGGCAGGCTACAGTCCATGGGGTTCAAAGAGACGTGACGAGCGCGCACTCATGCACACAGTACTTCACCTATCTTCTCAAGTTCTTCTGTTGTTGCTGTTGTGTTTAGCTATGACTCTTCTTAGCTAAATCCTTTGATTTTTTTGGCAATACGTTGTATATAACATGTTCATGTAATTTTAAAAAAATCTCTTCCAGATTTTTGGTTACATTCTCTTTCTCATTTCTAATATAGGTATTTGTTTTTTCTCTCTTTTGTTATAATTTAAGGTCATCGGCTGAGAGTGCTTGAGATACCCATCTACCCAACAGGAATTATCTTGTCAACAAAGCCTCTCCACTGGCCACGATTCTCCCTCTCTTGGACAGAGCTTGGATGGGTACTGCCTGAATTTGTTTCTCTGATTCTTCTCATTCAGCACTTCAATAACTGACCAGACGCCTGCTCTCTGACACATTCTTTCTTTAGAAATGTTAAAGACGTCCCTGGTGGCTCAGTGGTAAGAATCTGCCTGCAATGCAGGAGACCTGGGTTCAATTCCTGGCCTGGGAAGATCCCCTGGAGAAGGGAATGGCAACCCACTCCAGTATTCCTGTCTGGATCATCCCATGGACAGAGGAGCCTGGTGAGCTACAGTCCGTGGGGTTGCAAAGAGTTGGACACAACTGAACAACTAACACACACACATAGTCCACTTAGGTTGATCTGGAAGCCACTAAGGTGACTTTACTTATTATTGGTTTTTGCTTTTGATATGAAAAATAACGTTTATTTTCTGATTTTAAAAACAATACAAGCAGGTTACAAAGCAATTAAATACTCCAGAACAGCTTAAAGAATATAAAATTGACCAGAGGAACCATTAACCAGTTAAAGCCATTGTTATTTTGGTAAACATCCTTCCAGATCACCCTCAATTAAAATGAAAAAAGTATCATATCATACATGCCTTTTTATAACCTACTTTTTTACTCTACAATATGCTATAGACATTTTTCCATATCAGTAGCTATAAATGTTTGTCATTATTTTCAGTTCAGTTCATTCACTCAGTCATGTCTGACTCTTTTTGACCTCATGGACTGCAGCACAACCAGCTTCCCTGTCCATCACCAACTCCCAGAGCCAGTGGTCATCATTTTAGCTGTCATTGTAGCAGGTATATATTGTTACCTTGTATGAATGTGCCACAATTTATTGTGTTTAATTTTCCCTGCTTTGGTCACGCTGCACATCTTGCAGGATCTTAGTTCCTCTTCTAGGGATCGAATCTGGGCCACACCAATGAAAGTACCAAGTCCTACCATTGGTTCGCCAGGAAATTCCCTATGTGTTTAAAATTTTAAGGTTAAAATATCAGAGGAGCACTTTATTTTGAAATTTCTTGAAAGTTACTTCACCATTATGTCCCTAAAGCAAATACCCACTTTTCTTTGTTTACCATGTGCTGGTTCTCTGTTAAGACTCTATAGGTATGAACTTAAATTCATTCTTCTTAGAAAAGCAGAGAGACTTGAGTGAAAACCCAGTTTATCAACTGTTTTCCAGCTGACAAGTTTCCATAGATTTTCCACAAAAAGTTAGTTTTTTTCCCACTTGTTTTTTTGTTTGTTTTTGTACCCAAAATGTGTTTATTGGAATGGTTTCCCATTCATCTTACTACAGGGTACTTTTAGTGCTACTTCCATCTGAAGGAGCATCCTTCTGTAAGCCTTGCTTTTCCTCCTGTAGGCTGACAGAGGATGGTAGAGCAGCCAACACACAAAACTGCTGTTTGTGCATGGCTGAAAATGGTGGTGATTTTATAGCATCCTGAGCGTTTTACATCCATGAAATAGGAATTGGGGCTCTGCACCAGGCACTTCTTCTTGTGTTTCCTCTTTTCCTCTTCTGGAGGGGGATGAAGAAGATCCTTTGCGAAAGGCATGTTCTCATGATGAGGTCATCACCACCAGAAAGACACTTGTTTTGAAAGTGCTTTTGAAGGCATCATTGGCTTTTTTGGCTGAATCTTCACTTTCACTTCAACTAGCTTTTATTGTGCTCTTTCCAACACTGATTTGAGATCCAATTTCTTCACTGATAAAATAAAGTAGACGGATGAGTTGTTTCTAGGACTTTTTTATTCTAGCTCTAAAATATTTGATTCTAGAAGACAGTGTGATGGGTGGGTTTGTGCATTTTCAGTGGAAGGCATAAGACAAAATGATTAAAAACTTTCCCTTACCATCAAAATGTTTACATCAGAGAAGATAAATATATACAGCATGCTTAAGGTATAAAAAATAAATCTTTTAAAGGGAATTTTATGAGAACATATAGGAAAACAAATTGACTAAAGAAGGCAAAGAAGGCTTCATGGAAAAGGAAATTAACCTGGACTTGAAGACTAGATGAGAGCTAAATGTGCAAATCTACAGATGTGTGGAGATATAAGAGTGATTTAAGAGTTAAAGTAGGTGAGATGGAAGGTGTGTCAGATAACATGTATTTGCTCCTTTGGGTCCCCTCTTCACTGTGCTCCACATTGAAAGTTCGTACTCTTGAGAAGAGTCCTTATGCCTGGGAAAGTTTACCTGCACTGATAGACTTGCTTTTTCTCTGGCTTCCAGTTGGGTTCAGCTAATTTGAAAATACGAGAGTGAGGGAAAACTGAAGTAGGAATATCTGCTCCCTGACCCGGTCCCTGCCGTGTTTCCATGGCTTGCTTCTTCTACTGAAGGCACAGCTCTTATTTAGAATCCATCTCAATACTGGGTCCTCTATCCTATTCCACTGATTTGTTTATCTGCTTTTGTGCCAGTATCATACTTCTTTGATTATTGTAGCTTTGTAGTATAGTCTGACATCAAGGCACATGAGTCTTCAAGCTCTGTTCTTCTTTCTCAAGATTGTTTTGGCCATCTGAGGTCTTTTGTGTTTCCATACAAATTTTAAAATTATTTTTTCTAGTTCTGTGAAAAATATCATTGGTATCTTGATAGGAATTAAATTGAATCTGTAGATTGACTTGGGTAGTATGATTATTTTAGTGCTATTGATTCTTCCAACCCAGAAATGTGGTATATCTTTCCATTTATTTGTGTCATCTTCAGTTGCTTTCATCAGTATCTTATAGTTTTCTGAGTACAGGTCTTTTCCCTACTTAGGTAGATTTATTTCTAGGTATTTTGTTCTTTGTGATGTGATGGTAAAGAGAACTATTTCATTAATTTCTTTTTCTGATAGTTTGTTATTAGTATATAGAAATGCAACAAATTTCTGTATATTAATTTTGTGTCCTACCACTTTACTGAATTCATTGATGAACTCTAGTAGTTTTCTGGTAACATCTTTAGGATTTTCTGTTGTATAGGATCATGTCATCTGTAAACAGCAACAGTTTTAATTTTTCCTTTCCAATTTAGATTCATTTCAGTTCTTTTTCTTCTGTGATTACTATGTCTGGGACTTTCAAAACTATGTTGAATAAAAGTGTATGCCCTCCAGTTTTTGCTGTTGCCCTGACATGGTATCTGTGGTAACTGTGAAATCATTATGTCTTATCCGTGATGTGCAGGGGCCATCTTGCCACTGGGACTCATACCCCAAAGCTGTATTACATCAAGGGTGTGTCATAATCAGCAGTATCTCAGGGTGGAAGAACTACAGTATACTGGTCTGTAGTATAGTATATTGTATATATTGTTCTATAGTATAGTGTATTGCCTGACATATTCTTAGGAAAGGCTAAAAAGGTCCACTTCAGATTCTTGTGGGAAAAAAGACAGTTTGAATTTTATTCTGTAGGCAAATGAGGGCAATTCTTGGGCTTCAAAACAGACTGCCATAATTAGGCTTATGATATAAAAATGATCTTTGAACAATGTGAAGGGTGGACTGAAAATAGATGTCTGAATACAGGAAGACCAATTGGGCTGCCATTGCGGTAATTTAGTAGGAGAAAAAAGTTATGATGGCCCAAAGTAGGGTAATTAGAGTGAAAACAAACAAACAAACAAAAAAAAATAGGACATATATGACAGCCTGGTAAGGCTGTTATTGTTGCAGGAAAAATCAGTTAAATCAGAATAGCACAAGTTTTGGGTTTAAGACTTTCAGAAAATCTAAAAAGATAGGTATAGACCCATGGATCCTCCCTTTCCTAATAGTTTTCTCCCTTGCTAGAGCAATATTCTCATTTGTGTGGAAACCAGGGAAAGGTTCATACCAAGAATTTTAAAAGCCATAAATTGATAACAGTTGAAGTTGGGTTATAGGCAAATGAGATTTGTTATTATTCTTACTACTTTTGTGTATGTTTGAAGTTTTCCACATTAAAAAATTAAAACACACAAAAATTAAAGTAGTCATCCCTCAATATCCACAGGGAGTTGGTTCCAGGACCCCTCACAGATACCAAAATCTAAGTATGTTCAAGTTCTTTATATATAAGGCATAGATTTTGCATAGTCTATATCTGTGCATATCCTCTTTTATATAATTGTGTTTATTTCTTGATGTGTCAGGTCTTCATTGCTGCTAAGGCTTTTTCTCTAGTTGCCGTGAGTGGGGCTACTCTCTAGTAGCACTGGGCAGGCTTCTCATTGAAGTGGCTTCTCTTGTTGCAGAGCACAGGCTCTAGGCGCTCAGTCTTCGGCAGCTGCAGCACATGGGCTCAGTATTTGGCGCTCACAGGCTCTAGAGTGGGGCAGAGGCTTGGTTGTTCCACGGCATGTGGGATCTTCCCCAACCAGGGATGAAACCCATGTCTCCTGCGTGGGCAGGTGGATTCTCTACCACTGAGCCACCGGGGAAGCCCTCCTCTTGTGTACTTTAAATCATCTCTAGATCACTTAAAATATTTAATACAATGTAAATGTTATGTAAATAGTTACAGGCATTCAGGCATGGGGCAAATTCAAGTTTTGTCTTCTGGAACTTTCTATAGTCTATCCCATATGAATACTTACATGTGAAATGACTTATGTATGAGGAAGTTTATTGAACCATTCTTTACATTAGAAAAATGTTTTTAAAAAAAACAAGCAAAAACCTCTAGGATACTGGTTAAATAAGTTTTATTTTATCTATAAGATGGAATAATTTTCAGTCAATGGAAAGAATAAAACTGTTCTATATACAGTATATTTATATGGAGACATCTCCTACAAATAGTATGTGAAAAAATACACAAACCCAAGTGAGAGTAAATTGGTGTATTATATATATACTGCTGTTTATTATATATATTCAAAATATATACACATACCTAAATATACTCAAAAATAACTGGCAGCCCAGAGATAAGATCGCAGTAAGTGAAATTGAAAGAGACACATGTACCCCAGTGTTCATTGCATCACTATCTACAATAGCTAGCACATGGAAGCAACCTAGGTGTCCATCAGCAGATGAATGGATAAGGAAGTTATGGTACATAATCACAATAGAATATTACTCAACTCTTAAAAGGGACGCATTTGAGTCAATTCTAATGAGGTGGGTGAAACTGGAGCCTATTATACAGAGTGAAGTAAGTTAGAAAGAGAAACACAAATACTGTATATTAATGCATATATATGGAATTTTGAAACATGGTAGTGACAATCCTACATGCAGGGCAGCAAAAGAGACACAGATGTAAGGAACAGACTTTTGGACTCTGTGAGAAGATGAGGGTGAGATGATTTGAGAGAATAACGTTGAAACATGTATATTACCATATGTAAAATAGATGACCAGAGCAAATTCGATGCATGAAGCAGGGTACCCAAAGCAAGTACTCTGGGACAACTCGGAGGGATAGAGTGGGGAAGGAAGTGGAAGAGGGGTTCAGGAAGGGGGACACATGGATACCCATGGCTGATTCATGTTGATGTGTGGCAAAAACTATCAAGATATTGTAATTATCCTCCAATTAAATAAAATAATTTTTTTAAAAAAGATGGTTGTAGGCACATGCAGGGAAATCATCCACTCAATACTAAAGGGTGCACATTTCTTGCAGTTCTCTACATTCCTACATTTCTCCCTCCAAATTGGCTTTGTCCTAAAACTTGTTCCCTTGTGGCCACATGATGGCTGCAGCCATTTAAGTATTTACATGAAGACACAACTTCCAGCAAGACTGTCTCTCTTTGGGTTCACTTTCCTGTGCTGTGTCGTGCTCAGTTGCTCAGTCGTGTCCAACTCTTTGCGACCCCGTGGACTGTACCCACCAGGCTCCTCTGTCAATAGGGATTCTCCAGGCAAGAATACTGGAGTGGGTTGTTATGCCCTCCTCCAGGAGATCTTCCCAACCCAGGGATCAAACCCAGGTCTCCTGCATTGCAGGCAGAGCCTTTACCATCTGAGCCGCCACTTTCCTGCTGCTGCTGCTGCTGCTAAGTCGCTTCAGTCATGTCCAACTCTGTGCAACCCCATAGACGCCAGCCCACCAGGCTCCCGCGTCCCTGGGATTTTCCAGGCAAGAGTACTGGAGTGGGTTGCCATTGCCTTCTCCAACCACTTTCCTAGGAGTGAGGAAATCTTCCTAGAAGCCCTCTAGTGGACAAACCTTGATGTCACATTGGCCGGGTTTGTAAAACCTTCCCAGTCTGAGACCTAACACTGGAAAATAAATCGCTTAGACCAGTGGTTCTCAGGCTTCCCAGGTGGCTCAGCGGTGAAGAATCCACCTGCCAGTGCAGGAGACGCAGGAGACAAGGATTTGATCTCTGGGTTGGGAAGATCCCCAGGAGTTAGAAATGGCAACCCATTCCAGTATTCTTGCTTGAAAAGTTCTACGTGCAGGAGACGCAGGAGACAAGGGTTTGATCTCTGGGTTGGGAAGATCCCCAGGAGTTAGAAATGGCAACCCGTTCCAGTATTCTTGCTTGAAAAGTTCTACGGACAGAGGAGCCTGGTGAGCTACAGTCCATGGGGTCACAAAGAGTTGGACGTGACTGAGCTCACACTCACCACCATTGTTTCTCAACCCAGGGTAGTTTTGCCTTCCAGGGGGCATTCAGCAATATCTGGAGACATTCTAGTCACACCTGGAGGAAGGGTGCCACTCACATCTTTAGGGTAGAAGCAGACGACACTGCTAAACATCCTAGAACACACTTGAACAGTGCACCACAACCAAAAATTACCTGACCCCAATCCTTGTGCACTGTTGGTGGGAATATAGATTGATGCAGTCACCATGGAAAACAGTATGAAGTCACATCAAAAAATTAAAAATAGGTCCAGCAATTCCAATTTTGAATATATGTCCAAAGGAAAAGAGATCACCATGTCTTTTGGAAGATATCTGCACCCCCATATGTGTGTATATATCTTCTGACAGAGATAGACCCATATATGTGGTCGTAAATGGCAGGGTTTCCTTCTTTTTCTTCTCTTTGTGACTAAATAGTATTCCACTACATATAGAAGAGGACAGAAGAGCCTGGTGCACTTCAGTCCATGGGGTCGCAAAGAGTTGGACACAGCTTAGCGACTGAAAATATATATATTATATATATGTGGAAGATATACTGTCGGAAGATAACTGCACCCCCGCACCTCTATTTGTGTGTGTGTGTGAATCTTTATGTGTGTGCATATATATATATTTCTTGCATCTAACTTTATATACACACACAAGAGTGCAGATATCTTCTGACAGTATATCTTCTACATATGTATACACATATATGGGTGTATGTCTATGTCTGCTCCACAACAAGAGAAGCCACTGCAGTGAGAAGCCCATGCTCTGCAACTAGAGAGTAGCCCCTGCTCACCACAGTTGAAGAAAAGTCAGAGCAGCAGTGAAGACCCAGTGTAGCCAAAAATAAATAAGTAAAAATAAAAAAGGAATTGTTAATACCTGATGATTTCCTAGACGTAGAAAATGGGAGAGAGACTGTCATTGGAGAGATGTTAAGATTTATAGAAAAGAATAACTGGAAAGTGATTTTACTGTTAACCAGAATAAAAAATTCAGGAAAAGAAACATGTGTGGTGAGGTACAAGGGAGATGAAGTGCTGTTTTAGGCTCCACTTGCCTTTGTCAGCATTCCTCTGGAAGCAATTATCAGGATTAATTTTATAGGGCTGTTTTTGAGTGTTATATACTATTAAATACTATGTGTCAACAATTTTGTAAGCCTGATACAGGGTGGTTCTTGGCTGGCAAGTCAGCTACACTATTGTATTCCTGGGCCCTGAATTTGCGGACAATACCCAGTCAAATATATCTTTCTGGACTTTGCTTTTAAAGATGACTGAGAGGCCACTACCCACTCCCACTCCTTTGTTGAATCACAGCAGTTGTTCAGGCAGGATCTACTGCAACAACTTGGTTCTAAGTTTCTTGTTCAAAATCACAATCCATTTGTGCTCTCTGTAATTATACCTAAGCCATCTTGATTGATTTTGGTAATTTCTACTCAGTATTGGGGAAATAGGCTTTGTTTGGGTATTTTCCTCTGACTTATTTAAAAATACTTTGAAACTTACTGAGTCCAAGTTCTTTTTTTATTTTTTCAGAATTTTTCTATTTATTTTTCTACTGACGTATAGTTGATTTACAATGTTGTCTTAGTTTCAGGTGTACATCACAGTGATTCAGTTTCATATATGTATTGTTTTTCAGATTCTTTTCCCTTGTAGTTTATTACAAAGCATTGAGTATTGTTCTCTGTGCTATACAGGAGGTCCTTGCTGGTTATCTGTTCTATATTTCAGTCGTGTCCAAATCTTTGTGACCCCTTGCGCTGTAGCCCACCAGGCTCCTCTATCCATGGGATTTTTCAGGCAAGAAAAACTGGAATGGGTTGTATTTCCTTCACCAAGGGATCTTCCCAACCCAGGAATCAAACCCGTGTCTCCTGTGTCTCCTGCATTGCAGTCAGATCCCTTACCCACTGAGCCATCTAGTGTCTAGGTTAATCCCAAACTCGCCAAGGAGGTGTGTCCTAATTCCAAACTGTTTAATTACTGAAGAAGAATTAGAGCAGTGGCCCAGTTCACTAACAGTTGTAATTCAGGGGTATTATTTTGTCTACTAACATAGCAATGATAATCTTGCTGGTCCAAATGGAGACCAAATACCTTTGGTGTAGGCCCCAAGTCTATAGCATTTTGACTTATATTTGGGGACACATCCTCCAAAACAAGTGAAAGGCAAAGGGGTGAGGGGGAGAGATTCCTGGGGAGCCACACACTATGGCATGTAGGGCCCGGTTCCTATCCCCAGATGCCCCTTTTCTTCATGGCTAATTTCTGGTGTCCTTGACTGCAAGGGCATCAGTTGAGACCAGCTCAATCCATTAAATAGATGGTAATAAATTGGAATAGCAAGAGAGGAGAGGTCAAGGTCTTGGTTCCTTTCTACCCAGGAGACTCCTTTTGCTTTCTATGAAAATTCTCATATGAAGAGGCATTAGGAAGGGCAGGCTTTATTAAGCCACAAAATAAAGGGTAAAGAGTGCCTATATTCTTACATTTACATAACTGAGAGCAGTCACTCCAGCAGTTCTTCTCAGAAAAAGATATGCTCTAAAGGGAAATTCTGTGTTCATACAGAGGAGCAGCTGGCCAATTTTTAAATTTTTTTTTTTTTTTTTAAATCAAGTTCTACCTAATCGGGCAACATGCTATTCTTCCTCATTCCGTTCTCTCTGGGGAAGCAAACTCATCATTTCGTAACATTCCTTGCTTTTAGATCTTTGAACCTCCCATTGTGTTATGTTTTAAATTGTTGGTTACAGTTCTATCTCAACAATCTAGGTCTTAGAAATATTTGAACTAGTCCTTACCAACTTTCTCTTGCCTCAGATTCCTCTAATTATTTATTTTTCTTTCTTACCTATCTAGAATCCAGATCACTTAGTGACCTATCAGTATCTTGCTCTTCCCAGGTGGTGCTAGTGGTGAAGAACCCACCTTGCAGGACGTAAGAGACATGGGTTTGATCCCTGAGTCAGGAAGATCCCCTGGAGGAGGGCATGGCAACCCACTCCAGTATCCTTGTCTGGAGGATCGCATGGACAGAGGAGCCTGGCGGACTACAGTCCATAAGGTAGCAAAGAGTTAGACATGACTGAACAACTTAGGACATCAGTGTCTTATCAACTGTGTCAGTATGGATTTCGTTTCTCTTGCCGATGTTCTTTTCCCAGAGAGTAAACAGCTGTCTTTCTTCATTTCAAGTCTACGGGATCAATTTCTCTCATAGTCTATAGATTCTGGGTTATTTTTTTAATCACACATGCACCTCTTTTAGTTTCTGAGTATTTATCTTTCCCCTATTTCTGTTGCTTAAAGGACTTTTAAGGAATCGTAGGTCTTCTCTCTTTTCTCTATATTCAAAAGTTTTGGTACACTACAAATGTAGTTATATTTATAAAAAATTTCAAACATCATAGAAGTTAGAAAGTCTCCCCCCAACCATGATCCCTTCCCCTTGCACATTCTCCAGAATTAACCACTGTTAATATAGCAATATATATCCCTCTAGATATTTTCAAGTTATCTTTCTTTCAAAATATGCTTTAGTTTTTACTCTTTTATTAGAGATTATACATTTTATAATGCCTATGTTGGTCAACCTGGATAATTATTCATCTTTGTATGATATTAAGCTCTTGTCTTGATTTCTTCTCTACTGAACACTCTCTTGGTAGCACATCACTCCTTCCCCTTTTCTGTAACCTGCTCTTCCCACTCCTTCAATTCTCTGGCTCACACAGAGTCATTACATTGTTACACATGCTACCCCTTCCTCCAGGCAGAGTCGACTGGCCCAAGAGTGACTTTATAACCCAAGTTAGAATACCCCAGCACTGCTGAGCTTTGTTGATTGGTCAGGTGTGGGCACCTGACTTAAAACTTACAAGCTTTCACACAGCAAAGGATACCATTTTAAAAACTGAAAGACAGCCTATGGAATGGGAGAAAATATTCACAAGTTGTGTGACTGACAAGGGCTTAATCTCCAAAATATAAAAACAGCTCATATAACTCAACAACAAAAAAACAACCGACCCAAGCAAAAAATGAGGCGAAGATCTTAAAAGACATTTCTCCAAAGAAGACATGCAGATGGCCAGTAGGCACATGAAAAGATGCTCAACATCACTAATTATCAGAGAAATGCAAATCAAAACTATAATGAGGTACCGCCTCATACCAGTCAGAATGGCCATCATCAAAAAGTATATAAATAACAAATGCTGCAGAGGGTGTGGAGAAATGGGAACCCTCCTATACTGTTGGTGGGAATGTAAATTTGTGCAGCCACTATAGAAAATAGAATGGAGCTTCCTTAAAAAACTAAAAATAGAGAATTCCCTGGTGTTGCAGTGGTTAAGACTCCAGGCTTTCACTGCCAAGGGCATGGGTTAGATTCCCCGATTGGGGAACTAAGATCCTGCAAGCCAAAGATTGAGGCAAGAAGGAAAGGAAGGAAGGAAGAAAGAAAACTAAAATAGAATTACCATATGATCCAGCAATCCCACTCTGGGGCATATACTTGAACAAAACTCTAATTCAAAGAGACACATGCAGCCATAGGTTCATAGCTGCACTCTTCACAACAGCTGAAACATGAAGACAACCTAAACATCCATTGATAGATTAATGGATAAAGAAGATGTGGTACATATATACAATGGAATACTAAACAGCCATCAAAAAGAATGAAATAATGCCGTTTGCAGCAACATGGATGCAACTAGAGATTACCATACTCTGTGAAGTCAGAAGTGTTAGGTGCTCAGCTGTGTCCTACTCTTTGCAACCCCATGTAGCCCATCAGGCTCCACTGTCTATGGGATTCTCCAGACAAGAAAACTGGAGTAGATTGCCATGCCCTTCTCTAGGGGATCTTTCTGACCCAGGGATCGAACCTGGGTCTCCTGCATTGCCAGCAGATTCTTCACTGTCTGAGCCACCAGGGAAGTCATAAAGAGAAAGGCAAATACCATGTGGTATCACTTATATAGAGAATCTAAAGTATGGCACAAATGAACCCGCTTATTAAACAGAAGTATACTCACAGACATAGAGATCAAGCTTGTGATTGCCAGAGTGATGGTGGGGGGAGAAGGATGGACTGGGAGTTTGGAGTTGGTACAGATGCATTTAGAATGGATAAATGTAACTACAAAGTTCTACTGTACTGTATGGTAGAGGGGAACTATATTCAATCTCCTGGGATAAGCCATGATGGAAAAGAATATTTTTAAAAATGTGTATATGTGTATAACTGAGTCACTTTGCTGTACAACAGAGATTGGCACAACATTGTAAATCAACTATACGTCAAATAAAAAAAAATCCATGTGCCCTTTCTAGGCTAAAGAATTCCTAGATAGCTGGTAAAACATTATTTCTGGAAATGTCTGTGAGGGTGTTTCTGGAAGAGATTAGTGTTTGAACGGTACGCCCATCTATGTGGGTGTATTCAGCTCAGGGGCTGAATAGGACAAAAAAGTGGAGGAAGGGTGAATTTGCTCTCTACTTGGTTTGAGACATCCGTCTTCTCCAGCCTTTGCACTAGGACCCAGACTTACCAACAACTTCTCAATTCCTGGACCTTTGGACTCAGACTGGAACACACAGCATTTGCTGCTCTGGTTCTCAGGCCTTCAGAGTAAGAGTGAATTAATAGTGACTTTCCTAATTTTTCACCTTGCAGACCACAGATTGTGGATCTTCCTGGCTTACATAACTGTATGAGCTGATTCCTATTATATATACATATATAAATCCCACTCCAGTATTCTTGCCTGGAGAATCCCCATGGACAGAGGAGCCTGGCTGGCTGTAGTCCATAGAGTTGCAGGGTCAGACATGACTGAAGTGACTGAGTATGTATATATATTCCTGTTTGTATCTCCTATTGATTCTATTTCTCTGGAGAACCCTGACTAATACAATCACGTAATGTCACTTAGTGGGAAGGTCTTGCCTTCCAGGGTCTAGAATTTGGTGTTGGGGATTGGAGACTATAAGATCAGTTTGTTTAAATGCTGAATTTTTACTAAGCAAAAATAGCAGGGACATTAGAAATGACATTTCAGGATTTTAGCATTTCTAAATATAGACGTGAGTAAGGTATCTATCTAAGTATAATAACATTCAGCCACATTCTCAAACTGTATTATCCTAGTAATCCCTTCAGGTCACGACATGCATTATTTACAAGCAATTTCTAAAAAATATGTAAATCGCAACTTAAGTTGCCACATGTGTCATTTAAGTTAATACTTTTCATCTTTGATTTACATATTCAGCTTAATATATGTACTCAGAGTTTTGTGACAAATTATGCCATTATATCTTTTCTAATTTGTTCATAAATTATAATTCAAATTATAAACTTCTCCAAGTCAATTCAAATGCTAGTACATGTTCTTTTAAGTTTTTAAAAAATATACTGAATATAGGTGTTCTTCTACACCTATGTTTCAAACTATAATTATTCAAAATTTTAAACTGTTGTCTATGTATATTGATTGTTACTGGCTGGGTTCCCTGGGAGGGAAGTAGACTCTGACACAAAGCTTGAGGCAACAGCCATTCATTAAGTTGAACCTTGGTGGCTCACCATTGTGGTGACAGCAGTTTAACCCTTGTGCTGCTTAGATCCACTTCTTCACATACATTCTGGAACACCTACTCCCAGATCTAGTAGACCTATTTTCTAGGGGAAATGTAGAAGTAGAAGTTGAGTGGAGAGAATTACAGCCCTGATGTCAGGGCTGTAGCTGAGTTCATCTTGCCTCTCCTCCACTATCTGCTGAAGATTCTTATCATTCTCTGAGAACACCTTTGCTGGTCTTAGCAGTTTGCCCCATGCTTTGGGTCAGGTCCTTATCCTACAGGTCTGGTTCCCAGGGAACCACGTCTTCTTTGGTACATAATAATTTGTATACTTGTCCATTCGCTGTCACAATTGGGCAGGAAGTATGAAGAGGTGCCCAAGTAGATTTTCTGGGCACCAAGCTTATCCTCCCTTCCTGGTTGGTCATCAGGGTCAGTTATTTCTGAGGGAATGATGATTCCTCTTTGTCTACTAAGTTGGATTTTGCCAATGATAGTAGATGGATCAGCCTTGGTAAGTGAAATTCATCTTTTTGGGTTCATGTTCAGTCACCATGGATATTCTATTCAAGCACCCACTGGTCAAGCACTGAAGTGGCTGATGACAGAGGCTGACTACCATCAAGTGGCGAAGTCATTTTGTTTCTTAGTTGCTTATGTTTCTTCCATGATGGATGCTGTCTGGTGGAGATTAACATAGGATACAAAGATCCTCATAGTTTGTGTCCACTCTCATCTGTCTATCCACTCTACCCTAGACCTACTCTATTCTAGTTTTGTCATCTTCCTTCAGATCCCTGCCCAGGTGGCCAAGCCATTCACCACTGACATGAGTTTGCATATGGTCTGACCGTGGGCCACTTATCTTTCCACACAAAGCAGAGGAGCCAGGACACAATATACCCTTTGGGAGGAAATTCACTCACCAACTTTTTTTTTTTTGAGGCCACACTTATGTGGGGCTGCAGTGACACGTCTCTTTTCAGCTTGCATCCACATGTGAAGTTAACCCAGCCATGGCTCAAGCTTGACTCTTTCTCCGTAAGCTCTTCCCAGATAGCCATAGTGAAAATGGAAGGGAAGGTGCTGGTGCAACCTGCTTGTGCCCATGAGTCCTACTTGTGCTGAATCCTAGATGTACCACTTTCATAATGAATCATTGCCAGCCTGCCTAAGCTTTGACTTGGTGAAATAGGTCTCACAGAACCCACCTTACCAGGGAAGTTATAGCCATAAGGTTACTTGGTGTCCAGTAACCATGAGTAAGCCCCCTTTGGGACTTCCCTGGTTGTCCAGTAGTTAAGACTGCACTCTCAATGCAGGGGCACAGGTTTGATCCCTGATCGAGAAACTAAGATCCCTCATACTGGATGGTGCAGCCTAAAAAAAACAAAAACAAACAAAAAAGACCCCTTTCTTCTACCAGGGTCTAACAGCATGCCAGAATTTTTTTTTCAAGAGTAAAATTCTCTGCTACAAATGTTGTGGCCTTGCTGTAGAGCCCTAGAGGCCTGCATTGTGATTATCCCCCTGGGGTTTGGAAAAAGTCCACATAGCATCTTTCACCACCACTGACACATCTAACATCATATGTCTTCTAGGCAGTGTAGCCCAAGGCCTGATTGCACCATAGTCTGATACTACTTCAAAGCCCTTTCTCCTCTGGGCCCTGCTCAAAGCTAGCAGCCTTTCTTATCACTTGAACCCACATGTAGAATATGCTACCTTTAGAGCCTGAAGACACATATTTGATGTTGGGCTCCCTTTTTCACTGTGGGGGATGTGAGATGCCATAATTGATCCTTTAATTTGGAAGGCATATTCTGACATGCCCTTGACTAATGGATTCTTAAAAATTGTATTTTTATGTTTGATAGAAAACAGCAAAATTCTGTGAAGCAATTATCCTTCAATTAAACAATAAATAAGTTTTTTAAAAGTTGTATTTTCAGGGACTTCTCTGGCGGTCCAGTGACTGAGATTCTGTGCTCCCAATGCAGGGAGGGGGTGGGGCTGGTTCCCTGGTCAGGGAACTAGATCCCATGTGCCACAAACTAAGACCCAGCACAGCCTAAATAAATTTTTTTTTTTAAACTGTATTTTCATGGCAGGCTCCTGAATCTTAGTACATTTTATTCTCCACTCTTTGATTGCACACATGTCCTGCCAAGGTCTCCAGTGTTGTAGCCCTTTTGTGCTTAACCAGTTTGATTAGAATGATGTCATTGATATAGTGGGTCAATATGATGTTTGCAGGATTTTCAGACATTCAGAACCTCATTGGGGGAATTACCTGGTTGTCTAGTGGTTAGGACTCTATGTTTTCACTGCCGGGGCCCAGGTTCGTTTCCTGGTTCGGGAAGATCCCACAAGCTGTACAGTGTGGCCAAAAAACAAACAAAACACCTCGTGGGATTATACTAAGGCAGAAACATATATTGTATTGTAACATAGCCTGAGAGCAAGATTATAAATGTACACTGTCCTGTCCATGTCTTTCTAATCCCCATTTTGGTAGAGGTGGAAAAGAAATGTCACCAAATTAGTAGGTATATACCATCTATTGAGGCCATATTAATTTGCTATAGCAAAGATCCTATGTCTGGTATAGCAGTAGCAATTGGAACTTCAACTTGATTGAGTTCAGTAGTCTACTGTCATGTTTTAGGATCTAGCCAGTTTTTACATGGGCCAGACTTGTTAACTAAATCAAGATAATATGGGGACCACCATCCCTGAGTCCTTTTGAATCTTAGGAGTGGTACTAATTATACTACTATCCTTTCCAGAAATACACTGCTTTTGGTTTATCATCTTAACTGGAGTTAGTAGAGGAGGTAGGGCAGTTTCAGAGGTTTTCACTTGGCCTTCCTTACTATGATACCTCTTCACTGGGCCAAAGTTCCAACCACTAAGTGTGTCTATTCCAGGTATATATTTAGGGAATGGTAAAATAACCACTGGTAGGTTTGTGGGTACAATGGGCTCACTGGAGTTAGACCCTGACCAGGATCCCAGTTATTGCCTGAACCTCATATGGTCTCATTCTAAAAGGGAAGTCAGGATGATGCTTCAAGTCTCTGGGTGCCAGTGTAAAGTCAAACCTAAGTCCAACAATTATACAAATGTTTGGATACTCCCTTTTCCAAACTATACACTTATCCAAATAAATGACTAGAGACTCATTTGGAAAAGAACTGGGGAAATTATTTCCCCACTAATGGCCATGGTTCCTTTCTCCTAGGCACCCAGTTCCTTCAGGTGATGAACTTTGAGTCTGAAAACTGGCTCAGATCCAGGAAATGGGCAAAAGATTGTGATGTTTTATTGGTAATAACTGCCTTCAGCCTTCTTACCATCTATCATTGATTTTTTTTTTAATATATAAGTCAAATAGTACCATTGCTGGCTCCCCATCTATTTTACACCTAGAGACTCCACATCCTATTAGCTATTTCCACAGTTCTAAGGGACAGCCCCATTGACTCCTGCTGACTTTTCAATTATCATGAATATTCTTATCAATCCTTATTGATCCAAAGATTAATAACTACCGGAATTCCCTGGTGGTCCTGTGGCTAAGATTCTGCGCTTCCACTGCAGGGGGCAAGGGTTCAATTCCTGGTCAGGGAAATTCCACATGCTGCATGGTGCAGTCAAAAAAAAAGTCATCACCAAAGATTAACAATCATAGAATCTAGATGATGGGTTTACAGGTACTTATTGTTCTGTTTCAACATTTTGTAGATTTTTAAATTTGCAAAGTAAATGTAGGGGAACAAAGATAAAGGCTATGAATTAGTAAATAAAAAAAACCAGTGACAAAAATTATTGGCAATATATTCTTATAATTAAAATTTTTTTAATTTCTTTAAGGCCCAAGCTGATATGTTTGTTGTGACCTGTTAGGTTGATACAAGTCTTTGGAGAACAATGTGAATTCCAATATGTGTTAAAAAGCGAAAGTTCTGTTGTACAAATTCCATTGCTGGAAACTTATCCTGAAGGAATTATCTAATCTATGAAAACAAATTTCTCATGAATGTATGCACTAGTGCATTATTCTTAATAGGAGAAACCTGAAAATAACCAGAGTATGTAACCATGAAGAATTAGGTATGGTAGTGTATCTACTTAATAGAGTATTCTGAGACCACGAATGTTACCCGTGTTGACGTGACACACTGGGAAAGACACAATATTACTGACGCAGTATTTTTGCCAAAAATGTACAAGTTCAAAAGTGTTGCATGAACATAACAAGTTCACAATATTGTAACCCTTTCAGCATCAAGTATTAAACTGTCATAGGAAACAATCAGACAAACTAAATTAAAGGATATTCTTCAAAACAGCTGTCCTTTACTCTTTTTTTAAAAAAATTATTTATTTATGTATTTTTGGCTGTGCTGGGTTTTCGCTGAGGGGCTCTGGCGTTCTCTAGTTGCAGTGAGTGGAGCCTGCTCTCTAGTTGTGGTGCACAGGCTTCTCGCTGCGGTGGCTTCACGTTGCAGAGCATGGTTCTAGATGCACGGGCTTCAATAGTTACAGCGCACGGGCTTAGCTGCTGCAGCAGCCGAAATCTTCCCAGACCAGGAACTGAACTTGTGTCCCCTGCATTGGCAGGCGGATTTGTAACCATTGGATCACCAGGGAAGTCCTGTCCTTTACTCTTAAACATTTATTTATGTTTTAATTATTTATTCATTTGGCTGTGCTGGATCTTGGTTGGGGCACACAGGATCTTTGATGCCTGTTGCAGCATGCAGTATCTTTAGTTGCAGCATGGGAACTCAGTTGCTTGTGGCATATAGGATCTAGTTCCCTGACCAGGGATTGAACTGGGGTCCCCTGCATTAGGAGTTTAGCGTTTTAGCCACTGGACCACCAGGGAAGTCCCTGTCCTTTACTCTTGAGTGCCAGTGTCTGAAAAGACAAGCTGAGGAACTATTTCAGATTAAACTGAAGAGACATGACAACTAATGCAATGCATGATCCTAAGTTGGAAAAAAAATGTAAAAGTCATTATTCAAACAATTGGAAAAATTTGAATATTGAGTCAGTTATTATATTTTAGATAAAAGTTTTGAATATTACATTTCCTGATTTGTGTTATGGCTCTGTAAGAAAATATTTAGGAGGAACCTGTTGAAATATTTAGAGGTCTTTGTGTCTGCAACTTGCTCTCAAATGGCTTGGAAATACTGAAAGAAAGATTGAGACAGATAAGGCAACATGTTGACAACTGGCTAATTTATAAGGGTTTGTGGAAGTTACTATTGAACATATTGTATACTTTGATAATTTTTCAAAATAAAATGTTTAAAAAGTATTATCCAGTCCACAATGTTGAAAATTTTTGCAATAAGAGACCATGTGAAAAATGCACAGTTCAAAATTACATGTGCCCTATAATTATAAAAGCATAAAATGCTGGCATATAGATATATTAGGGTAGTAGGGGGGATTTTCCTTAAAAATTTTTTTCTTTAATGCTGTTTGTTGTTGTTGTTGTGCAGTCACTAAATTGTGTCCCACTCTTTGTAACTTCACGGACTGCAGAAGGCCAAGTTTTCCTGTCCTTCGCTATCTCCCGGAGTTTGCTGAAACATGTCCATTGAGTTGGTGGTGCCATCCACCCATCTCATCCTCTGTCATCCCCTTCTCCTCCTGCCCTCAATCTTTCCCAGCATCAGAGTCTTTTCCAATGATTCGGCTTTTTACATCAAGTGGTCAAAGTATTGGAGCTTTAGCTTTAGCATCAGTCCTTCCAGTGAGTATTCAGGGTTGATTTCCTTTAGGATTGACTGGTTTGATTTCTTTGCCATTCAAGGGACTCTCAAGAGTCTTTTCCAGCACCATAATTCAAGAGCACCAATTCTATGATGTTTATTATATCGTATTTAAAATGAAACCATTATAAGATTAAATGCATTTAAAAAAGAAAAACCAAGGGGTAAAAAAGAAAAAAATAATCACCAAGCTGAAGAACAGTATAAAATAAAACAATAAAAATAAAATAATTGTTTAAAGAGTTTTTTTAATGTGGGCCATTTTTAAAGTCTTTATTGAATTTGTTGTAATACTGCTTCTGTCTTATGTTTTGGCCCAGAGACAAGTGGGATCTTAGCTACCCTGCCCAAGGATGGAACCCAAACCCTCCTGCATTGGAAGGGGAAGGCTTAACCACTGGACTGCCAGGGAAGTAATAAAATAAATTTTAAAATTCCAGTTTTACTCTATGATTCCTTAAACTTTTTTTTTCTCCTTGGCCATGTGTCTTCAGGGCCCTTCGTTCCTCAACCAGGAATCAAATGTGGGCCCTTGGCAGTGGAAGCAGGAATCCTAACCACTGGAAAGCCAGGGAATTCCTTCCTTAAACATTTTGAAGGACAGAAGTTTATAGATTCAAGTCAATTTAAGCAATTGTCCCATCCCAGCTTCAGATTGAAAGGCAAATAAACACATTCCCCTCTGGAAGTAGGTGTGATTTTTTTTTTTTTTTTTTAATGGAGCTAAGCACTAGACGTAGACCTACAAGACCTTCTAGAACTAACACCAAAAGAAGGATGTCACGTTCATTATAGGTACTGAAATGCCAAAGTAGAAAGTCAAGAGATATCTCAAGTAACAGGCAAGCTTGGCCTTGGAGTACAAAATGAAGCAGGGCAAAGGCTAACAAAGTTTTGCCAAGAGAATGCACTTGTCATAGCAAACACCCTCGTCCAATAACACAAGAGATGACTTACACGTGGACAACACCAGACGGTCAATACTGAAATCAGATTGATTATATTCTTTGCAGCCAAAAATGGGGACGCTGTGTACAGTCAGCAAAACAAGATTGGGAGCTGATTGTGGCTCAGATCATGAACTCCTTATGCAAAATTCAGACTTAAATTGAAGAAAGTAGGAAAATCCCCTAGTCCATTCAGGTATGACCTAAATCAAATCCCTTATGATTATGCGGTGGAGGTGACAAATAGATTCAAGGGATTCAATTTGATAGAGTGCCTGAAGAACTATGGATGGAGGTTCATAACCTTGTACAGGAGGTGGTGATCAAAACCATCCCCAAGAAAAAGAAATGCAAAAAGGCAAAGTGGCTGTCTGAGGAGGACTTACAGTGGCTGTCTGAGGAGGCTGTCTGAGGAGACCTTTTTCAGGCCTTAGCTGAGAAAAGGAGAGAAGCTAAAGGCAAAGGAGAAAAGGAAAGATATACCCATTCAAACAATGTGTACTTATTTCACATGCTAGCAAGGTAATGCTCAAAATCCTTCAAGCTAGGCTTCAACAGCACGTGAACAAAGAACTTCCAGATGTGCAATTTGGATTTCGAAAAGGCAGAGGAACCAGAGATCAAATTGCCAACATCTGTTGGATCATAGAAAAAGCAAGGGAATTTCAGAAAAACATCTACTTCTATTTCATTGACTATGCTAAAGCCTTTGACTGTGCGGACAACAAACTATAGGAGATTCTTAAAGAGATGGGAATACCAGACTACCTTACTTACCTCCTGAGAAATCTGTATGCATCAAGAAGCAGCAGTTAGAACTGGACATGGAACAACGGACTGGTTCCAAATTGGGAAAGGAGTACATCAAGGCTGTATATTGCCACTCTGCTTATTTAACTTATATGCAGAGTACCTCAAGCAAAATGCTGGGCTGGATGAAGCTCAAGCTGGAATCAAGATTGCTGTGAGAAATATCAATAACCTCGGATATGCAGATGACACCACCCTAATGGCAGAAAGTGAAGAGGAATGAAAGAGCGTCTTGGTGAAGGTGAAAGAGGAGAGTGAAAAAGCTGACTTTAAATTCACCATTCAAAAAACTAAGATCATGGCATCTGGTCCTATCACTTCATGACAAATCGATGGGGAAACGATGGAAACAGTGATAGATTTTATTTTATTGGGCTCCACAATCACTGCAGATGTCGACTGCAGCCCTGACATTAAAAGACGCTTGCTCCTTGAAGGAACAGCTATGAAAAACCTAGACAGCATATTAAAAAGCAGAGACATCACTTTGCCCACAGAGATCTACATAAGTTAAAGCTATGGTTTTTCCAGTAGTCATTTGTGAATGTGAGAGTTGGACTATAAAGAAGGCTGAGCACCGAAGAATTGATGCTTTTGAACTATGGTGGGAGAAGACTCTTGAGAGTCCTTTGAATGGCAAGGAGATCAAATCAATCAATATTACAGGAAATCAACCCTGAATATTCACTGGAAGGACTGAAGCTGAAGCTCCAATACTTTGGCCACCTGATGTGAAGAGCCAACTCATTAGAAAAGACCCTGATGCTGGGAAAAATGAAAGGCAGGAGGAGAAAGGGAGGACATAGGATGAGACGGTTGGATGGCATCACCAACTCAATGAACATGAGTTTGAGCAAACTCCAGGAGACAGTGAAGGACAGGGAAGCCTAAGAGTCCATGGGCTCTTTGCAAAGAGTTGGACATGATTTAGCAACTGAGCAACAACAGTATCTTCTATCAGATATGTGATTTAATCTCCCAAATAATGATATAGTTAAGTTGTAGTGTGGTACAGTTGACATATAATGTAACATTTCTTTTTAAGACAAAAAATGTTATTGAGTTACATTTAAATGTTTTCATTCAAATAGTTTCAGTCAAGTACTATTGATTGATTTACTCTTCAAGTCTTAATTACATTTAGCTAATCTTTTTTTTTGTTACCTAACAAAACAGTAATTCCCCTTTAGTTTTTCAGTTTCAACAATGACTGCTGACATTTTCCTATATATTTCCAAAATGTCTTTCAGAGTGTAAGAATTAAGCCCTAATAAAGGAATAAGATCATGTTTACTTGCCATCTTATTTTATTGCAAAATGAAATAGATATCCCTTTTGACTATTATTATCATATGAACCTATTTTCTTACCTTTCAGGAGAGAAAAACATATAGACATATATGGGGAAATGTTTAAGCAAGGTCAGATTTTTTTTTAAGGTTCCATCTCCATAAACTGCCTCACGATTAAACTAACAGGTTTCATAAATCTGCCCAGCATGGTATTTTTTTTTTCCATTTCCCAGAAGTTACTTTTTATAAACTAAGTACATCCAGTGGAAAAGACCCTGATCCTGGGAAAGACTGAAGGCAAAAGGAGAGGAGAGCGGCAGAGGATGATTGGATAGCATTACCAACCCAACGGACATGAACTTGGGCAAACTCCAGGAGATAGTCAGGGCAGGGAGCCCCGGTATGCTGCAGTCCATGGAGTCACAAAGGGTCGAACACGACTTTCTGACTGAAGAGCAACAACAGCAACATCCAGTCTGCTGATATGTATATCAGGGTCAAATCCTTTTCGCCTTCTTAAAACCTGATAATCTCAGGCATTGATCCCTAAAATCTCAGGCATTGATGTGAGGAAGCATGGCCCTTTGTTTCCCAATTTCCCATTTCAGAGCTGTGAATGCTGTCACATTTGCACTAAATGCATCCACAGACCTGACAATACCAAGTCTCCCCAAATACCAAGTCTTTAGTAGTGATTTCTCATTTTTTAAAAAAAGATATAAATGGCTTTCTGGGAGTATAATTATGATTATATTATTTATTTTTACAAAACTAATCATGGTTTTCTACTAGCTACTTGAAACATGTAGGGTAATATCTGAGAATTTTTAGTACATCCCCTGTTTTTAAGAATTTAAAGGCAGATGAATTAAAAAATTTATAATTCACAAGTCTCCAAAGATGCTGTTGGAGAAGAACACTTGACAAGCCCTAGGGAGGGTAGCCATCCAGACAGTTCCTATAGATTGGCATTTCAACAGAGAATCATCACAGTCTGAGGACACACAGAAAATCCAGTCCACAGGGGTAGTTTTCTTTTAGCCAAGCTACCAGAGCATAAGTAAAACAAGCTAAAAAACTTAATGCCATTTTAAAAATGGTCTCTGATCAATGTAACTATTGTGGTCTAGACATTCATGTATCCATATCAACCCTACATATATACAAATCAATACCAGAAGATATGTTCATTATATGGTTGCTTGGTAAACCTGGAATCAAAACAAGGCAATTGTATAGTTGTGGTGTCCCCAAGAAACCATTCCCATTGGGGGCCAATGGACCAGAGTTCATATTTTTGTGCCAGGGTACTCTGTCCCCTCAACCCTGAATATTCATTGGAAGGACTGATGCTGAAGCTGAAACTCCAATACTTTGGCCACCTGATAGGAAAAACTGACTCATTGGAAAAAACCCTGATGCTGGGAAAAATTGAGGGCAAGAGGAGAAGGGGGTAACAGAGGGTGAGATGGTTGGATGGCATCACTAACTCAATGGAGATGAGTTTGAGGAAACTCAGAGAGATAGTGATGGACCGAGAAGCCTGGCATGCTGTAGTTCACAGGGTCACAAAGAGTCAGACAGGATTTAGCGACTGAACAACAACTCTGTCCCCAGAACAATGCTAGATCATCAAATTTTGTTATCCTGGATTCCTGTGTTACACATGGCAAGCAGATCAATTTCCACCCATTAATACGTTTCTTTCTCTAGACAATTCAGTGTAAGCACTTACTCAGGTATGTAGCAATGAAATTGCAGTCATGGATTTTCAGAAAATCCTCTCTGAAGTTCCACCCAAATCTCTGAATTTTGGGTGTTTACAATCATGCAGGTTATTTCTATAGACTACTGATTGCATCTCATACATTTAAATTTTTTTCAAATTTCAATTTTAAAAGATACATTAAGTGTATTTATAGTAACTGTTGGTACTAAACATGAATTTTTCACATACTATTTGCAGGTTATTTCTCATTGTTTCCAATGACTGACTTTCTTATTAGGCAGTCCAATTACAATCTAGTCAATATCATATATTGTAAAGAGCCCTGAAGGCAGAACTATTTCTGGGAAAGTTATTTAACCTCAGTTTCCTTATCTCAGAAAGTTCTTTTGAAGATAAAATGAGGTACCATCAACACATGTAAACTGCTTAACATGATGCCTGGACATAGACATATTTTTTCTATTGCATTATTAGTCCTGAGGCCAGACTTCGGTGAAGTTTTAAAAATTAGACTTGCGTTTTCCCCAAATATTGGTTAGCAATCTACCTACAAATCATCAAGGAGCTAATATTTTGCTAGTGGAGACAAACCAACAATTAAATATTTAATATAATATTGGGTTTAAAGCAAGGGTTACAAAGTGGTCTGATAAAGCAGTGCAGGGGGATAAATAGTAATGACCATGATGATTTAGACAGGGTGGTCAAGGGATGCTTCCTTCAGGGGATGGCACTGGGACGGAGATCTGAATGCAATGAGGGAAGAAGCTCAGTGCCTGTCTCTGTCATTAGGTGGATGAGTGTTTATTATGGTGCTTGTGAGCTGCACCCTCTCGGTTCTTAGTCACACTTCTTTATATGGGTGGTGAACTATTTATATACCCATGACTTAGGATGGCAGACAGATTTTACAGGCCAGAAAGGAAGTGCCTGGGCGTCCCATGGCCTTTCAGTATCCTTCAAATATTACACATTTCCCATTACTAACAAAGTACTTCTTGAATTGTCAAGTTTTGTAATTGAACTTAGTATTAAAAGTTCTTCAAAGAGACCTAGGCATTTTGGAAGACCCTGTTGGAGGAAAGCAGCTCTGGTATGGAGGAAAGAATATCTTCGAGTTGAGAGAACTGGGTTTGGATTCCGGCTCCCCATTGGCTGGGTGGATTTGCCTGTGTCCCCTACTGAGTCTGTCTATCTATAAGATGGAGGTGATAATGTTTAATTATGCTTAAAGACAGTGAGTGGGGGTCGGCTCTCTGCATAAAAGAATTTTTAAGCATATTATACTACACAAAAAGTAGAAATCAGAAATTTATGTTCATGTGATATTTTATCATGGTAATTATAGTTAACATAGTGCTTACTATGTTTTAAGAACTATTCTAAGCATGTTAATGGATTAATTTATTTCTCACACTGATCATGCAAAGTAAGTACTATTATTGGCCCATCTAACTCATGACAAAAAATGAGGCAGAAAGAGACAGATATTTGCATATGGTCACACAGTAAGTGGTAGAATGAGAATTATGAACCAAGAAAATTTGACATTGGAGCTCATGTTCACAAATACTAAACTAATTGTAATTTAAAAGATTATTCATCATGTTAGAAGCCATTTTAGGTCCTTCCTAAAGTAACATCACTGTAGAAAGTGACAATAACAATTTAAAAAATAGACTGTAAAGTATAACCAAGTTTGAGAGGGAAAAAAGTGAAAAAAAGAGTGAAATAGTTTTTTAAAAAGTGTTAACTAGAGGTTGATTTAGATTATATCCAAAATTAATACCCAACATTAAAATATTAAGAATCATTTACTTTATTATGCAATTTCATATCCTCAGTCTCAAAACCTACCCATTTTAAGACAAATGATTGCTTTGTACTAATTAGAGTCTAAGAAAGGCTTCTAATTTAAATAGACTGTCTAAAATTCCAAGGCCTATTTAAAAAAATTTCTAGACACTGTAGCAGTAATATTTTTGAGGGATTGGATCATAGCAAATGTGATTAGTTTGAACCATAGTTAAACAGTGTCCAGTAAAACAATGACTTTGGTTATCTAGAAACTCTAAATAAAATTCCAATGACAAAATACATGATAAAAATGATGTGATGTTTTTATTATGATGTATTCTATTAAATTATTTAAAGTCTTTTACTATGAGTTAAATCTATAAAGACTAGTAATGTATCAGCTTCAGGAATATACTATGCAGAGAAAAGATCATGACTATTTACAGATGTTAAATGATAACAAATTATTCCAGGCTTTTAAATAATAGTTTCACTTCACTTCACCATGATACTATGATGGGTCATTAGTTATGTATTAATTATATAACTCCAATAAGTATAAAAGTGTTTTAATACCATATCCCTCTTTAAGTACAAGCACAAATATGTCATTTTTCTGTGGATTAGAAGATAAAGTATAAAATTTCTGCTCTGTGTATTTCAGATTGGTAAAACAAAGCAACTATATAGATTAAAAACCTAATCACCAAGTTTTTGACATGGCAGAATCTGTTGGTAATATTAAGCAAAGACATATGAATGTGCCATAAAACACATGCAACAAAACTCATACAAAATAGAAATTAGCTGTAAAGAATAGGAGTATATACACATATATTGTAGAAGCACAAGGATGATTGACAAAAGTGAAGTGTGTTTTATCAAGAGAAAAGCTAATAAAATGGAAGCTATCATTAAAAACAAGTTTTAAAAACGTCACTGGTTTTCAATCCCACATGGGAACTAAAACACCTTTAAATTTTAAATCTCTTTTGTTCTGTTAACTAGCAGCACTGGGAAAATAATACATCTATACTATATAGTCAGAGCGGGTAACAGGATACTAATTTTAAACAACAGAAAGTAAGATGGAGATCGATGCACTGTAATTACTTTGGATAGGCTAAAAGTAGACAGTCTCTGTAAATAGATATCCATATTATCCATTTATTTTTTCAGAATTCTACTTTAAACGTACTAAAGCTAAACTGACTGGTCAGAAGCTTTTCTTAATTGTCTCTGACATCCAGGTAAACCAAAGCATATGAACAGGCCGTGGTTTTTGAGTTCTTATTACAGCCTCAATTATGTGTTAGTCAGCTCAAGCACCCATTATGTACTCAATAATAGGTATGACACAGTTAAGAACATCAGCAACACTATAAGCAGGCAGGCACAGACAACCTGCTTAAACTTATTTTTCTGGTGTTAACATTCTTAAAAAGCATGGAAAGTAGAAACTTTATAATGTCTTCCTCATTAAACCTTACAGTAGCACTCTACTAGATATCTTTACCTCTATTTATAGCCGTGCAGAGTAATACTGTCTTGAGAAATGACAGCACAGTATCTTACATGGAAAGGAAATGTGGGATGCCATAGTGGGGATGAATTTCTAATTGCCAGTGATTATTGTGAATATAACAATATTTTCCTGAACATTAAAGTCTCTGTGGAGGGTAGCTAGAGTTAAAAAGGAGGAGGGGGGAAGCTTGTCTTGAAACTTTAAAATTGCATTCGTGTACATGATGATGTAACAAAGTACACAAAAGAAAAAACTTTTTAATTGCTTTAAAAAAAAAAATTAAGGGAAGCCGCTGATCCTCAGGAAGACACGAGGTTGCCTACTGAAGCATTTATAGAGTCCGATGCTTCTTCAAAACTGGTTACAATCATTAGCACAGCAAACCCTTGTGAGGTAAGTGTATTATTATCTGTGGTTCATAAATGAAAAAGCTGAGGCACTGACTAAGTCACTTGCCTAACGAGAATGAGTCAACGTCAAGAGTCATAGTTGACCTGGCCTAACGACTCCTGACCGTCAGTCCAGGGCTTAGTCAGCGGGGGCCGGAGTGGCTTCCCTGGCTGGCACCTGGACTTGGGCTGTTTCCGTTCACGTTAAAGCAGAACAGTGGAAGCGAGAGGACACAACTTGCAAATCATTTTTACTTCCACGCAAGATCTAACTCTAAGGTCTTAATTTCAGGAGTCGGAACAGGAAAAGCTGTCGGGTGCACTCCCCCTCCCCCAACCCGTGGCAAGTGGGTACAGTGGGCGGTGCCGCCACCCCGTTCGCAGTGATGGCGATGAGTGACCACCAGTGCTAGCGGCGCCAAGGGGCCGGCGAGGGTTGACTGCTCACACAGCTATCCTCCATCGCCAACTCTTTGTAAAACTAAGAGAAAATGGTGAGAAGTCAAAAGAAAATTAAATAAGCACACAGGCAACTCGTCCTAGGACCTCAACTAAGCAAATGAAGCCTTATTGAGCGTGCTGAGGCTTCGGTACCCAACCTTCCAGGGAAGATGGGAGGACAGGGCGACGAAGGGCACAGGAGGCATGCCTGGCAGTAAGTGCGACAGCATCTATCCAGGCGGAAGAGCAGGGCACTGAAAACCACCCTGCAGAACGCGAGTGTCCGCAGCGCCGAGAACCGCGAACCGTACCCATCGACCACGTGACCAGTTCTTTTTTTTTTTTTAACTTCTTTGCCTTAAAGAAAAAAAAAAAAAAAAAAGGGAGAGACTTCACTTCCCAGAAGCCTCTCGTTAAACACGCAGCCGCAGTCTTGCGCAGGCGCCGCCAGGGCCAAACGGACACGTCCGTCACGTGAACAGCAGCCGGCCAATCCGGTTTGAATCTCCTTTTTTTCCTCTCACCCCCCCCTTCAGGAGCGGTTGTGCGAGCAGATCGATCTAAGATGGCGACTGTGGAACCGGTGAGTATTGCCTTTGGCCCCCACCCCCACCGGTCCCCGCGCTCCGTCTCCCTTCGGACTGGGGGACCCCGCGGGACGGCGTTCCCGGCGCGCATGCTACCCCTTGCCGCCCCCTCCCCCTCTTCTTGGGCCTGACCTCCCCGCGGACAACTGGGGGCGCCCCGGAGGTTGGCCGCTACGGCGTGTGGAGCACACGTTCTGGTGGGGGCCCGAGAGCTCGGGGAGAGAAGTGGGGGAGGGGCGGCGCGGCGCCTCCGGCAGAGCCTTGAGGGGGCCACGAGGATGGAGGGTGTTCGGGGCCCTGGGCTAGGGTGGTGGGAATTGTGCTTTCGGGATAGGAGGGCGCAGGGCCGGCTCCGAGCAGGCGTCGGGATCCGCAGGGACGGTGGGCGGCGAGCCGGCCTGGAATGAGATGGAGGAGGGAGCCCCGGGGCAGCCTTTCCCTCTCTCCCTCCCGAGCCTCTATCCAGCCCAGGGACTCGGGTGCGGCGCGCGTGCCGGGGTTCATTGGACGGGTGGGCCGGGAGGCCGGTGGGCGCGCGTTGCCAGAGGGTGGGTTGGGCGGGAGTGGTGCCGCGGCACGCGCGGAGAAGCTGCGACCTCGCCGCGGGGAGCCGAGAGGGGCGAGCGCATGTTACTCCAGCGCGTCGGAGAGTTGCCGGGGTTGGCGGCAGGGGAGGCGAGAAAGGTCTGGGGTGGGGAGGAGAACCCCGTGCCGCGCGGTAAACATCTGAGAGGAGGATGAAAGGGCGGAGGGGGGTGGTTAGAAGGGGGACCACATTGTCCTCGCCCCTCCGTGCTCGAGACCGGGCTGTCATGGAGGAGGGAAGGGGGAGGAGCGAGGCCTACGGAGAGCTGCTGCCGGTCTGGTTGCCGGCGGGACCTGCTGCATTTCTCACGCGCCTGTCTTCCATTCATTCATCCTTTCCGCGCTGTGCGCACGCCTCAGAGAATGCGACTGGGTCTAGATCCGTCTGTTCTTCCGAGTCTTTATCGTCTGGAAGATTTCACAGACGCAGTTTATTGGAAATAGAAACTTAACTTTTCAAGTTAATTTTCCATTTGATTCTCTCTTTATCCGTTCTACTGGCTTCCCTCCCATTTTAGGTATCATCTTAAACTTCTTTGAAGCAAGTTGATCCCAGAGTACAAAGTTGATTGTTACCGTTCAAAGGAGAGAGTATCTTTGACATAGTTTGGTTTTGCCGGCACTGGCTCACTGAAACTTCTAGGCCTATGTTGCCGTTTTAGGAATGTCGCATCTAAGTGATAATTTAGAGGCGTAATACATTCGCCAGTAAACCTTTGATACTCTGGAACCAATTCCAGACCTTCGTTGCCAGATGTTTTCGTGTATCTTTAATGGTAGTTTGTGATTTTGATAATGGCTTCCCAGTTTGCTTTGACTCTTTTTAAAGATTTCTATAACTACTTTGAAAACTAGGTATGGAAACGTCTGTAGAATACAAAAATACTTACTTTTCATTACATTGATGTAAACTATCCTTAGCTTACTGTCGGAGTTTAAGGCAGAAAGCTTGGTTATTTCTTTTATTGGTACCAGTATGTGTTTATTTTCCTGGAAATTAGAATGACTACAGAATTCACTTTAAGTTGCTGATACAATTAACTGATTTTTAGAACATTAATGTTAAATAGCTAAACGATGAATATGTAAAACCTTTAACTTAAAACCCTTTAATGGGCTATGATACTACTTACATCTGATCAACTCTCTTGCCCTCTGTGCTAGCATCAGTTAAAAACACTATAGCTGGTCATAGGGGCAAGGCTAAACGCTCTAAACAAAACAATAATGTATTCTCTGAAGTTTCAGTAACATTTAGGTCCTTTGGGTTTTGCGAAGCTATGCTGTTTTGTTTCAACAGCAGGGAACAAAACTACAAAGTGTTGAAGGAGTGTATTTAGTCAGTAAATATTTATAGCCCTGGATATTTTTAGGAGCTTGTACCAGGTGTTCTTGAGGATACAAATTATACAAAATGGGATTCTATACCTTGTTCAGTGTAAACTTTTAGAAGCTTAATTTCTAATGATCCTGGTCAGTGATAAAGTATAGTATTCCTTCTAGTTGTTGACCCTTGGGAGATTTGAATACTGCATTTAAATTTGGGGAGTAGGGAACCTAAAAATCTGGTTTGTGAAAGTCGAAAGCCAGATTGAAACTATAGTAGTTTGAGGATGCCTGTAAAATACTTTAAAGGATTCATTTTTAGTGTAAAAATGTGATTTAAAATTTTTTTTTTTTTTTTTTAGTATTTTTAATGTACCCTTGTCTGCAGATTAGTCATTTAGAATTCTTTTTGGCAATTTTAAATAGTGGCTTTTTTTTTTTTTTTTTTTTTTTAAGCAACTGATTAGTATTTATTGCAATTGAAGTATCCCTGTAAAAGCCTACAAAAAAGTTATTTATTCATTGACATTTCAGTTAGCTTGTGAGTTTCCTTATTCTTTTTTTGCTGGGCATAATCATAAGCACCTAAAGAGTCATAGGTTTTTTCTCCTTGTCCCACCTTGGTAGGCATTCGGGGAATGTTTGTCTCTGAAAGTTACGTAAAATATCAGTCGTTTTCAATTTGGTATTATGTGATTATCGAGCGTGTGTGTGTGAGATCAGTTAAATTAAGATGTGCCTTACACGGAATCTAAAAAAATGATTAAAATGAACTTACTTTCAAAACAGGAATAGACTCGCAGACACAGAAAACAAATTTATGGTTACCAAAGGGGAAAGGGAGGAGAAAGGGATAAATTAGGAGTTTGGGATTAACAGAAACACACCAGGATATATAAAATAGAGCACAGGGACCTGCTTTATAACACAGGGAACTATATTTGGTACCTTGTAATAACTATAATGAAAAAGAAGGTAAATATATATGTGTCTTTGTGTGTATATTTTTAAAACTGTATATCTCAGTATACTTCAAATTAGCACAACTTTGTAAATCAACTATACTTCCAAAAAAAAAAAAAAACAACCCACGACAGAACACATGGACACACAGAAGGATACTGGATGATACTAAATTTGTTAAGAAGTTTGGTGGGCAAATTAAAGGAACCACTTATCTCATAACAGGTACTGTTGGAAAATTTTGAACAATACTCTCCTGTTACTCTGTTGGCATTTGAATTGTGGCCAGGTCAGAATTAGAGCTTGTGAGTAGATCAAAGTTAGACTTAATATCAGTTGATAAAAATGGCAGGCCATCTTGCCTCCAGTGGGTCATTGTTTTGGTAGCTTTTATCTTCATTCTGTTTTCTTCATTATTGGGTTGTTTTTTGACTTGCAATTCTTTCAAAGATAAGAGATTTTTATTTCCTTAGTTAAACTGAAGGTATATAGTTTTACTTGCTTTTACAATGTATCTTTTGAATTTTTTAAAACTATACCTTAGTTTCATAGTTGGAATCCACTTGGACAGTTAGCTAATCTAATGTTTCCTTTTTTATCCCTTAGAAACATGTTTTGCAAAGAGTTAATAAAAAGTAAATCTTAAATTCATGTGACAAATATGTTATATAATGCCATGTTTTTTGCTAAACAAAGACTGTTGACAAGCAAACCTTCGTTTTAATATGCATGTTTTTCCTTTAAGAAAACATAGTGTTATGAGAGTCCATTCACCGGCCAAAGAAATTTGGTTCTAGTGTTTATATTTTACATTTTACTTTGTTTTTTACTCTGAATTCATATTATGCCTAATTATTTGACTTAGAGAAGTCCAGCTTAGAAACAGACATAGTCTGCACTCCAAAGCTGCAGAGAATAAAATGTTTAATGAATTATGTAACCATAATCCAGTTTGGATAGAAAATTCTACACACAAAAAATTTTTGTTAAATATTCTATTGAATTTATATAAGATTAAGAATATAGAAGTACCTGCAGTCCTGGATGTAACAAGGAACCAGTGAAGTAGTTGTTATAGCAATGATAATTTCTTCCTTTCCTTCTCTGCTTCTATTAGAAATTTTCTTGCTGTTTTGGAGTTGCTCCATCTTTGTCATAGAGAATTTTTTGAGAAGTGGAAATGAGCCTGAATTACAATCTTAATTTTAATATCTATGTTGAAACCTTGAAATTTCTAAAGCTAGCTGGAAAATGGGAATAAGTATAGTGATTTTGATTTTCAAATAACAATATTTAGAGATGACAATTTGTCGCTTATGAAGAACTAGATAAAGTTAATATTCCATTGATGTACTGCATGCAGGTGTATTCATGCATGGGTATGCTTACCTTTTCCTCTCTTTGCTAGGAGATTCACATAGCTGACTTTATTTTTATCTTTTCTTTGTCATTATTCAGAAATACAAAGCTTATGACCTATAAATGATTAATACTCTTCCCACTCTTTACAGTAAAAATGGTAGTGTTTTAAAAGTTCCATATGTGTCTAGAGAAAAAAGATGACTTTTATTTCTTAAGTACTATGTAGTCATTTCTAGTCTCTTACTTCTAGAACCTGAGAATGTGATAAAAAAAAAATAAGATTTTTTTTCCCCCAGTTAGAACTTCTGATACATCTTTCATAGAAACAATGGGAAGCTGTAGTTTTTGCTCACTGTGTTCACTAAGAGTCTGTGGACTATAACAGATCTAACCAGCTTTGCATTTCTAGGGCTACAGATTTAAAGTTCTAAGCAACTGACTTAATAGAAATTTTCTTTTAAATATAGTCTGTAATAGTGAATTTTAATGTAAGCAGTCTTTATAGCTTAATAATAGTTAACACATCAGGCATCTTACTAAGTGCTTTACATATATTCATTTAATTTTTAGCAGCCTTATGAGGTAGGTATTATTATTTCACAGATAAGGAAACCAAGGCACAGAGAAATGAAGTAACTGTGTGACTAACTTGCCCAAGATCGCACAGCTAAAGTGGTGGGGTGGAGTTCAAACTAAAGCAGCCAAGTTCCAGAGTTTGTTAAATATGACACTGTCTTTCCAAGAGGCATGTAGTGTGTGTTCCTTGTGTGACTTGGAAAGATTAATTTGATAAACTTAATAGATACTTTGCTAAAGCTCTAAAAGAAAATATTTGGAGGTTTGTTTTTAGTTTCTTTTGTCCTGCAGTGTTTGCTGATATCCAAGGTATAGAATCTTAATAAAATAGCAACATTGTGTCGAAAGTCTAAGGACTAAACAAGTTAGTTATACTGTTCATTCTTCAGTAAATGGTCTAGGACTTTGTGGGTTGATTTCTAAAGAAAGTGAATGATCTCTTCCCTTCTCCCCCTTCTCATTTGATTTCTGGACCTTGTCAATTCAAATGATTTGACAGGTGAAATATTTTGCTAGTGGAAACAGTGTAGTAAAATTTTTTAAAAATTGGTAAATATGGCATCTATTCTCAACTACCTTTGTACTTTTAGTAATTTTGGTGAAAGGTCTGGCAAAGAGTTAAGCAGTTGTTTTGAAAAAGTTTCAGTTCTAATATGTTACTCATCTTAAAAGCTGAATTATTTGGAGGAGGTGGTAGTAATAAGACTAAGATTTCTCTGAGTGATCTTTGAAGTAAATTCTTTGCAGTAATCTATAAAGCTAAAATGTCTTTAGTTGTGTATTTTAAACTTGTTACTGTAAAATGCTGTGCTTATTATAATGACAGCCAATAAGATTTTAGTATTTATGTGAACTAAAAAATTGTTATAAAAAATTCTTATGTGATTTTCCATGGGTCATCTTTGGATAACAGTTTATGTAACCACAAAGTCTGATAACTTAAAGTATTAACTAAGGCAAGACATATTTCAGTAGAGAGAAAATGCACATCTTTTTCTTGTAGTTTTAAAAAAATTTAATGTTGTGGGATAAATACTTTTTATTGGTGAAAAATTCACATTTCAAGTAACTAAAAAAAAAAAATTCTGCCAGGGTCACATAGTTCCTAAGTGAGAGTGCTGGAACTCAAACCCTGGTTCTGCGTACAAGCTTTATTACTACACTTAGAAAAAAGAAACTGAAATTCAGCCAACACTCAGAAGTCCAACTCTTTACCTTCAGGAAAAACTCTTACCTTAAGGATAGAATTGATTCATAGATTGCGCAGAAATAAACCTAAAATCAAATCTGAAAGGATGTATGGGTGGTCGCATGATAGGATTTATGAGTGATACAATTAATTTTTTTGTTTTGAATTTGAACAACTTGTATTCTCAAACAGTATTTAGTAAAATCACCTTTGGATCTTGATTTATAATTAATGCTATTTTAGCTTTTTTAATTACTTTTTCCTTAAAGGTGATGGATCCTTTTAGCAGTCTGCTGGAGCTTGTGACCTCATTATCAGAATATGGTTTTTAAATGCATTAAATAAACTATTAATACTTAGGATTACAAAGGAAAATAATTGAAGTACAGTGAGGATTAAAAGCGTTAAATGAAACATTAAGGATGCTGCCTGGCACAGGCCAAGTCCTGTTGTCTTACTGGTGTGAAAAACCTATCTCCTGTTCTTTCCAACCACCTAGTTCTCTCCAAAGCATTCAGATGTTAACTGGCTTATTTGAGGATTCTTCTGAAAAAATGCTGTCCAGGAGAACTTTCTGTGATGGTCAGAGTGTTCTGTATTTGTGCTTCCAATACAGTAGCCACTAGCTGCACTGTTGAGCCCTTGAAATAAAACTAATCCAACAAAGAAATTATTTTTAAACTTTAAATGTAATTTTTAATTACTTGTAATCTAATTCCATATGTAGTAAATGGATACTGAATTGGACAGTGGCTCTAGAATCTAGATATATTCTGGTATATAAAAACACATATTGTATTGCACCTTTATAAGGAATAACTGGATACAACAAATGCCAGTTTGGTTGGGCAAGTTATTGTTTAATTCTAGGAAGACATCTTTCTAATTTTTCTTCTGTATTCAACTTGCAAAGATAATTATTTGGTCTTGACAAAACTGTCATATGACCTTGTTTTGCTGTTTAAGAAAACGTGTGTGTGAATAGACAGTTGTTGTTTACATTGTCCACAAATCAATTTTTGTACAAAAGAGTATACGAGGTTTTCTCAGGCTGTTACCATCCAGATGGATCACTTTTAGGGGCAACCGGCATGGTCAGGTGGTCAGTTCATATCTTTCTGTGGAAATGTGTATATTCAGTGTCCCTCCCACCCCCACCCTGGATTTCCATCCAAGGATTCAATCAACTGGATCAAATTTCAGAGGGTTCTCTGTGCTGTGCCATTTTATTTAAGGCACTTGAACATCTGTAGATTTTGGTATCTTATGGTGTCCTGGAACCAATCTGCCACAGATACTGAAGTGTGTGTGTGTGTGTATATATATATATATGTGTGTGTGTGTGTGTGTGTATATATATATATATATATATATATGCTAAATTATATATATACACACAAGCAAATGTGATATTGACCCTTGAACAACCTTGATTGCAAATGTGGGGCTCCACTTATGTATGAATTTTTTTTCACTAAATGCATTCTATGATACTACATGATCTGCAGTTGTTTGAGTCCGCAAATGCTAGGTTTTGGATGAGAAGGGCTGACTGTAAAGTTGTGTGTGGATTTTTGACTGTATAGTGTCAGTACCCTTAACCGCTACATTGTTAAAGGATCAACTGTACATTCTTTACAAAAAATAAGTGGTAGCCAACTCCATACACTATTCTGGCCTCTTGTGTTTTTCTTTTATGTCTTTTAGAGCATTTCATATCAACAATCAAGTTTTCATTTTTTTTTTTTCTGATGATATATATTACATGGTTTGATCTTAAAACATATTATTTCTATGTTGATGAACACTTCCTGGGGTCCAATTAAGGCATATAAGTATATCAAAGTTTATTATCCTGAATTGATTTTAAGAGGGAATGTGATTGTTAATCTGGGGATGAATTATAGTACTGTTTGTGTTTATTGGTTTGACTGTGTTATCCATACCAGATGAACTGAGGACTAGGTGATAAATTGCAGATGGTGATTGCAGCCATGAAATTAAAAGACGCTTACTCCTTGGAAGGAAGGTTATGACCAACCTAGATAGCATATTAAAAAGCAGAGACGTTACTTTGCCAACAAAGGTCCGTTTAGTCAAGGCTATCGTTTCTCCAGTGGTCATGTGTGGATGTGAGAGTTGGACTGTGAAGAAAGCTGAGCGCTGAAAAATTGATGCTTTTGAACTGTGGTGTTGAAGACTCTTGAGAGTCCCTTGGAATGCAAGGAGATCCAACCAGTCCATCCTAAAGGACATCAGTCCTGGGTGTTCATTGGAAGGACTGATGCTGAAGCTGAAACTCCAATACTTTGGCCACCTCATGCGAAGAGTTGACTCATTGGAAAAGACCCTGATGCGGGGAGGGATTGGGGGCAGGAGGAGAAGGGGACGACAGAGGATGAGATGGCTGGATGGCATCACCGACTCGATGGGCGTGAGTTTGAGTAAACTCCAGGAGTTGGTGATGGACAGGGAGGCCTGGTGTGCTGCGATTCATGGGGTCGCAAAGAGTCAGACACGCCTGAGCAACTGAACTGAACTGAACTGAGGTGATAAATTGAACAGTTAGAAAGATTTGTAACTACTGTAATTATTTGAGAAAAGCAGTGGAAAATTCAAAGATGTGAAAGATTGTTAGAGTTATGCTATCTATAAAGAATCATACCTCCCTGTATCCATGTAGCCATACTTTTGACTAGTCTACAGCTCCCCTCCTGTGGTACACACACATCCCACCCTACGTCCCATCCCCAGTTTAGCCATGTAACTTACTTTGGAATTCCAACCATTTGCTAGTTAAGTGCTGTGATGAATAATTCTTATCTGTACTATTCTATACATGAGGTGGTATATCTGTAGGGTGAATGTTTTGGCAACAAATTGAAAATTTAAAAACTCATAAAATAAAGCACTTCTGTTACTGTCATTGGCTATCAGGCTACAATTTTTTTCTTTTTAGAACTCCTTTCTAACTGAGATATTTATATGTAGAAAAAGTATACCCGTGTCTGTAAGTTTTAGAGTAATAAACTGAAGACCCGTCCTGTAAGACATCATTGTGCTTCCGCGTTGTACCCCATGGTTACACTTTCATTTCTCTGCCTCCTCACCTACTCACTAACCTGACTTTCATGTTAATCATTTCCTTGATTTTTTTTGAACAGTCTAATTATCTTTAGAGTTTAATATCCAGTCTGTGTATCTTTCAGCTTTTTTAATTTTGAAAAACTAAAAACTTAGATGATGTATAAAGAAAGCACAGTATTGCTGCTGTAACTGAACACACCTTCTGGGTTACAGCTTGGTTTCAACTTCCTGAAATTTCTACTAGAGCCCTTCTTGGGAAAACCAACGGGTGAGATTATGTTCTGGGAAACACAGGACTCTATAGTTACCTGGTGGGGCTGTGAAATGGGCCAGGCGGAGAAACTTCAGTTAAGAAAGAGGTCTCTTGGAGTGAGTTGTTCTGTATTTAAGATCAACAAAATATAATTTTGGTGTCAAATTCTTAGCTGTTCCAGGGAGCAGGGCACAGAAGAGGGAAAAGGGAGCTTTGTTAGCATATGTGTATGTAAACACCCAGGCCAGACAACATGTCAATCTGTTTTTAGTAGAAGGTAGAATAGTAAGCCCTTTGGTCATAACAGATGCAAAATGAATGTAGCCAGAATCACATTGCTCCAGTCTAGACTGTTGCTCTCTATATCTGGTGCACACCTGTCTTGCTTGGATCCCTTTAGACTGTGTTTCTGATTTGCTGTCTTGACTTCTGTGTTGCACCCCTCTGTTTGCTGTATCTCTTTTCTTCCTCTGATTATGGTTACTTGTTTCACTATGGTGGATCACATCTTCCAGAAGATTTTTGAGAAAAGTTGCATGAGAAAGAGTTTTGAAACCATGCATATTGAACATGTAGTTTGGGTGTAGCCTTTTCTTCAGAATTTTTAAGTCCCATGGTAATTTTCTCTTATAATTGTTTAATTCAGGAATTATTCTGATGGCGTTTTTTTTTTGTTTGTTTTTTTGTTTTTTTTTTAACGTGACCAGTTCCCTTTCCATTCCCTAGAAATTTGTCAAGTTTCCTTGTCCCCATTTCACAGTGACATACTTTAGTGTGAATATTGTCTGTTGTGCTGGGTACTCATTGAACTTTTTAAATATAGCAACTTATATCCATCTCTTCTGAGAGATCTGTTGGTGATTTTCCTATCCCCATTTTTCCTCTTTGAAACAGTTAATTATATATTGGAGTCACTGAGTCGTTCATGTCTGCATGCTCTGACATGCTCTTGTGTGCTCTCTAAACTAAATCTAAATTTTGCTCTCATTTCCCATCTCTTTTTGTTTTGTTTTCTGTGCGTGCTGAGTTGCTTCAGTTGTGTCCGACTCTTTGCTACCCCATGTACTGTAGCCTGCAAGGTTCCTCTATCCATGGGATTCTCCAGGCAAGAATACTGGAGTGGATTGCCATTTCCATCTCCAGGGGATCTTCCCAATCCAGGAATCGAACACCAGTCTCCTGCATTGCATGCGGATTCTTTACCATCTGAGCCACCAGGGAAGCCCTGAAATGGAAGTAGAGGCGTAAAACATGAGATTCTCATCCTTACTCATAATAAGTGAAATCTGAATTAAAACTACGCTGAGATACCATTTTTCTATCATTAAATGGGGAAACTCTGAAATATAATTTTTATTGTACCCATATATCCAGTCCAGTGATAGTGGGTTGCCATGCCTCTCCTCCAAGGGATCTTCCCAATCCAGCAATTGAAACTGCATCTGTTGTGTCTCCTGCATTGGCAGGCAGGTTCTTTACCACTTCCAACCTTTTCTGTCTCATAATTTAAATTTCCAGATGTTCTCTCTTTCTCTGATCTTCTGAATGCTCATTTTCATAGCTTCCTGGAATAATTGTATGTGTGCACAATCTGAACTTTTGGAGGACATACATAGGTACATATTTTTAAAGGCATGATCTATCCCTGGCTATCTTCTCCAAGTTGCTTTTTTTCTTTTTATTCTTGAACTCATGGCAGCAATCCTAGGGACTTGGTGTGGTTGGGTGAGGTTGGGGATGGAGAGACCTAGTTATTTCCAAAACAGCTTTCACTGGATTCTTTTTATTTATTTATTTTTGGCTATGCTGGGTCTTTGTTGCTGCACATGGCCTTTCTCTAGTGGCGGTGAGTGGGGGCTGCTCTTCGTTGTGGTGTGCAGGCTACTCGTTGAGGTCGCTTCTCTTGTGGACCACAGGCTCTATAGGCGCACAGGCTTCAGTAGTTAGGGTACACAGTTGCCACATGGCATGTGGGGTCTCCCCGGACCAGAGATTGAACCGGTGTTCATGCATTGCAAGGCAGATTCTTAACCATTGGGCAACCAGGAAACCCTCACCAAATTCTTTTTAATTTACTCCCTTCACTGCAAGTTATAAAGGTGCTGCCAGGAGACTTTAAGGTGTGTATTGATAGTTACCACTTGTCCATCTACATTCCACTTTTCTTTCTTTTTTTCCCCTGCTCTCCCCATCCATGATTCTGGACCACCTTCTTGTTTTTGTTTTTGTTTTTAATTCACTGTGGTTTTAGTGCAGTTTTGACTAGGAACAAAATAAGAATCATTTATTTATTCAAACATTTAAGTGCCTATCATGTGCCACGCACTCTTGAGTGCTTAACCCAGCTCTACCTTAACCTACGAGATACTGGATTACTGAATAGAAATGAAATAAAGAACTAATACTTATGACATTTTAAAAGTAACTTATTGCATTCTGATTATAGAATAGTGTTAACAGTTTTTCTGTATAACTAGGCCAAAGATGCCAGGAATAATAACAAACCTAGGACGTTCTTTGCAGCAATCATATACTCAAATGCCAGAGTCTTGAAGTGCCTAGAAATTATAAATCCTAGCAGTTTGCAGGATTCATAAATAAAGTGAGAAATACAGTAGAGGACTTTAATAAGTGAAGAGTCATAATTTGCTTTTCAAAGAGTTACTATTGGAAAGATGGTGATTTTTCTTAAAGTTAATGTGTACATTCTGTATAAACTGAATCAAAATATTTGCTAGTGCAGTGAAAGCTACACTTGATGCTGGGGTTCACAAGCTGGCCTTAGGGCTGCTTTTTTGTGTGGCCTGCTAACTAAGAATGGTTTTTATTTCACAAGATTGTAAAACAAAAACAATGAATAAGTGATCAGATTCCCAGTCTAAAATATTTACTCTCTGGCCATTTAAAGAAAAAGTTTATAAGTTTATTTGAAAGACTAAACAAATGAGAATGGCAGTAAATTTTGGAAAGGAGGAGAAAAGGGGAAACAAGAATGTCCCCTGCGAGGAGAAACATTCGACAAAGGTACTTTTAAAAATGTGATGTTGGTGCAAGTAGGGACAAGGATCTCTGGAACAGACTTAGCATTCCAGAAGTAGACACTATATGTATTTGGGCTTCAGTATTAATTTTGTCATAATAAATTTGGAACATTTAGATATGTATGAAGAAAAAAATCATCTGTAATCCTAACAGTATGTTCTCTGGTTAATATTTTGGTGTACTTGTTTGTGGACTCCCCCCCCCCGCCAACCATGTCTCTCTTTGTGCCTTTTCCTTTAACCTTTTTTAGAGCAATTTTAGGTTCACTACAAAATTTTTTTTTGAATTTTATTTATTTCACTACAAAATTGAAAGGAAGGTCCGAAGGGTTCTGACGGATCTCCTGCCCCGACAGGCACAGTCTCCCCCGCAGTCAACCTTCCACACCAGAATGGTACATTCGTTAACATTGGATGAACCTACATTGACACATCATTAGTACCCGAAGACTGTAATTGACATCAGGGTTCACTTTTACTGTTGCACATTCTGTTTGGTCTGGACACTTGACATAACCCATTTACCATTATAGTTTTATACAGATGGTTTCACTGCCTAAAAGTCTTCTGCTTATCCCTCCCTCCTCCACAACCCTTAGCAACTACAAATCTTTTTACTATCCTTTGTCTTTGCCAGAAATATAGTTGTTATCATATAGTTAAACAGTATGTACCCTTTAAGTATCCTTTCACTTAATAATATGCATTTAAGATTCCTCCATACCTTTTCACAGCTTGATAGCTTGTTTTCTTATTGTAGAATAATATTCCATTGTCTGGAGACACCACAATATATTTGGTACTTGTTAAATTAAAAAAGTGACTCCCAGCCCCCTAAAAGTAGAATTCTCTGTTTATTTAGTCCTGAATTCTTTTCTGCATTTATGTTAGCACTTTAAAATGATTTTTCCAAGCTAGTTCATATATCATAAACACTGATTTATCTGTTAAACCTGTATCTTTTTTGCCTCTACTTTTGCTTACTAATATAAAATATATAAAGCTCCTATTATCCTGAGAGTTCCTTTGAATAAATACAGAATTAAAAGTATAACTGGGCTAAAGATTATAGATGTTTTTATATTTGGAAGTTTGGATGGTTCATTCAGTGAAAGGATATAACCATACTCTCTAAACCTGGGGACATTTGAAACAGTGGCTGCAGTACCTGGTTTTTTAGTTTTTAAAGAAATACAGGTTGACTTCTTTGGAAAGATGATTCAGATACTCAGAGAATATAAGGATAAATCTAATATTCTTACTAAAACCATAGTTTTAGTAAGTAATTTTAACGTTGAAATTTAAAATTTTAACATTTAGCATTCAGTTCAGTTGCTCAGTCATGTTTGACTCTTTGCAACCACATGGACTGCAGCACGCCAGGCCTCCCTGTCCATCACCAACTCCTGGAGTTTACTCAAAGCTATACCCCCTTGCTATTTAGCATTATAGAACTTAAAACTAATGCATGGAATTTAAAAAGAATTCAACTGCTTGTTTAACTGTGACATGTTAAAATTGATTATTTAAACTAACATTTAATCAGTATTGTTGCATTTAAGTTACGCTTTTCAAATTAAAAGAAACTTTAAAAAAATGTTTTACCTATTTTTTGCTGTGCTGGATTCTCATTGCTGTGTGCGGGCTTTCTTTAGTTGCAATTTGTGAGGGCTCCTCTAGTTGCAGTGCTCGGGCTTCTTGCAGTGGCTACTCTTGTTCTAGGGTGTGCATACTCAGGCTCAGTAGTTGTAGCCCATGATCTCTAGAGCTTGGGCTCTCAGTAGTTGTGGCACATGGATTGAGTTGCCCCGTGAGATGTGAAGTCTTCCTAGACTAGAGATAGAACCCGTGTTTACCGATGGCAGGTAGATCCCCAGTGAAGTCCAGGAATGAAGTTTAAAAGAAGCAGTAGTTAAATTCTTTACAATGTTTGCCTTCCAAATTATAATTATAAAACTTTAAAGAATGAATGAAATATAAATTATTACCTTACTGGAACCAGTATAATTTTGTGCAGTGTAGGTGCTTGTCCTAACATTTTAATATTACTGATTTATTTGAAGCACTAATTTTTACTTTTATATAATGTTCAACTTATATAAATTTCTCCATAGTTACTTTAAAATTAGTCTTGAATTGAGAGATTGGTATTAACGTATACACTACTATGTATAAAATAGATAACTAGTGAGAAACTACTGAATAACACAGGAAATTCATTGCTCTTTGACAACTTGATTGGGAAGGAAATCCAAGAGAGGATATATATGTATATGTGTAGCTGATTCTGCTTATATGTATACATATATCCCTTCTCTTTTAGACAAATTTTATTTTCTTGGGCTCCAAAATCACTGTGGATGGTGACTGCAGCCATAAAATTAAAAGATGCTTGCTGTTTGGAAGGAAAGCTGTAACAAACATAGACAGCGTATTAAAAAGCAAAAACATCACTTTGCTGACAAAGATTCGTATAGTCAAAGCCGTGGTTTTCCCAGTAGTCATGTATGGATATGAGACTTGGATCATAGTGAAGACTGAAAGTGAAAATCGCTCAGTCACGTCCAACTCTTTGCGACCCCATGGACTCTCTTTGACAGTCCATGGGATTCTCCAGGCCAGAATACTGGGGTGGGTAGCTGTTTCCTTCTCCAGGAGAGCTTCCCAACTCAGGGATCGAACCCAGGTCTTCCATATTGCAGGCAGGTTCTTTACCAGCTGAGCCTCCAGGGAAGCCCTGAAGGCTGAGCACTGAAGAATTGATGCTTTCAAATTGTGCTGGAGAAGACTCTTGAGAGTCCTTTGGACTGCAAGGAGATCAAACAAGTCAATCCAAAAAGACATCAACCCTGAATATTTATTGGAAGGACTGATGCTGAAGCTTCAATACTTCGGCCACCTGATGTAACGGGCTGACTCATTTGGAAAAGACACTGATCCTAGGAAAGATTGAAGGCAGAAGAGGAAGAGAGTGACAAAGGATGAGATGGTTAGATGGCATCACCGACTCAATGGACATGAGTTTGAACAAACTCAAGGAGATTGTGAAGGACAAGGAAGCCTGGCATGCTGCAGTTCATGGGGTTGCAAAAAATCAGACATGACTTAGCAACTGAACAACGCAACTATAGTTGATTAACTTTGCTTCAGAGCAGAAGTTAACACAACATTGTGTGTTTTATACTCCAGTAAAAACTAAAAAGAATATATGAGTCTTCTGGTGGCCTTTGGTTTAAGTAGCATTCACATTTAAATTTTATTATTAACCTTATTCTAGATCATACATGTTTGTTATTTCTTTTGTCTTTACCACACTTTCTGAATTTGTAGACTTGTCCTAAGCAACTTAAGATGTGCAGAATAATTTGGTTGACAAATATTAATGCTGTTTTAAGAATTAGTTTATTTTAAATGCTTATAAGTCTTTCTGGTTTTAAAAATTAGGTTCTAGAAGATCAGAAATTCAAGTATGACCTATAGGAATTATTTTATATTAGTGAAAAGTGGCTAGATGTAGCTTGCTGACTATCCAAAAACATATAGCACAGCAAATTGAACTCAAATCTAGTGCTAGTCTTAAATTTTAGATAGCTGTTATAACTTAAACAGCTATTAAATTTTGGAGTAATTTTTGGACACAATACAGTTTGTGCAAATGGTCACAGCTCTTCCCTCTATACCTCAAATTTTCAATTTTTTTCATTGTTTAGGTGTCATATTAAATTAGTTTAAAAGAATACTAAAAAGTACTGTCTGGAATCAGAGGTAATATATGGGATCTCACAGTCCTTTGCATGAAAAAATTATATATTTGAGCAGTGTTTTAAGCCCTAGAAGATTTGTATTTTGCTAAATCAACATTTATTGTTTATCTTCTCCAGCTTTTTAGTTTATGGCACAAAGGTGTCACCAGTTTGATTCTTTGATACAGACAGGGAATACTTGCAAAATCCATAGCTATACTTTTCCTGATGAGTGATGCCAGGTTAGCTGGTATTCCTTTACTATAGATAATGTAGTTGAAAACTAACACCCAAAAATAGCTGGTTTAGTTATTTGTGGCAGTTTTTACTGTTTATACCAGATTTTTCATTCCTTACAAGGCATGTGAGGCTATTTGTTTTTGTGTACTAGATAATTATACTAATTTACATATGGGAGGGTCTGTGGGAAGTGCATCTTTGCCAAAAAGAGACCTGGGAACTGAATGTTTGGATAATAAAAGGAAGAGTAAAAGAATCATGAATTCTATTTACATATGTCACTTATATCAAATAATAATATTCTTAGAGTTAATTATTTGTATCCATAAAAGAGAGCTTTTATTTATGTTTACCTGTAGCTCTAAGATATTTTGATGTATTTAGTATACTGTCTTGCATAATATAAAATCCCTATAATTAATCATTGGCATTTACATATTTTTTCCTAGTGGAGTGTGTGTGTATGTGTGTTGGAAGAGTGAAGTGTACTATTCATGTCTCTTTTGTGGCATGCACTTGAAAGAGAGTGAAGGTGTGGGATCTGAGGCTGTGGTACAAAGCATGGTATTAATGTATACTGTAGGGTTATGCCGCCTGGAAGGAGTGTCTTGGTAACCATTCTGGACACTTGTGAGAGTGAACGAGGGCTCTAGTAATAATAATTATGCTGAAACAACAAACAGGTAAAACTTGGAGACATAGTATCCCTATCTGTGAATCTTGACAGTCCTGCAATAAAATGTCAGGCTATAGACAGTGCATGTTCGTGCCCACGGCTTAAGTTTGAAGAGCAGAGAGAGTAGTAGTCTCACAGTGTTGTGAAGATTGAATATATTGAGATGAAAGTGAAAGTCGCTCAGTCGTGTCTGACTCTTTGTGACCCCATGGACTATATGTAGTCCAAGGAATTCTCCAGGCCAGAATACTGGAGTGGGTAGCCATTCCCTTTTCCAGGGGATTTTCCCCAACCCAGGGATCAAACCCAGGCCTCTGCATTGCAGGCGGATTCTTTACCAGCTGAGCCACAAGGGAAGCCCTATATTTCTTCCTATAGGCCCTATAGGGCTTCCCTTTATTGAGATAATATAAATGTAGCCTATTGCTTGTTAGTAACTGCTTAGTAAATGTTACCTTTCATGTAAAAAAACTCATAGTTTGATACAAGTGTGAGGATTGGTGTTACCACTTGAAAATCATAAAGCACTGCTGTCCTTTTCTATTCTTTGCTTACCCTTCTGTCCATTATTTCATATCTTTAATATGCAGTGCTTTCAGTTTGCTGAGGTACTGTGTTAATAAGCTGGTAGTTGCTGTTCAGTCACTAAGTCATGTCCAACTCTTTGTGACCCCAAAGGACTGCAGCACACCAGGCTTCCCTGTCCTTCATTATCTTCTGGAGTTTGCTCACCTCATGTTCATTGAGTCAAATTATAAATTGTAATACTGTACATTAAGTTTTTAAAAATTGAAGTATAGTTAATTTACAACGTCCTGTTTATGGTACACAGCCTAGTGATTCAGTTTATTAGTATATGTATGTATATACATATAATGTTACGTATTTATATATGTATGTACTTCTCTGCATTCCACAATAGGTTATTGCAAGATATTCAATATAGTTTCATGTTCTGTATAGTAGGACCTTGTTTATTTTATATATAGTGGTTTGTATCTGTTAATTGAAAGCTCTTGCTCTCCCTCTCCATAGTTTTTAAAGAATTATTTATTTTTGGCTGTGCTGGGTGTTTGTTGCTATGTGCAGGCTTTCTCTAGTTGCGCCGAGCAGTGCACAGGCTTCTCATTGCGGTGGCTTCTCACTGCGGAGGCTTCTCTTGATTAATGGCACAGGGCTCTAGAGTGTGAGGGCTTCACTAGTTGTGTCTCGAGGGCTCTAGAGCACGGCGTCTGTAGTACCCTGTGGCATGTAGGATCTTCCTGGACCAGGGCTTGAATCTGAGTCTCCTGCATTGGCAGGTGGATTCCTAACCACTGGACCACCAGAGAAGCCCTCTTCTCCGTATATTTTTATTTGAATCTCATAAACTCAGCAAATCCAAAACCAGGTTTAATAACTTGTTCTTAAATGTTGTCTCTTCTATTCCCTTACTTGTTAGTTGTATTTAGTAACTTTGACCTGTCATTTAATTGCTTCCATGTGGAAAGATACAGTTTTAGCCTCAGGCGTTTTACAGTCTTGCTCCAGTCTACCGTTCTAACTCTGTCTTTGGTTTCATGAACGTTCACTTTAGACTCCCTGCTTCCTTACTGTCTCTCGATAAAACACTGTACCATGTCACAGCTTTATTCACCTTTCTACCCACCTGAAATGTGTCTTTTAGGTTGTCTTTTAGGTTGAAATTGTTATTTGATTAATTTGAGCGTAGCCATGGTCTTTAAAATGAGCCTTTCCTGGTTTGTCTGGGTAGTTTCTGGGATGTTTAAAATGTAATTTTCAGTGAAATTTCCTTCTGTGGGGTGACTACCAAGCTGGGTGGTCACCAAACTGGAGGGATGTTACAGGACATTTGCAGTAGAGAATCTTGTTTTTAAATTGGATGTAGGAACCACCTTGGCTGTCCAGTCTTTTGGACCAGGGATTGAACCTGGGCCACGACAGTGAAAGCACTGAGTCCTAATCGCTGGACTGCCAGGAAATTCCCCCTTTTAGGGTTCTTTTGAAATATGTTACTTCATTCTTTTTTGGTATATGTCTATAATTAATTTGGCATATGTCTAAGATTGAAGGCAGAAGGAGAAAAGGATGGCAGAGGATGAAATGGTTAGCATCACCGACTCAGTGGACATGAACTTGAGCAAACTATGGGATATAGTGGAGGACAGAGGAGCCTGGTGTGCCGTATAGTCCATGGGGTCACATGACTTAGCAACTGAACAACAACTATAACTGTAAACTAATTTTTGACCGAAGAATTTAATAATACAGCATGGCCATCATTCTGGACATACTTCTCATTATATGTACTACCACAGATTTATAAGGTATGGGAGGGACTTCCCTGGTGGTCCAGTGGCTAAGATTCTGCATTCCCAGTTCTGGGGTTCTAAGCTTGATCCTTGGTCAAGGAACTAGATCCCACATGCTGCAACTAAGACGTGTACAAGCCAAAAAAAAAAAATTATATTGGAGCTTCCCCATAGAACAGACCACCGCCATAGAATTAATCTTAAAGGTTAAAATAGCATCGAACATGGCTGTACTTTGGTGTGTTTTTTTTGCTTTATCTAAGTTGAAAAAATGCACCCTGGTTATTTATATCAAAGTTAAGAGATTTTAAACAAAAAACAGTAAGTTGAAAGAAATGAACAGAAAATGATTTTATAATGGGGCATGTCTCAGTAGTCTCAAACAAAAATATTTTCCTTTGCAATAATGTACAACATAGTTGTAGAATCAAGAAGTTTTCAGGGTGAATGGTTGATTGTATGCTTTTTAAAGCTTTGAATTGTTGTGATAAGTAGATGGCCATAGCACAACATGACCTGAGAAAATTTGTACTGAGAAAATATGTCCTTATAATATTAATGTTTTCATAAGTAATTTCCATCATGAAAATGATTTCTTACTAGATTTGGCCTGTGCCATATTTTTGTAGAGTATTTGAGTAATTTTTATTGTGTCATGGAAACAATTGGCTGTTAATCACTTTTATCTTATTAAGAGGATTTGAGAAATTCAAATAAGCTTAAAAATTTGTACATCTCTCAGACTCTAGATAGTAGCTTAAAAGGCTAAAAAAGACAGGAATTCCCTGGTGGTGCAATGGTTAGGAATCTGCACTTTCATTGCAAGGGGCACAGCTTCCATCCCTGGTCATTGTGGCCAAGGAGGGGGAAAGGCTTATATTAAAAAACATGTCAAATACTGAAAAGAAGAGACAAAGTGTTTTAGAGTATTTTTCTTAAAATCTAGCTTGTTTGTGTGATACTGAAAGCAAAGATGAAAGATTTTAAAATAGTATACTTATTCATACCTACACACATTTATTTAAAGATTAGTAGTAGTTATTTTTATTTGTTATAGGAAAACTCCAAAATTATATATTCTTAATATAAAGACTAAAATTTCAATTAAAATAAAACTTTCAATTTAAAGGAACACTTTTTAAGGAAGTGAGCATATTTAGTTTTAGTTCTCAAATATCTAGAGACTTTAGATATCATCTAAGTCTTCCATCATTCTGCTAATGGTGAAAAGAGTAGAATAGGAGAGAAGAAGGTGCTTACTTAGGAAGTGACATTTTGTATCCTCTGAAACTTGTAATTACTCCTAGTGTAATTCATTGTTTTTTATGTGCTGCTGAGGTATTGATAACAGATGTAAACAAACACTGTGGAATTGTACAATTGTGGATTGTAATGAGGGTTTTGAATTCATGAGTACATTTTACTAATCATTGTTCTTTAGGTAAATAAGAGAATTTGCAGTATTTCTTAACTTTGAGGGGAAGAATATCTTTTTTAAAAAAATTCTTTTTGCCATGCTGCATGCATGTGGGATCACAGTTCCCCAACCAGGGGTTGAACGCTGGCCCCTGCAGTGAACGCACCACATCCTAACCACTGGACCACCAGGGAGTTCCCTCTGTCTTCTATTTTACCATGATAATAAGGTGGCTCAGTGGTTCTCCTTGCCAGTGCTGGAGATGTGGGTTTGATCCCTGGGTTGGGAAGATCCCCTGGAAAAGGAAATGGCAACCCACTCTAGTATTCTTGCTTGGGGAATCTCGAGGACAGAGGAGCGTGGTGAGCTGCAGTCAGTGGGGTCACAAGAGAGTCGGACACAAAAACTAAACAAAAAAAGTTAAGACTGTCTGCTAGCCCGGTTATCTGGATCATATGTATGTTATCTAGGTCTCTTTCTATAGACAGTTTAATCTCTTGATCTTCAGTTGCTGTAGAAAATTTTCTTTGCATGTTTGATGATGTTTGGTTGTTTGAATCTCACTCCTGCAGCTCCCTTTTCTCTGGTACACTGTCCCTGAAACCCACCTGCCTTATCAGTCCCTAATTGTTTCCTACTTTCTCTATTCACTCAGACTGCCCCTGTTTGGAGACCATCATTAATTTTAAGCTAGTGAAGAATGGCATTTGGTAATGATCATCTATTTGAAGATTTAAATGGATTGTGATGAGAAAATGGTGGTAAAAATGTGATATTAAGGCATTGGCTACTATATGTAAATTTTAGGGCCTTAACTACTCTGTGTAAATACTTAAAATTTAAGGAATCGAGCCAGTAAGTTTCTGTTGGGTGTAGTATTTTCCTCATTGGCATTATAGTTGTGACACAAAGCCCTTGCTGTGAGTGACTTCATAGGCTAGTAAAAAGCAGTTCCTGGAGGTGTCGTTTTAATTAGAAAAATGAATTTTATTTTGTAAAATATGTATCCTCTGTCTGCTCTGAAGTCTTAGATCATACATCTCTGATTTATAAAATGTTAATGTGAATATGTATCTTTATTGTTTTTCTGGTTCCATTTAAATCTGATATCCAAACCCTTGTTGCAGTGCCCTCCTCTTTTGTATCAACTTGTTTCAGTTTCTGGTCCCTTTTCTTAGCTGTCTTTTTGTTGACACCAATTTACAGTAGGGTGAAGAGTTACATAGATTAATGTGGATAATATGCATTATTCCCAGGCTCCATTTTTCCATGACATTTTTAAATGATGATGATAACTATGTCTCACTTCAGTTCAGTCGCTCATTTGTGCCCGACTTTTTGCGACCCCGTGGACTGCAGCACGCCACGCCTCTCTGTCCATCACCAACTCCAAGTTTACTCAAACTCATGTCCATTGACTCAGTGATGCCAACCAACCATCTCATCCTCTGTCATCCCCTTCTCCTGCTGTCAATCTTTCCCAGAATCAGGGTCTTTTCAAATGATTCAGTTCTTCGCATCAGGTGGCCAAAGTATTGGAGTTTCAGCTTCAGCATCGGTCCTTCCAATGAATATTTAGGATTGATTTCCTTTAGGACAGACTGGCTGGATTTTCTTGCAGTCCAAGGGACTCTCTAGAGTCTTCTCCAACACCACAGTTCAAAAGCATCAATTCTTTGGCCCTCAGCTCTCTTTATAGTCCAACTCTCACATCCATACATGACTACTGGAAAAACCATAGCTTTGACTAGACGGACCTTTGCTGGCAAAGGAATGTCTCTGCTTTTTAATATGCTGTCAAGATTGGTCATAACGTTTCTTTCAAGGAGTAAGCGTCTTTTAATTTCATGGCTGCAGTCATCATCTGCAGTGGTTTTGAAGCTCAAAAAAATAGTCTCTCACTCTTTTCTCCATCTATTTGCCATGAAGAGATAGGACTGGATGCCATGACCTTATTTTTGTGAATGTTGAGTTTTAAGCCAACTTTTTCACTCTTCTCTTTCACTTTCATCACAAGGCTCTTTAGTTCTTCTTTGCTTTCTGCTGTAAGAGTGGTGTCATCTGCATATCTGAGGTTATTGATATTTCTCCCGGCAATCTTGATTCCAGCTTGTGCTTCATCCAGCCTAGCGTTTGTCATGATGTACTCTGCATATAAGTTAAATAAGCAGGGTGACAATATACAGCCTTGATGTACTCCTTTCCTGATGTAGAAGATTACAAATCAAGCTGGTGTCCAGCTTTTTTTCCTTCGGGTCATTTGAAAATGACAGAAGTTGCTCAACTCTTTTTTTTTTTTTTTTTTTTTTTAGAAGTTGCTCAACTTTAAGTTACCATATATCATAAAGTTTGACATGAAGGCAAGGATCTGTGTAGTATTGCCTTATTCATTTTATAAAGGTTTTTTGTGTGTCATGTAATATAGTTAATTATGCTCTCCAAACTTGCGTTGAACCAGCCCTCCCCACTAACCACCCTGCCATGCACAACACTTTAATGGTGTGTTAAAAGAAAGATACTTCATTTTTCTGTTTTGCATGGTGTCTAATAATCTTATGTTAAATGTGTAAGTGAAAGATAACAATATATATTTTAAATTTGAGAAACGTTTTGCTCTTAATGAAGAGATGCTAGAAGAGTCTGGTGCTTTTCTTAGAGTTTGGCTAGTTGTCTACTTTATCAAATGCTTCCCCTGTAATTCATTCTTTAAAAAAATGTTATGGACAGTATTGGTTCAGATTTATTTAGAGTATTGCTATCATAGAGATTAAGTTTTCCAACATTGTAAATTAACTATATTTCAATAAAAATGTACAAATAAATTTCTTGATGTTGTTTTTTCATGTTAAGAATTTTATAATGTTTAATTATTTTCCACTAGGAAACCACCCCTACTCCGAATCCCCCGCCTACAGAGGAAGAGAAAACAGAATCTAATCAGGAGGTTGCTAACCCAGAACACTATATTAAACACCCTTTACAGAACAGGTAAGCTTTCTGACACATGGATTTTTTTGACTTGGGCAACAAGGTAAATGGTGAATGGGACAGGTTTGGAGGGGAAGGTTAGGTAAGACTAGTTTTAGGTATGTTAGGTTGAGGATTCCGTTTTCTCTTGGATGACCGACATCTGGCAAGCAGTTTTACGTGTGAATCTTGAGCTCAGAAAGTAGAACTTTGAATGGTAGTTGAAACCAGAGTAGTAAATAAGTTCTCTTAAGTGAATTTGACTCACAACAGAGGCTTGGAATATTAGCACATAGGGGATTTTTTTGGGTAAGAGCATCCATGAAGAAAACAGACGGGGTGCAAAGAGAGGGAGTTGGGCAGGGATGGACTGGTGGTTTGGAGTTAGCAGATGCAAATTACTTTGTATATAGAGTGTATAAACAAGGTCCTGCAGTATAGCCCAGAGAACTATATAGGTAATATTCTGTGATAAACCATAATGGAGAAGAATATGAAAATATGTATTCATATGTATAGCTGAGTCACTGTGCTGAACAGCAGAAATTACCATAGCATTGTAAATCAACTGTACTTCAATAAAATTTTTAAAAAAGAATGCCTATGGAAGTGTATAGACATATATACTGTATAAACTAGGACAGAGTGTTGGTCACGGAAACCAAGAAAATGGTTTATTTTAAGGACAAGGTACAGCATATATGCCCCCAAAAAGTCAAATATTCATTGGATTGAACAGTCAGTCCTTGCTAACATTGGAGAACGTTTAGTAGAGTAGATGATGGAAAAAGATTGGCGTAGTTTGAAGAGTGAATAGAAATTATACAAATGTATAGAGCAGGAATAGGCGATTTGAAGGAGAAAGTTCAGATGGTCTGTGAAGGAGAGAGAGCCTAGGGTATGTGGAGTCTGGATATCCGTTGGTTTGTATTTTAAGAGAAGTTTAGAAGAGGAAAAGAGAGTTTTGGATGAGTTAAGTTTTCATAGTTGCAGTGTAGTAGTTTAATACTTCAGTATATGGTTTTTCCTATCTCCACCCTACCACTTCCCAGTATGTTTGTGCTTTTACTTAATTATCTTTCTGGTTTATCTGATAAAACTTAACTTTAATTCACTGAGAGCTGATGGTGGGAAAACTCAGAAACATTTCCTCAGAATCTGGAGGAAAGTAAATTGGATAAATTAACTTTAGAGGATCTTTAATTCCCTTCATTCCCCCTCTCCCAGACCCTACAAGTCTATAGTTAGGTTTCATTTATCTGAAAAATGTGTTGTCCCTTTATGTCCTTTTTTCCCCTTCATTATCATTGTAGACCTACTGAAGTAGTAATCCAAATATGTTTTGGTAGTTTTTTCATAGGAGATGGTTGATTCAGCATACCCTCCAGGGAGGAGCAAATCAGTTCTTTAGATACTGTTGATTGTCAGCCAGTGTGTGAAATACCAAAGGTCAAATAGTTAATAAAAGGAAAAAATTCTTCTTCAGGAAAGCATTGTGCCAAAGTAATACTAAGTTGTACAATTGATTAGTGGCAGTTTTATGTAGTTCATCCTAGCAGCAGTACTAAAACCTTTATTTTTACCCCCATCTTTTCAGTGGTATCGTATAAAAAGCTTACTGTCTTCTGTCTGTGAACACAATTCTTCATGTTGCTGTTATTGGGAGATCAAGGCATATATCCCTCATAGCTTAGGATGAAATCTGAGATTCCTGAAAGGTGCCCTTATCAGTGAACAAACTGATTAAATTCTAAAATGAAATCTGTGAGGATTTTAATTTCTCTATAATTTCTGTTTCTTGCATAAAATATTAAAATATCACATTGAAAACTGTTCTAAGACATTTTTGGTTCTGATTTTGTTAATTTCTTCATTATTTACTTTTTGTAAATAATTTTGTAAGGAATTATGTTTTCTTTAAGAAAAAAACCACTATAGTATTGTAAGAAAGATTAAATCATTGAGGCACGAAATATACAAAGTGTAAGTTCTCTGTTTTTCTCTGATTCCTTCTTCCCCATTTTGTTTTGCTCCACTCCCCAAAATAGTGTTAAAAATTTGGGTTTGTGTTTTTCCAAAACCTTTCAATGTACATATATATACTTTTTTTAATACAGATTGCCATACTATTGAGTTTTTTGTTTGTACATGTAAATTTTAAGTCTTTATTTCAATCGACAGCCTTGTTAGTATTAAATGAATATATAGTCGTGTATTTTATCAGGCTTACATTAATGAGTATGCAGATTTTTTAAATTTACATATACATCCTTATATTTTTTTACACTTGTGTGAATATAGTGGTATATCTATATGGTAAAATTTCAGAGTTATTAGGTTTAAGACTGCCCATTATCTACCTTTGTAGACACTGCCAAATTATCCTCCTTTATCTGCTTAGAATTACTGATTTCTGCATCCTTGCCAACTGGTACTGTCAATCTGTTAAATTTAATTGCCTGTCAGATTGGTTCTAGTCTGATTTGCGAAAACAATGTCTTATTGTTTTAAATGTGCATTTCTTCTCTTGAAGTTTCAAAACAGTTTTGTTCAAGACAATTGTTTATTTGTGTTTTTACCTGTGAGAAATCTGTTCAGTTCTTATTGTCTGTTATTTTCTTTTGGATTATCTTTTCAAGTTTATTTCCAAGCATTGTACATTAAGGATGCTAACCATCCAAGGGGGATTAGGTTGAAAATACACTTCCAAATCATTTGTCTTTTAACATTGTCTAAAGAGTTATGTTATTTTAAAGGTTTTTTATTTTCATATGATCAAATACCAACTTTTCTCCATGGTTTCTGGGTTTCATGTCAGTCTTAAGAGAATTTTACCCACACAGTTATCCTATTTTTTTTTTTTTTTTAGCCCACACAATTAACCGATTTAATAGTGGCCTAGAAGTCTTCTTGCATGTATATATTATGTTTATTATATTTTTAAGTTATTTATTGTAATTATTTAAATATTACTTCTTTGGGCTCATGACCCCTTTGCATTCTTAAAAATTATTGAGGATTCCACAGTGTTTTACAGGTTATGTAGATTTTCATCTATTTTCATTTGCTATATTAGAAAATAAAATAATTCTCAAAAATGTAAAATTACATATTCACTTAACCCATTGAATGTTAATGTAAATGATTTTTATGGAAAAAATTTATTCAAAATAAAAAATACATAGTGAGAAGAACAACATTTTTGTAAATATTTTAAGTGCCTGACTTAATAGAAATCAGCTAGGTTTTCATAGCTGGTTCTGCATTTTCAGTCTTTGGAGATATGTTGTTTCAGAGGAAGTATAAGGATAAAATATGACCTCAAATATACATGGTTGGAAAAGGAGAAATTTTAATGGCCTTTTATAATTATGAATATCTCCTTCCTTTGATACTAGGTTTCTTGCAGGCTAGTTGCGATGTAGAATCTGAAACCACATCCAAGAACTTTTTTCTACTCTGTTACTTTAAAATCCATTGATCTGTCTTGCATTTGGAATATATCCTTCTTCACTCATGCATACTACTGGTCATTTAGAAAATACTGGTTCAGTGAGTTTGTAGATCTAAATATTGGCATTTTTCATTATATGATATCAAAACAATAACATCATCATTACTAAATGCCTCAGAAATGTCCCCAAGTTTTGTTAAATTGTCATGCTTAGTGGCACCTGCAGGCTTTCCAAAATTCTGATTTTTCTCCTGAAAGCTCAGATTTTAGCAACATGCTCACTGTTCATTTTTCAAGAAGTAACAATGCTTGATCAGCCTATTCTTCCAGTAAAAGTGGTGTTCTTTGAAAAAGCAACTAGTTCTCCTCACAACTCAATTGCCTAAGCATTGTATTTGGTGTGCAGAAGTATTTTTGTGCAGAAAAAAACATGTACACAAATTGAAATTTAATAAAACAAGTATTTTATTATTGCTTCATCAGTGGCGTTCTTAACTGAAACTGACAGCTATTCCTCTGAGAGTTGATGATAGTACAGGAACAGTGAAAACGGTAGTGGCACAGGGTGCCACTGTGTGATTCTTGTTAGGCACATCACCACTAGGTTTGCTGCTGTTTTTGCATCACCAGTGAAAATGTCAGCACAGTGAAAAGTAAAATATCTTAGGATTTTTATGAAATGGTTTTTACGCATCAGTGCTCCTGAAAGGGTCTTAAGATGCCTAAGGGGTCTTGTAAACCACATTCTGAGAATTGTTGATAGGCACTTAAGATGTTTACAGTTTTCCAAATTTAAGAACCTTATTGTACAAATATTTTTGCTTAGTCATCCAGTCATTTTCTTAGAATAAACCTTTAATGACTGAATGCAATTTTTTTTTTTTTAAAGATGGAATGGAATTTTATTATTTTCAGTTGAGGTGTAACAATTTCAAATGTACAACACAGTGATTCAGTATTTGTATATATTATGGAATGATCATAATCAACATCTATCACAATACATATTTATAATTTCTTATAATGAGAACTTGTAAGATTTAGTCCCTTCACAACTTTCAAATTTGCAGTGCAGTATTATGAACTATATTTACTATGTTGTACATTGCATCCCCATGACTTATTTATTTTATAACTGGAAGTTTGTACCACTTGATCCCCTTCATGCATTTCCCCACCCCTTTTCCTCTGGGAACCACCAGTCTGTTCTCTGTATCAGTGAGCTTGGGGTGGGTTTTTCTCCTTTTTTAAAGTTGTTTTTAGATTCCACGTATAAGCAAAATCATGTAGTATTTGTTTTTCCTGTCTACTGTGTGATTTATTTAGCTTGTTACAAAGTTCTATGGTCCATCCATGTTGGAACTAGCAAAATTTCCTTCTCTTTTTTGAGTGAATAATCCATTGAATATACACATTCATACATACATACATATTTTCTTTTTTCACCCCCTGATGAACATTTAAGTTGCTTCTGTATCTTAACCTCTTGTAAAGCTACACTAATCATGGGGATTCATATATCTTTTTCAAGTTAGTATTTTCATTTTCTTCAGATAATACCCAGAAGTGGAATTGCTGGATCAAATGGTAGTTCTGTTTTTAATTTTCTCAGGAAAGACTGAATTAGTTTTAGACATCCAGGGTACAGTACTTGATACTGTGTGTTTAGTAGTTTTTCTGCCTTTGCTTTTTCAAAATATTTTTTTCCTTGATCAGGGGTTGGCAAATACACATTACCAAGTAGGTGTTGAAATGCATCTCATTTTTATGTCTGAGATTATCAAGCATTAATCATAAAGTTATAAAATATATGTCCACTTGGAAAACTGTTTTCAGACAACATTTTTTTTAATAAGTGAAACTCACTGCTGCTTTGAACATGGATGTAAAACTTCTGTTGACACTGACTTTCTGTTTTTAGATGGGCACTCTGGTTTTTTAAAAATGATAAAAGCAAAACTTGGCAAGCAAACCTTCGATTGATCTCTAAGTTTGATACTGTTGAAGACTTTTGGGCGTAAGTAACCATTTTAGGATGTTTGTTGTATTGTGTACTTTTTTATTTTAAGTTGTATTCACACAAAAAAGGGTAAGGTGAAGAGTTAATATTTACTTTTTTGCTTGTCCATCTTCTCACAGCTGTTAGAATTGGTGATTATTTCTTAACAGTTTTAGAAAGCTTCCATCTTGTAGCTCTGCCTCTTCTCTATTTCTTGTCCTAAGATATCATTCATTGAGAATCCTTTATTGTCATTGGAACTTATGACAACTTTTAGGACCTTGTCCCCTTTCTTGGTTACCTAGGCAAATTTGCTCTATTTTTAGGTATTCCAGAGCTTTCTTAGGAAAAGAATGCTTTTCTTAGCATTTCTGCAGATTCTCTTTAGTATAAACTGTGGATTTCCTGTGATAAAGATACTGAGATTTCAAAGGCTGAACTGCTCATAAATCAGGGTTTATCAAAGAATGACAGTATCTGTGATGATAGATAATTTTATTATACTTTGTGGTCAACTTAAGAAGAATACTTGAAATATTTTTGAGATTTTGTTTCAGATTTAGCAACATAATTTAATTTAGAGCTATAAAGTTCTTTGCAGGAAGTTTTGGAATATTGATTCTTTAAAAACAGTTTATTTAGTATGCCTTATTTGCTTGAAAAATATATAGGGAGAAGCTGTTGGAGAACATGAAAGATACAGCTTATTAAAAACATGTTTAAGAGCTGTAAATTATCTAGCAGTTATCTAAGTATTCTGATTTGTTCAGTTGGTATATTTTGGATCATATCAATGATGTGATTCCTATGTTTTAATGTTAATGCTTGGGTGTATCACACAGATAGATTGTGGTTAGAAAATCATAAATTAATAGATTACGATTAAAAATTTTATACATATGATGTATACTTCCAGCATATTAGGCATTTAGTGTGCATTTGAATCACTGAAAACAAACAAAGCATAGAATAATTAAAGAAACTATGTTGGGATCACTTTGGTCACTTTTAATTCAACTTATGGGCTTTTTTTTTTTAAAGTTTTTAATTTAGTGAAAACATTTTTTTAAAAATGAACTTCGTTTGAAACTCCTAGTAATTCATAGGTCTAGTTAAATTATGGTTCTGTTTTGGCCTTCATCAAAACATTGAGTGTTCTTCTCTAGTTGTTTGTTTTTCTTCTCTAATTGTATTTTTTCAAGAGTTTTCTGAAACATAATAGTCTCCAATACCCTGTGGAGGAGGGAGAGCAAGAGTCCTGAGCTGTTCTCCCACTGAATAAGATTTGCATTTATCTGAGTTTGTTTGGCTGTCACCAGTTTTACATAATTATATCCCTAAATGGCCTCTAATTAGAACATGACACCACAGTTTTTAGGCATGTTGTAAGCAATATTATTGCTTAGTGGATTTTTATGCCATAATTGAGAGATAAATCCTTAAGCTTTCTATCTTTGTCACTTCTTAGTTTCTCACTTTTGGTGGGCACATTTAATGAAATAGCCTTTGAGGTTTGTTTTTTTTAATCTGGTCTTGTCTGTAGCGTTAGGATTCTATTTAAGTGTGCCATTACAGATTCTAATTGTAAACTTAGTAAAAGACCTTAGAGCATGATTAAGGAGAAAGAAGACAGCCGAAAGAAGCATTGGTCTTTTCTACTTTGACTGCCACTGAAGAATGTCCCTTCCACACTAGCCATTAATTGTGAAGAAATGGTGATTCTAATTCTGTAGGTACTGTTAGTATCCATGTCTCTCTTCTTGCCTAGTGGAATCTTGTCAGTGATAATCTAGTTTGGAAAGAGTTAACTATTAGATAGAATAACCCAGCAAGCTGTATGCTGTCTTAATGCTCTCTCTCTCATTCAAACTGGATTTGTTGTTAAACTGTGCAATGTCATCCAAAGAATCCTTGACTCTTTTCTTAAAACTCTACTTGAAGTACAGACTGGGTTACAATAGCAGTAAGAAAATCTTACTAAGGAAAATAATACCATCTGTGTGGTATTATTGCTAGTCATATAAGATCATCACTTCTGTATAAAATACTGGAGACAGGCAAAGCATTCTTACTCTATTGCCAGTTTTATAACAATTTTGCTATGGTAGACTTCAAGAGATCAAATGATCCAATCTAGCATTCTACCTTCAGGCTAGTGGAATACCTAATTCATCCCAAATGTTTAATCTGTTACATTGCTATTTGGGAAATAGTTTAGAAATACACATTCTGTGGTTCCAGCCTATATTTAAGGAATTAAAATTGTAAGAAGTAGGATGTGGAACTGTTCTGTCTTTAAAAGCTCCCCCAAAGATTATTATGCTTGCTGACTTAAACTAGTAATGGTGTGTGGTGTTTGAGGACCTCTGATCTTTTCCACTCTTTCATGCTTTCACAGATAATAATAATGTTGACTTAGTTTAGTCATGCAATCCTAATGATCAGGGAGTTTTATCTTACTTTCTGTAGATTTGTCTTTGTGTGTTTAAAACTGCCTATTAGCCTCATGGATTCTTTCATTTACTTAAAGCCATCTTGTACCTCTCTTCTCAGTTTCTTGTAATAATGTGTATATATTAAGTTAACTAATACATCAGAATTGTCAGGATAAAATCACTGAAGATATTTTCTAAAACTCATCAGATTGATTCTTAAAGCTGACTGTTATTAAGATCTGTTTGGTCTGTTTCAGAAATTGACTCCTTAGGGGGAAGAAAGTAAGCGAGTTTTTATCTTGTTTATTTTTATCATATTCTCTGAATGTACATACAAACACCTAAATTCTGCACTACATTTTCTATGTTTATAATTGTTCTTTTCTTTTACCTAGTCTTTACAACCATATCCAGTTGTCTAGTAATTTAATGCCTGGCTGTGACTACTCACTTTTTAAGGTATGCTTAATTGGTGACTTCATATATTTATTATAAGACTAGACCATTCAGGTATTCATTGAAATCTTACCGTGAACTTAGAAATAGTTAATGTTGTGATGCTTGGAGAATAATTGTATTAACTTTACCATATTTTAGCATAAGTATATTTTGGCTTCTTTTAGTAGCTGTATGGGCACATACTGTGATTGATTTTGAGGAGAGCTTTTATTATCCAGTCCTATTTCTTCTTTATATACTTAGTAGACTGAAGTGCAGAGTTTGTCAGGAGTATGTGCGTCCTTGAGATACTTTTATGAGTTTTGTCAGCTATTAGTGGGTGGGACATTCATTAGCTCTCTGAAGTGGTGTAACTTTTGTATGTATTTTTTAGATATAGAAATGTGTATGACTTCTCAAAGGTGTATATTATTCAGAAAGTTTTAGAACCTCCAAATTAAGTTAAACCCAATATTTGATAGCTAGTAAGTGCCCTAATCAGGGCTCTGTTCTTGCAATTCCATGTTTTTGCAATCCCATGCCTCTAGCTTTAAGTTTTGTGTGCTTTTCCCACTACCTCAATAACAGTTTTATGAGTATAAAGTAAACAACATCGTTGTTGCTTACTGTTTTTAGTATTATCTGAAGTTAAACTAACAATATTGTCTCATATTGTTGTATCTCTAACCTTGCAGGATGGTATTGAGCCTATGTGGGAAGATGAGAAAAACAAACGAGGAGGACGATGGCTAATTACACTGAACAAACAGCAGAGACGAAGTGACCTCGATCGTTTTTGGCTAGAGACAGTAAGATTTTAAAATTATAAAGCTGTTTCACAATACTAAAACTGTATTGCTAGTTATTCAGTTGCTAAGTTGTTTCTGATTCTGTGACCCATTGTACTGCAGCACTCCAGGCTTCCCTGTCCTTCACTATCTCGCATAGTTTGTTCAAACTCATGTCCATTGAGTCAGTGACACCATCCAGCCATTTCATCCTCTGTTGCCCTCTTCTCCTCTTGCCCTTAATTTTTCCCATCGTCAGGGTCTTCTCTAATGAGTCAGCTTTTTGCATCATGTATCCAAAGTATTGGAGCCTCAGCAGCAGTCCTTTCAGTGAATATTCAGGGTTGATTTCCTTTCGGATTGATTGGTGTGATCTTGCTGTCCACAGGATTCTCAAGCATCTTCTACAGCACCACAAGAGTCTTTTCCAGCGCCACAGTTGGAAAGCATCAATTCTTCGGTGCTCAGCCTTCTTTATAGTCCACCTCTCACATCCATACATGACCACTGGAAAAACTATAGCTTTGACCAGACAGACCTTTGTCAGCAAAGTGATGTCTTTGCTTTTTAATATGCTGTCTAGGTTTGTCATAGCTGTTCTTGCAAGGAGCAAGTGTCTTAATTTCGTGGCTGCAGTTACTGTCCACAGTGATTATGGAGCCCTAAAAAATGAAGACTGACTCTTGTTTCCCACATTTTCCACCTCTGTTTGCCGTGAAGTGATACAACCAGTCATTTTTTGAATGTTGAGCTTTAAGCCAGCTTTTTCCCTCTGCTCTTTCACCTTCATCAAGAGCCTCTTCTTCACGTTCTGCCATTAAAGTGGTAGAAAACTTTGTTGCTTTTTACGTTGGTTACTCAAAGAGAAGATAAGGATGCCACTCTAGAAATCTAGATCAGCACTTAATTTTGTTCTATCTTGTGAATGAATCTTATATATATTTACATACTAGTACAGTAAAATGCCCTGCCACATATTACATATCCAGAAAGTGATTGGCAGTTGACTGACTTTCCACAATAAGGTCATCCTAGTTATTTCACTAAGTTCAAAATTATGGTAACTTTCACATTTTGTATGATACAAGTTTTTACAGGCCTTAGAGTATTGCTTTGGGTACTCAACTTTTTAGATCTGTGAAGGAAATAGTGAAATTGTAGCTTGATATCATTCAGCTTATATGTTGTGATGTAATTTGGAACTTTTGACTTCATACAACATTTAATAAATTGAGATAATAGACATTTTCTCTAGTGAAAGGTTTTAAACCCCAGGCTTTTAAGGTCATGGATTATACTCTTTTTTTGTATCCTGAACACTGGTCTGTTCTGTAGTTAGTGTTTTAAGCATGCCACATGGCATGCACCATCTTAGTTCCCTGACCGGGGATCGAACCCAAGCCCCCTGCTGTGGAAGCATGGAGTCTTAACCACTGGACCACCAGGGAAGTTCGTGGTTAGCACTTACTAAATTGAGCAATAATAAATATTTCAGTAAATGGCTTTTATTGAGGAAAAACTTAATTTTCTTTTCGGAGAGATTATCAGTAAATACCATTTAGAACTCTTTATTAAGTCATTTCAGTTTTTCAAGACGACAAAAGTTGTGGAGACGGATGGTGGTGCAGTGTGAATATAAATATACTTAATATCACTAAACCATTGACTTAAAAATGGTTAAAATGGTAAATTTTATGTTACGTATTTGCCATATTTTTTTTTTTAATTAGGGAAAGTTAATGAAAAGCAACAGAAGCAAGAGGCATTTCATCCATGAGCAACTTTTCATTTATTTCATTAAAACTTGTTTACTGGCAAGTATAAGCAGCAGCAGAGCAAATGAATATTAATAAAATAATTCACTTTTTATGTGCCCTGACATCAGTTGCCCAGTTTACTGAAAAAGTTAACAAAACTGTTAATGGTTTTCGTATTAAAGCATCAAATTTAAAAGGCCAGGACAAAAAACTATATATATAATCTTTCTTAGCTTTGTATATAAATATATGAGACATTTTGCAACTTAAGAAGCTGTTTATAATCTGTTGAATGTAATTTGAAATTGAGTTTTTTCTTTTAAGCTGCTGTGCCTTATTGGAGAATCTTTTGATGACTACAGTGATGATGTATGTGGAGCTGTTGTTAACGTTAGAGCTAAAGGTGATAAAATAGCAATATGGACTACTGAATGTGAAAACAGAGAAGCTGTTACACATATAGGGTAAGTTTTACTGTTTGTGTACTTTTAAAATAGATAACTAAAAGCAGAACTACTTTTAAAAAAATACGTTTATGTAGATCATTATTTTTCTTGTTTTCATGAACACATTTATAACCTTGAACTGCTGTACTGGTGTTCTGTGTCTGGTTCATCCTTTTTCATTTCTGTAAAATTTCTTTTTCCTCTCATGGAGTATAGAATCACTGGAACACTATTTCAGCATGTCACATTTTATTTATCAAATGAGAATGTGTCTTTTCTTTAATGTACTTTAAAAACCACAGTGCTAATGTATAATACTCAATATATTGGTGAATATTGGCAAATGGTATATGTGTATTTTGCCACACATGTGTACACTTACATGAAATTTCCATTAAGATATAAGTGACAGTAGCTTGGTTTTGTCCATGCTTAAAGCCCACATGTATATATTTTAAAACTTTTTTGGCAAATACTACCATTTGCAAAAATTGCCTGTCATTTTTCCCCCCCTCAAATGTCAGTCAATGTTAATTTTTACTAAATTTAAATTAGTAAAACTGAACTTTAAATTTTATATTGAAATTAAGTACAGGTCATGGGTCTCAATATGTTTGACTTGCCCCTTTGTATGTTGATTTTTCCAACAATATGAATTCTATGAACATAATTCCTTTCTGGCAAGTATAATTAAAAGGTGTGGGGATTTTCTAGGTTTCATTTTCCAGAGGGTTTCTGTAAGAGAAAATTGATAATTGATTGTCGTCATATTCCTGATCTTTTTGTCAGCGTTGAATCTTACTGATTGTGAGGATCTCATATTTCTTTGAAAGTGCATTTAAGAAATTAGATATGAATTTCTTTCCTTGGGAAGATTTTTAATTGTGTCAGTGTTAACAATTTTTGAAATCTTTATTTAAACATTTGACTTCAGTTTTTCAAGGAAGGATATTTTTCCACCCTTTTAAGTTGCATGGTTCAGTACTCTTGCTTTCTGGCATTTTTAGTGATTGAGTATAATTGAAGGTACATTGTATCCTAATGTCAACCTGATATTAGTTGTAATTTTAGGTATCATAAAATTATTTTCAAATACCTTTTTCTAGGGAAGGTACTGAAATCTTCTGGAGGGTAGAGTATGAATAAATTGTCCTAGTATACTGGAGGATTCAGCTCCATGAAAAATACATATCTTTATTTTTGTTTCATTTGGTGCTTATTTTTAAATTTTGCTTTTCTTAGATACCAGGTTTCTAGCCTGACCTGTGATGTTCTCAGATCATATGGTGATCTGTGTCCAGTTTTACCTTGTCAGCTTTATCTCTCATATTTACTTTTCTTGCGAGCTATAGCCACTGAACTTTATTTTTATTTCTCAACCTTCAGATGTGCTTCATTCTCTTAGCATTATACTTTTGACCTCATAAATTTAAAAGGAGAGATTTCTTTGTTTTCCAGGAGATTAGATCATTCCTATTAATGATATTGCAGCCCCTGTACTTAGCCTCTTTGATACTCATATTTGTCCTTAAAATAGAATCACATATGATTTGAAAATATTACAAATTGCCTTCGAAGTGTTTAGTTTTTGAATGTGCTTTCTTGTCAGTAATAGATAAGGTAAATGTAATTGTAGTAACATAAAATATTTACTAAAGTTTATATGTAAAAAGTAATTGAAGCATTTTAGATCAAAAAATTAAAATAGGTGCATATAATTGATTTTACACAAATTAATTTTGCATGTGATGCAGCTCCACCATATGTATTTGTGATTATTTGTTTGTAAATAATCAAATACTCTAAATACCCTGACCCCAGGGACACTCCCTGCTTTGCTTATTATTAATTTATTGATAATTACCACAGTACCTGGTACATAGTAGATTCTTAAATATTGGTTAAGTGATTAACCAAGATTGTAGTGAAAAGGAAGAGTATGTTTTGCTAAAAGGAAAATGTACAGTTTCTTATTTCACTCTCTAGTTTTTTGTTTTGTTTTGTTTTGTTTTAATAAAGAATAGTAATGCTGGATCTGGGGTGTATGTTTAAATAAAAATTAATGGCTACTTTTCTTTTTCTTCCTCTAGGAGGGTATACAAGGAAAGGTTAGGACTTCCTCCAAAGATAGTGATTGGTTATCAGTCCCATGCAGACACAGCTACTAAGAGCGGCTCCACCACTAAAAATAGGTTTGTTGTTTAAGAAGACACCTTCTGAGTATTCTCATAGGAGACTGCGTCAAGCAATCGAGATTTGGGAGCTGAACCAAAGCCTCTTCAAAAGCAGAGTGGACTGCATTTAAATTTGATTTCCATCTAAGTGTTGCTAAGATATAAGAGAAGTCTCATTCGCCTTTGTCTTGTACTTCTGTGTTCATATTTTCTTTTTTTTTTTGGCTAGAGTGTCCATTATCCCAATCAAAGAATTACAATACACATCATCCCCAGAATCCATAAATGTGTTCCTGGCCCACTCTGTAACAGCTTAATAGAAATAACCATTACAAACACATTTGACCCATCTACAATATTAAAAAAAAAAAAGAAGAACTTGCATTTCTATACCTTACAAGAGAATGACTTTGTTTACGTTCCATTGTATGCAGGGGCATATTTTGCTGGTTTGAAAGAGTGTGATGCATACAGTTTCCTGGCAGTTTCCTTTGTTTCTTTTCACAGCACTGTCTGTGCTGTACTCTCGCTGATGGCTGCTAGATTTTAATTTATTTGTTTCCCTACTTGATAACATTAGTGATTCTGATTTCAGTTTTTCATTTGTTTTGCTTTAGTTTTTCTTTCTCATGTAACATTGGTGAAGGATCCAGGAATATGACACAAAGGTGGAATAAACATTAATTTTGTGCATTCTTTGGTAATTTTTTTTTTTGTAACTTAAACTACAACGCTTTGCTACAAATTTATGCATTTCATTCAAATCAGTGATCTATGTGTGATTTCCTAAACTTAATTGTGGATTATAAAAAAATGTAACATCATAATTACATTCCTAATTAGAATTAGTATGTCTGTTTTTGTATCTTTATGCTGTATTTTAACACTTTGTATTACTTAGGTTATTTTGCTTTGGTTAAAAAATTGGCTCAAGTAGAAAAGCGGTCCCATTCATATTAAGACAGTGTACAAAACTGTAAATAAAATGTGTACAGTGAATTGTCTTTTAGACAACTAGAATTGTCCTTTTATTTCTCCATCTTGTAGAAGGAATTTGTATTTCCTATTGCAAGGCAGTCTCTATTGTGTCTTCTCTTGTAGTGTCTTCCACATGAACAGCATAAGTTTGGAGCATTAGTTTGGTTATTTTGTTTAATTTTTAATAAATTGAATAGGTAGCATCATATATATGAAATTAAATTGATGTGGCTTTTTTTTTTTTTTTTAAATAAGGCGCAGTCCTTTAGTCTTAGGTAAATAATGTACTCTTAATATGTTAAAACTCATGAAAATTGCGACCTTGATGCATCACCATTTGATTGGTAGGGATAGTAGTTATAAAACTTGGTTGTTAAATTGAGATGTTCTTCTTTAAATGTCAAAATAACAGCGTAAGGAAAGACTTGTAGGTGATGGGGGTGTATGCATTAAGAATTTTGTTAGTGTTGCTGTCTAAAGAGAATTGGAATAAACAGGTTATGAAGACTCATATTTTTAATGATAACTGGTGTATGGCTTTATGTAAAATTGAAAACTTGATCTACTCTTTAAGTGAATTTGAAAGCATCTTGTCTGTAATGCATAATTGTATATTTCAGATTCGATAAAATGAAATAGAACTATTGTAGACGGAAGAGTGAGCTTGAACTGTAGGTAGAACAACCATTAGTTGAGAGGAAATTTTGTCTCTAGATGGTGATTATGAATTAATCATTTAAAACTGGTAAGTTTGACAAAAATCCTATGTAAAATAAACGTGAAATTAATAGTACTGAGAATTTGAAACCGTTTAAAGGGTACCACAGGCTGCCATCTGAGTACTCTCAATCCACAAACACCACTTGTTCAGTATTCTATAAATGCTGTGTCTTTTATATTTATGATCTCAATATATGTACCTAATGATATCTTGTTTAAATCTGGGTGATCGGTTAAGGTGATTTATTGTCTTTTGGTATATGTAGTTGTGAGCACTTCAAGAGCTTGCTTAAAAGTAACAGTGGTAATGTTAGTATGTTGGCAGTGGGTGGCATTGGAGGAATGTATCAGAAATCAGTGCTTTATTAATTCTAGGATGCAGTCCTTTTTAAGAGGTATCAACCTTTGAGAGTAGAGAAGAAATAATGCATTAAATGTACACAGTTCTAAATTGTTAAGAATCCTAATTTATGGCATTTTATTATCCTCATTATCAGCTGAGAATCACAGTTGGTTTTAAGTCTTTTTTTCCAGTAAGGGTGGAATGATTCTGAGTGTCTTTTGGCAAATATCACTTAAATATCATAATAAGTTGCAAAGTTTATAACTATTAGCATCTTTTCTAAATATAAGATTAGATTGTGCATGATTTTCTAATTTATTTTTTCCTTTTTGTTCAACAGGATATTATAGCTTAAATATATTTTCATAATAGATTATTAAAACAATCTTTAATGGATAATTAGTATTTCATCATAAGGATATGCCATATTTCATTTAACCAATTTAATTGTTAAAATTCTAGTTCTTCAGAAGGATTTGAGTTATACTATGAAAGAATCAAAAAGTTAAAATCCTTACTTCGTACTTACTACGTGCCAGGCAGTGTTCTAAGCACTTCATATGCACTTTAACCTGCATAATAATCCTTTGATGTAGGTGCTCTTACCCCCTTTTTACAGATGAAGAAACAGAAACAGTGAGGATTTCAGTCACATAGTATGGATTTGAGTCCTGGAAATTTTGTTCCAGAAATTCTGTAAAGCACATGTTACGGTCTCAGAGGTATGGAGCCTGCCTCATGGGCTACAGTAAATTGTGCCAGATTGTAGTCAGTTTATATAGGTCAGAACGTTTTAAATTCTACTTCCTTTGTAATGAAACGTGTAAGAGATGGGGGGGTCTCCTGAGGGTACTCTGTTCACACTCAGCTAATCATTTGGCTTTTTTTCCTGAGAACATGGAGACAAAGGTACAGGAGTTTAGAGGTACATAGATCAAGTGAATATTTTCATATCCGGTTTTAAGTATCTATATCCTGTTGTCTTCTAAGATAAATGGCAAAATAAAGCAAAGTTTTCGAGTTGAGATTCTTAAATGCTGAAGTTTGCATTCAAAAGGATAATTTTAATTTACTAAGGCAGTGTGATAATGTGATGTTTTACATTTTAAAATTAAAACAAGTTAATGACAAGTCTCTGTGCTACTTTTTATCTAATTGTTGGATTGGATTGTCTTCATTTACTGAGTCGAAGGAAAAAAGAACTGAATTTTCTCATTTAAGAGTTAGACCCAGATAAATGCAAGGTTTCAGATCAAATTGACCCTAGGTAGTGCTAGCAGGTGTTTCTCTAGACCAGTATAGAAATTGTGTATCTAGAAACTTCTACAGAAATCAGATATTGCTATGACATTGTGTGTGTGGAAGTTGCTTCAGTTGTATCTGACTGTAGCCTACCAGGCTCCTCTGTCCATGGAATTCTCCAAGCAGGTACTGGAAGTGGGTTGCTATGCCCTCCTCCAGGGGGTCTTCTGACCCATGGATCACACCCATGTGTCTCATGTCTCCTGCATTGGCAAGTGGGTTCTTTACCTCTTTCACCACTTGGGAAGAAGTATGTGATATATATATATTTACATTTGTGACAGGAGTGTGCATTTTGGGGTTTAAACCTGCTCCTTTATCACATACAGTTGGAGAGACACCCCTCTTAGGTTGTCGTCTTCAGTAGCCCGGATCAGCTCATTTGCCCATCAGTTGCTAAAAACAACCAGCTCATTATCTCTACTTCTCAACTCACAACTAATGAACTTAGTGTGGAAGTTTCAGCCCCAGTCTGTAGCATCTTGCAATAATACTTTTTTATATCTTGCTTACTGTGAATTTCGAAGTAGAAATGAGGTAGTTATCCTAACACCTTGGATGGTTTCATGTTTTAATATTCTTGTGATTACTTATTTTACTGCCAGAAGCAAAAGAATGAAACTGGGTGTGAGGTCAGATGTGCTATACCTTTCCCAATTCACAGGAACCAGATTCCATGTTTTAATCTTGCCCCCTTTTCTTTTACTTCTGAGCTTGTAAATTCTTAATAGTTTTGCACAGAAGTTATATCCCTACTTTTTCTCCAAAAAATGCATTTTGAGTACCTCAGTTTATTGTGTTGTAGATGGCTGGGTGTACAGAAGAAAACAGAACAGACTGATCTGTGCTCTAAACTGGTCTGTGCAAGTATCCAAAATAATTCTATCTTTCCACAGTTTCTGCAAATAACTTGTATTATTGTAATAGAGTTTATGTTACTAGGGATTAGTAGTCTATAGGTAAATATAAAACACCCTTTCAGCACTAACTTACAGTGAGTCTAAATGGGTCACATTACATAGGAGGACTCGACCAAGCCCCCATGTGTAAATTACAGCTTTTGCAAGACTTAACTTCTGCTTTACATTGTTGAAATCTGTATGACTCTCCAAGTAGTTTTGTGGGTGTGGCTCTTTTTCAGTTATAAGATTGTACTTTTTAAAAGTTTTGTTGTTTTAGCATACTTTTGAATTTGTTGAAGCATTTTAAATGTGATTGTGTCTGCTTTGATGTGGTTTTGTAGATGGCAGTTCTCCGTTTAGTCACCTGTTTTTTTTTTTCAGTGTTTGACCAGACATAACATACCTGTTTTGACTACAGAAAGGTAGAAGGTGACAATTTCCTACCTCCTTCAATCCTACTTTTCTTTTTCAAGGTACCACTCCAGTTTCTTATATACGTCTAAGAATTTTCTGTGCATACACCAGGTACATGTGACTTTTTTTTTGGACCCAAATCATTCAGCATTGCTTTTTCATTTAATAATCTTGAAAAGTTCAGTTTTATGTCATAACACATAAAACTTTCATATTCTAGTGATCCATTATATGAATGTATGCCTTATTGAAGGACTGGCTTCTTTCCTTGCTTGCTTGTAATTTTTGCCTTTACAGTTTCCCAGTGTAAGTTGTAGTCTTATCTGTGTATAGTGTAATTTTTTTTGATATGTGCAAAAAAAGCAGTTTCCATTTTTTGTTGTTGTTTAGTTGCTAAGTTGTGTCCAACTCTTTGCAAGTCCGTGGACTGAAGCCAGCCAGGCTCATCTGTCTGCGGGATTTCCCAAGCAAGAATACTGGAGTGGGTTGCCGTTTCCTACTCCAGAGGATCTTCTGAAACCAGGGATCAACCCTGCGTCTCCTCCTGGCCAGGTAGATTCTTTACCACTGAGCAACTTGGGAATCCCTTTTCTTTAGCACTAAATGGCCCTTAGTCTCTCCCTATGCATTCCAAACCCAGACTGTTCTCATGTGCGTTAAAGGGTCATCTCAGTGTTGTGGTTGTGTTCTACAGGGTGCTGCTTAGCAAGTTTTTCAGTTTTGGTCTTCATGATATTTTTATGATCAGTATTGTTTTATTTTCTTCTAATGAGCCAATATTGTTTTAACATACAAGTAAAATAGTTCTCTGGATTGAACTTTTTCCAAAGAATAAGCATTAAGTTGTTAATTTTGTTTTAGGCCTGTAAACATTTAAAAAGCTTGAATCAGCACTGATAACAGGACCTAGTTTTATTTTCAAGCCTCAGACTGAATTTAACTTTGCGATTTTCTTTAACTGAGGACATTTCCCAGATTCATCTTTATATTATCATAAAAAGTTTGTTTTGGCAGTTTTGATTTTAAGGATGTTTGTTTTCCGTAAGTTCCCATTTCACACAATTTTTCTCCTTTGAGAAAATCATTATGTACCTTCTCTTCATGTTTTTTTCAAGTGTTGCTGTTTTATAAGAATTCTGATTTAAGTGTCCATATCTTCCATCTTCACTATTCTTAGGTTATCCATGCTGTCACTTTGTGACAGTGGCTTCCACACCTCTGTCCTTAGCCACAGCCTTTCTCTTGTCTTTCAGATCCGTGTTTCTCCATGCCTACTGAACCTCTTTTCAGGGCAGTAAACTACACCTCATAGGTCATATTTGGCATGCATTCTGTTTTGTAATTAAAGTTTTATTAAAACATGGACTTGCCCATTTGTTCACATGTCTTTTTTTTCCCTTTGATGTGTGTTCTATAATGACAGAGTTAACTAGTGACTAAGACAGGCCTGCAAAGTGTCGGATACTTACTACTCTTAGGACCTTTGTAGAAGTTTGCTGATCCTTGCTCTAAATGTTTTGTGGTGACAGTGTCAGTAAATCTAAATGTCTTAACCCTGTTTTCATTTCCTTTTCACTTCTAGCCGGCTCCTAATTCCATTCCCACCTGATGACTTTGTCATTAGTCCAGTCAACAAAGTGTGATTTGCCTCGATATTTACTTTTTTCCTCTCTTCTTGTCCTTGAGTCCACTGCAGTTTCTCTTGATTGTCCATGGTATTGTCTGGGTTCTTAGCTTAAAGACATGCCACTGAGCCCTGTTTTACTTTTTCCATGTCCTTAAATGCTCATTGTTTATCTGTATGTTAAGATTTCTTTTACTTTCTGAAAAGCAGCCAAGGTAACCAGAGGTCTGTAACTGGGAAACACTGGAGCTTATATACTTATTCTCAAAATGATAATTGGGTTTTTAACTATAAAAGTGATTGCACAGTAGTTTCTAAATCATTTAGCAAAGCTTGTACTCTATTAGGGCTGTCTTAATAATACATTTTTTTGTATTACCTAAAGCAGCATGTGGTATGCCTCTTTGTTGCTTTATTATAGGAAGTGAAAAAATGAAGATAGAATGTGAGAAAAGATTAAGCCAGAAGTGAGGTTAGCATGCAAAATGTATTCCATAAAGCCCATTCTAATAACCAAATAAAATGGAGAAGCAAGTCCTTCAACGATGCTAATGTCATGCTTGGGCAATTGCCTTTTGTGAGACACAATTTTTGTGGTAAGTATCCAGCTGGCTAGATAGTCAAATAAAGACAGGATTCAGTAGATGCTCCGCAATAAAGGTGAAGGCTACGTGGCAACCTGCTCTGGAAAAGCACACATATGCTTTGGTGTGCTATAGCCTCGGTTCACATTCTAGTTCTGCAGTCTATTTGATGTACCAACCTAGTCAAGTTAGTTGAGATTTCTAAGCCAGTTTTTGTCATCTCTGAAACGAGTGATACCTGTATCAGAGGGCAGTCGTGAGACAAGGTTGGTTGTGTATAGTTCAGTGCTTGGTGCAGAACAAATCTGTAATGAATTTTAGCTTTCTGTAGGTCTTCCTTAAAAAAAACTCCTGTAGTGTGCATCATGCAGTGACTGACACTATACAGTAATTCTAGCTTTTATGGGATTGTTTTTTAATAGCCAGTGTAGGCTGGTAAAATGATGCAAGTTGTAATTTGCATAAGTGCAAATTGCCTAAATATGCAGTTTCATTCCATAAATGAAGTTGGGTGTGGGGCTTGACCACATTTTGAGATCCAAGTTTATAATCCAATCCATTGTATATAGTTTCAGGGTGTGATGTAGTGGTTCTTAATTTAACAGTTTTGGGTGGAACAAAATTATGTGTTAACCCATCAGGGTGGCTATATGTATGTATCAAATTGTATTGCTTAGAATTTCTATTGTTCTGAATCCACTATATGGTTTCCTTGGGCTGACTGTCCTTGTATTCTCATATCAAGGACTCCTGAACTAGGAATGGTAGGGGCTGCATAATTTCTTAAACCAGTTATATATTGCATACTCATTATCCTCAAATGAAATTCATAGGTAATATAACTTGCTTACCACTTATTTAAGAAAAAAATTCCCTGTCTAGAATAATAGAGCTAACAATAAAATAAATAAGAGGGGAAATTAGAGGGAAGTTTTAGGAAAATTATTTTAGCTCAAATGTGATTATTTAAGGAAAGTAATCTGATATTTGAACACTTACCCAGTATCAGTGTGAACAACTCTAAATGCAAGTTAGCAAATTACTCTGAAATGGTAAAAATGCTTAGTTAAGTTCTAGACAAAAGTATACCTTTTTTCATCTTATACAAAATATTTCTGGAAAATTAAGTATATTGTACAGAGATTATTTGGTGTTACATGTTAGATAATACAGTTAGATTCAAATTTCAGTATTAGAAGTAGATTTTAAAACTTTTCACATGAATGGCTGGCCGGGTGTTTGAACATCATTTGGGATACCAGCTCTTGGGTGTGTACATCTGTGTATTGCTCATCCCTAATAATTCCAAATGTACCTCACCTATAATTGTTACAGTCCAAGTGTCCCATAAATTTCTACTGGTTATGGTAGTCAGTGATACTGTGTCCCTTGAGAAACAATCCTTTTCAAATTTTGTTGTGCATATGAATCAGATGGTCAGTCTGAAAGATTACTCCTGGAGTCAGGCCTTAATTCTACATTTCTAAGAAACTCCTAAGTGGATCTTGTGATGATTAATGTGACCCAGGGACCATACTGTATGACATAATCTGAATCTACAGTGTTCAAAACAGTAGCTCAGATATTGGGCATTCTGTCATTGCTATAATAAGTTTCAAATAGTGAGTTTTACTAGTACTGAAGAACTAGTTAGAGTGTTGCACTTAATATATTGTCAGCTAATTTGAAAAACTCAGCAGTGTGGCCACAGGACTGGAAAAGGTCAGTTTTCCATTCCAGCCCCAAAGAAGGGCAATGCCAAAGAATGTCCAAACTATCGTACAGTTGTGCTCATTTCACATGATAGTAAGGTTATGCTCAATATCCTTCAAGTTAGGCTTCAATAGTAACATGAACCGAGAACTGCCAGATACCCAAGTTGAGTTTAGAAAAGAGAGGAACCAGAGATCAAATTCCTAACCTTCATTGAATCAGAGAGAAAGCAAGGGAATTCCAGAAAAGATCTACTACTGCTTCATTGACTATGCTAAAGTCTTTGTGTGCATCACAACAAACTGGAAAATTGTATACCAGACTGCCTTACCTGTCTCCTAAGAAACCTGTGTGTGGTACAAGAAGCAACTGTTAGAATTGGGCATGGAACTACTGACAGGTTCAAAATTGGGGAAGGAGTATAACAAGACTGAATACTGTCACCCTGCTTGTTTAATGCACATGCAGAGTATGTTGTTCGATTTGCCAGGCTAGATGAATCACAAACAGGAATAAAGATAGCCGGGAGAAATATCAACAGCCTCAGATAATGCAGATGGTACCACTCTGATGACCACAAAGAGGAGCTAAAAAGTCTCTTGATGAGGATGAAAGAAGGAAAGTTGCTTACTGTAGCCTACAATAACACATTTTATGTTGTGGCTTTGTTTATATATGTATATACCAAAAGTTTCACTCAGCTGTATTCTACCATAGGGAATGAAGGTATCTTGAGATTTTTCTATGCTAGTCTATTTTAAAATTTTGGTCTCAGTCCTTTTCAGATATTCACAACCTGCAGTTTGAAAAAATACCATGAAAAGTATCTCTAGTATTATGAACCTATTAAATTTATAAAGCAGTTTATATCAGTTGGCATTTTTTAAAAAGTCTCTAAATCCTCCATTGATGGTTTACACTTGGTTAATTTAATTTTTAATTAGAGTCTTAAGTACAAAATGCATTCCTAGATAGCCGAATGAGTTATCTTGCCACTTGGCATTGTTAACTCTTAATCAGTTAAATAGTTCAGTCATTCTCCAAAGTAATAATGCTGTTTTTGTGCAGATAGGTACTCTCTGGAATGTGGGTTTTCTTCAGGGTACGTGGTGAGACAATAATTACACTGTAAGACAGCTATTTAAGATCACATGGTTCATGACTGCTAGACCATACGGTTCATGACTGCTAGACCAATCATTTGCAAACACGTATACTTAATTTGTATAGCCAAAGAGCCTGTATTAGTCTTATCCAAATGTGGTATCAGCTTCTTAAGTTAAAAATTAGAGGATGGGGGGGGGGGAATATGTACATTAGTTTATCATACTGTAATTCTAATCTATTAAAGGTATTTCTTACTACTCAGTGTCCCACAAGTATGAAAGTGCAGATTCAGTATTTAGTTGTTAAACAAATATTCATGGAACACCTATTACGTGCCAGCCATTGCTGTTGAATGGACATGAGAACAAAATAGACATGATTCCACCCTAATGATGATCATAATCCATGAGTTTATATAATGTAAATGTGTGAAAGTACACTTACTAAATGGTTGCTATGTGCCAGACTAGTTTATACTAATAAAACAGAACAAAAATCTCTTCCCCTAATTATGCTTTTGCTCTAATAGATTTGTAGATTCATTTTCTACATGTATTTTTAATGGTTTTTGCTTTGTACAGTTCAATACAATGTTACCTGATGCTAAAAGATGACAGTTTTCATTGTGCTTTATCGTACAGGGAAATGGCTAATTTTCCATTGCAGCAGACATCACTGATGTTACCTGCCCAGAACCTTTTGCTTCTAGGAACTGTTGCTTCTTTCTACTCCCTGAGGTCCACTTGGCTTTAGGTCTGACTCTTAAATGAATCAATTTCATTTCAGACCAATAAAAGTTATCTATGTATGAACTACAGATAAGCATTTTAAAACTTTTAATTTTGACATAATTTCAAAGTTATAGAAAATTTGTAAGAATAATATAGAGAATTTCCATATACCCTTCACCCAGATTCATCAGATGTTAACATTTTACCCATTTTATCTTATTTTGATTTTTTTGCCATGCCATGGTGCATGCGGGATCTTAGTTCCCCAGTCAGGGATGGAACCTGTACCCCGTGCAGTGGAAGCACAGAGTCACTGCTAGGGAATTCCTGTCACTTAGTCAAAATATGTTTCTAAACCATTTGAGAATAAGCTGATGTCCCCCTCTGTCCTAAACACATCATTGTGTTTCCTAAAGTTTGGGGGGTATATTTTCTAAAAGCAACATTTTCTTACATAACCATAATACAATGATCAAATCAGGAAATAAAGAGTTATTACAGTAATCTATAGATTTTATTCAAATTTTACCATCATCATTATACTGGACAGTTTCCTAGATAGCAAATGAAAGCCTCCATTTATACCTTGCATTCAGCTCTCATATTCCTTTAGTCTCTTATTTGAAACAAGTCCTCAGTCCTCTAAGGAGATAACATTTTTGAAAAGTATGTGCCAGTATCTTGTAGAATATCTCTATCTGGGTTTGAATGTTTGCTCATGATTAGAATCAGGCTATGAACTTAGGGCAATTATAGAATAAATACGTTTCTCAGGGCATCTTAACCAGGGAGCACATGACATCAGTTTGTTCAATTACTGGTGGTGGTAACTTTGATTGCTTGATTAAGGTGATGTCTGTGGGTATCTCCATTATAAACTTGTGATTTTTCCTTTGTAGTAGTTAAACCTCTTGTAGCAGAACTTCCTGTTTCTCTATAAATAATATCCTCAAAGGTTTTGATGCCCATTGATGGTCTCACTTTCAGTTATGATTGGCAAGTGGTGATTTTTCTACTTCCGTCATCTCTGTATTCATTAGTTGGCTTCTTATTGTAAGAGCTTTATATAGTGCAGATTCAAGATTTTTTTTTGTTACAGCCAAAAAATAAAAATCAAAATTCCCCCCCAATATTTGATTGCTACTTCTTTTTTCAGTGTTTATTTTAAACTATTTTCTTTGCTTTTGTCTTAATAAAATGTATATTTTATTTTTGCTTCTTGCAGTGGATATTTTAAGTTTTCAAAGCATTCTTGTGTTCTTTGTAAATATTAACTTTTCCATGATGTAAAATTTTTAGCCCTTATTTAAGATAATGCTTAAAGTTTTACAATTTTCAGTCTTTTTAAGAGGCTAGTTAGAATATTTTTATTACTTTTTTACACTGCATTTTTTTCAATGAGTAATAATTTTAATAATTTATACTGTTACGTAATCACATTTACAATATTTAATGTTTACCTCTGACCCTGAAGTCATCACTTTTTAAAATAAAATAAAATAAATAAATAAATAAATAAAATAAAAACAGCTTTATTATTTTTATCTAAGTATTTGCTTATTAAAGATTCAAACAAACAATTTATATGTTAACTACTGTTAATGTTTTGATGGTCAAATTTTCATGTATTCATAAATACCCACATAAACACAGAGCTAGTTAAGATACAGGGCTCTAATTGACTCAAATATTTTGCTAAAAGTAATATTATAGAGGTTTATTAATTAAATATAATACGAAGGCTAGAGGTTGGTGGTTCTAGGATTTAGAGCAGTTTACCAAAGTCAAGACTTTACTGACTTTTGATTTTCTTGGCTTTCCCTTCATAGTCACAAGATGGCTCTCACAGCTCCAGCCATAACTTCCTCAGATAGCCATGTTCAACAGCACGAAATAAGCTGATTCTCCTCATATCTTTTCAAGGAGAAAAAAAAATCTTTCCTAGGAGACCCTAGCAGATTTTTACTTTACATTGATCAGAGTACATGGCCATGCCTCACCCTCAAGAGAGGCTGGGAAAAAGTGCTTCTGGCATTTTCTGCTTCTATATTGAGAGGTAGAAAGATAGCAAGAAAGAAGGAAAGGGAAGGGCTGTTGGATGGACAGCCAACAATATCTGTCATATTTGTAACTGTTTATAAGGTGGCCCTGTCTTGTGTTTATTTGGTGTGGACATTTTTTCAAAAGAATTCTTGTTTTCCTTACCAAACTCAAACCCCACATAACCATTATTTAAAATCTATTACTTCAGCCTTCATCATGCTTATTTATGCACACACATAGAGAAGGTTTCATTGATTTGTAAAATGAGCTCACATTGTACACATTTATCTGAATATTGCTTTTCTTGATTACTATTTAATACAAATAAATAGTATTTACTATTTATATCTATTAATCTGTAGTAATATATATATTACTATCAGTGCCTATCAGATACAGATCTAATTTCAGCTATTTTAAAGCTTACATGATCTCTGCTGTCTATGTACCATGTTTTATCCAACCATATCCTTATTGGTGAGCATTTTATTCTTATTTCCAGTTTTTCTCCTCTACAAATAGTATGATTACATATATCCTTCTTATGTATATGTCCTTATATTTTGAAACTTTATGTGGATGCTGACCCATTAAAAGTTAAAGGAGATATTGTCATACATGTGCATAATTTTATATAAATTTTAAAATGTGTAAATCCACATGTCCTTCTAAGAGTTCCATTTTCTTAACACCTTTGCTCGTAGTTGTTTGCTCATTGTATTGTTTGTTCATTCCACCAACAAGTATTTCTGCCATGTGTCTGGCATTATTCTAGACACTAGATTAAAAAAAAGTTTCAGCTTTCCTGGAGTCTAGAGTCTACTGAGAAAGAGAAGCAATAAGCAATTACATTACAACGACTAATACAATTCTATAAATATTGCACAAATGCAATAAGACAATCAGTTACACTAGGTAACTGATAAATGTAAGGAAGAATGAGTAAGATAAGCAGAGGAAGCTTTGTGGGAGGAGGATTCTGTATTGTGATAAGGGCACATTTCTGAGCAGTTGACTTTGGAGCAAAGACCTGATGTAAGTGAAGGAGAAAGCCACCATAATATCTAAGGAGGGAGTATTTAGGCAGAAGGATGGATGCTTTTTACATTTGAAGACGCATTTGAAGCTGGACAGTGGCTGAACGATAGAGAAGAAAGCAAAGAAGAGAGGTCAGAAGGGGCAGTCTAGACTAAGTTAGGCCTGGTCAGTCATAGGGGCTTCTTTGATAGCTAAGTGGTACATAATCCGCCTGCTGGAGGAAATGGCAACCCACTCCAATATTCTTGCCTGGAAAATTTCATGGACAGAGGAGCCTGGCAAATTACAGGCCCATAGAATTGCAGAGTCAAACACAACTGAACATGAGCCAGTCAGCCATAGAAAGACCTTTCGTAAGGTGTTAACTGAGGCTCAATTCTTGACGGTTTGATAGATGTAATACATCATTGTTTTATTTCTCTGTATATTAGTGTTTTGAAAATTTTTCTTAGGTGTCTTTGGATTGACTTGTCTATTAACATTTACTCTTCTGCATATTTATATTCATAGTCCACTTTCCTGTCAAGTTGCTTTTTACTGTTGTTTTCTATGAAATTACTTGTTTTGCATTATAAATACTTTTATAAGTACTATATTTTCTCATCCAAAAACTGAACTTTTTTTAAGACACAACTATTTGTGTTGTTGGAGCTTACAGATTTATGATCATTGTACTAGTTGCTTTTTATATAATGTGTCTTTTTCTTTTGTTTATGACTTACAATTTTTTTTAAATTTATTTTTAAATTTTTTGGCCACATCTTGCAGCATGCAGGATCTTAGTTCCCCGACCAAGGATTGAATCTGTGCCCCCTTCAGTGGAAGCACAGTGTCTTAACCACTGGACCACCAGGCAAGTCCCTTCTTAGAACTTTTAATATTATATTGTACATTGATGTGAGTAGAGAGAAAAGATTTCACCACTTACTAGCTTGTGACTTTGGACAAACCTCTCTGCTTTCTTTTCTCATCTATAAAATAAGGATTATAATAGCATCTACCTCATGGAGTTGTAAGCATTGAAAGAATTAATACTTTTAAAGTCTGTAGAACAATGTCTGGCACACTATGTATTATAAGTGTCTGTCATCCTTCATTTGTTTAGTGAAAAAAAAAAAAAATCCTAGATAGGGAAACATTCAGGAACTACCAGCCATCTACACCATCTTAGCAAAATACTCAAGAAAAGACTAAAATTTAACTAAGAAAGAAGCTAAACTAACTTTATTTTGTATTGTTAAAAAAGGAAAATGTAAAAAAAAAAAGGAAAATGTAACACTGATCTTTTTCAAGGGGTGGGATGTGAAGATGATTCTTTTTCTCTGTTTCTCGCAGTCTTTTTTCCTTTTATCCTTGAAGCTTGTATGATTTTATTGAAATAATTGAGTTTTATGAAGCTAATTTAGGTGTGTGGACTTTCTCAAACAGCCTTAACTGGGGCTCCTAACCCCTTTGATCTACAAGTTTACATTTTATTTTACTATCTTTTCTGGGTTTTTTTTGATTTACGTTGTGGCTTGTGGGATCTTAGATCCCTACAAGGGACTGAACCTGGGCCCTTGGCAGTGAGAATGTGGAGCCCTAACCACTGAACTGCCAGGGAATTCCCCATGACTTGGTTAGTTATTGCCCTTCTTTCATCTATATGTCCTTACTTTCTCCTGGTACTCCATGTTTGTTTGTTTTTTTGTGTGTGAGAGATGCCTTTGGATCTGTCCAGCACAGTTGTCAGCTCCTCTGGAGTCCCATTTTTTGCATGCTTGCTAATGTTTTGAGATAGGCCTCTGACCTGACCTTTAATTAATTGAGGTCTAAACAGTGACCTTTATCTAATTAAAAAAATTTTTTAATTTAAATCCAAGGTTTGTGATTTGTAGTCAGATTTTCTTAAGCACTTTCATTTTGTATGCTTCAGGTCACTGCTTTGCCCTCCAGTAGCTCTCCTTCCTCACTGTGGCTGCCTAATTAGGGGCCGCGTTAGTTCCCTTTCGCTCTGTAGGCTTCCACCCTTGCTCAGGGTTCAAGTCCTGCTGCTGGTGTACCTGCAGCTCTATCAGTTCTGAGAGGCAAGCCAGAAGGTTGTTTATCCCCTACTGAGAACTCTCTACTCGCTTGAATCCTCAGATTCTGGGGGCAGGAGGGATTCAGTCAGTGAGTCATTTCTCTGTTTATCCCTAAGAGCCAAACATGTGAAAGGACTGAGACCTAGTATGATCACATGATCATGTATCAGTGACTTTTCAGTCCTTACTCCAAGGCTCTTGCTCTTTCTACAAGACTCCCAGGTTTTGTCAGGCCTGAAAGGGTAAGTCCAGAGTTCACTCTCTTCAGAAGAGATCTAAGGAAATTTGAGACCTAACTTATGCACACAACCTGCCCACTTGGGAAAGGTAGTTGGTATTTGGGCTGCAGTTCAAAGAGCTGAGCAGTAGGAAGTACATTAACACTGCCATCTTCCCAGAAATTTCCCAGTCTTGAGCTCTTAATTTTGGGTCACTTGTTAGACATCTCTTTATGTACCTTTTCGAAGAAGGATTCATGATGTATTTTCTCAATCTTTACATATCTGAAATGATCTTTTGGTTTCTTTTTACATGTTAAAGGAAACTTGAATAGACATAAATGGCTAATGATTCTAGAATTGCAGTTTTCTCTGAACACTTTATAGATACTGCTTAATTATTCTTAGTATTTGAAATTGCAGTCAGGCCCACCACTAATGTTTGCAGGACCCAAGGCAAGAGTTTGAATGGAGATCCATATGTCTAAAATTTTTTAATGTTTGAATCATGATAGCAAGCTTAAAATATCCTCTTACCTTGGCAAATAAAGTTTTATTAAAATAGAAAAAGATGTACAGTGCTATAGCTTTTATATGACAAAGTGTAAAATATCAAAGATGACTGAATTTCATTATTGCACGTATCTGAGTGTTCAACAGCAGTGTTTGGGTGAGTAATAAAGGCATATGTCTTTCAATAATGCTTCTGTTTGGGGATTCTCCTTCAGGAACACTGCTTATTTTGATTCTATTCTCTACATATTTAGATATTCATTCATTGTTTTTTCTCATCTTTCCAAAACTAAAGAAATTTTCCCATTTTTCTTACTTTAATTCTAACAAAATCTTTGATTATATTCTTATAAGAATTTGTTCACAATGTCTATTGGCAGTAAAGTATAAAAAATGTATTCTAGGTATATAATATTTAAATATTTCATCAAAAAGGAAATTAGATACTAAAATTATTTTTATATTTTAAAAAGTCTTAAAATATTCAAAGCTATTTATTAAAATTAGAAGGCAAATGTGAATATAATTGTTATCTCAATTTTAAATAAAAATTTAAATAACTTAATTTTTGGAAACTTTAATAAAATGTAATTAAATAGTTTTAAAAATAAAACTCCCTGCAATTCTAACATTCAATGTCCATCTTGTTGCTAATGTAAAAAATTAGTAACACAATTTGCACGTTACTTATTATTTCTACAACTACTTATGCAGAAATGTAAGATAATAATAAGTTGTTTAATATTGTGAAGTGTTGAACTTTATGTACCTGGTGTGAATGCCTTACTATTTGTGAATCATTGTTATTTTAAAATCTAGTCTTATTTAGTCCCTTAACCTAGAACACTTTTGTCAATTTTCTTCCTTGAGATTGCCATTAGACGAAACCAGATCAGTTGTCTTGTAAGATGTCACATATTCTGGATTGATCTGATTGTTTAACTTAATCTTTTAACTCCCACATTCCTATTAACTGGAGGTTTAGCCCAAAGGTTGGGCTAGAAACACATTAAACTTTTTGTGTTTTGGCAAGAATGCTTCATGGTTAATGTTGTGTATTTAATATTGCATCCCATCAGTGAGCACATAATGTCAAGTTTGTCACTTGGCTGAGATGATAATGCCAGCTCAATCAGTTGTAAGATAACATTTTTCCTTTTCAATAAGCAAGTAGTCTGTGGGGTGATACTTGATTCTGTGCCAATATCATCTTCAACAACCTTTTACCCAATGGTTTTAACATCTTGTCTGAATTAATTATTTCACTAAGAATTGCAGAAAGATTTTCCAGTTAAAACAATTCCTTCTACATTTATTAGCTGACACTCTTCTGTAAAGGAGAATTTCCCCTCATCAACAAAATATGTTATAGTTCTTCCCCAAAGGCAGTATAAATGTTTCATTCTTTACAGAGTGAGAAAATTGTCACCTATAATGGATGAAGGGGGCATAGCAACAGGAGAAGCACAGAAGTAATTCTTCTCTGAGTATAACTTTTCCCCCCTTTTTGAAAAACCATTAAAAACTTAAAGTTTAGTTAATTTGCGATATATTAGTTTCAGGTGTACAGCAAAATGATTCAGTTACATATGTACATGAGTGACTTTTTACAGTTTTTATTTGCTCTTATGAATGTGTCATATAGTAAACATTACATTTAGAAGAAATATAAAATGCAAACATCCAAATTTAACTTCAATAATCAAAAGGCCTATTTTTTGTTTTATTTGATAGAATCTATACAGAGAAAAGTATTCCAAGTGAATGTTGAATCTACTCTTATTTGTATATCCTTAATGGAACATATCCCTGAAGAAGGAAATGGCAATCCAGACCAGTGTTCGGGAATCCCAGGATAATCCCATGGACAAAGGAATGTATTGGGCTTCAGTCCATGGGGTCGAAAAAGAGTCTGACATGACTAAGTGACTAAACAACAACAACAAAAGGGATATATTCTAAGGACAAAAAGAACCGCAAATAAATTTTGACATTTCACTAGGTAATTTTATTGCTGACAGTAATAGAGCCAAGATTTTCACTGCCAGAGAAAAGATACACAAAGATAAACCCCAAATTCCAGAAAGTCCCTATAATATCAAATATGATAAATATTATTATGAAGTCATTTAAAAATATTTTAAGAATTATTTCCTAGTTTTGCCCATGAAAAGAGCATGAAACTAGTGATGCCCCAACTGGTAAAATAAGATTCTCAGGTATATATGACCTCATTCATAAAACTGAAATTCTGTGGGAAAACTGTAAAGCTGGTTAATTTAGTGCTCTACTCCTTAGGTGCTGGCATGAGTAGAGAACACATCACACTAACTGGATGCATCACCCTAACCTTAAATGGGCTTCAGTGGTACCTCACGGTTGAAGTACATACAGCTCCTTGGTCCATTCACTGTACTACCATTTTAATTATTTCACACTTCTCTTTTCCCCCTACTTCCAAATCACTTCCTCTATCCTCACTCTGCCAGTTTTACTTCCTAATTCTCCAAGAAGATGGAAATGATCAGAAAAGAACTTCCTAGGCTCTCATCACATCTTATCCCACCTTGCATAGGACATTTCTCCAGCATTTTCTCTGTATCATTTTCCTTCGCTACTGAGTTATTCCCATCAGTTATTCCTATTTCCCCTGTCCTTTAAAAATTTTTTAACCCCACCTTCTCTGCTACATACTGCCTTGATTCTCTGCTTGGCAGCAAAACTCAAAAGAATTATCTGTATGTTCCATAGGACCCATATAAATTTATGGAATACTTCATCTCTCCAGAAGGTTTACTCATGCCCATTCCTACTCAACACATCCTCAAAAGGTAATCAATATTCTGACTTCTATTGTTATTTGTTTTGCCTAATCTTTAACTTCATATAAATGCATCATCCGTATGTACTGTTGTGACTACTTTTACTTAATACAGTGTCTGTGGTCTTCATTCGTTTTGTTGCAAATATCAAGAGATTCTGGGTTTTTTAATTAAATTATATAGTCTTCCATGTGAGACTCTACCATGTTTGATTCATTCTTCTGTTGATGGACATATGGGTGGCTTCTATTTTGACTAGTTTGAGTAATGCCGCTGTGAACATTCTTAAAAATATATTCTGATAGAAAGGTGCCCTCACTTTTCGTGGGTTTGTACCTAAGGGAAGAATTGCTACTTTGAGGGGTAGGTGTGTGTTTCATTTTACTACACAGTATCATTAATTTTTCTATTGCCTATTTTCCAAAGTGTTTGAAATAATTTACCTTCCCATCAGCAATATATGAGCATTCCAACTGTTGCTTCTTATCCTTATAATATTTGACAGTAATAGTCCTTTAAATTTTAGTCACTCTGTAATCTCATTATGCTCTATTACTTCTGTGACAAATAATTAAATACCATTTCATATGCTTGTCAGCCTTTTGAATGGCCTCTTTTGTGACAGACCTCTTTGGTACTTTTACCTATTTAAAAAAATTGGATTATGGTCATTTTCTTACTGATTTAGATATGTTGAATTTATGTCATGAAGATCTCTGTGTCTGTGATTTGCATTTTTTTCCTTGCTTAATTTTGTCTTTTGATGAATATAGTTCTTAGTTTTAATAAAGTCAGTCTTTTATGGTTAGTGTTTTTTGTGTTCTACTTAAGATTGTCATGAGGAAACTTTCTTGTTTTAGTCTAAAGGCTTTATTGCTTTACACATTTACAATTGTGATGTATCTCAAATTAAATTTTATATGTCACGTTTGGTAGGGATCAAGTTGTGTTTTGGTCTGTAGAATACTAAATGTCCCAATACCCCTTACTGAGAAACCATTCATTTCCTTATAGACCTGCCCTAATTAACCTAGGTCTTTTTCTGACTATTCTGTTCCGTTGGTCTGTTTGTATATCTTGTGCCAGTCCCACACTATCTTAACTACTGTAACTTTCTTCTAGTTCTTAAATTCAAATATGTTCTTTTCAAGCTTAATTGGGCTCTTCTGGTTCTGATTTTTTTGATACCTTATGCACTCAATGTGGATAAGACCCAATTTAGGTTATCAGCAATCAGTTGATAGAAAAAAATCCCTATATGGTGCTTGAGCAAATATTTTGAAAAACTTTAGATGGCAAAATCTCACCACTAGTATTTTAAGTTTCCATAGTACGTCTGTTCTCATTCCTTCCTCCTCCCCATTCCTATGATGTATAGAAATGTACCAGGTTTTACAGTGAGGGTGAAGTTAGTTATCCCTTTATACTGGATTCTCATTTTGAGATTAGTGGTAAGAAGAGAAGGGTTAAGAATGATTACCTATGACAAAAGCACAATAAAGATATAGGTATCAAGTCCCCGGCTTCATCCCATGTTTTATCATTGACACCACAAAAGGATTTATTAAATAATATATTGAGAAACTTTATATTTATACTGGTGGTTCTCAACTAGAGAGTGATTTTTACCTCCTGGGGGATGTCTGACGATGTCTAGAGACATTCTTTTGGTCATGATTGGTGCAGGAAGTGGGAGGGAGAGGAAGGTGCTTCTGGCTCCTAGTGTGTCCTGGCCAAGAATGTTGCTCAATACTCGACAGCAAGAACAATTGCACCACACAACGAAGGATTATTCTGCCAAAAAAATGTCATCCTGCAGAGATTAAGAAACCCTGATCTGGATGGTTGCATCTTTCTCCAAAAGAAAGATTTGAGTCAGTACTTCACCCATTTAACTCTGCTATGGTATATGCAAATAAAGTGGAAGACAGCAATCAGGCAGTGTGTGCCTTGATGAGTGAATATGCTGCAGAAGGGTAGAGAGGTAGGATTTAAATGTTAAGATATATCACATCCAGTTAACCAGAGAATAAAATCAAGAACTGAAGGAGGAAATGGTAGTAATGTGAACTAGGAGGGGTCATAGCTTCCCCCACCCCCAACATAACCATGGAGGTTAAAGTTGACAAACTGTCACACACCTTGGTGGATAACTATTCTCTCCTGACATAATTGTTTCATGGAAGGGGATGGAGATATGTCGTCTTACTCTCAGGTATTCAGAGAGAAATGGGGTTTCTTTGGTAGCTACAATTTGAAGCCAGAGACTATATGTCTACATATTGTTCTTTAACAGTCACATATTTTTTCTGCTCTTCTGCTCCTTCTATTTCACTGGTTCCTTCTCTCTCCTAGAGTTTAGGATACCAGGTTTTGGAACCAACAATGCGTTTTTCCTCTTCTATTGGGCCATTTATATTAGCATATAAATACAACCTTTGTCAGCAAAGTATAACAAAGGTCTGTCTAGTCAAAGCTATGATTTTTCCAGTAGTCATGTATGGATGTGAAAGCTGGGCCATAAAGAAGGCTGAGCGCTGAAGAATTGATGCCTTTCAGCTGTGGTGTTGCAGAAGACTGCTGCGAGTCCTTTGTACTGCAAGATCAAACCAGTCAATCCCTAAAGGAAGTCAGTCCTGAATATTCATTGGAAGGACTGATGCTGAAGCCGAAGCTCCAATACTTTGTCCACCTGATATAAAGAGCCAACTCTTTAGGAAAGACCCTGATGCTTGGAAAGATTGAAGGCAGGAGGAGAAGGGGACAACAGAGAACAATATTGCTGGATGGCATCACTGACTCACTGGACATGAGTTTGACCAAGTTCCGGGAGATGGTGATGGACAGGGAAGCCTGGCATGCTGCAGTCCGTGGGGTCAGAGAGAGGCGGACACGACTGAGGGACTGAACAACAATGACGACATAATTAGGACACGATTATGTCTACCAGCTTAAAACATAAAACTCCTGCTTGAATCATTCTCTGTTCCCCTTTTCAGCAAAGCTCAGAAATGTTGTGTTTGCTCATTGTATCCAATTTCTCTCTTCAAATTTTTCCTGAAGTCACTTCAGTAAGACTCAGCCTGGACTTCCCTGGCAGTCTAATGATTAGGACACCACAGTTACCATGGGTTTGATTCCTGATCATGGAACTGGGATCCCATATGCCACATAGTGTGACCAAAATAAATAATAAGGCTCAGGCTACATTCTGAATTACATCTCTACTTCCATCTTCGATCCTGTACATTCAGTACTCTGTGTTGCATTTCCAGATCTATTTCTTTCCATAGTGCTCAGCAACCTCTAAAATTTTGTTTATTTATTCAACATTTATTGATCACCTACTGTGTGCCAGGAATAGTAGCAGTTGCTGAGGATATATCAGTGAACAAAATGGACAAAGATATCTTACTTCATATAGCTTATATTTCAGAGGGAGGAGACAAGATAAATATAATAAGGAAATCATATGGTTTTATTTTTTTCATTTATTTTTATTAGTTGGAGGCTAATTACTTTGCAGTATTGTAGTGGTTTTTTCCATGCATTGACATGAATCAGCCACGGATTTACATGTGTTCCCCATCCTGATCCCCCTCCCACATCCCTCCCCATCCCATCCCTCTGGGTCTTACCCCAGTGCACCAGCCCTGAGCACTTGTCTCATGCATCCAACCTGGGCTGGTGATCTGTTTCACACTTGATAATATACATGTTTCAATGCTATTCTCTCAGATCATCCCACCTTCGCCTTCTCCCACAGAGTCCAAAAGTCTGTTCTATACATCTGTGTCTCTTTTTAGGTCCTGCATATAGGGTTATTGTTAACATCTTTTTAAATTTGATATATATGCATTAGTATACTGTATTGGTGTTTACCTTTCTGGCTTACTTCACTCTGCATAATGGGCTCCAGTTTCATTCATCTCATTAGAACTGATTCAAATGTATTCTTCTTAATGGCTGAGTAATATTTCATTATGTATATGTACCATAGCTTTCTTATCCATTCGTCTGCTGATGGGCATCCATGTCCTGGCTATTATAAACAGTGCTGTGTGAACATTGGGGTACACGTGTCTCTTTCAGATCTAGTTTCCTCGGTGTGTATGCCCAGGAGTGGGATTGCTGGGTCATATGGCAGTTCTATTTCCAGTTTTTTTAAAGGAATCTCCACACTGTTCTCCATAGTGGCTGTACTAGTTTGCATTCCCACCAACAGTGTAAGAGGGTTCTCTTTTCTCCACACCCTCTCCAGCATTTATTGCTTGTAGACTTTTGGATAGCAGCCATCCTGACTGGCGTGTAATGATACCTCATTGTGGTTTTGATTTGCATTTTCTCTGATAATGAGTGATGTTGAGCATCTTTTCATGTGTTTGTTAGCCATCTGTATGTCTTCTTTGGAGAAATGTCTGTTTAGTTCTTTGGCCCACTTTTTGATTGGGTCATTTATTTTTCTGGAATTGAGCTGTAGGAGTTGCTTGTATATTTTTGAGATTAATCCTTTGTCTGTTGCTTCATTTGCTAATATTTTCTACCATTCTGAAGGCTGTCTTTTCACCTTGCTTATAGTTTCCTTTGTTGTGCAAAAGCTTTTAAGTTTCATTAGGTCCCATTTGTCTATTTTTGCTTTTATTTCCAATATTCTGGGAGGTGGGTCATAGAGGATCTTGCTGTGATTTGTGTTGGAGAGTGTTTTGCCTACATTCTCCTCTAGGAGTTTTATAGTTTCTGGTCTTACATTTAGATCTTTAATCCATTTTGAGTTTATTTTTGTGTATGGTGTTAGAAAGTGTTCTAGTTTCATTCTTTTACAAGTGGTTGACCAGTTTTCCCAGCACCACTTGTTAAAGAGGTTGTTTGTCTTTTTTCCATTGTATATTCTTGCCTCCTTTGTCGAAGATAAGGTGTCCATAGGTACGTGTATTTATCTCTGGGCTTTCTATTTTGTTCCATTGACTGATATTTCTGTCTTTGTGCCAGTACCATACTGTCTTGATGACTGTGACTTTGTAGTACAGCCTGAAGTCAGGCAGGTTGATTCCTCCAGTTCCATTCTTCTTTCTCAAGATTGCTTTGGGTATTCTAGGTTTTTTGCATTTCTATACAAATTGTGAAATTATTTGTTCTAGTTCTGTGAAAAATATCGTTGGTAGCTTGGTAGGGATTGCGTTGAACCTATAGATTGCTTTGACAATATTGATTCTTCCAATCTGTGAACATGGTATATTTCTCCATCTATTTGTGTCCTCTTTGATTTCTTTCATCAGTGTTTTATAGTTTTCTATATATAGGTCTTTTGTTTCTTTAGGTAGATATACTCCTAAGTATTTTATTCTTTTTGTTGCAATGGTGAATGGTATTGTTTCCTTAATTTCTATTTCTGTTTCTCATTGTTAGTGTATAGGAATGCAAGGGATTTTTGTGTGTTAATTTTATATCCTACAACATTACTGTATTCATTGATTAGCTCTAGTAATTTTCTGGTAGAGTCTTTAGGGTTTTCTATGTAGAGGATCATGTCATCTGCAAACAGCGAGAGTTTTACTTCTTCTTTTCCTATCTGGATTCCTTTTATTTCTTTTTCTGCTCTGATTGCTGTGGTTAACACTTCCAAAACTATGTTGAATAGTCGTGGTGAGAGTGGGCACCCTTGTCTTGTTCCTTACTTTAGGGGAAATGCTTTCAATTTTTCACCATTGAGGATAATGTTTGCTGTGGGTTTGTCATATATAGCTTTTATTATGTTGAGGTATGTTCCTTCTATTCCTGCTTTCTGGAGAGTTTTTTATCATAAATGGATGTTGAATTTTGTCAAAGGCTTTTTCTGCATCTATTGAGATAATCATATGGTTTTTATCTTTCAATTTGTTAATGTAGTGTATTGCAATGATTGATTTGAGGATATTAAAGAATCCTTGCATTCCTGGGATAAAGCCCACTTGGTCATGATGTATGGTTTTTTTAATATGTTGTTGGATTCTGTTTGCTAGAATTTTGTTAAGGATTTTTGCATCTATGTTCATCAGTGATATTGGCCTGTAGTTTCCTTTGTTTGTGGCATCTTTGTCTGGTTTTGGTATTAGGGTGATGGTGGCCTCATAAAATGAACTTGGAAGTTTACCTTCTTCTGCAATTTTCTGGAAGAGTTTGAGTAAGATAGGTGTTAGCTCTTCTCTAAATTTTTGGTAGAATTCAGCTGTGAAGCCATCTGGTCCTGGGCTTTTGATTGCTGGAAGATTTCTGATTATAGTTTTGATTTAATAAGGAAATCATATGGCTTTTTTTTAAAAAAATGAATGAACAGTGGATGATCATCAGAATAACTGTTGTTGTTGTTGTTGTTGTTCAGTTACTCAGTTATGTCTGACTGTTTGTGACCCAATGGACTGCAGCACGCCAGGCTTCCCTGTCCTTCACCATCTCACAGAGCTTGCTCAAACTCACGTCCATTGAGTCAGTGATGCCATCCAACCATCTCATTCTCTGACATCTCCTTCTCCTCCTGCCTTCAATCTTTCCCAGCATCAGAGTCTTTTCCAATGAGTCGACACTTTGTGTCAGGTGGCCAAAGTATTGGAGCTTTAGAATAATTTAGCAATTGAAAAAACCCCACTAATCTTGGTCTCACTTCAGACATACTGAATCAGAACCATTAGGGTGTGGCCTAGGACCTATATTTTATAAAACTCTAGGTTATTCAGAACAGTTGGGATAAATGTTTTAAAGTATAATTATATGTCAGAACCTAGGATAATGACACATTTGTTCTTTAACAATTTATTCACATTATACTTATATCTTGATAGAGAGGAAAAAAGAGACCACCCCTTGTGGCTCAGATGATAAAGAATCCACCTGCAATGTGGGAGACCTGAGTTCAATCCCTAGGTTGGGAAGATCCCCTGGAGGAGGGCATGGCAACCCTCTCCAATATTCTTGCCTGGAGAATTCCCATGGACAGAGGAGCCTGGTGGGCTATAGTCCATGGGGTCGCAAAAAGTCTGAGTGACTAAGCACAGCACAGCAACACTTGGGAGATAAGTATTCTAAAATTTAGGTTTCTGGATGATTTTTTCCTGAGTCAGGCTTTTCCCACTGGATGGGGAAAATAGTCACTAGGCAAATAGTGAGGGCAGACCATCATTCAGGAAGAGGAATGAAAACTTTCAGAGTCTGGGTAAGAAGCAATAACCTTATGATTAAAGTAATGAAAATGATGGGGCTTCCCTGGTGGCTCAATGGTAAAGGATCCACCTGCAATGCAGGAGACCCAGCCAGTCCCTGGGTTGGGAAGGTCCCCAGGAGAAGGGAAAGGCTACCCACTCCAGTATTCTGGCCTGGAGAATTCCATGGCCAGAAGAGCCTGCCAGGCTATAGTCCATGGGGTCACAAAGAGTCAGACATGACTGAAGAAACTGAGAATGCAGTGAGAATGATCCATGATGGGGAGAGAAATGTTTGGAGAGGCACCTGTCAGCAATTGTGTTGAGAGGAAAGTATATGAAACTTGGTATTAGTTATCTATTGAGTAAAAAAAAAAAAAAAGACTCTAAAACTTAGTGACGTAAAAAAACAAACATTTATTATTGCATTGTTTCTGTGGGTTAAGAGTAAAGGAGTGGCTTAATTGGATGGTTTAGCTTGAGATGTCTTATGAGGTTGCAGGCAAAATATTGGCTGTAGTTGTGGTCATCTGAAATTTCACTGAGGTTGAAGGATCCATTGCCAAGATGATTCATTCCCATGCCTGTTGGCAGGAGATTTCCAACACAGTAATTCTTCACTACGTAAGCCTCTCCACTGAGCTGCTTGTGTGACCTCAAAACATGGCTGCCTGCAACTACAACATCTCTCATGAGCTAGGCTTAGAAATCTGCCCTCTTACTTTTTGTGATATCTTATGGCTATCCTCCCATCAGAAGAAGAGCCAGTTTCCCCCTCAGTCAGTCTCTCCCATCAGGAAGCTTCCATAAGCCTCTTATCCTTCTCCATTGGAGGGCAGACAGACTGAAAACCACAATCACAGGAAACTAACCAATCTGATCACATGGACCACAGCCTTGTCTAACTCAGTGAAACTATGAACCATGCCATGTAGGACCATCCAAGACTGACGGGTCATGGTGGAGAGTTCTAACAAAATGTGGTCCACTGAGAAGGGAAAGGCAAACCACTTCAGTATTCTTGCCTTGAAAACCCCATGAACAGTATGAAAAGGCAAAAAGATAGGACAGTGAAAGATGAACTCCCCAGGTCAGAGGGTGCCCAATATGCTACTGGAGATCAGTGGAGAAATAACTCCAGAAAGAAGGAAGGGATGCAGCCAAAGCAAAAACAACACCAAGTTGTGGATGTGACTGGTGATGGAACTAATAAAGAGCAATATTGCATAGGAACCTAGGATATTAGGTCCATGAATCAAGGCAAATTGGAAGTGGTCAAACAGGAGATGGCAAGAGTGAACATCGACGTTTTCGGAATTAGCAAACTAAAATGGACTGTAATGGGTGAATTTAACTCAGATGACCATCATATCGACTACTATGGGCAAGAATCCCTTAGAAAAAATGGAGTAGCCAACATAGTCAACATAAGAGTCTGAAATGCAGTACTTGGATGCAATCTCAAAAACCACAGGATGGTCTCTGTTCATTTCCAAGGCAAACCATTCAATATCCCAGTAATCCAAGTCTATGCTCCGACCAGTAATGCTGAAGAAGCTGAAGTTGAATGGTTCTATGAAGACCTACAAAACTTTCCAGAACTAACACCCCAAAAAGATGTCCTTTTCATAATAGGGGACTGGAGTGCAGAAGTAGGAAGTCAAGAAATACCTGGAGTAACAGGCAAATTTGGCCTTGGAGTATGGAATGAAGCAGGGCAAAGACTAATAGAGTTTTGCCAAGAGAACACACTGGTCATAGCAAACACCCTCTTCCAACAACACAAGAGAAGACTACACGTGGACATCACCAGATGGTCAATACTGAAATCAGATTGATTATATTCTTTGCAGCCAAAGATGGAGAAGTTCTATACAGTCAGCAAAAACAAGAATGGGAGCTGACTATGACTCAGATCATGAACTCATTATTGCCAAATTCAGACTTAAGTTGAAGAAAGTAGGGAAAACCACTAGACCATTCAGGTATGACCTAAATCAAATCCTTTAAGATTATACAGTGGAAGTGACAAATAGATTCAAGGGATTAGCTCTGATAGACAGAATGCCTGAAGAACTATGGACGAGGTTCGTGATATAGTACAGGAGGCAGGGATGAAGACCATCCCCAAGGAAAAGAAATGCAAAAAGGCCAAATGGTTGTCTGAGGAAGTCTTACAAATAGCTGTGAATAGAAGAGAAGTGAAAAGCAAAGGAGAAAAAGAAAGATACACCCATTTGAATGCAGAGTTCCAAAGAATAGCCAGGAGAGATGAGAAATACTTTTTCAGTGATCAGTGCAAAGAAATAAAGGAAAACAATACAATGGGAAAGACTAGAGATCTCTTCAAGAAAATTAGAGATACCAAGGGAACATTTCATTCAAAGATAGGCTCAATAAAGAACAGAAATGGTATGGACCTAACAGAAGCAGAGGATATTAAGATGTGGCAAGAATACACAGAACAACTATACAAAAAAGATCATGACCCAGATAATCATGATGGTATGATCACTCACCTAGAGCCAGACATCCTGGAATGCAAAGTCAATGGGCCTTAGGAAGCATCACTATGAACAAAGCTAGTGGAGGTGATGGAATAGCTCAACTGGAGTTGAGCTATTTCAAGTCCTGAAAGATGATGCTGCTAAAGTGCTGTACTCAACATGCCAGCAAGTTTGGAAAATTCAGCAGTGGCCACAGGACTGGGAAAGTTTTCATTCCAATCCCAAAGAAAGGCAATGCCAAAGAATGCTCAACTACCGCACAATTGCACTCATCTCACACACTAGTAAAGTAATGCTCAAAATTCTCCAAGCCAGGCTTCAACAGTACATGAACTATGAACTTCCAGATGTTCAGCCTGGATTTAGAGAAGTGGAAAAGGCAGAGGAGCCAGAGATCAAATTGCCAACACACACTGGATTATCAAAAAAGCAAGAGAGTTCCAGAAAAACATCTACTTCTGCTTTATTGACTATGCCAAAGCCTGTAAGTGTGTGGATCACAACAAACTGTGGAAAATTCTGAAAGAGATGGGAATACCAGACCACCTGACCTGCCTCTTGCAAAATCTGTATGCAGTTCAGGAAGCAACAGTTAGAACTGGACATGGAACAATAGACTGATTCCAAATAGGAAAAGGAGTACATCAAGGCTATATATTGTCACCCTGCTTATTTAACTTATATGTAGAGTACATCATGAGAAATGCTGGGCTGGATGAAGCACAAGCTGGAATCAAGATTGCTGGGAGAAATATCAATAACCTCAGATATGCAGATGACACCACCCTTATGGCAGAAAGTGACGAAGAACTAAAGAGCCTCTTGATGAAAGTGAAAGAGGAGAGTGAAAAAGTTGGCTTACAGCTCAACATTCAGAAAACTAAGATCATGGCATCTGGTCCCATCACTTCATGGAAAATAGATGGGGAAACAGTGGAAACAGTGAGAGACTTTATTTTGGGGGGCTCCAAAATCACTGCAGATGGTGACTGCAGCCATGAAATTAAAAGACGTTTGCTCTTGAAAGAAAAGTTATGACCAACCCAGACAGCATATTAAAAAGCAGAGACATTATTTTGCCAACAAAGGTCTGTCTAGTCAAAGCTATGGTTTTTCCAGTAATCATGTATGGATATGAGAGTTGGACTGCAAAGAAAGCTGAGAGCCAAAGAACTGATGCTTTTGAACTGTGCTGTTACAGAAGACTCTTGAGAGTCCCTTGGACTGCAAGGAGATCCAACCAGTTCATCCTAAAGGAAATAAGTCCTGAATATTCATTGGAAGGACTGATACTGAAGCTGAAAGTCCAATACTTTGGGTACCTGATGTGAAGAACTGACGCATCTGAAAAGACCCTGATGCTGGGAAAGATAGAAGGCAGGAGGAGAAGGGGACAACAAAGGATGAGATGGTTGGATGGCATCACCAACTCGATGGATATGAGTTTGAGTAAGCTCTGGGAGTTGGTGACGGACAGGGGGGCCTGGTGTGCTGCAGTCCATGGGGTCACAAAGACTCAGACACGACTGAGCGACTGAACTGAACAGTAGAATAACACAAAAAGATGGTAAAATAACCTCAGCAACTTTTCTGTGCCTTTGGAGTTTTCCTATAGGAGACTGAATCGAAATGAGCCTTCTCTTCCTAAAGATTACCCAAGTTGTCTCTTATAGGACAACTAGAAGCCAGTAGCACAGTAACGTGGGCTTCCCTGGTAGCTCAGATGGTAACGAACCCTCCTGAAATGTGGGAGACTTGGGTTCGATCCCTGGGTTGGCACGATCCCCTAGAGGAGGGCATGGCAACCCACTCCAGTATTCTTGCCTGGAGAGTTCCCATGGACAAAGGAGCCTGGTGGGCTACACCCCATGGGAGGTCACAAGGAATCAGACATGACTGAGGGAGTAAGCCCAGCATGATAAAGCAATGATAGTCTGTGCCCTCACTGGATTCATACCAGGAATGCAAGGAAAGTTACTAAAACAGCAATAATAACTAAACAGATTAATAAAGAAGTCAGAGGAGTATCTCTGCAGATATATGCAGGCATTTTAACAAAATTTGACATCTATTATTGATTTTAAAAATATGCTAACAGCATAAGAGATTGGTAGAGATTTCCTTAATATATTATAAAGGGACTCTTGTATAGGCTGGACTGGGCTGTTATCTTAGAGGTTCTGGAGAAGAATCCTCTTTTAGCCTCTTCAGGCTCTTGGCAGCATCTGCTCCTTGCAGTTATAGAACTGATTCCCATTTCCTTGCTGGCTGTCAGCTGGGGGCTGCTCTCAGCTTCCAAAGACTGTTCATGTTCCTTACCACATGGTCCACTCCATTTTCAAAGGCAGGAAACTCATGTCCAATCCTTCACACATTTGGAATCTCTCTGACTCCCATTTATATTACCAGCTGAAGAAAATTCTATGCTTTTATAGGGCTCATGTGATTAGGTTAAGCCCACTTATATCCTCTCTCTATCTTAAGGTCAACTGACTAGTACGCTTAATTGCACCTGCCAAATCCTTTTGCTATGTAGCTTGTATAATCACGGGGAAAACGTTGAAGGGCAGAGCCCATAGAGACCATTAGAATTCTGCCTGCAACAGAAGTTTAGAGGAACAAGGATGGGATTCTGAAGGTGGAATGCATGAATGCACAGTAAACAGAGAAGTAACATGAGGCTATAAAGAAATTTTAACATGCTCTTCCTCTGAAATTTAAATGTAGTCACAGTTAGGAAAAAATTGTTCTTACAAAAAGAAAGCACTAAAAGAAAAAAAGATGGATTGTAAGTTACAAATATTAAATTACACATTTTTGGAATAAAGTGTCACTAACCACTTCTGTCATTAATTATATAAATTATATGAAGATTATTCCGAAGTTCTGTTCTCTAACCATTAAAAGATTTTTATGTGGGACAATTTGGAGATGTGTTTCGCAAAAAACATTTACAAAACTTTCTCTTTTTTTCTTTTTTGAGCTTTTTTTTGAAGTATAGCTGATGTATAGTATTGTCTAAGTTACAGATGTACAATTGTACATGATTGTACAATTGTAGTGATTCATAATTTTTAAAGGTTTTAGTTCATTTATAGTTTTCATATAATATTGGCTATATTCCCTGTATTGTATAATATATCTTTGTACCTTATTTTTTGTTGAAGTAGAGTTGATTTACGTTTCCAGCATACAGCTAGTGATTCAGCTTTATATGTATATGTAATTATATAAATATATTCTTTTTCAGATTCTTTTCCATTTAGGTTATTACAAGATTTTGAATATAGTTCCTCATGTTCCTTGTAGCTTATTTTATACGTAGTAGTTTGTACCTCTTAACCGCCTGCATCTGTACTGTCCCTTACAAAGCTTTCTTATTGACTGTGTAGTTCTAGTGTGTGCTCAGTTGCTCAGTTGTGTCAGGTTCTGCAACCCTATGGACTGTAGCCTGCCAGACTCCTCTGTCCATGAGATTTCCCAAGCAAAAGTACTCGAGTGGGTTACCGTTTCCTTCTCCAGGGAAACTTCCCAACCCAGGGATCAAACCCGCATCTCCTATGTCTCCTGAATTGCAGGCAGATTCTTTTTTGCTGAACCACTGGGGAAGCCCTATCTCTTTAAACACAGAGAAAAGAACTGTTGCGTTTGAAGTATGTTTATTTTTCTTTTCTTAATCCACTGGTACAAAATGGATTACTGAGTCCTTTTTCAAGAGACTACTGAAAACTACTCAGATATATTATAATTAACCATCTCACAATATTCTGAAGTAATAGGAACTGTGTGACTAATTCTGACCTGATGGGAGATGCTAAGGCTGCTGCTGCTGCTAAGTCGCTTCAGTCGTGTCTGACTCCGTGCGACCCCATAGACGGCAGCCCACCAGGCTCCCCCGTCCCTGGGATTCTCCAGGCAAGAACACTGGAGTGGGTTGCCATTTCCTTCTCCAATGCATGAAAGTGAAAAGTGAAAGTGAAGTCGCTCAGTCATGTCCGACTCTTAGCGACTTCATGGACCGCAACCTACCAGGCTCCTCTGTCCATGGGATTTTCCAGACAAGAGTACTGGAGTGGGGTGCCATTGCCTTCTCCAGGTGCTAATGCTATGTAACAATTGTTCAAACATTTTAAAAGTATTTTTTTAAATTGAGGTTTATCAAAGTTTAGAAATTTTTAGATGAAAAAGCTATTAGGGATTACTAAATAAGCATGTGGAGTGCTTACACTGTATAGTGTGTTATTTTGTATGCTAGGATCTCTTGTTAGATAAATGTCCAGAATAACCTATGACACAGAGTATCCAAGTTCATACTATCTCAATCCATTATATCTTGATCCTTAGATACACAGGGCTTCAGTGTTTTACTTAGACGCTAACATCTTTGTCTTCACTTTTCATACATTAAAACATAATCTGAATAACAGTAGCCTGAGGAAAAAGTAATTTCCCTACACCATCCACCAATTATAAGCTTCCCTTCTTCCTAATCTATGCATACACTTCCAAGTTTTAAAAAATGTTCTGATAACATCAGTTGGAAAGGAATGGAAATTGGTAGGAACAGACTTTGTATCCACTTAAGTTTTCTGTTTCATTTTCATAACAAAATTTCCATAATAATTTCCAAAGTTTTTATGATGTATAACAAAGGTAGCGTGTCATAATAGAAAGCACCCTGTGTTAAATCCAGGGAACCTGGGTTTCTAGCCCTGATTGCTAAGGTTTTCTTGGGCAATCTTGACCAAGTCTCAACTTTTCTCTGGTCCTAGTTTTTCAACCAATAAAATATTAATAACTTGAATTAGATACTTGTTTCTCAGAGTGTGTTTCATTCATGAATGTTCAATGGTAAAGAAAGCCTGGGAAAACTGTATTAAGCCAGCCTGAAGAGATTTTTTTGTTTTTAGTGCAGAACTTCTTAGAACCTTTAATGTGCCAATGTGTATTGTGAATTTCCAAGGGGGATTTAAATTATTCAGGATTTTCTAAACTTGCCTGACTATACAACTCTTGTATTGAAAGCACTTAATAGAAACACTGTTGAGAAATGCTGAACCAAGAAATTTCTGAATTTTTGTACAATACTGTGATTCTATAATGATACCAAAGCCATTGTTCTAATCCTTTAGGGACCACACTCACATCTCGGTGTTGGACTTTAAGGTCTGCTGTCTCAGAAATTTGTCCAGGGAGTAAAGGATGCAGGTAAATAGACTTAAAGCTTTTTCTATTGTAGACTCGAATACTGAATACTTGAATACTGAAACACGTCAGAAGGAGTATGTAGACACTTATGCTGTTACTGACATTATTACCATTTATGGATAAAATACAATTTTTCTGACCATAGGAATGAAAAATTTTAGACCTTACATTAATGTTTTGCTCTGACTTTACTGAAGTTGTTGAAATAAAAGTAAATTGGTAAAAAAAAAAAAAAAAAGTAAATTGTTTAGTTTTTTTTAAAGATGATTGTTAAAACTATTCAAGCAAAAAAAAAAAAATTATGAAGCCAGAAATCTTTAACAACAAATAGACTATTTTTCTATTTAAAATAATTTTTTTTTTTTGTCTTTTGAACCTTTTATTTTGTATTGGGTATAGCCAATTAACAGTGTTGTTTGTTCAATGTCATGTGACATCCTGGATGGGAGAGGGCTTTGAGGGAGAATGGATACATGTATGTGTATGGCTGAGTCCCTTAGCTGTTCACCTGAAACTATTCCAATATAATAACAAATAGACTTTTAAATAGCAAATAGGCTTCTCATTAACTCGTCCTGCCTAATTTTTTGAGGAGTGACATGTTTGCACATCATTTACAATTTTAAAGGATTATTTTTACACCTGCTTAGCTGCTCCACTGTTATTTTTGATATTCATTTTAAGTATGTTTTCAACTATAATGATATCTGTTTTGAACACATTTTATTGACACGGGATTCAACTTCCTGTGGTTCCTCTTTGGCAGATATTTTAGAACAATGTTTCCTAGGTTATTGTATTTCATGGGTCAGTAAGATACATATTTCTAAAATTGGGCAGGGAAGTTTCCCAACTTTTTAATTTTGCAAATGGGGCAAAAGAAAAGCAACCAGCAAAAATAGTTAATAGAAAAAAAATAGTAAGGAAGAATAGTTTCTATTAAGTGCTTTTCAATGAAAGAGTTGTATAATCAGGCAAGTTTAGAAGATCCTGAATAATGTATTTCCCCCTTGGAAGTTTAAAAGTCACTAGCAAGAGGCCCCCCTAAAAGCAAACAATGAAAAAGGGAACCAGCATCTACTATCTCCATAAGATGAAAAAAGGCCATTTTAATATCACAAATTTAGAAAATCATAACATCAGAATGAAAGAGTTATTTCAATTTTAGTTTCGTAAGAAGTTAGCTGCATTGGTCCCTTTTTCCTCAGTTTCACATGGACAAGGAACAACTTTATCACAAACTCCTTTGGTCCAGGGATCGATCACAGTTTCTGATAGCTGTGAGGGGCAGGAAGCCTGGGGGGCTGCTGTTTAGTTGCTCAGTCATGTCTGACTCTTTGTGACCCCATGGACTATAACCCACCAGGCTCCTCTGTCCACAGCATTCTGCTGAGGTCCTGATAAATCTATGTGCATGGCTGAGGCAGTGGTTCAGCAGCTGCTGCGATGCCGCAGGGTTTGAGAGAAGACGCGGGAAGGCAGGGTGGGATGGTTGTCCTAAATGTCCTTTTTGAATTTGATATGTTAAATGCCTCTCACCATTGCCTCGGCCTTTGCCTGCTCAGCAAAGAAGCACTTTGAGTCAATTATTCTCTGAAATATTATTTTCAGTGCCACCGAGAGTTGGTGACATTTTCCTTAGCTGTATCTCATGACCTATTTATAATACCTGTTTTAAAAATATGCCTGGTTTGACAATTCAGTATCTATTGAAAACATGGAAACATGAGTAGAAAAGGGTATGAAAACTAACAAAACATAAGCAAGCCTAATGTATAGTTTTAGCATTAGGTGTCGTAATGAAATCTCGGCATCCCTGGTCCCAGAGAGCAGAGTCAAGGTGAAAGCTACTGAGCTGTGTTTCCATTTCTCCACTGGGTCTGTGTCCAAGAGGCAAAGATGAGGTCACTTTGAAGAGGCACAAGCTGGGGATCAGCACAAGCCCATCTGTGTTTGCACTGGCAGACACCATTATATGTGACCAGCCCCACCTCACTAGGGGAGGAGATGTGCCCCTGAGACAATGGAAAAGACATTCTTTAGCATCAGAAATACTGGTCAGCATGAGTTTTCCACCCAGAGTGTCCTCCGGGCTATCTGCCCATCCTGTGTGAGCCCCAGACACTGGGGTGGTGTTTACTGGTGGTATTGCATCTCTTTCCACATCCACAATTCTTCACAGATCAGGTCTGCCCCGTCCTCTTAAACTCTATGGTCCCCTGATTGGCAAACAATCTATTTCATGCAAAAGAACCAAGAACGTGGGTGGAGAGATCATACTTTCTGGGTATGTCACTTGCTTTGGAGGAAATTTTTCTATCTAATTAGGTAAAATTCTATTCCTTTCATCAGTTTTGAAGCAGATAATACATGAATCCAGTCTTATTTCTTCTATCACCTTCTGTGCAGCTCTCATTTATCTGCCCAGAATCAAATAGAGATGCTTATATTTACTTTTATTTTTATTTGAATAGGGAATATAAATCCTATGGTTTAAAATTTGAAGATACAAAAGTACTTGGTTTCCTTTAATCCATGTCTCTTAGCCACCTAGTTTTGTTGATGTTGTTTAGTCACTAAGTCATGCCCAACTCTTGTGACCCCATGGGCTTTAGCGTGACAGGGTCCTCTGTCCATGGGATTTCCCAGGCAAGAATACTGGAGTGGATTACCATTTCCTTTCCCAGGGGATCTTCCCAACCCAGGGATCAAACCCATGTCTCCTGCAGGTGGATTCTTTACCACTGAACTACTACCTGTGCCTAGTTAGTAGTTTCTGGTCTACCCTGTTGTGGCAGGGGATGGGGAAGAAGGTTTCTTGTTCACCCTCAAGATTTACATGAAGAGGGTTTATTTCTAATTCTCCTGTTCTTTGACTCTGTCTTGTGCTCCTTCCTAAGAATGGAGTGGACTACATGATTGATGAGTTTAAGAAAAAATTGGTATGTGGAGTTCAGTCCTTGCCTTCAAGGAAAGGAAAGCCAAGATGACTCCAGCAAAGACTTTTTACTCCTCAACTCCATGTTGGAAAATGTACAGGTGGCTCTCACCTCATAAGCTCAGAGAGGCTTATGAGGACCCAGCTTAAGTGGATGAGATTGCTTGCTTCTGGTTTCAGTATTGAGTAACCCTACTGTTGACATGTGTCTGAGTTTCGTTCTCTGATATTAGCTTTGATGATAATGAAGATAATGTTTTGGATTCCTTTGCCACTTTTTGTTTCCTATCGGCCACAACATATCCTTCTAGAGATATAGACACGAGTAAATTCTTTCTCCCTTTCTTTGAAAAATAAGTGGTGGTATGCTAAGCACACTGCTTTGTATCTAGGAGATCATTTATTATCAGTATGTAAAGAATATTCTCATTTTTCTCTATGAATGCATAGAATTCCACTGAGTGGAAGAACCATAATTGACTTAATCAGTCCCCTATTAATGAATATTGAGGCCAATCCTAATCTTTTGATATTATTTATATGCTATATAGGGAATGACCCTATACATATGTCATCTTGCATCCCCGCAAATATTACCTAGTAGACAAAATTCTACAATTGGTATTGCTGGTTCGAAAATCTGCATGTGCATTTGATGTATTTCTGGTCTTTGAAATTAGTCTCTTGAGTAGTCTACCTGGTCATGAAACATTACTCAACTGTGGCTTTATAATAAAATTTAACATCCAGTATGGTATTTCAAAAAAGATTTCCTACTGTTTTTCCTATTTGTATTTTGAGGTTGTCCTGAATTTTTGCACTTACTTGAGGGGAACATCTTTTAAATTTTGTTTATTTTTGGCATCGCCGTGTGGGGCTTTTCTCTGCTTTCAGTGAACGGGGCTCCCAGTCAGGGGGCTACTGTCTAATTTCGGTGCTCAAGCTTCTTATTGCAGTGGCTTGTCTTGTTGCGGAGCATGGGCTCTAGGGCACCCAGGCTTCAGTAGTTGTGGCATGTGGGCTTAGTTGCCCCGAAATATGTGGGATCTTCCCAGATCATGGATTGAACCCAAGATTGAACCCAACTCCTGAACTGGCAGGCGGATTCTTTATCTCCAAGCCACCAGGGAAGCCCAGGAGAACATCTTAAAGAAATTACTTCTTCCTATGATATTCTCTTAGTTATTTAAGATTCTTCTTGTATCCCTTGGTAAAGCTTTATTTATAGAGTCTGGGAATATTTCTTATGTTTATTCCCAAATATTTGTTATTTTAAATCTTAATTTTTTTTTTTTTTGCTTTTTATTAAAAAAAATTCAAACTTACAGGGATGTTGGAAAATAATACAAAGAGTTCTCATACTCCCTTACCAGTTTCACCAATATTCAATATTTTGCCTCATTTACTTTATTATTGTCTTTCTCGATGTAAATTTTTTCCCTGAACTTTTTGAGGATATGTTGTGATTATTTTGTCCCTTACTTCTTCATTAATTTTGTTCAATGTAATAATGTGCTAGGGCTTCCCAGGTAGTTCAGTGGTAAAGAATCCAGCTGCCAAGCAGGGGAGGCAGGTTCGATCCCTGGGTTGGGAAGATCCCCTGGAGAAGGGAATGGCAACCCACTCCAGTATTCTTGTGGGGAGAATCCCATGGACAGAGGAGCCTGGCAGGCTACAGTCTATGAGTCACAAAAGAGTCTGACACAACTCAGCAACTAAACAACAACAACAGCAATACTATTTTTTAATCTGAAGCCCATATTCCAACTTGTCAGTTGTCCCAATATTATTTTTGTAGGAACTTTTTTCTTTCCTGAGACAGAATCCATCTAGTCCAGGATCATGAATTGCATCAGTTATCATGACTCTTCAGCTTCCTCAGTCTTTGTCTTTCATGAGGACAACGTGTTTGAAGAATATAGGTCAGTTGATTTATATTGACCTATAAATGGGTTTGTGTGATGTTTCCTCAAGGTTAGAGTCAGGATATGAACTTTCGGCTGAAAATAACACAAATACTACTCTATTCTCAGGGTTTCATATTCACAGGCTCATTTATGTTCATTGTTTCTTATTTTGGTGATATTAATTTCAATCATTAATTCACTTATATCTTCTAATTAGTTAATATATGCATACATGTGTTTCTGCACATCTCGTGAGCAGAGGCACTGCCTGCCTCTGTCTGGATGCTCTTCTTTTCAAGTTGTAGTGAACAGCTTGGAAAATAGAGATGGTGCCATTCTCTGTAGCAGAGGAAAATTTCATTTACTGTCCAGTATTGTGACTTTTGAAAGAAATCTGTATTACCTATTTGGCCTTCTGGACCATTTCAGTCTGAGAATAGTACACCTTTCATCACAAAAGTCATTCAACAATAGGCTAATTTTCAAGAAATTCAATGGACCTTTCATGTTCCCTACTGTCTACAGGTGTTTGGTATTGTTGAGTGTTGGAATGATCCCCAAAAACTTCTGCTCAAAAATATTTCTGATTCTACCTCCTTTACCTTTCTGCTCCACACACATTAATAAGGCAGTTGGGTCACTGAATGTAGCTGTCCCCAGAAAAGGATCATTTCCTATTGGTGTGCTCCTGGGTAGAGATCAGGGATGGAGGGTTATATAGACTTATCTGGACTCTATCCTGACCATTTCCAGGCATGATGCACCCTTTCTTTCCCCTAACAGCAATCCTGGGCCAGCCTCAGGGTAGGTACACCCTCTAAGTGGCAGCCCTGCCCAAAAGTGTGCACAGAGGATAAACTTAATCTGGTTCAGGTACTCGAATTTTCTTTGGACTGAAAAGGTCCTAAATTGTAGGATAGTGACAACCTGGTCGAGCACACTATTCATCAGGTCCCTGTGTGGACCTGAGTGGAGGACATACGAGTCTTTGTAAATTTTACTTTTTAAAATTTATTTTAATTAATGTTGTTTTGGCTGTGGTGGATCTTCATTGCTTTGGGTGGATTTTCTCTAGTTGCAGGGAGCGGGGGCTGCTCTTCGTTGAGGTGTGCAGGTTTCTCACTGTGTGGCTTCTCTTGTTGTGGAGCCCAGATTCAAGGTCCGTGGGCTTTGGTAGTTAAGGCACATGGGCTTAACTTGGGATGTGGAATCTTCCCGGACCAGGGATTGAACCCATGTCCCCTGCATTAGCTTATCTACTGTGCCCCCAGGGAAGTCTCTGTAAATTTTATTTTAAGATGGCCTTGTCCATCTTGCACCCGATCTTTCCAGACAAAATATCTGAGTACAAGTAGAGTATGATTGAAAAGAAGATGAAGTTATAGCTCCTGCACTGGGACACAAAGATTTTGTTGCAATGGAGAGAAAACAACAACCCAACCTCTAAGGGAACACCGTAGAGCCCAGTGGTATGGAGCAGGGAAGGACCTTAGTGATCTTTTTTCTTCGGAATCATCTCTGGCACTTTTCCATGAAAGTCTCAAAAATGCTCTTTTGTGGCTCCCAAACTGTCACAGGTACCTTGAATTTAATTGACTGCTGGGTCTGTCATCTCCCACCAGGTACAAGAGAAGCCAACAAAGTGTGATGTCCTAAAAGGCAAGTAAAAAAAGTGTTTCAAGAAGTATGGAAAGAATCAACTGTGCAAATGCTGCTGCCAGTCTGAGTAAGAGGAGAACTTAGACCTGGTCACTGATACGGTAATATAGAGGTCACTGGTCATACTGTCTCTTACAGTTTCAGTGATAGAGACCTGGCAGTGAAAAAGGAATGCTAAGTAGAGATGGGTGTTTCTTAAGTTTTCGAGGATATGGGGAAGAAATGAAAGATAAATTCTCATCTTCCCTGGTGGGAAGTGAATAGATGAAAAAACTCCATTATTTTGATTAAATCAATATTCAGAGTTTAATTTACTATGACTATGTAAACTTTATATGTAGATGAAACAGGTGGTAAACTATGGTTATTTTTCCTTTGCTGTGCAAGTTTTTGCAGAATGCAAAATGAGTTGGAATCTATAAGTGGAGAATTATAGTTAGTTTTCTAATGTATTTTCTACTACTGAAACTCTAAACTCTCCACTACTGTCTAAATTTCTTTTCAAAACTTTCATAAGGGTTAGATAGTCCCACACATTAACAAAATTGGTTCATCTGTTGAAATCAAAAAGAAGGCATAGTGCATGCCTCTAGGTGAAGGTAAGTTGGTAGATTTGTTGGAAGGATCTTGAGAAAGTTATTTTCTGATTGCAGCTGTTTTCTCAGTGGAATAAGAAGCAAGTTCATTAGTGAGAGTGAGAAAGGTCAGAGGGTGAGAAATTTAAGAAGAGAGAGGAAAGTGTGAAGCAGTTGTGGAGGAACCCGGGAGAGTAAATAGACAAGGGAAATGAAATTTGGTTTTCCAGGTATGCTGGGGGCCCTCTTGAGGCTTGTGATCACCAGTTTAAAGTGATGCCTCTCAGCATGACATGTGATTTCTTTCCAGGCATGTTCAAGTGCTCAGATTTTGGAACAGAGTAGGCAGAGCATTGGATCAGGGTTGTATTAAGGACTTTGCCAGACAAGCACAGCAAAAGGCAGAAGGGATGGGAGTGGAGGTGTTATGCAAGAGGATGGTGATGATGATGATGATGAACCATGGCATCTAAGCTGGATAAGGAAGAAAATGAGGATGTCAAGGGTTGACTGGACCATCACCAGGTAGTGGAGTGGAGGGAGTGGATATTCTGGGAAAGGCAAAGAATTGTTGGAGTGATGTTGTTAAGGGAATGAAATGAAATAGAAGATTTGAAGATGATTTGAAGTTGTTGGGAATGATAGTGTCTAGATATAATCATGAATGAGATCAGGGTAGGAAAAGTGGTGGGATCCTGCAGTCACTTGATCTGTAGAGCAAAGGGCAATGATGACATGTAAAGAACACTTTATTGGTGGTACTAACTCCACCTACTTTAATGAAGAATTTTGTTATGGCTTATCTTAGGAGACCCAAATGAACATAGCACCCTGCTGTGGATAAGGTAGCTGAAGAGAAAAAAAGCAAGGTCCACCTAAATAAATATCACTCTAAGTAGCCAAAACTGTTTTGAAAATATCTGTTCAGTTCAGTTCAGTCACTCAGTCATGTCCGATTCTTTGTGACCCCATGGAATGCAGCACGTCAGGCCTCCCTGTCCATCACCAACTCCTGGAGTTTACTCAAACTCATGTCCATTGCTCATGATGCCATCCAACCATCTCATCCTCTGTCGTCCGCTTCTCCTCCTGCCCTCAATCTTTCCTAGCATCAGGATATTTTCCAATGAGTCAGCTCTTTGCATCAGGTGGCAGGTATCCAAAGTATTGGAGTTTCAGCTTCAACATCAGACCTTCCAGTGAACACCCAGGACTGATCTCCTTTAGGATGGACTGGTTGGATCTCCTTGCAGTCCAAGAGACTCTCAAGAGTCTTCTCCAACACCATAGTTCAAAAGCATCAATTCTTTTGCGCTCAGCATTCTTTATAATCCAACTCTCAAATCCATACATGACTACTGGAAAAACCATAGCCTTGACTAGATGGACCTTCGTTGGCAAAGTAATGCCTCTGCTTTTTAATATGCTGTCTAGGTTGGTCATAACTTACCTTCCAAGGAGTAAGCATCTTTTAATTTCATGGCTGCAGCCACCATCTGCAGTGATTTTGGAGACCCCCAAAATAAAGTCAGCCACTGTTTCCCCATCTATTTGCCATGAAGTGATGGGACCAGATGCCATGATCTTAGTTTTCTGAATGTTGACCTTTAAGCCAACTTTTTCACTCTCCTCTTTCATCAAGAGACTCTTTAGTTCTTCTTCACTTTCTGCCATAGGGTGGTGTCATCTGCATATCTGATGTTATTGATATTTCTCCTGGCAATCTTGATTCCAGCTTGGGCTTCATCTAGCCCAGTGTTTCTCGTGATGTACTCTGCATATAAGTTAAATAAGCAGGCTGACAGTATATAGCCTTGACATACTCCTTTTCCTATTTGGAACCAGTCTGTTGTTCCATGTCCAGTTCTAACTGTTGCTTCCTGACCTGCATACAGATTTCTCAAGAAGCAGGTCAGATGGTCTGGTATTCCCATCTCTTTCAGAATTTTCCACAGTTTGTTGTGATCCACACACTCGAAGGCTTTGGCATGGTCAATAAAACAGAAATAGATGTTTTTCTGGAACTCTCTTGCTTTTTCAGTGATCCAGTGGATGTTGGCAATTTGATCTCTGGTTCTTCTGCCTTTTCTAAATCCAGCTTGAACATCTGGAAGTTCACGGTTCACATATTGCTGAAGCCTGGCTTGGAGAATTTTGAGCATTACTTTACTAGCGTGTGAGATGAGTGCAATTGTGTGGTAGTGTAAGCATTCTTTGGCATTGCCTTTCTTTGGGATTGGAATGAAAACTGACCTTTTCCAGTCCTGTGGCCACTGCTGAGTTTTCCATATTTGCTGGCATATTGAGTGCAGCACTTTAACAGCATCATCTTTTATGATTTGAAATAGCTCAACTGGAATTCCATCACCTCCACTAGCTTTGTTCATAGTGATGCATCCATCCTAAGGCCCACTTGACCTCACATTCCAGGATGTCTGGCTCCAGGTGAGTGATCATACCATCATGATTATCTGGGTCGTGAAGATCTTTTTTGTTTAGTTGTTCTGTGTATTCTTGCCACCTCTTCTTAATATCTTCTGCTTTTGTTACGTCCATAACATTTCTGACCTTGATTGAGACTATCTTTGCATGAAATGTTCCCTTGGTATCTCTAATTTTCTTGAAGAGATCTCTAGTCTTTCCCATTGTATTATTTTCCTCTATTTCTTTGCATTGATCACTGAGGAAGGCTTTCTTATCTCTCCCTGCTATTCTTTGGAACTCTGCATTCAATGGGTGTATCTTTCCTTTTCTCCTTTGCTTTTGGCTTCTCTTCTTTTCACAGCTATTGGTATGGCCTCCTCAGACAGCCATTTTGCTTTTTTGCATTTCTTTCTTAGGAATGTTCTTGCTCCCTGTCTCCTGTACAATGCCACGAACCTCCATCCGTAGTTCATTAGGCAGTCTATCAGATCTAGTCCCTTAAATCTATTTCCTCCTTCCACTGTATAAGCATAGGGATTTTATTTAGGTCACACCTGAATGGTCTAGTGGTTTTCCCTACTTTCTTCTATTTAAGTCTGAATTTGGCAGTAAGGAGTTCATGATCTGAGCCACAGTCAGCTCCCAGTCTTGTTTTTACTGACTGTATACAGCTATAAATATGAACAGTATACCTTTCAAGTTAAGAAAAAAAAAAATGATAATGCTGACCACATTTGAAAAAGGCAGGAATGCTTATCAAATATCCTGCAGTGTCCCCAGGAACCTGGGGGCACTTTCCCCATGGAGGGCCTGGGGTCACTGTGGTTATTGAACACAGACGTGGAGCAGGAGAGCTTCACAGGCACACATAACATTGTGCGTTCAAGTCCGTGTTGTTTGCTGCCTGTTGAAAAGCATAAGCACTTTTCTTTTTGAAAGTGAGCGTGCATATATAATGGAGTTTCCCAGGTGGCACAGTGGTAGAGAATCTATCTGCCAGTACAGGAGACACAGGAGACTCGGGTCTGATCTCTGGGTTGGAAATATCCCAGTAGGAACTGGCAACCCACTCCAGTATTCTTGCTTGGAAAATTCCATGGACAGGGAGGCCTGGCAGGCTACAGTCCATGGGGCTGCAAAGAGTTAGATGCAACTGAGCATGCAGGCGTATATAGTACATTTGTTTGTTGGTCTTTCTTGTCTTTTTTGTTTGGTTTGGTTTTTAATCAGACATCAATGAATCTCCTTGGGAAAAAAAAATCATCTTCTACCCTTTAAAAATCAATTTAGTCATAAGAAATATAAAATACCTCATCTCCATTCATAGGCACTAACTCTGCCTTGAACTAATAATATAGACAAAGGGGAATTTCCTTTTCTGGTGCTGAATACTTCAGTAACTCCTTACACTTCTTTCCTCATTCACCCAAAGCACTTCTGCTTTATTAATTTATTTTTAAAGTTTTTGCTGGAGTATAGCTGTTTACAGCGCTGTGTTAGTTTCTTTTGTACAACAAAGTGAATCAGTTACATAAATATACATAGCCACTCTTTTATTTTTATTTATTTTTTGGCTGTTCCACAGGGCATATGGGATCTTAGTTCCCCAACCAGGGATTGAATGAGTGACCCCTGCAGTGGAAGCGTGGAGTCTTAACCACTGGACCATCAGGGAAGGCTCTGTCCACTCTTTTTCAGACTATATTCCCATATAGGTCTTTATCGAGTATTGAGTAGAGTTCCCTCTGCTCTGCAGTATGTCCTTACTAGTTACCTATTTTACATGTAGTACGGATATGTGGCTTCCCTGGTAGATCAGATGGTAAAGTGTCTGCCTACAACGCGGGAGAACCGGGTTAGAGCCCTGGGTCGGGAAGATCCCCTGGAAAAGGAAATGGCAACCCAGTATTCTTGCCTGGAGAATCCATGGATGGAGGAGCCTGGTGGGCTACAGTCCATGGGGTTGCAAAGAGTCGGACACGACTGAGCGACTCTACTTTCACTTTCTTTTCACGTTCAGTGTATATATGTCCATCCCAATCTCTGAGTTTATCCCTCTCCATTTCCCCCCCTGGGCTTCCTAGGTGGTACACTGGTAAAGAATCCACCTGCCATTGCAGGGGACTCAAGATACTCAGGTTCTATCCCTGGGTCAGGAAGATCCCCTGGAGAAGGAAATGGCAACCCGCTCCAGTATTCTTCCTTGGAAAATTCTCTGGACAGAGGAGCCTGGTGGGCTATAGCCCATGGAGTCGCAAAGAGTCAGACATGACTGAGCACACACACACACACATACACCATTTCCCTCCTGCCATAAATTTGTTTTCTATATCTGAAACAACTCTGCTTTATTTTAGGAAGAGGAAGGACTAATATTTAAAGGACATTTGTAGTTTTTGTTGATGCCAGCTAATCAAAGAATCACGTGGACCAGCCCGTACTTTTCTTTCTTCACACACACACACACACACACACAGTCGGAGAATATGAAAGATGTAAAACATCAACATTCTGAGAGATGGGAAGATGAAGAATCTAGACAAAAAGGAGGTTGAAATGGACAGTGAGAAGGAGACAGAGAGGTCTCACTGTTTCTCAGTGTGGAAGAGAGAGGGTGTTAAGAGAGACAGCATGGTGGGAGAGAGTCATGATGACGAGAAAATGCAGAGACAGAAGAGAGTGGGAAAGAAGGAAAAAAGAAACACAGGGAAAGCAAATTAGACAGGTACTTGATTTGATTTTGAGTCACTGATATAGCTTTCACCAACTGTTCCCTTATTTGGGGGGGAGTCTCCTAGCTTCAGTGCAGGATAGCCATGGTCCCAAAATGCTGCTTGTGTTTTTAACTTCTATACTTATTTCTCCGATTGCTCTAAACTTCAGTTTTAAACACCTTCTGAAGTAGAAATTATCTGCAAAATGTGTCATCATCAGTATAGTAATATCTTGTTCTGGTCCCTTGAGCTCAAGGTTTTTTGTTCTTTCAAGCTAGAGTTCAGATTTTTTAACCTGGAATCTAACAACTTACCTGATTGATCTCTGCTCACCTCCCTTGTTAACCCTAGCAAATGTCAGCTACTTCAGCAAGGACAAGCTGCTTTTTCTCTTGCCAACTTTGTGCCATTCCCTCCTTTCAGGAATCGGCTTCCTTTCCCCCTCCTCCTTTGGGGTCTTTTCCCAAACTCATGTCTTCCATGATTTCTGATCATTCCAGCCTATGGCAATCTTTTTCTCCATTGAGATCTTGTAACATTCATGATTTGTAGCATTAATCTGGTGCTTAACCACATATGACATCATCTTGCTAGTGCTAACTGAATTGTAGTTCCCTAAAGACAAGGTTAGGTCTTATTTGTTTTATAAGATAGAACCCAGAAAAGTATTCTGTCAGACAATCAGAATCCACTGGGGGGTACCTTGGCCATATTTATAAATGATCCTAGTCTCAGTTTGATCATCTGTAAAATGGAAATAATAATAATTCCCCTACTAGGGTGAGATTTAAGTGAGATTGAAACAAATTTGCAGAGTGTTAGCACATAAAATTTGTTCTAAAGTACTAATTTCTATGATAATAGTTTCTATTAATGTTATTAATGCAACAGTTGATTAAGAGTTTATTTGCCATCATTACCATGATAATCCCTGTCATTTGATCACAGAAAACACATAATTTAAAAGCCTTTTTTTTTTTTTTTCAATTCTAGAGTTTGATTTCTTTGTCCTTTCTTTAGATTTCAGATGCCTTCTCTAGTTGGTCAGTTGGTGGTCATTCAACAGGCTTTGACAAGGTCCATTTTGTATGCTGGTGGTGCCTATACCAAATCACCTGTCAGAAATTTTAGCAAAACTTGTGATCCAATATACCCACTGTATGTTGATAAGCTCTCTTCATTAAAATAGAAAAATAACTTCATCTAGCTATGTAATAGATTACCTAATTAACAATCTCTAGCCTCCTGTATTTGGGAGATGTACAGGTAAGTTTATCTTCAGGTACAGCTAGATCAAGGATGAAATGATGCTCTGCTGTCCTTTGTAGTTGGCCTTGTATTTTTCACTGCAGATAAGCTTTCTCCGTTCAGTTAGAGAAGATATCTTCTGGCAGCTCCACGTTTACTGCTTCAGCTTCATCAAAGTTCTGTAACTCTCACTATGTAGCTTGGACATCCTGGACTAATACAATGCTCTCAGTGGTCATGCTTGAGTCATATGGCTATTCCTGTATTTCGTGGGCTGGCTCCACATGAACTACGTGGACCAAGAGTGAGGAAGGGGTGATATTTCAAAGGAAAATCTACCAGTTGAAGGAGGAATGGATACCTATCAGGCCTCAACTTCAGATATTCATCAATCACCAGTTACACCTGTAGTCATTTATATTTCTACGCCATGGCAAATACTCTTCACTTTTTGGAATATGGGAAGAGCCTCATTCAGAGTTCTTGGCATAACAAGGTTCTGGTTAACATCTAGCGTTTTGTTGATGAGACAAGGAACAAAAAAAGACCTTTTCCTGAGTGTCTGTTTCTCACCCTGCCTCTTCACAGAGGCCAAGTGGGAAGGAATCCAGAGATTATTGTACAGAGGGTAGAAGAGAAGACGAACATGGCACGGGCCATCTGGGTTCTGCTTTCCCCCATAGGCTGCTGGGCCTGTTTCTTCCCATCCCTATTCTGAGAAAGCAAGAGTTTTGCGGTTTCCATGGCAACCATCACCCTGGTCCATTTAAAACCAACAGTACTTTCATTTCCCAGGTCAGGGACGACTGGGTCCTTTTCACACATTCTCATACACAGTCAGGGCCGTTGCCACAGCTACCTCATAGGGTTTCCTCCTCAGCTGAATTATGGTCAGGTTTTACCACCAGTACCCCTGCCTTGCAGCTTCCCTGACCTGGATTTCATACCATTTCCTCCTGCCAAAGAAACGGTTGCTCCAGGTGGGGCTCTCTTTCCTCCAGCACCTGTGAATGCAGGCAAACATGTCAGAGTCCCTTATTGTGCTGTGAGAGGATCTTCATTGCTGACACCATGTGCATTTTCCTCATTACTTTCTTACTTAGCTTTTATGTTCTGATCCTCTTTTCTAATCATATCATTTTCCAGAGAATTGGGAAATCAGGTAATCTCCTTTCTCTCATCAATGAAAAGAACACTCTAAAACATTGGTTCTTTGTACTCACAAAAAACATTAAATGCACTATTTGTTGTGGGTCTTTGTTGCTCAAACCTCACATCTGGTATTCTGTTCCATTTGCCCATGGGAATGGGAACTACTCTGTGTAGCTTTGGAAATGGTGACCTACTGTTTTCAGCTGTATTAACAGCCCATTCTGATATGAGTAACTCTAACAAGCCTGTAGCTCTTCCCTGGTGGCTCCGTGGTAAAGAACTTGCCTTCCAGTGCAGGAGACATGGGTTTGATCCCTGGGTTGGGAAGAACCCCTGGAGAAGGAAATGCAATGCACTCCAATATTCTTGCCAGGGAAATTCCCTTAACAGAGGAGCCTGACCCCATTCCATGGGGTCACAAAACAGTCGGATATGACTTAGTAACTAAACAACAAAAACAAGCCTGTAGTTTTCTAAATCAGTGGTCAAAGCTAAACCATCTTCCAGTAGTTGTTTTATATAAAAAGAAACTTGCTCCTTGGAAGAAAAGCTATGACCACCACCAACATAGACAGCATACTAAAAAGCAGAGACATTACTTTGCCGACAAAGGTCCATCTAATCAAAGCTATGGTTTTTCCAGTAGTTAAGTATGGATGTGAGAGTTGGACCATAAAGAAAGCTGAGCACTGAAGAATTGATGCGTTTGAACTGTGGTGTTGGAGAAGACTCTTGAGAGTCCCTTGGACTGCAAGGAGATCAAATCAGTCAAAGGAATGGTTTAGATCAAACCTAAAGGAAATCAGTCCTAAATATTCATTGGAAGGACTGATGCTGAAGCTGAAGCGCCAATACTTTGGCAACCTGATGCAAAGAACTGACTCATTGGAAAAGATCCTGATGCTGGGAAAGATTGAAGGCAGGAGGAGAAGGGGACAACAGAGGATGAGATGGTTGGATGGCATCACTGACTCAATGGACATGCGTTTGAGCAAACACTGGAAGTTGGTGATGGACAGGGAAGCCTGGCATGCTGCAGTCCATGGAGTCACAAAGAGTCGGACATGACTGAGCAACTGAACTGAATTGAACTGATTAATAGGTATGACCTGCGTTTATCCTGGAACTCCCACTCAGCGAAGGGAGAGGATCTTCTTTGCCATTTCCTGCATTACCTTCTGTAGGACTTGACTTGCACCGGCCCTGCCTAAAGCAGGTGCCCAATAATTGCTGATCAAGATGCTTGCACTTTGGCTCTCCACTTGGTGCCTTCATTTCTCTATCAGTGTCGTATGACATGTCTTCCTTCTTTCTTTGGAGAAAGTTGGTGAAGACAGTTCATAGTATGGCTTGAATCTTATTTTTCTTATTTTATCAATTTAAAGGATACAACTAAGTAGATTTTAGTATATTCACAAAGTTGTATTACATCAAATTCCAGAAAATTTTCACCTCTCTCTTAAGAAACTATACCCACTATCTGTCATTTCCCATTTCCTATCATTCCTAGCCTCTGGAAATCACCATTTTACTTCCTTTTTCTATGGATATGTCTATTCTGGACATATTGTAGACATGAAATCACATAATATGTAGATTTTTGTGTATGACTTCTTTCGCTTACCATGTTTTCAAGGTTCATCCATGTATTAGCATGTATCAATACTTCATTCTCTTTTATAGCTGAATAATATTCCATTATACGGATATACTACATTTAGTTTATCCTTTCATCAGTTGATGGATGTTTGGATTGCTTCCATGGTTCAGCTATTATGAATAATGCTTGTATGAACTCCTGTGTACAATTTTTGTGTGGACAGACATTTTCAGTTCTCTTGGGTATATACCCAGGAGTGGTATTGCTAGGTCATACAGTAGCTGCACATTTAACTTTTTGAGGAACTGCCAAATTGTTTCCTATAATATTATCAAATATTTAAAAAATTATACTCTTCCAGTGAGCTATACATTTGAGTTTAGTGCACTTTATTGAATGCATGTTAAAATCCATGTGACAAAATGCAATGATGTTAGTTTAAAAAGAAAGACACTTTCATGCTTTGCTAGTGATGATTTATTGCAAATTATCTAGAAAGCAATATGGCTAATTAATAATATTCAAATACTTTATCCTAGGATTTCCACCTCTAAAATATGATGAAAGTTTACACACAAAGACATGCCTTATATGAATGAAAACCTGGAGCACAGAAATGCACAATAGGCTAGTGCTTACAGATATTATGATAAATCCACTTGCTACGATTTTTAAGAATCTATCAAATATTAGTTTACCAAGTTTTTAAATGATAGAACATGTTTTGAGAATAAAAAACATACAAAGTTATAACTCTGGAAGAAACACAATTTTATATTAAAATACATAGGAAAAGAAATGATTATGGCAGAGTAATTATTGCCGCTGTATTGTGTCTAGATGTTGAAGTTATGGGTCATTAGGGTTTTTTTTAACTTCTTTATAATTTTTAGTACATTCCATATTTTCTAATTTAATACTCAGTAGTTTAATAATCTGTAATAAAACCAATAAGTAAGTAAACAAAAAATTAACACCCAGTTTTCTGGAATCTTCTATTTCCTGTTAGCTTTTCTGCTAGACTCTAAGGCATCTTCCAAGGTGCAAGTCAAAGGTCACCTCGTCTGTGGAAATCTCCCTAGAACCTCAGGAACAGTTAGTCACTCTCTCCTTTGTGTCTGTCAACTCCTTGCCTGGAGCTTTCCCCTTCAGGTATCACAGTGACCCGATTGTTTGTTGCTCCCACTGGACTAAGGATAAGAGGCCATGTTTTGTCATCTTGCCTCTGTGGTATCCAGGACAGCATCTGGTACAGAATAGATACTTAATTCATCATTATTATGGCTGTTAATTGGCTTAGTTCACGATCCCCTCATTCTCATGCTTGAGATACACATCCCAGGTGATAGTCCCAAGAAACCAAAGAACTAGAAGCCACGAGGGCAAAGATATTTCTTAGCTCCATCAAGGATTGACTTGATGTTTTCCTGCTCATGGTCACATGATCCAAGGTGAGTGTCATTTCTGTCCCTGGCAGAAGAAATATCATCTTCTGAAACAGAATGAGTAGTTTGTGGCTGATTTCTACCACAGCTGGACTCTGATCTTTTCTATAGTGAATGGATTAGACTGCTCTAAGTAAAATCAGTCAAAAACTTTTAGGCGAAAACATCATCATGTCTTAGGTCTCCTCTCTGGCAATCTTGAGATCGAGTCCTGAGAGTAGCCTTTTTGGATTCAGGTCTGTAAAGTAGATGGGCCTAGATTTTCTTGCTCCATGGATACCCAGTAAGAAACTTTCTCACATGTGTTATGCTAATGGGTTAGTTACCAAATGCATTACCTATGTGGCAAAATGAGATCCAAAGTTGGATGATGTTCAAGGCTGCTTTTTCTCCTAAAAGTGAAAACCAGGTAAAAAAATGAGAGAAAAGATACACAATACTGAATGACACGAGACCAAAGTGAATGATCTTATATCCAAAGAGGTGAGCTCTTATTCTATGCGTATGTACAACCCAATGTCAGTGGATTCTTTTTTCCCTTTGTGAAAGTTAATTTCGTATGTCAGCTTGGCTAGGTCATAGTATTCAGATACTTGGTCAAACATTATTCTAGAAGCTTCTGTGAAGGTATTTTTTAGTGAGATTAATATTTTAATCTTTATGTGGTGTACACACACATACACACACATACACACACAATGGAATACTACTCCGCCATAGGAAAGAATGAAATTTTTCTATTTGCAGCAACACAGATGGACTTGGAGGGTATTATGTTAAGTGACATAAGACAGAGAAAGACAAATGCTGTATGATATCATTTATATGTGGAATCTAAAAAATGCAGCAAACCAGTGAATCTAACAAAAAAGAAGCAGACTCATAGATTTAGAGAATAAACTGGTAGTTGCCAGTGGGGAGAGGCAATGTAGAGGCAGAGGATTAAAAGGTATAAACTATTAAGTATAAAATAAGCTGCAAGGATATATTGTACAACACAGGGAACACAGCAAATATTTTATAATGAGTGTAAATGGAAAAGTTGAGTTTCAAGCCAGCTTTTTTCACTCTCCTCTTTCACCCTCATCAAGAGGTTCTTTAGTTCCTCTTCACTTTCTACCATTAAGAGTGGATTATCTACATAGAAAATTCTTAAAGAGACAGGAATAATCAGACCACCTTACCTGTCTCCTGAGAAACCTGTATGCAGGTCAAGAAGCAACAGTTGGAACTGGACTTGGAACAATTGACTGGTTCTAAATTGAGAAAGTAGTACATCAAATCTGTGTACTGTCACCCTGCTTACTTATGTGCAGACAACATCATATGAAATGCTGGGCTGGATGAATCACAAGCTGGAATCAAGATTGCTGGAAGAAATATCAACAACCTCAGATATAACCTAACCTGTAACATATATATGTTATGTCTGTATACTTCAATTAAAAAATTAAGGAAAGAATTTAAAAAATGTAAATCTTTAATAACCTTTCACAGATTACCTTCCACAGCATAGGTGGCTCTCATCTAATCAGATGAAGGTCTTAATAGGAAAAGACTGATGTCCCCAAGCAAGAAGGAATTCTGCCTGCTGACTGCTTTTAGACTCAAATTTCAATTCCTCCCTGAGTCTCCAGTCTGCCAGCCTACCCTGCAGATTTTGGACTTGCCAGGCCTCCAAATCATGTGAGTTGATACCTTAAAATAGATCTCTATATATACACACATGCTGCTCCTCCTGTTTCTCTGGATAACACTGTCTAATACACCCTACTACAGCTGAATTGTTAGTCAAGTGAAACCCCTGTGGTGTCCAACTATTGGGAAATAAATTTAGTAAAGTTGTGTAAAATAATTTCACACTGTGGATAAAAGGAGAGTACAATCCTTAATTATTAATAAGGATATCGACCTCTTCAAGAATGTGAAGCTCTTTTCCCAAGGATCCCGGATTTCTTTAGTAGAGAATACCATTTGGAAGCCAAGACCTGGTGCTGGGTGTGGTCATTTCCTCTGGGCAGTTGCTACACCCAAGCCCTTTCAGGGAAGAGAATTAGGACATTTATATATAAACATATGTTTACAACTATGTTTACTTATATCTATATATATTGAAGACCATGTGTTCACATTAATATCTCCAATTCCAATCCAACAAAACAGGGTTTATTCTAATTTTCTCCCTTTCATGTTTGTAGCTCCCTTCTCTGAGAGTGAGAAACTGGACCCCATTATCCCTAATGTAAATACTTATTTGATCAAGTCTCCCCGTCCTGCCCAGGCTCTCACACCCTGCTTTGGGCTATAGCAGCTCCTCTTTATACCTTTGTCAAATGCCTACCTTTCTTGGCCCCTTATAATGGCTTTTGAACTGAACTGTTCAGAAAAGAAAGGGGAGGTAGATAGATGGTGAGAAGCTGCTATATTGCTTAGGGAGCTCAGCTCGGTGCCCTGTGGTGACCTGGAGGGGTGGGACGAGGGCCTGGGAGGGAGGTCCACGAGGGGGGATGTGTAAAGCTGATTCATTCTGTTGTATAGCAGAAACTAGCACAACATTGTAAAGCAGTTATACATTGTAAAATTATGCATTGTAAAGCAATAAAAATAATAAATGGGAAAAAAAGGGAAGTTAAATGAAAGAGGAAGTGAAAAATAGTGGCCAATTTTTGTTAAAAGTGCATCATGGGCAAGGGATTATGCTAGGTGCTGTTTGGGATACAAACAGTAATATTAATAAAATGCATCAGAGCTTATAGATTTAGCAGTCAGCTGGACTAGGTTATACTCCAATATCAAGCGCCTCCTATGTCTCAGAGGCTTAAGACCACTAAGGTCTATTTCTCACTTACATTTTATGTCCTTCGTGTCTTTGTTCTATTTTTTTTTTTTTTTTTTTTTGCTTTTGTGTAATAAAGTTTTATTAAAGTATAAAGGGGATAGAGAAAGCTTCTGACATAGGCATCAGAAGGGGGCAAAAGAGTACCCCCTTTTCTGTTCTATTTTGTCTTTATTCCAGGACGAAGCTAAAGGAACAAACCATTCCTGAGATGTACTGATCTGGAGATGGTCTTGCAGTAGAGGAAATAGCAAGATGATTGGAACCACATGATGGGTCTTAAAGTTTCTGATTGGAATTGGCCTATGTCATTTCTGCTCACATTTCACTGACCAATGCAAGTTATAAGACCAGACTCGACATTATCGGGGCAAAGAGGCACAAGACTTCTACACAGAGAGGAAGTGAATATTTGAAAAATATAATGTAGTAAGCCACATGGATCTGTGGATCTATACCCTTAACTAGCAGGCACAATAAAATAGAGGAAAATGCCTACTCCATTTGACCCCATTTTGCATTAAGATGGGTGGGAAAAAGATAACAAACTGAAAGGTGGAGCCTTTATGTGGTCAAGATATTTTGTGGTCTTGAGGAAAAAATGATTTCAGGTAAAAGTGAGAAATAGATAAAGCTGGCGATAAAGACTCTTGCCTGGGTAAGATAAACAGCGGACCTAAGAAAAGCAGCATGTTCTTCAAGGTCTCGAGAAGGAACATAGTATGTAACGTTCCTGAGGAGGTTGATGTTCAGGTTAATAATCTAGGTTTGCACTCTCCTCTCACCCACAGCCCTAAAGGGTTCTGTGGAGCTTTATCAGATTCATATCCCAGCAGGGAAGTTCCAGAGGAGTGTTTCTTGCACTAACATTTCCTTCATAACAGGGGAAGAAAGAACCCACTATCATTGGACTGGATGTTTGGGTACAATAAAAATTATATTTCAGTTTCCCCATTTAATGATTGAAAAATGGTATCTCAGTGTAGTTTTAATTCAGATTTCACTTATTATGAGTAAGGATGAGTGTCTTGTATGTTTTATGCCTCTACTTTCATTTCAAGGCTTCTCTGGTGGCTCAGATGGTAAAGAATCCGCATGCAATGCAGGAGACCGGGGTTCTATCCCTGGGTGGGGAAGACCCCCTGGAGAAGGAAACGGCAACCCAATCCAGTATTCTTGCCTGGAGAATGCCATGGACAGAGGAGTCTGGTGGGTTACAGTCCATGGGGTCGCAAAAGAGTCAGACACAACCGAGTAACTAGCACACACACACTTCCATTTCAGAGGGTATGTTTACTCACTTGCTGCTGTTGTTGAGTCGCTCAGTCATGTCTGACTCTTTGTGACCCCCATGGATTGCAGCACACCAGGCTTCCCTGACCTTCACTATCTCCCAGAAGTTGCTCACACTCATGTCCATCTGACTATTTTTCTGTAGGGTTTTGAGTCTTTTTCTAACTTATTTCTAGGAAAGGTTGAGAAGGATTTTTTGATCTGGGCTGCAATGGGAAATTCTGCCAGAACTGAGCCAGGAAGGGATGGGACATGGTCCTTGGGATGTATTACCCAGTCTATGGGGAAGACGTGTTGATCACAAGCAGGAAGCCTCACCTGTTTCCAATATTTGGGAAACAGCACCTTGTTCCAGGGTGGGGCTTAAGGGCTTATGTGGCCTGGACGAAGTGCCGTCCCACCCTGGGCAAAGAGAAGTTCTCTCAGGTTTCCTAGGAGTAGACTCTGAGATGGCTGTTCCTTTTCAAGCAATTTTTTCGAGTCCTTTCCAGAGAAGATGAGTGAAAGAACCAGGACAGGTGAAAGGAAGAAAACTAAGCAGGAATGTGGTCTCCGTGGGAGAAGAGGGCAAGCTCCAGAGGAGGAATCACACCCCAAAGCTGGCCGTCCCCCAGAGCAGAGAGAGACTTACTCTTTGCTCTCCATGTCGGTAAGTCCTTGGCGAGGGGAAAATATGTAATATGGCACAATGAGATTGACAGTAAAACACATATTTGGCCAAACCAAACATTATACATTATTGGAAATGAACTATCACCTGGTTGCACTGAAACAGTAATTTATGAGTGCATGTAAAAGTAAATTCAGATTTCAAATCCTCCTGGTAGGCAGGTTTGGCCTATATGTTTAATCAGCAGCACAAGAAGTATATACTATTAAATATGTTTGAGATTTTACTTTGAAGGATACATGCAAACAAATATAGCTCTATATACATGAGCCTGGCTTCTGGTGCCATTGTGCAATTACAGAAAAATATACATGTTAAATTTCTGTGTCTAAGTGAAAAATATTGCCAAGGTTTGTGTAAATCTTACTACCCAAACTTCACTGCAAGACTTGAAAGTGAAATAAATTCAAAATTTCATTAAAAATAAAAGGTGGGGAGGGCACCGCTTCCAGGTCAAAATGGTTTGGGTTTGGCAGAGGACAGAGCGCAGGAGAAGGGCACCGCTGTGGGTCATTAGCCATCCCCACTCAACCTCCACTCGCAGCAGCTGAGGGCTGGTGCAGTCGCCCCTAAAGGGCATCTGGGCGGGGCCCCAATAGCTTCCCTTCAAATACTGCAGAATCTGGAGTCCCCCCTAGAATCCTGCATTATCTCCCAACGTGCAGGTCCAAGTATGCACTTGAATGTCCCCTAAAAATGTTCTCAAATAGCAAGTGAAGAGGCGTTCAACAAAACATAATGGATACAGCCCAGAAACATACCTGGGAAACTCGTGAATCATGACTTAGATGATTAGACTTGTAGTTCCATTGTCTAGGATAATCATTTGTTATCTCGAGTCAGATACTCTGCTGGAACCCAAGTGTTAGTTGACAAACGTTTTGATTATTGAGTCCCAGCTGTGAATTGCCAGCAGCTTGACTCTTCAAATATATCACACTGTTACAGGCGGTAATGGCTCTGATGATGGTGGCAGAGTTTAGCCCAAGCAAATATTTGTAATTGACAGTGAATGTGTGAGCAGGATGCTAATGAATGGATGTGCTGATTATTTCCCCCGTCACAAACATTAGCTCTTGTTGGGTTTAACTGTCAATCAGATGCTGTAGATTAGAAATGACAGAATGCTGGCCAAGATCCACGGTGGGAAAGAACATAAGAAAATTTGCAAACTGTATAACGTTTGATAAGTCTACTTCCAAATATGAATTGCTTATGGATGTTAGCAGGAGGTTGTGGCTTAATTATAGACCTAAATGCAAAGCATTTAGATTATAAGTACACAGAGATTTCTGAAGGCTTTCATTTTAGAACAGGAAGACAAGCTGATGACATTTTGTTGCATTCAGGTAAATGCCTTGAACTAAATAGTGAACTTTCAGATTCCATGTATCCACAAAACACGTTTTGTTCTCTTCAGTTTCCTTTCTTGTTACAAACATCAGCGTTCAGTTTTCGATTATAACGTTTGACGTCCTCTATGTGTACTTGCATATCTTTGGTGGGTTTGTTGGTAACATTGTGTATTTTGGGTGGTCTTAGCATGTGGTGTTATCATTCATGACAGTGACCACTGTTTCCAGCAGAGTTTGTATTCGTGGGCTTAGCTTGTGATGCTTTTCGTGTTTGAACGTAAAAGCTGCTGCATCTGTCTTGCCTTCAATGTCATGTGTTAGCTCTTAGTGACGGGGCCCTGAATGACCAGGTGTCGGGTATGCCCCCCGGGGAAGGAGTGTCCCTTGTAGCTATGACCTGACACACAGACCCTGAGCCTAACCTGTGCCTCGAGGGTGATTGGTGGGCCTTTGGTCCTCCAGCGACCCTCCCGACCTGCTTACTCAATGGGTTGTCTCTTTGTACATCAGTGGGTCACAGAGGGGCCATTAAATGTCAGAAGCAGGTGTGGTGACAATGTGCATAGGGGGCCTTCAAAGGAGTGACACTCCGTGGACTCTCTCCTTTGTGAATCTGCCAGGTCCCGTTTGGAACCTTCTTCATCTCAGCAGCGGGACTTCCCTTTAAAGCATTTTAAAAAGCTCGCTTATCAAGAGTAAGAAGAGGGCAAATGGAACCAGCAGCTGTGTTCACTGGTGGGGTAAAGTGGGCTTTTGATCACAGCTTTTCCCAGAAGAATAACTGCCCTGGGATGTGTGTCCCTCACTGTTTTCAATCTGAGACACAGCTGTGCAGCTTTACTTTAAGATGGAGAGCGCTGCCTTCCCCTGCAGTCTCTCCACGTGTTCCTCCAGGATCTTAGAACAGCAGCGGCAGGTGACAGTCCACATCGTGGCAGCTCATGGGCTCCTTTACTGAGAACATACTCTGTGCTGGGCACTGTGGTAAGGAGAACACTTATCCAGTCCTTCTAGTCATCCGGTGCTGCACTAAAGGTACGAGGAGTATGCGCCTTTAGTATCCTTCTTTTGCAGTCTAGCAGGTAGAAGCTTGTAGGAATTTAAATAAGTTTGCTGAGGTCCCACCGTTAGCAAGAGAGGAGCTGGAATTCCACCCCAACCTTCCTGACATCAAAACCCTTGGTCTTAACCACGAGGCTAACTGCTCCCAGGGTCCATGCCTGCATAGCTGGCAACAGCCTGCCCTGCGTCTGGGTGGGGGCAGCGCCTGGTGGTCTGCTCTGACAGAGGAGCACTTAAGATGATGCCTTTTTCATAATTTGTAATCATAGGTCTTGGACTGGTGTATTTATTCCAGGTGAGCGTCTCTGATTACTTCAGCCACAGAGAGGAGCTCAGGACTTGTTGCCCTCATCTTCTGCTCTGTAAATTCAGGCTGATGCCAGAGCCTGTCCTGTCCCTTTCCCAATGCCTGGGATCAATTTCTCAGCCCTGCCATAGGCTGCTAGAGGAGGCCCAGGTCAGACCACGTCCTCTGACTTCTTACCCCCCACCTTCCCACTGGATCCCAAATCCTTCCAGACTATTCTCTCCATTGCTGCCAATGTGCCGCTCCACCGTGGGACTTGCTGGTTATTCTCCTCTGAGTGGAAATCAGGGCCATGGTTTTTTTCCCTTTCCTTCTGCAGGTTTCAGAGAGCATGCTATTGCTTTTCTTGTCTCCTCTGTGCTGCCCAGGCCTACTTCTCACCACTTCCACCATTGCTACCCTGTTCTAAATTGTCTCCACTACAGCAATGGCCTTTAACTGGTCTTTTAAAAAATTCATTTATTTATTGGAGCATAACTGTTTCCAACGTTGTCTTACTTTCTGCTGTACAGTCATGTGAATCAGCCACCTGGGGGTGGAGTCTGGGAGTGTGTGCGTGCTGACCCTTTGCGACCCCATGGACTGTAGCTCCTCAATCAGCTATAAGTATATGCATATCACCTCCCTCCCGCTCCTCTCATCCCAGTCCTCTAGGTCATCACAGAGCGCTGAGCTGAGCTCCGTGTGCACACGGGGTAATGTATATGTGTCAGTCCTACTCTCCCAGTTCATCCCACCCTTTTCCTCCCGCTCCGTGTTCACAAGTCCATTCTCTACATCTGCGTTGCTACTCCTGCTCTGGAGCTAGGTTCATCTGTACCATTTTCTAGATATCACATACATGTGTTACTATATGATGCTTGTTTGTCTCTTTCTGACTTAATTAACTCTGTATGACAGACTCTTTGTCCATCCACATCTCTACAAATGACCCCATTTCATTCTTTTTTATGACTGAGTAATATTCCGCTGTATATATGTAACACATCTTTATCCATTCATCTGTCATTGGACACTTAGGTTGTTTCTATGTCCTGGCTATTGTAAACAGTGCTGTAATGAATATTGGGTTACATGTTTCTGCTTCTACTTTTACTCTCCTGTATGAATTATCTACTGTTGTGTAACAAGTTATCATAAAACATAATAGCAAAAGCAATAAACATACAGTGTCATACAGTTTCTGTGACTCAGGAAACAGGAGAGCTGCTGAGCTGGGTGCCTCTTTGAAGTTGCAGCCCACCTGTGGGTCAGGGCTGCAGTTACCTCAAGACAGGACTGGGCAGAAGGGTCTGCTTCCAAGATCACTCACGTGGCTGTCACAGCTTCAGACCCCATGGGCTTTGGACTGCGGGCCACTGTTCCTGATCACCTTGTGTGGACACCTCCTTAAGGTGACTTGCAGTATGGCAGCTGGCTTCCCCCAGAGTGAGTGATCCGAGAGAGGGAGAGGGCAAGAGCAAGCAAGGGAGAATGCTCCAGGTGGAAGCCACAGTCTTTTTGCTGCCTAATCTCAGAAGGGTCATCCCACTGCTTCTGTCGTATCCTGTTCATTACATGCGAGTCTGTAAGTGCAGCCTGTCTTCACGGGGAGGCATTACAGAGGGTCAGGGACATGGAAGGTGGGGGTCATTTGGAGTCATCTAAGAGTCTGCCTGCCACAGCCTCTATGGTCTCCTCTCCACCTGACAGCCAGAGATAGCATTTTAAAAACTTGATATTTTGAGAAAAAACATAAAAATAAAAAAATTAAAACTTGATATTTTGAGATAATTATAGATTCCAAAGATTGTCTTTTTTGTGTGTGTTTTAATTTTGGCATCTGAAGCTGCACAAAGGTACACTTATAAACTTCATGGGAATGTTGTACACACTCAGTAAAGTGAAAACTGTGCAATATCACTTAGTATCTCAAAATCAGGAACATGCTTTTTAATTGTTTAAACACAGTCCAAGAATTAAAAGCAAAATCAAAATCCATCTGGTCATACTAATCGTCAATTAAAAATGTCACCACTTACTACTTGATAAAACATTCAGTATCTAGTAGGGGATATACTTCAGATGGTCACTTGTGCTCAGTTGAGAAGGTCTCTTGAGTAGCTATGGGACCGAACAAAGGTGGGTACAACCAGGTCTAGAACAGCAAGTAAGGTTCCACCACAGTTCCTGTAGTTTTCACTCTTTTCCTTTGTCAGTTAGAAGTGAACAATGAGAATTAAATATTTATCTTTTCACATACACAAAGTATGTTGTGAAAGCATAGTTCCTTACAAACATGTGCGTGCTAAGTCACTTCAGTCGTGTCCAGCTCTTTGCGACCCCATGGACTGTAGCCCTCCAGGCTCCTCTGTCCATGGGAGCCTCCAGGCAAGAATACTGGAGTGGGTTGCAATGCCCTCCTTCAGGGAATCTTCCTGACCCAGGGATCAAAACCATGCCTCTTCATCTCCTGTACGGGGAGGTGGATTCTTTACCACTAGCGCCACCTGGAAGCCCCAATAGTACTGCTAGACGGCACTGACTGCTTTCAGAGCTTGAAGGAGACCCCCAATGAAGGCCATGAGGTAGCAGAAAACTTCCTGAAAGAGCTCATACTTGTGCTGAACACTGAAAGATAAAACTAGGTATTACTTAAAAAGATATGAGGGTGAAGAAATGTTCTAGGCAGGAAATAAAAACAGGTGCCAAAGAACAGAAGTGAGAGAGAACTGTTTAAAGGAATGTTTCTATTTTAAGTAGTTTAAAAAATGATGCATAAATGTATGTAGCAAAAGCATTAATCATCTCTGACCCTGGAAAGATCAATTCTGTCTTTTATATTACAAACAAAAACAGCTTTAGTTTTCTTGAATCCCTTATCCAGTAATACTTGAAAAGGAAAATAGAAATTATTTATTTTTACTCTCAACATGTCTGTGAAAAGAGTTAAATTAAAAAATCAAGAACACTGAAATACCCAAGTCTATTTTGTCACATAAAATATTATCTTTAAGGGTACGTTTGATAGTAAAGGCTATACATGCAGTTTTAAAATCTATAAATACAAAAGGCATTTTTGTATTTTGACCACAAAAGATGTCATTTTAAAATGTAAATCATTTTACATATCATGTCAGTCACCTGCTCAAAATCTGTCAGTGGCTTCCCAGGGTCCAAAGTCCTTATCATGACCCACGAAATCCTTTAGCAACCTCTGCAATTTTTCTGATCCCCCTTTCTTCCATTCTCCCCTGTGCTTCCTTCCTTTCTGGGACAGGCCTCCATTATTTCTGTCAAACCTACTCCATCTAAAAGCCTTGACCTTGCTGTTTTCTCTGGGGGGGGGAACCACAGACTCCATTCAGATCTCTTCAGAAGTGACCACTCCTCAGGTGCCACCCCTTGCCACCCTAATGGAAGCCACCCTTGGTTTCCACTCCCTTGAATGTGTAAGTCGCTCAGTCATGTCCGACTCTTTGCGATCCCATGGACTGTAGCCCTCCAGGCTCTTCTGTCCATGGGATTCTCCAGGCAAGAATACCGGAGTAGGTAGCCATTCTCTTCTCCAGGGGATCTTCCTGACCCAGGGGTTGAACCTGTGTCACCTGCATTACAGGCAGATTCTTTAGCATCTGAGCCTCCTTTTTCTGTGTCATATACGACTTACTTGGCTTGTATATTTTTTTTGTATCCTGCAGTAGAATATTAAACTCCAAGAGTGCTGGGCTTGGTTTTATGTTTGCCCGTGTCTTCAGTGCCTAGGACAATGCCTTGCCAAAAACCGGTGACAAATATAATGTGTCCCTCTGGGTTGAATCGTGTGGAAGTGATAAAGCTCATATCCACCAAAAGACAAAGGAGGAATAAGATGATTTCCATGACGTCCTTATCCTGTGCCTACATGCCGTCTTCTGTCCTTGGACTGGCAGTTGAGTCACTCCAGTCCACCAACACCAACAAGGAGACATCATTGAGATTTCTGAATCTGGATGCTGTCCTGCTAGGGTGTTGAAAATCCAGAGTCTGGGAAAACTGTTTGCAATCTCTTTCAATCTCCTTTGTTTCAGAATGAGAAACGGCACCCCTTCTTTTGGGAGCTCCTTAGTGAGGTGTAACACATTTTATGGCTGAGAGAGAGGAGGTGGGAAAACACAGGCTGATGAAGGTGTCAACTAGGACAACAGGGGATCAGAGGTCAGTCTTGCGGGCATTTGTTGTAAGCACCATAACTTCAGTTCAAGCCTTCTGCACAGTGATGGGGGAAAAGCCAAAGGCTGAGTGGTTTATGTTGTCTTTACTTCAATAATAAAACATTTTAGTGGAGAGTTTCTGATACACCTTTTAGTATGTCAGGCGTTTATCCAGGACTCTGTCCTAACTTGTGACAAGATGCTGGAGGATAGTGCAAGGGCTGGTAGAGGGAGAGACTATGTGATTTTTATCATTGTATGGTGAGGGGGAAAAAAAGGGCTCTCCTGTGTCAAAGAGGAGCCTTTGCTTTATACACATTGCAGCTGGAAAATTGACAGGAACAGGGAGAAGAGCCTGTGGCTGCTATTGTTTTATGGAATTTTTCTTCCTTTAAAATGATAGAATCTTTTATATAGCACATGGATTATTTTTTTCTGAGTAGCACCTGAATGTGAGAAGTATCTCTATGGAGTAAATAGAGTAAATCTCTATGGAGTATTTACTCTATGGAGTAAATAGAGTAAATCTCTGGGGAATAAATTGTGTGTCAGCATCTTCATTTTTTGGGCCTGGTGGACTTTCAAAGGCCCTTTCTTTTTTTTAAATTTCTCTTTCTTCTCAAAGCCATAACATTAGAAAACAGCTACTCCATGGTATCTAGAAATCAATTAAAACAGAGAATACTAATTTGTCTTAGTCTTTATTTTCTTACCTTTTTTTTTTTTATTTTTTTTTTTTTTTTATTTTTTTTATTTTCTTACCTTTAAAATGGGGTTGGACACCTGAAGCTAATGTAATATTGTGAATCGACTATAGTTCACTTTAAAAAATGGGCTTGATAATCACACTGTACAAGATTATCAGGAAGATTAGACAGTATAACCACAGCTCTACATGCAAGAGTTTTATAAATAGCGGTCCTTCCATAAATTGTTCTCATCATTGCTTTAATATTATTCTTAGAAGGAAGTAAACTAAAGGATTTAAACCGTAGCCTTAAACAGCAATTTAAGGAAGCAGTAATTCCAAAGACTAAATGACCAAAGAGAAAGCGAGGTTGTTGTGATTTTGTAACAGTTTGTACAACTTTCAGCCGTAACCCAGTAAAGTATTGCTTTCCTTCTATTATTCAATAGTTGAATATGAAAGGCAATTAATTGGTGTGCTTTTTAACTTCTTACTTAATGTGTGTTAGTCACTCAGTCATGTCCAACTGTTTGTGACCTCATGGATTGTAGCCTGCCAGGTTCCTCTCTCCATGGGATTCTCCAGGCAAGAATACTGGAGTGGGTTGCCATGCCCTTCTCCAGGGTATCTTCCTGACCGAGAGATCAAACCCAGGTCTCCCACGTTGCAGGCAGATTCTTTACCATTTGAGCCACCAGGGAAGCCCTTTACTTAATGCTTTAAAAAATAAATTTTACTTAAAAATAGATTTTGTATTAACATGGTTCAAAATTCATATGCCTCAAAGGGTGTATAGCAATCATTCTTCTGTACTCCTGTCTCCTCATGCCTGTCTGGAGACAACCATGCTACTAATTTCCTAATAGCCTAGTTCTATACAAAAACTTGTATATATTTCCTCCGCTACACAAACTGAAGCACAAAATAGCACTTGCTGTCCTGCATCTTTCTTTTTTCACTTAGAGAATTTTATCCACAATAATCCTCATTTTTTATGGTTAGGTATAATTCTTTGTATGGATGAACAAAATTTACATCTTCCATTAATGATCATCAGGTTGTTTCAGCCTGTTGCTATCACAGACAGTGTTGCAGTGAATAATCTTGTGAATATCTCATTTCTCGAAAATGCAAGTATAACTGAAGGATACAGTCACAGAGGAATAATATTGATGGGAATCACCGAAGTGCACTCCAGAGCGTTCACATTAGTCTTTACCTTCACCAGCCATGTGCGAGCAAGCCTGTTTCCCCCACCCACACCAGCTCAGTGCCCTACCAGGGTCCTTCAGCTTTGCTATTTTGATGGGTAACGCTTTAATTTCCTTTTCTCTTGTTATGAGTATAATCGAACATCTAAAAAATATGCCTAAGAACCTTTCCTTCAAACTGTTGGTCCTCTCCTTTGCCCGTTTCTCTATTGGGCTGTTGGTAAATGGGATATTAAAGGTCAGAGTGAACTGGATAGTGGGAAGAAAGAGTTCTTTTTTTTTTTTTTTTTAGATTTTTTTTAATGTGGACCATTTTAGAAGTATTTATTGTATTCGTTACAACATTGCTTCTGTTTTATGTTTTGGTTTTTTGGCCATGAGGCATATGGGATCTGAGCTCCCTGATCAAGGATCAAACTGGCAAACCCTGCACTGGAAGCTGAACACTCAAGTGCTGGACCACCGGGAAGTCCCATGAAATATGTTTTAACATTGATGGACTATATTCAAATTCTGCCTCAATCTTTTATCGGTTATGTAAATACTTTTGTGCTTCAGTTTCCTCATTTCTAAACTGATGATAACAATGCCTTCTTCACAGCACTCTAGGAAGGATTAAAAGAGATAACTAATGAAACACATTTAGTGTTTATTTAGCCCTTAGTAGGTGCTCAATAAATCAGGTTTTTTCTTCTTTTACTTATGAAGATTACAATAAACATTTTCATATTCCTAAGGAGTCACATATAAGTTATCTGGGGGAAAAAGGAAGAAATAAAAAAAGGCATGGAGAGGAAGGAATCAAGGGTAAGACAAAGAAGACATATTTCTTGGCTTGAGCATCTTCAGTCCCTTTATATCTTGTTGCCCAGTATGCTTCTAAAACACTTGTTCCTCTGAAGATGATTGGGGAATACAGGCTAATTTTAATATTATCACAAGCAAAACATAATTAAGGAAGTAAATCTGCCCAGATGCTCATTCTGTGTTACAAAGTCAATATGTCGTGTGGCTTTAGAAAGCCACTTGTGCCCTGGCATTATCTGGGGGGCTCTTGGGGCCTCACAGAGAATCTTATAGTCAGCTCTCCAGAAGGTTTGCTGCGCTGACACAGGGCATTATTTCTTTTTGTTCACAAAATAGCAAGAATGTCATCTTCTCGACTCTTCTTCTGGGCAGATATGTGTTCCTCTCCTGTGTATCACTGGTGCCTAGCTCAGTGTCAAGCACACAGGAGAGGCTGAATCAAAATGCATCGTGGACTGAACCTGTGCTTTTAAAATCTAATATGAGTCAAGGTTAAAACCCCAAATGAAGAATTACAAACATCGATGACCTTCAGAAAGGACAGTGACGCACTCTTCTTCTCTATATCCGTTTAAATGCCAGTTTTGTCTGGATAGCCATGAGTTTCAATGTTTTTTAGTTCACCACATTCTATTTTTATTTCAATTTCCTCTCTCTGACTCACCAAATGTGATCTGCTGTACATTCATTTGAAATAAAATTAATTGTAAATCTGTTTTGTGAATTCCTTAATATCTCATGAGGTAAATGGAGAGGCTGGAAGGTGTTATGAAGCCTGATGGAAAATCACACTCTGGAGACCCCAGGATGTGATATTTTGATAGCACCATAGATGGTGAATGCTGAGGACTTTCACATATTTTCTCTGTTCCTAAGTATTTAAAGCTTAGACAGTATATTAAAAAGTAGAGACATTACTTTGCCAACAAAGGTCTGTCTAGTCAAAGCTGTGGTTTTTCCAGTAGTCATGTATAGATGTAAGAGTTGGACCATAAAGAAAGCTGTGTGCCTAAGAATTGATGCTTTCAAATTGTGGTGATGGAGAAGACTGTTAAGAGTCCCCTTGGATAGCAAGATCAAACCAGTCAATCCCAAAGGAAACCAACCCTGAATATTCATTGGAAGGACTGATGCTGAAGCTGAAGCTCCAATACTTTGGCCACCTCATGCAAAGAGCTGACTCACTGGAAAAGACTCTGACGCTGGGAAAGATTGAAGGCAGGAGGAGAAGGGGGCGACAGAGGATGAGATAGTTGGATGGCATCATCAATTCAATGAACATGAGTGTGAACAAACTCTGGGAATTAGTGAAGGACAGGGAAGCCTGGCCTGCTGCAGTTCATGGGGTCACAAAGAGTCAAACAGGACTTAGTGACTAACCAACAACAAAGCGTTTAAAAATCAGTCGCTCTGTTCTTTGTAAGCCTAGGTCACGGTCTCATATGAGTGAACGTGTCCTGTGCTTCAGCCATGTAAGCTCTCCAAGCTAAGAATAAGAAGGTCTCAGAAGCCCCACCTTTACTTACTGACCCTGGTGGGTAAGAGCTCTGTGGTTCACTTTAGAAAGAGCACACACATTACTGCAGAAAGCTCATCGGGGCTTCTGCCAACTTGTCTGCTGGCCTATGGAGAGCTGCTTCTCTGTGTGTGTGCTGAAAAGCCACTTGCAGACCCCTCCTCTTTGTTGTGTCCCCTCCTTACAGGGTGGGGGGAGCCGGGGGGGGGGTGAGGTGAGGTAGGGAGGAGGGATCTGGAGGCTCCTCATCGTGCTGGCACACTCAGTCAGGCTGCAGGAATGAACCCCCGATCTCTTTCTGTGGTAACACAGTTTAGCCTTAGAAATACTTGTCAGACTTGGCAGGAAGGTCACATGTATAGAGAACATGCCTGTCTGGGCTCTGAGCCTGGCGTGGAGCCCAGAGTGCCAAGTGAGATCACATTCAGTCCTCGAGCGCCAAAGGTGTGCTGTTTGTGCATTGGACCCTTTGTCCCTCCTTTCCCCTTTCTCATTTTTATCCGAAATGGACAATCATTGCTGTTTTCTTCAGGGAATGTGCCATGGAGTGAACAAAGGCCACATGTCCTGATGAGTTTTGCCTCTTGCTGGCTGATCTGGTAAAGAAGTGTGGACCTCAAGTTCATGGTACCACTGGTTTGTGACACAGCCTCAAGATACCCCTGTTACTGGGCCCTGGAACCATGGGGAATTGACTTAGCAGCGTCAGCCTGGTTCAGCTTTCGGGCTTGAACATACGCTTCAGGATAGGAGCTTAGCAGAAGCTCTCACAAGGAAGAGCTTGCCAGGAGTGGGAGAGTGACTCAGCAGGGACTCAGGAAGCACGAGGCTAAACACTGAAGACCTGGCTCGTCAGTCACAGAGAAGATTATCTGAAGGAGTAGGCGAACCTGCAGGGATTGAGGAAAGGAATGAGGTAGTGCAGGCTGGCAAACTGCTTCAGTCTCCATGTACGCCCTTGTTTCCTTCTTGTTGTTTCAGAATCAGCAACAAAATTTGAGAGGTGTGGATGTAATATTCAAGTGTTATACAGCTGACGTTATTGTTTGTATTTGTGTAACTTGCTTTTTGGGTGACATGAATTCAGTAGAATACGGTCAAGAGGCAGCTCAATTCTTCCTCCTACTGGTGCCCATAATCACACTTGGTCAGACCTCTGTCCAAGGTGTCTTGACTGTGTCTAGGGTAGCAATGAAGTTCTTTGGTTTCTTGTTAACTTATTGGGGTCTCATATCATTTATAATAGCATTTCAGCAGTTACTCTTGTGTTTTTCAAACATTCATCTTATCAAATAAAAATAGTGGAGGTTTAAGTTTTTCCTCTCTAACTTTTATGCTTTTAATTTCATTTTCTTTCATAAGTGTGTCTATTCCAGTGTAGTGTTAAATGAGAATATTGATAATGGATATTCTTGTCATGTGGTTTTGAAAAGCATAACTGAGGCTACAGTAAAATGCATGCTTTTGTATAATGCAGCTGTCAACATACACTGCTCATATCTAGTCATTTCTCTTTTAAGAATCTATTCACATTAGAGATTCAGACACTTTATTATTTATCAGGTTCTTCACAGTAGTATTATTTATCGGGTTCATTATAGTAGTATTTATAATGAAAAATTAGAAGAAATCTAAAATTAAATCTAAATTAACACTGAATTATGGTATATTCATATGATGAAATAAGGCTGAATTATTTATTAGCACATAACAAATTACCCCAAAAATTAGTGGCTTAAAATAATATTTATTATCTCACACAATTTCTGTGGATAACAAACCCAGGGACATCTTAGCTGGATGGCTCTGCCCTAGCATATATCATGAGATTTTAGTCAAGTTGTTGACCAGGCCTTTGGTCATCCGAAACCTTGACCGGGGCTGTAGGTTCTGCTTTGCCGGTGACTCCCATGCATGCTTGAAGACTTAGAGCTGGTTATTGGCTGGAGGTCTCAATTCCTCACCACATGGACCTCTCCAGAGGTCTAGAGCTGTTCCCTGCAGCAAGTGATCCAAGAGAGAGCAAAGTTGAAACAGCATCTTTTTGAAGTCATGCTCTGTTTGTTTTCTAATATTCTTTGTGTCGCACAGATTAGCCCTATTCAGTGGTGATAGGGACCTCAATAGGGACATGAAATCAGGAGGCAAGAATTACTGGGTGTCATTGGAAAGGCTGGTTACTACAGTCTGTGCCCTGGCCTCCGATGATTCTCACCATCACACATGCAAAATACAATCACCCTTTGACAAGGTGCTCAAAAGTTTCAGCTAAGTCAGGTGCAGGGGCAGATGAAGCTCTTCAAGAATAGTTTCTTCAGTATATAGTTCCTGTGAAATGAAGTATTTCCTATCATACCAATAAACAAGGATGTCACAACCATCAGGGATTCCAGGCCTCCAAATGTGATTTTCTGAGCCCAGGAATAACAATACCTGTTCTCTGGCAGAGTCAACCACCCCCCGCGGTGAGCACTGGCCCCAGATAGCTGAGATGCGTAAGAAAGGAATGAGTCTTGCATCTTCCCATACACAGAGAAGCGATAAATTCCTTAACTTGAGGTATCTGGCTTCCTTAACTAACAATAATTTTTTGATGTTCAGACTACTTGCCCGTTATTGCAAGTTTACTTTTCTCCTCCCCCAAGCCTCTTCAGAACAGTTCTCTCAGGGTTACTTGAGCTGCTATCTCCTGGGCCTGAAGTCCTAAAAATTCCCACCAAATAAAACTTAACTCTCAACTTCTAGGCTGTGACTATTTTTTAAGCCAGCATTCCAAGTACAGTTCCACTACAGTTCCTCTCAATCTGAAGACCTGTGGATTACAGAGGCAAGTTACCTGCCCGCTCCCACACCTGATATATACTGGTGCGATAGCCTTTAAATAATATTACAGATACTGCCTTTCAAAATGGGGAGAACAGAAAGCACATAGAAGTCCTAATATCCAGCTAAGTAAATATGGAAAAGCTCCTTAATAGGACTTGGGTCCACTCTTTCCTGGGAATGATTCTCTATCGCTCCTGGTTCTACCCTCTGAGCTCTTAGTTCTGCCCTCTGATTCTTCCTTCCTGTTCCATTAAAGGTAACCCATGATTTGCAGTTTAGAGATAGTCTTACCCTACTTCCTGCCTCTCCAAGTGTGACCATCTGAAGGTCTCCTTTCACTTTGTATGGTTTCTGTCCATGCAGTCCACCCTGATAATGTTTCTGCCAATATTAATTAAAAAAACAAAAACAAAAAATTCTGTAGGTTACCTGCAACAGGGCAGTTAAGTGGGGCTTATTCCATTAGTTAAAAGCCACACCATAAATCTCTTCAAAGTAAGCCCTTTTCTACCTTGGGCTGTTGAAACTGCAGACGGACAATGTCCGTAAACTTTCAGAAGCCCTAGAGTTCTCTGAAGTACTACCTTAGATTTTCCTTAATCACTAAATGAGATTTTTACAGTCACAACCTCAACTTCATCTTTAGACCATGTTTTCCTGGAAGAGCCCTGCATTTTATCTTTGCCTGGGAGCTATTTTACAATTTTTAGCATTTTCTGTCATCTGGAAAATTTCAGAAGCAGAAAGTCTTGACTCCTTTTTATTGAATAATTCTTCCTTCTGCTTATCTCTCCTCTTACATTTTGCTATAAGAAACCAAGCAGTACTTTCAACACTGCCTGGAAATCTCCTTAGCTAGATCACTTAGCTCATTAGATATATTCCTCCTCCCCCCCATAATTTTGCATATGATAGTTGCTAAATTTTCTGTCATATCTAACAAGAATCTCTTCTCTTTTAGTTCCCAGTAATATTTTCCAGATTTTCCCTCTGAGTCCTTACCAATGGCATCCTTGAAGGTCATCAGGCTTCTGCTAAGTTTCTTCAATGTACCTTAGGCTTTTACTTCTGAGTTTTCTCTGTCATAAAGGCAGCCCCACATTTTAGCAGTTTTGTTATGATAGTGCCCCACATCTGATACCAAAGTCATAATTATTTATATGCAACATTATTTCAAAATGTAGATATTTAAAATAGTAAATATTAATCCCTACAATTTCTTTGGATCTGGAACCCAGGAAAAGATTAGCTTGGTGATTCTGTCTCAGCCTCTCACGTGGTCACGATCAAGGTGTCAACCAGGGCTGCAGCCATCCAAGAAGCTGACTAAATGGGAGGATCTACTTGCATAGTGACAACTCAAATATTAATACCTAACAAATCGGTGCTGGTTATTGGCCTGAGACCTCAATTCCTCACCACATGGACCTCTCTGAAGTGGATGACTGGAGTCCTCAATACATGTCACCTGGCTTCTCCTATACTGAGCAAACCAAAAAAGGTGAAAACTGCAACATCTTTTATGACATAGTCTTGGAAGTCAAACTGTTTTTCTGAAGTATCTTATTGGTTACACAGGTCACCTCTACTCAATGTGAAAAAGTACTGCATAGGGTCATGAACACCAGGAGGCTGTAATGATTGGGGTTGTCTTGGAGGCTGGCTACCACATGTCATAAATAATTATGTTAGATATCTAAAATAAGGTGTTTGAAAAACCTTAATAATTGGTTAAATGCAAGAAATTCATTTAATCTAAGTTATTAAAAATAACTTTTATGTTATCTGAGTATGCTTCTTCACGCAGAAAAGATAGATCAGAAGGAAAACAAAAATGTTAGCTTTGTTTATTTCTAGGTGAGTGAATTGTGAATTTTAAAGTTTGTTTGTTTGTTTTACTTTTTTGTGTATCTTTGTTTTTTTTTTTACTTTTTTGTGTATCTTTGAAACACAACACCAGTGTATATAAACAATTTTATAATGGACAAACTCATGAATTTTGAGGGCACAATTAGAATAATGATTTATAATTTTTGTTCCTTTAAGAAACAATATCATCTTCCCTTAGTTTAAAAATGAAAATTTCTATACTCTTTTAAAAAAATCAATGATAATTTTAAATGGTTGGCAATTGATGATTTATTAAAAGAAAAATCGGGAGTTCCCTGGTGATCCAGTGGTTAGGGCTCCACATTTCCACTGCAGGGGGCACAGGTTTGATCCCTAGTCAGGGAACCAAGATCACAGAAGATATGTGGTTAGGCAAAAAAAAAACCTTTTTAATCATACTGCCAAATTTTAAGTTAATATTTGTACTACTAGCACATATAGATCATGTGTGTATGCATATGCATACATGAGTGTGTTCAATAGTAAAAGGAAGAAAAAGACTTCTTTAAAGGTCATTCCTGCAAGTCATGGCTCAGTAAAATATTCTTTGGGCTATTTAAATTCAACACTAATTTACAAGTACAAGCTTTTAGATTTTCTCTTTCATTTGAACACCTGCCTCCACAATTTCTCCTGAAAAGATGAAGTTTAAAGATTCCCATAAGATTATTTGAAATAGAAAGACAAAGCAAAGTTTAAAATCAAGCTGTAGGTGAACTTCTAAAAATACACCAGGCTTGAGATTTTTTTGAAGCTCTTTCTGAAAATTAATGCAGAAGTTATTTTCTTTCCTTTGGATGTGAGGACAGTCCATATTCATGAAGCAGAGCTCAAGATGCTGGGAGCTTTTCCTAAGTATTCTGTATCCACTCAGATCAGAGCCACTGTGGCTGTTTGTAAAGTTTCATTGTACAAAGGTGTCCTCTGGGGGCTGGTGGTGCTGAAATTCCAGCTCACACGTCCTTGTCCAGCCGTGAGGGGAAATGTGACTTTCCCCCTCCTGTTTCACAAAAATGTCTCCAGATGGGCTAAGAGTGAATTCTATCACTCCTTTGTATTATGAGCCCTAGGAAAACTTAGGCATTTTATTCAAATTACCAAAAATGATACTAAAATATAGGGAGTGAGTAGAGACTGAAGGGAGATAAAAATGTTAAGGATTTGGTAGCCAGTTATAATAGGTTCATGAACTCACATGGAGTGTGAAAAAAATGTTGAGGATTTTGTTTCATTTTATTTGGTTTCATCTTTCCCCATTGCCCACCTTTTGAATAAAATGTACTGGAAGAGTAGGAGGGGACATTTTTTCTTTCAGGTGCTACTTGTCTTTTCATTTTCACGCTCCCAAAGCAGAGTTCAGTACAACAGAACAGAAGGAAAGTCTCAGAAGAGATGGAATTTAAAGCCACCAGTCTGCTAGGAAGCAACCTTTTTTCCTCATTCCCATGGGGATAAAAATTTGTTGGGATCTGTAGACACCACAGAAATCCATGACTCTGCTGTTGCTGCCCTCTGTCTGTGTCCAGGGAAATGGATTTCAGATCCTTCTTCCATTTGATAAAGGAGACATACCAGCCACTTGTTTTCCATGCCTTTCTGACTGTTGTTCTTTCACTGACTACGATGTTATTTTATATTATTTTTGGTCATGGTTCTTCTTAAAGTCCGAGCACTGTAGTTCCAGTCTGTAACTGGAAGGTCCACAAACATCATCTAGCCCAAACCAAATACATAGCATGTGAGGAAAAGGAGTTCTGAAGAAGTGACACTGAGGCCAAGATAGGTTAGAACTCAGGTTTGCGGCTCCCAGCCCAGAATGTTTCATATCCACTTTGCTTTCTCCTTGTAGTATGTCCATTTCAGTAAATAGCATTTACTGAAATAGCATTCTGCATTTCTCATATCTCACTAGCTATTTGGGGCACAGACATCATGCACCCCCTAGGCACAAGTGCCTCAGCCCGTGTTTATTCCTTCAGCCATAAACAGCTCTTCTTATGTAGATCATTAGCACCAAGGGCTGCCTGCTACTCACCAGTTACGTTTAGATGTGTTTGAATCCCATTTGGGCCATAAGTCAGACATCAGCTATAATATGCTGTAATAGCACATAATATTTTATCTGTTTGGAAATCTTATTACAGGTAGACAGTATTTGATTACGCTTTGTTTTATCACGCTTCACAGATACGGTGTTTTTTTGGTTTTTTGTTTTTGTTTTTTACAAATTGAAGGTTTGTGGCACCCTGCACTGACTGAATGTACTGGGGCCACTTTTCCTATAACATGTGCTCACTTTGTGCCTCTGTGCCACATTTTGGCAATGTTTCAAACTTTTTCATTATTATTATATTTGTTAAAGTGATCTGTGACAAGTGATATTTGTTACTACTACTACTCACTAAATGTTCAAATGACTGCCTTTTTTTTTTTTTTGGCAATAACATATATATATATATTTTTTTTTATTGTAGTGGTTTTTGCCATACATTGACATGAATCAGCCATGGTGCTACATGTATTCCCCATCCCGATCCCCTCTCCCACCTCCCTCTCCACCCGATTCCTCTGGGTCCTCCCAGTGCACCAGGCCCGAGCACTTGTCTCATGCATCCCACCTGGGCTGGTGATCTGTTTCACCATAGATAATATACATGTTTCGATGCTGTTCTCTTGATACATCCCACCCTCGCCTTCTCCCACAGAGTCCAAAAGTCTGTTATATACATCTGTGTTTTTTTCTGTTTTGCATATAGGGTTATCATTACCATCTTTCTAAATTCCATATATATGTGTTAGTATACTGTAAGGGTCTTTATCTTTCTGGCTTACTTCACTCTGTATAATAGGCTCCAGTTTCATCCATCTCATTAGAACTGATTCAAATGAATTCTTTTTAATGGCTGAGTAATATTCCATGGTGTATATGTACCACAGCTTCCTTATCCATTCGTCTGCTGATGGGCATCTAGGTTGCTTCCATGTCCTGGCTATTATAAACAGTGCTGCGATGAATATTGGGGTGCACGTGTCTCTTTCAGATCTGGTTTCCTCGGTGTGTATGCCCAGAAGTGGGATTTTTTTTTAGCAATAACATTTTTAAATTAAAATATATACTTTTTTTTAGATGTATGCTATTGCAAACTAGACTGCTGCTGCTGCTGCTAAATCGCTTCAGTCATGTCCGACTCTGTGCGACCCCATAGTGCCATATAATGTAAACACAACTTTTATATGCACTGGGAAACCAAAAAATTTGTGTGACTCACTTTATTGCAATACTCAGTTTATAGTGTTGGTTTGGAACTGAAGCTGCACTATCTTTGAAGTTTGCTGATATGAGAGTGTTGGGCCTTCCTTTCAGCAATCTTTTCTTTCACTTCATTATTTTTTTAAACTTTTTATTTTGTAGTGATGTTTGTCAGCCATGTCTGATTCTTTGCAACCCCATGGACTATATATAGTCCATGGAATTCTCCAGGCCAGAATACTGGAGTGGGTAGCCTTTCCCTTCTCCAGGGAATCTTCCCAACCCAGGGATCGAACCTTGGTCTCCCATATTTCAGGTGGATTCTTTACCAGCTGAGCCACTAGGGAAGCCCAAGAATACTGGAGTGGGTAGCTTATCCTTTCTCCAGGGGATCTTCCCACCCAGGAATTGAACTGGGGTCTCCTGCATTGCAGGTGGATTCTTTAAAAACTGAACTATCAGGGAAACCCTTATTTTGTATTGGGGTATAGCCAATTAAGGAGAAGGCAATGGCAACCCACTCCGGTACTCTTGCCTGGAAAATCCCATGGACGGAGGAGCCTGGTGGGCTGCAGTCCATGGGGTCGCGAAGAGTCGGACACTACTGAGCGACTTCACTTTCACTTTCGTGCATTGGAGAAGGAAATGGCAACCCACTCCAGGGTTCTTGCCTGGAGAATCACAGGAATGGCGGAGCCTGGTGGGCTGCCGTCTATGGGGTCGCACAGAGTCGGACACGACTGAAGTGACTTAGCAGCAGCAGCAGCATAGCCAAATAACAATGTTATGCTAGTTTCAGGTGAGTATGAAGAGACTCAGCCATACATATGCATATGTCCATTCTCCCCCACCTTTTCTTTTACTTTAAACTATATTGTGTCTCTATTTATGTGAAAATCTCCCCAGGATCAATCCGCAAAGGTGTTTTCTCCCCCTATTAAAAATGTGACATAAATTATAATTCAGTTGATACTTTTGTAGTTATTCAAAGGTTATGATTAGTTTTTAGGGTGGTCTTTAAAAACTTCAACTCATGTGTTAGGATGTTTCACAGGATTCTCAGTAAAAAACACACCAAACATCTGATTTGGTAACGTGACTGTGCCAAGTAGCTAGAAATTTCTCTACATTAGGAGTTTAGAAGGTTGACAGGTTTCAGACCCTATTTTGTTTTAGAAAGAAACAGGTTTCATTAACAGGATGAACTCAGGAAACTCAGGGGATAGAGTAAAAGTGAAATTTTTGTTTAGACTCTTTGCTTATAAAAATGGAAGCCTTTATTCCAGTGTTTGGGAAGCATGTGAATCTGAACATGGCAGGATCTAGGATGATATGGGCTCTTACAGTGCCTGAGTGACATCATTACTAGAATCAGTGACCTTTATGGAGTCATTTGGATATTAATGTAGACAGGGCTGACTGTCTGTTGATCTCAAGGTGTAGCTGGTGTGTTGTTTTGTCTTCAAATAGACATCCTTGATGTTATGTCATTAGTCTTACTTATCTTGTCCTCCTAAACCTTCAGGCCCAAGAAGCCTGCTTTGGGGAGAGCTGCCAGCCTGTACTGCTGTTGGCACTCAGGGCGTCCCACCACATGTAGGAGCCCTGGGTGGGTTCCAAAGTGACAGGAGAATATTGTGTTCACTGTCAGTCCTCAATCTTAAATAAAGACCACTTCAGAAGCATTAGGGGAGAACCACAGCAGGACTGTCCTGAGAACCTGAAAAAGTGGATTCCCCCAAGACTACCCTCCACACCAGCAGTCCAACAGGATTTATGCCTTTTAATTTCCAAGATTTCTAAAAAGCATGAAACCCGGTACTACCCCTTCATCAAGATTAGATTTAGGCAGCATGACAGTGTGCTTTGATCAATGGAAATCTTGTGAGCAGACAGGTAACCTGCAAATGCCATTTGATGATTAAAACAACTGAAAGAACCAGACTGTTTGTAACTAGATTTTTTTAAAAATTGAAGTACAGTTAATTTATAATGTTGTGTGAGTTTCAAGTGTACAGCAAAAGAATATGTATACATTCTTTTCAGATTCTTTTCCATTATATTATTACAAGATATTGAATATAGTTCCATTGTGCTTTAAAGTAGGTCCTTGTTTGTCTATTTTATAAATAGCTGTGTGTACTTGTTAATCCCAAATTCCTAGTTTATCTGTCGCCTTTCTCAACTTTTCCCTTTTTTGGTAGCCGTAAATTTGTTTTCTATGTCTGTGAGTCTGTTTCTGTTTTGTAAATAAGTTCATTTGTATGATTTTGTTTAGAGTCCACATATAAGTGATAGCATATGATATTTGATTTGTCTTTCTCTGTCTTACTTCACGTAGTATGACAATCTCTAGGTACACCCATGTTGCTGCAAAGGGCATTATTTCATTCTTTTTTATGGCTCAGTAATATTCCCTTGTATATATGTACCACATCTTTTTTATCTATTCCTCTGCTAATGGATACTTAGATTGCTTCCATATCTTGACTATTCTAAATAATGCTGCCATGAATATTTGGGTGCATTCATCTTTTCAAATTAGAGATTTTTATAACTAGCATTTGGATTAAATATTAACCAACATTATTATTTATGTATTTGTTCAATGAATGAATGGTTCATTCAGCTAATGCTCAGTAAGGGCTTACTTCAGTAATCTTTGATCAAGGAACCTGAACTCTGCACTACAGGTTTCACAAATGAGCTGTGAGATTCTGGTCAGAACACACGTTTTATTTTGATACAGATGAGAGCATTTGTGATTTTAGTGGTGTCTGGTCTCTAAGGTTGAACGGGTCCTGTTGACCATGGAGAGCGGGACACAAACTTGCTACAAGGGGCAGCAACTAAGAGGAGGAGTAGAGTCAGCGGCCTGAGAGACCATTTCTGGGTCACAGAAGATCTCTGACTCTGAAAGGATATGAAAAAGTATGACCAGGGTTGAAAACAACTTTTCTTCAACAGCAATACTGTTCTGAAGGGTGACCAAGTGAAGATTGCAACAACTGAGTTTTACAGACTTTATAAAGATTGTTCTCCTTTGGGAGTGATCTTGGTAATTTGCTGCTGACTTTTTCAGCTCACAGTCTAAGCTATGCCCAGATAATTATAACGAAGAGGAGTTAAAAAAAACTGTTGGGGTTGGAGAATATGGGGAGTTTATTTTTAACTAAGTCACAAAAGGGCAGAAAGGGAAATTCAGGGATGTGATCAAGGTGAGCAAAGTCTGTTCTGGGCTGAGAAAATGGCAGACTGGTGGCAGATGGTTATCATAAACAAGAACCTTCCCTTTCCCCCATTTGTTTATGTACCTTTTCAAATCACTGATATGGATAGAAAAGGATCAATGTGCATCCTCATCTTAAAATAGTTTATTATTGTACTTAATCATTTAGTGCTCTAATTGTACCCAGTTGTGGGCCAATGGGGCCCATTTGACCTGTTACTTAAGTTTTGGTAACATGCTGCCATTAGTTCCCCCTTCCATGAAAGAATACCATGTATTTGTGTAGATCACAGGGTCACCAGGTAGAGGCTATACTTTCCAGACTCCCTTGCAGCTAGAATGGCAATGCAACTAGGTTCAGGCCAATAGCATGTGAACAGAAGTTCCGTGAGCCACTTCTGAGCCATCTCTTTAGAGACAAAGCCACTTCACCATGCTCTCTCTTTGCCAGACATGAAGGCAAGCCCACTTCACCTCCTCAGATGATGGCAATACCCCAGGAGATGGGGAAGTAACAGGATGTCCCAGGATATGAGGAACCTGGATTCCACAGTGGGAGCAGCACTGCCCTACCAGCTCTGTGCCACTCACCCCTGGACTGCTTCAGGAGAAAAATTTTCATTTAAGGCTCTCTATTTTATTATTTCTTCGTTATAGCAGCTTAACTTGAAGTCTATTGCAATTCACAAAGACACAGTGATGCTAAACTGCAGGGTATGTTCAGAGAAAGCGTCGTGACTGGAGAGTGGAGAAAGGGGTTAGGGAGTGGTGGGAGGTGGGGCAGAAAAGGCAGGACTTAGTATAGTTTCATGTCAGGAAATCATGACTGGGCTTGTGTCTCATGACAGAGGACGTGATGGGCTGGGAAGGGTCAGCCTTGGTCTTGGTTGTGAGGTCTGTCCTCTTCTCCATAGTGAATCCTGCGTCCAAAACAGACAGCGAATGGCACTCAGCACTGGCCTTTCACAGCCTGGGTCCTGAAACACTGGCCACATGTTGTCATACACCACGCCCCTGCTCTTCCTCCAGGCCTCCCAACTTCTCATTTTGTGATTCATCTTTCAGTCAATAGCTTTATCTTGCCCCCTGAATTTCCTGTAGCTGTGCAGTCTACATCCTGCCTCGTGCCCTGCCCTGTGCAGAGACCCCCCACTGAATACACACCAGACCCGGGGGCCACACTTTGGTGGAGCACTGCAGAAACTTACCACCCTTTTGTCAAATCTGACAGGTATTCTACTTCCAGGAAAAATTAATGGGAGAATTTCTACATCCATGTTCAATTTTGCTGCTCTGTTATTAATGAATTCTCCTATGTTTACTTCCTACTGGCTATGGTTGACAATTTGGAAAATTACTTTAGAAAAAATACGGATTTTAAAAGTCTTATTTCCAATATTCAGGAAGCACTTTTTTTTTTCAACTTTCGTTTCAAACTCTTTGACCATTCCAGTTCCAAGAATCTTCTACATCAATCAGAACTCTTTTGTTTGGTAATGTCGAATGTCAGCTTTCTGTGCTCCTGCAAAGTTAAACATTCATCGTAGCCCCAAATCATTGCCAAGTCCATCTCCCCTGTAAGGTTTGCTCTCTACCCTCCTCTACCTCATCCTTTCCCCTGGGAGACTGACCTGTGTAGACTGCATTAATAGGCTCCCTTGCCCACCAGCTACCAGGAGGATTCAGCCAGTTGGAGACCCTGGAGGGAGACCAGAGGTTGTAAGGAAAGTATGATCAAGGTGTTTGTCCTCTATGGTCCCTCCCTTCTGGATTGCGAAGGGCTGGCTGCAGAGTTGGGTGCATCCCTTTTCCAGAGCAGATGGCTCCTCTGAGACGGCCAGACCAGATCTCAGTACAGCTGAGACAACTGTGTGTGTCAACTCTACGTAACTGCTCCCTCCCTTCTGTTTTGTTTTCTGGTAGCACCGGCTCCTCACTACTGCTTTTCATGGGGAGCTGCATCTTCCCTCACTGGTTGCTCTAATACTGTCCTTCACTTTTGTAAATATCCTTTATTACACTGTCCTCAGTGATCTAGTTTCAGTGTACCATCTGTTTCCTGCTAGAAAGCTGACTGGAACACTGATTAAGCTAGAGTTGTCTATAACACACTGTAGCACGTGGTCACTGAGAGGGGGCTACTGCGTTAGATGTGCTCACTTGGTCTAAATGATCTGATTCTAACCAGTGCCCCAAGTTCACCTCATATGTTTTTGGTTATTTCTTCAGGTCAAAGGATTAGTTCATCCAGCCTTACTGTGGGCATGGGCTGAGAACACATGCTGCTACAGACACAGGGAACAAATGTCTCTCTTCCCCATAGAGTTCTCTTTCCCCCAGGAGCTTTGTTCTTTCTTTCTCCCTCCCTGCCTCTTTTATCTGTTCATCCACCCATCCACCCACCCAGTCACCCATCCACCCACCCAGTCACCCATCCATACACCCACCCATCCATCTATCTCTGTGTATGTACAGACACATACATACATGTGTAAATATAGAATTCTTTTTTCTGAGCCAGTTGAAGGTAAATTACATATGGTGTTTTCCCTTTAAATATTTCGGTGTGTATTACCTAAGAATAGAATATTTTCTTACATAACCATGGTACAGTATCAACTTCATAAACTTACATTGATGTAATCTTTCATCTAATCTGGCAGCTGTATCCTGATTTTGTCAGTCAATCTAATAATGTTCTTTCTAGCACTTCATTCTCCTCCACAGGATTCAGTGCAGGGTTGGGTACTGCATTTAGTTGTCATGATCTTTTGGTCTCCTTTAGTCTGAAACACTTTCATAGCCTTTCGTCGTCTTTTATGACATTGACATTTGAGAAACAGAGTCCCCCCTCCCATCCATCCACCATTCTTTTTAAAAATAGAACAGTCATCCTGTTCTGTTTGCCTGATGTTTCTCGGTGATTTTACTGGGGTTGTGCATTGCTGGCCATGATGCTGCACTGGTGAAGTTGTGTCCTTCATGGGCTCGTGTGTTAGGAGACACACACTACTCACTGGTGGAGGTAATTCTGATCTCTGCTACATAATTATTAGGTTTTATTTTCTCCCTTGAATTCATAAGCAGGTTATGAGGAGACACTTCAACACATACAAGTGTCCTGCTCCTTATCAAAACCTCCCCCTGGATTGAAAATCCATGGGTGCTTCTTGCTGATCTACTCTCCACCCTGTGGCTGTATGATGATAATGTTCCTTTTCCAGCTCCCCCTGCACACTGGCCGTTTGGCCCTCAGCATTTGACTGTAAGCAGAGTAACCTTCTCCTCTATTTGCGCATATATCTTTTAAAATCTGTGATATGGATTAATTTTTCAATTCCATTTTCCAAGAGTTTATTATTGTACTTAATGTGCTGGTGCTCTAGTGTACCACTGCGAGGACTTTGAGCTGCTTCCCAAGTCCTTGTAACATGCTCCATTATCTTTTTTTTTTTTTTTTTTTTGGCAGATGGAAAAGGAGTAGGGGTTCCATACTTTATTTTTTTTCCCCAATTATTTTTATTAGTTGGAGGCTAATTACTTTACAATATTGTAGTGGTTTTTGCCATACATTGACATGAATCAGCCATGGATTTACATGTGTTCCCCATCCTGAACCCCCCTCCCACCTCCCTCCCCATCCCATCCCTCCGGGTCTTCCCAGTGCACCAGCCCCGAGCACTTGTCTCATGCATCCAACCTGGACTGGCGATCTGTTTCACACTTGATGATATACATGTTTCGACGCTGTTCTCTCAGATGATCCCTCCCTTGCCTTCTCCCATAGAGTCCAAAAGTCTGTTCTATACATCTGTGTCTCTTTTTCTGTCTTGCATATAGGGTTATTGTTACCATCTTTCTAAATTCCATATATATGTGTTAGTATACTGTATTGGTATTTTTCTTTCTGGCTTACTTCACTCTGTATAATGGGCTCCAGTTTCATCCATATCATTAGAACTGATTCAAATGAATTCTTTTTGACGACTGAGTAACATCCCATGGTGTATATGTACCACAACTTTCTCATCCATTCGTCTGCTGATGGGCATCTAGGTTGCTTCCATGTCCTGGCTATTATAAACAGTGCTGTGATGAATATTGGGGTGCATGTGTCTCTTTCAGATCTGGTTTCCTCGGTGTGTATGCCCAGGAGTGGGATTGCTGGGTCATATGGCAGTTCTATTTCCAGTTTTTTAAGGAATCTCCACACTGTTCTCCATAGTGGCTGTACTAGTTTGCATTCCCACCAGCAGTGTAAGAGGGTTCCCTTTTCTCCACACCCTCTCCAGCATTTATGCTCCATTATCTTTGGTGGGCACTTCCTTTCTTTCTTTCTGGCTTAACATGTTCCAGGCTCATCTTGTACTGACCCTGCCCTGGTCTTCGAATCAGCCGTTTTTCTGAGTAGTCCTGGTCAGTTTTTGTGAGGAGTATGAGACACCACTATCCGGTCCCTAAGTGTGCTCATTGTTGCTTCTGGGCTGTATTCCCTTCTTGATACTTCCATTAGGGAGAACTGGGAAATACAAGCATGTATATGCACTATGCATACATATACACACACATTAATACCCATACAAGCATACCTGAAAGTGCATATACATTTTTCATATATCTGTTTCAGAAATTCTGGAGTTAGCACACAAAGTTGTGCAGCCCAAAACCTGCAGGGCAGGCTGGCGGGCTAGAGGCCCAGGAAAGAGCTGATGTCACAGCTCCAGTCAGAATTCCTTTGCCTTTGGGGAACCTTAGTCATTTTCTCTTATGGCCTTCAACTGATTGGATGAGGCCCACCTACATCCGGGAGAGTAATCTGCTTTCTCAGATTCTACTGGTTTAAATGGTAATCATTAATCTCATCTAAAAAAAACACCTTCATAGTGACATCTAGACTAGTATTTTATTTGACCAAATATCTGGGTACTGTGGCCTAGCCACATTGGCATATAGAATTAACTATCATACTTACTGTGCTGTGTGCTAAACACACTGGGGAAGTTCCTTTTGGGAGGAGGGGGCAGGGAGGTGGCCTTTCAGGGCCCTCAAGTCAGACCTCATCTCTGCCTCCACACTGTGAGGTGGTTCACACCGATACATCTCAGGGCTCCTTTTCCAATGCTCAGGTTGCAGACCAGGACACAAGCTGGACTTTCAGATCCTCCCCTCCCTCTTCACTGTACACTCCCTCTTAGCCAAATAAAACAAAGAAATACATACTTCTTTTTTTTTTCTTAAGTTCAGAGATGGAGAGTCACTGCTGATATGAAGGGTTCCCTAGGAAATTTTATCCCAAAGTACACGGTCACAGTACTCCGCAGATAAATGCGTCCCTCTTGGGTAAGGAACAATGTCCCAGATAACTGGGCCTCCCATGGCCCAGTCTCACGCTTCTCTGTTATGTGCCGCTGTGTCGGTTTTGCTTCAGTAGAAGCATTTCATTCTGCACAGACAGTGCGTAGCAACTGTCTGATCCTTGGGTTATCCAGAGATAACCCTGGAGAGGGTCTGTCTTACATGCTGGGAAAGTTAAGTGAAACGGCTTTCACAGAAGCCCGGAGAGAGAGAAGGGCCTTGGTTGCAGCCTAAAGAACACCCCAGAGGTCTGCCCCCATGTGTTTTCAGACTGTCAGACTCTTCAGGGCTCCATGTGTAATTGGAATTTTAAGGTGAGGCAGGGGGATACTTCTGCCCATGTACTTCTTTCTGTATACACTTCAGAGGGGCTCACGCCTACAGCCGGGCTGCAGCTGTTCCTTGTCTTTCAGGCGTCATGGTGACCCACGGTGGGCAGTCTGTGCTGGGCATTCTTCCAGGGCCTGGAGCAGCGGGGCAGGTCCACCTTGTCACAGGCAGTGACCTACTTGGGGACAAAGAGCTGTAGAAGCGGAAGAGAGGAGAAAGCGCAGGAAAGCTCCTGCAGCTGTGGAGAAGGTGAGAGGGAGGCTGAGGATAAAACGTGTTTGCCCACTGCTGGCGTGCTCTCCCCAGATGCAAGCCTGTCACCTCACTGCCCCTAGAGGATCAGGTGGATCAGCGTCTGCAGCCCAGATTCGGCACCTCTCTCCTTCGATCACGGTTCCTCAGGACATGGCCCACACTTGCTTCTGATGGGTGCTGTCCAGCCTGGCTCTAGGTACCTTTCCAGACCCTCTGCACCCATAACAATACACGTGGACTGCCGTCTATTCTCTGTCCTGCAGACACGCCCTCTTCCCTCAGGCCATCCTGGCTTTGACTGTGCCTCCCCCTCCTGTGATGTCCTTCCACACCTTCATCTGGCCAGTGTCTCTTCTTCAAGACCGAGTTGGCCTCACTCCTCCACGCCACCTTCCTGACTTCCTTCCCTAATTCCTTCTCTGTGTTCCATGGGATCTGGGTGTGACCTCCCGTGGCCGTAATTGTTCAGGATGATGTCGACTAGACTCCCCACGTGTGTGTATTTGTCACCTGAGAGACGCCCCAAGACCTGAAGTCTGCTGGCTCACCAGGGCCACTCAGTTGCACCCTGCACCCCACCCTGTTCACAGCCTAGAGCTGCAGAAGCCTCTCTCCTGCAACTCCTGCTGGGGACCCTGGCACCTCCTCACTTCCCTCCTTGCCCTCCATCCATGGTCTGGTCCTGTTGTCCTAGATCAGCTGCTGGCTAACTGTCTTTCCTTCATGACTAAGCACAAATGTCAATTCCTGTTTGTTCTTGCCCTTTGACGGTGATTGCTTTGGCTCCCTCCAAATAACAACTGTGCCCATTCCCATCTGGCCCCCTTTGTGGGCTCCCAATATGCTCCTCCTTCCTGCTGGGGGGCCCTGACCCCAGAGAGGGAAGCCAGGAACCATCACGTGGCCAGCACTGGGGTTCAAAATACCACATAGTCTTCCTCTGTATGGCAGCTGCACAAGGTCTGCCACGTAGAAGGTATCAGTGCTCACTGCGTAGTCAAGAAATCTTGATGCTTTCACATGATATTATTTAATATAAAACTGCTAACAGTACTTACCTCAGGGGGATTATTACAGAGGGTTCAGAGAAGAAAAGAGAAATTAAAATTTTCATTCTATACCATTTTCCACTGTTAGAATTTTTTTTTACTATGACTATATTTTTAAAAATTCTTTTTATTTTTATCTGCAGTAGGTCCTTGTTGCTACGTGCAGGCTTTCTCTAGGTGTGGAGAGCAGGGGCTACTCTCCAGCTGTAGCGCGAGGGCTTCTCATTGCGGTGGCTTCTCTTGTTGGGGGGCATGTGCACGTCTGTGGTTGTGGCACACAGGCATACTTGCCCTGCAGAATATGGAATCTTCCTGGACTAGGGATCGAACCCATGTCCCCTGCATTGGCAGGCAGAGTCTTAACCACTGGACCACCAGAAAAGTTCCCATGACTGTGTTTTAGTAGCCGTGATAAGACAGCCATATCATCAAATGGAACCTGGCTTCCTGTATTAGTTTGCTAGGACTGCCATAACTGGGCGACTTAAGCAGCGGGTATTACCTTTTACACGGTTTTAGAGTCTAGAAGTCTGAGATCAAGGTGTCGGTAGGGTCGGTTTTTTTCCTCTTTCCTTGGCTTACAGATGGCCGCCTTCCCACTGTGTGTCCAGATGCTCTTCCTCTCTGCGTGCCCTGATCTCCTCCTCTTGTAAGCACAATGGTCGTATTGCATGTAGCCTCCCTCTTATCTCCTCTGTAAGGACATTGTGTCCCAATACAGTCAGATTCTGAGGTGTGGGGGTTAGGACTCCAGCATGTGAATTTGAGGGGACACAATTCAGCCCACAGTGCTTCCTGATAGGTGCAAACTCCCCCCATGGGGGAGGATCATAATGCCCTCCTCCTGCCTCTAGCCTACCCTGACTCACTGTCAATCACTCAGTCATGTCTGACTCTTTGTAACCCATGGACTGCAACCCACCAGGCTCCCCTGCCCGTGGAATTCTCCAGTCAAGAATGCTGGAGTGGGTAGCCACTCCCTTCTCCAGAGGCTCTTCCTGACCCAGGGATTGAACCCAGGTCTCCTGCATTGCAGGCAGATTCTTTACGATCTAAGTCACCAGGGAAGTCCCTTCACTATCAGTAGCAATACCAGTCCCCACCTTCCTGCTCCCTGGAAGACCATCCAGCTGTTCTCATTTATTTTGATGCAACTAAGGCAGACTAGTGTTCATTCTCCATTCTGGTTACACCCCGAACCATCTAGGAAGATTTACAGATTCTGATGTCAGGGTCCTACACTCAAAGCTTTGCATGTGGTTGATCTGCAAACAGTGGGCGCCTTAGAGTTTTTAGAGCTCCTAGGTGGATCTAACATACAGCCAGGTTGATCATCATGGATGTAACCCCTCTCTGTTGGAATGTAGCCCCTCTCTGTTAGGTCTGTGGAGGCAGAGGTGAGTGCGTGATCAGTTGTGTCCGACTCTTGCGACCCCATAGACTGAGCCCACCGGGCTCCTCTGTTCATGGAGTTTTCCAGGCAAGAATACTGGAGTGAGTTGCCATTTCCTCCTCCAGGGATCTTCCCAATCCAGGGATTGAACTGCATCTTCTGCATTGGCAGACAGATTCTTTACTGATGAGCTACCAGGGAAGCCAGGTCTATGGACGTGGATATAAATTCAAGGGAAATGCAAGTGCTGCCACATTCTCTCTGTTGCAGGTGTTGGTTTGATACAGGTGGAAGCTATGACAGGGTACAATATTTGAGGCAGAGCCTTAAAGTCATCTCTGAATTTGGTCAAGCCTGTGTCTTAGTAAATAGTGGAAATCCAGAAATTCCATTACCTTTATAGTGCTAACATTTAGTAGCATCTTTATAGTGCTAACATTTAGTAATGAAATTGTAGACGCTTGATAAAAATTTGTTGACTAAACAAACAAGAAGAGGAGTAACACATGAATGAATGAATGGTCGCTGCCCAACCATGCAATGCTGTTCACTAATTTCTTTAGAAATGTCTGCCATGTATAGAGTCTTTGGGTGATTCTGGGTGAATAATAATTCTTTTCCTCTCCCCTTTTCTATATAGCTAAAGACATCACTTATTACACTGTTACTTTAGACAGGGTCCAAGGCCATCCATTATGTAACAGCTTTCTTTAACTTTATTGTTTTTTCCTTGACCTTGGCTATGATTTTTGGCAGCTTCTTGGGTCAAGAAGTACAGTCTGTGCAGTTTTTACCCTTTCTACTTTCAGTTTCTCAAGCCTAAACTTTCCCCTGATTTTGGTCCACTTTGGAATACTTTCAGACATTTAAAATTTTGTTTTCCATTTTGTTCAGTTTTTACTATGTATCTGCTAGGGACTTGCGTGACTGCTTTACTTCTCCCCTACTAGTGAAGCAACCAATATCTAAACTTTTTGATAAGTAGCCACAACTAAACATTTTGTAAGCATATGCTCCAAGCTAGGCACCGGAATAAACTTGACATGAATTATTTTATTTCATTCTCAAAATGATCCTATTCTGTAGATTCTACTACTATCCCACTTCACAGGTATGAAGACTGAGGCTCAGGTTTGAGAGTTTACCCAAGGTCGCATAGGTTAGCTGTCAGAGCCCTGCTGGTGTCTTAGCTACCACAGGAAACTCTTTTTTAAAGGAGAAAACCCCCTAGAACCCACATAAAGTTATAATTTCATTAATTTAGTTTATAAACAATTGACTCACAAATTATCACAGATACAGTTTATAGATAATGGATTCACAAAGCTCTCGGAGCAGTCCTTCACGGTAGTTTCGGAATCTGTGTTATGATGCTGACTTTGGATTGAGCTACTGCTATGCGAGTTGATTTATCTACCAGTTTACAAATAACTTAGTGTGGCTCACCCTACACCAGTTGCTTATGTTAGTTTTACTTGCAGCAGGAACTACAGAGCTTATAAGTTTATAAATGATGAGATACCACTTCGTACCCACTAGAATGACTAAAATGAAATATATTGATAATAATACCAAGTATGGATGGAGATGTAGAATACCTGGAATTCTCATGCCTTGCTAGCAGACTTACAAATGGTGGGTTTTTGAGCAATTTGACTCTTTCAATCATGTTTGTGCATCATTTTGATAAATATCCATTGCTCTAATTTTCCACATTAACATTTTATAAAGGAAAAACCACATGACCATCTGAAAATCAAAATCATCTACCAAAACTCATCAATAACATCACATGTAACCATGAAGAGTGGAAAGCATTTTATTGCAAATCAGGAAAGGTAAAATACCCATTATTACTATACCTATTTTATAATATACTAGAGATCCTATGAGTACAATAAGTTTAAAAAAATGAGTAAACAAAGATAAATAAGTTGCCAGGGAAGAAGCAGAGTGGCCATTGTTCACATTTATGTGATGGTCTATGTAGAATGTGCAAGGGAACCTACAGTCTAATTAAAACTGATCAATGAATCTGGCAAGATTGCTGGATATGAGTGCATAAAAAATCAGTTGTGTTCCTACACACTAGGAACAAATGTAAAAAATGGAATTAAGAAAGATACTATTTAGAGTAGCAACACAAATACCACCGTACTTAAAGAATAAATCTTTCAAAAGATGTGCAAGACTGCTTTGGAGACAATTATAAGAAGCTGTAAAAATTAAAGGCAATTTTAGGAGAAACATGCACCACGTTTTCAAATGAAAATGCTCCATATCTTAAAACTGCTAAATGTCCCCCAAATTTGTAGACTAAATCAATGCAGTTCCAATAAAAACTCAATGAAGTCCCCCTTTTATTAAAAGGTTAATTCTAAAATGTATATGGAAACATAAAGGACCAAGATGAACCAAGAAAAATTTTGGCAAAAGTAAGAGTCCAGGGGCTCACTTTACTACATACATGATAAAAAAATCTATAGTCAAGTAAGCATGGTGGTACTTTTTTCTTTATCTTCTTTTTAAGAATATTTTTTTGAATATAGTTGACTTACAATATTGCATTAGTTTTAGGTGTACAGCAAAGTGATTTTATTATTCATATATACTTACTTTTCCATTATGGTTTATCACAGGATATTGAAAATAATTCCCTATGTTATACAGTAGAACCTTGTTTATTCATCCTATATATAGTAGTTTGCCTCTGCTAATCCCAAACTCCTAATCCATTCTTCCCTGATGCCGTTCCCCTTGACAATGGCAAGTCTGTTCTCTATGGCTGTGAGTCTGTTTCTGTTTCACAGATAAGTTCATTTGTGTAATATTTTAGATTCCATATATGTGACACCATATGACATTTATCCTTCTCTGGCTTACTTCACTTAGCATGATAATCTCTAGTTCCATCCATGTTGCTACAAATGGCATTATTTCATTCTTTTTCATGGCTGGGTAGTATTCCGTTGTATATATTAGTATGTATCATGTCATCTTTGTCCATCCTCTGTAGATGGACATTTAGGTTGTTTCTGTGTCTTGACTATTGCAAACAGTGCTGCTATGAACATAGGGGTGCATGTTTCCTTTTGAATTAATTTCAAACAGGGTGATATTGATGACAATGTAAACAGACCAGTGGAACATAATAGAGAGCCATCAACAGATTTATGAATATGTAGAAGTTAGATATACGACAGAGGTGATTGTAAACCATGCTTTCAAAGCACTCTAATGTTTAGCTTTTCCTGTCTTTAAGTGCAAAATAACCCTGAGCCCCAAAGACACTGTATAAAGGAACTCTTTTCTACTCACATCCTCAGTTATTCTGGCCACCAAACATGTGTGTGCATGTGTGTGTATGTGTGCAGGCTTCCCCACACTAAGCAATTGGGTGTCACACAACTTTTTAACTCAGTTTGGCCCTGTCCACCCTGGGAGCAGTATTGGATCCCACAGGTTAAGGCTCGTCCCACAAGACTGCTCCCCAACTTCAGATACCAATCACAAAGAGCCGGACATGACTCAACAACTGAGCCCACATGCAGTCACAGGGCTGGCTCCCCTGGCAACCAGCCCCATCATTAGGGGTTTTGCAAAGTCACCGTATTAACATCAACACAGGTTGTGGCTGAAAGGGGTTTATCAATAACATCTCTATCTCTACTTATCACTTGGGAAATCCCAAGATTTTAGAAGCTCTGTGCCAGGAGTGGGGTGAAGACTAAATATATATATTTCTTGTTATAAATCACAATTTCACTTGCTGCTTTTTGAAAGTCAATCACCTGGCTCCCTAGCATCTTCTGAAGACCACCCCCACCCCCAGTACTCCTCGTCCACTGTCAAGTCTTCTCTTGCCATTACACTTTATCTACAAACTCAATTTACTTAGTTACAAAGTGTTGTTTGTTATTTTTATAAACTTATTTTCCTTGTCCAATTGAAGTATTTTCTGTCAAACCTACTTAGGTATCCCGTCACCTGTGTCTCACACTTCTTCACGTTAGAGGTAGCAGGAATATTTAAGTCATTTTACAGCTTTCCCCTAATCAGTAGGGCTTTCAGGAAGCCTCTCACCTGTCTGCAGCAAGGCAGAGAAGTTTATCTTTTGTTTTTTTCTCCCCCTACGGATGGCAAAGAAGTCCTATCACATTTGGAAGGCAGGAAACAAGATAAACAGTAAAGGAGAAAAACAGGAAGGATGGTAGAATCTGGGACAATAACAAAACACCACCAATACCTTAAAATGATGAAGAGAATGCATGTTTTCATTATAGAGTCTATGACTGAAGGACCACTGCTAATCTAGTCCTTTGCTGGAATGTTTATTTATGGAACAGAGTTGGTGTTTTAGCATCACAGTGTCCAGGAATTAGGCTGACTCTATCAGCAGGGATTAAAGCAAAGCATCTGTAGGAAATGATTTTAGCTGAATCTTCCTGAGTTTGATGACAAGTGGTTTGTACCAGGTTGCCCTCTACCCTCCAACCTAGTGTAAAAGATGTAGCTTTTCAAAAATATTTTTGGTATTAATAGGCATATGCCTCATGCACAAAGAGCTACTCAACAGATTGAACTAGACAACTAGTATTATTAATAAGAGGTGACTGTATGACTGAGTTCTCACTGCATGCTAAGTATTCCACCGGTACTATCCCACTGAATCTTCCCCACACCCACCATAAACCCAGCGCTATTATTCTCCCATTTTATAACTGAGGCCCCTGATACCACAGGAAGTAATATGCTCACCTCACAGAGTTGGAGTGGCATGGATCCCAACGAGGCTTCAGTTTCCACAATGCCTGAGAACAGGTTCTTGAGAAGAACGGATGGATGATCCAAGGAGCCGACTGGGCATTTCTGTGAAGACAGCGCCAGGACTCAGGGCGAGAGAAGGGCAGGGAGAGTCTGTCTTCATGGACTTCAGCCGTACAGCTTCGCCTCATGGGAGGCTGCCCTGTCTGTTGACACGAGGTTATGGACCTCTGTGTGGAGACGGCCACCCTCCTCATGACGGCAGCTGGCACAGAGAGGAGAGGAGAGGAAGGAGGACCAGGCTGCAGAAGCTCCAGCGGCGTGGTGGCAGGCATCTCTTCTGAGGGCACAGGGCCAGCGCCAGGCAACATGGTGACCCAGGATGTGGACCTCTGCCTGCCCCCTCTTGTCAGCGGCACCTCCTGTCCTACGAGAACTATAGACCAGGAGTCAGCTGGCAGAGCTTCTGATCCCCATGGTCACCACCTGCATAAATACTGCCTGCAGCTGAGCCTCTTAATCTCTCAGAACCTCGGTTGCCTCTCCAGTAAAATGAGATTGGTGGGCCAGATTCTTCCCTCATAACTTTTCCCCGTATATCTCAGTGGATTTGAGTAGTAATTTTCAAACAAGTGTTCCATGGAGGTGATTCAGAAATTGTGCAAAGATTAAGTTTTTTTTTCCCAATAAGCAAGTATCCATTGAAATATCCATATACTATTATTGCCAATGAGATTTTACTGGAAAAGAGTTCACTGCTATTTAATCTGAAAATATTGCAATAGAAAACTCTCAAAGACAAGATGACTTTTTAAGACCTAAAGGAATGACTTTATAATGCAGGAATTTCAGACTGAACAGGATGCACGAGAGGTCCCCTGCTGAAGGGACCTCACAATTATGCCACTCAGGGCACTTCTCCTGTCCACCCAGAGGTCAGACTTCCCAGAACACCCAGTTCTGTGGGCACCATTCTGCAGGAGGAAGATTTCATAGGCAAACAGCCTCTTGTGGCAGAGGTCACGGGTTGAACCACATGCTCACCACCCCCTGAGGGGAATAGATCTGTCCATGCCTTTCCCAGCACGTCAGCTGACACATATCTACTGAAGAACATTTTACAAGAAAAGAAATAATACTGCATTAAATGTTACACGTCAGTAGTGAGCTGCATCCCAATTCCAGAAAATTAAAATGTGAGAGATGAGTCATAGAAATCGAAAATTGATAGCAGCTTTCTTTGTTGGAGTCCCTGCTGTGCTGTGAGACCAGGGACCATCTCCTGTGGCATCTTTTCTCTGAACTCAATCATAAACACAAGCCTGGGTCAGGAGCTCACAGCCGCTCATGAAGTTTCAGATACTTGTGTGGGAGTGAGGTTTACTTGCTCCAAGGATGCTACAAATGAGCTAAGCCACCCAGTTAAAGGCAGCTTTGCTCACAATGGCCCTTTGTGATATTTGAATTCCATTCCTTGTGAGGACATTGGTCCTATATTAATAGGCTGACTCTTTTCCTACATCTTCTACAAAGAACAGGTGTTCACGGGGCTCCTTTTTGAACAGACAGGAGTGATATTTCCCTTCCCTTAATCAGTCAATCAAACACTCCAGGCTGGGAAACAGTCAGTGTATTTTACCTTCTCCCTGGTACTTTGCTTACCTCCACGGAGCAGGCTGCACAACAGATGATTGGTTTATATTAGTCAGCGAGGAAAGGAGAAGAAAAGGGAGAACTTGAAGAGATGTAGCTAATGTTGAAGAATATTTCCCTCCCTATTGCTGAACATTCCATGAGTTTCCTCCACTCCTAAAGGGGCTCTGATTGTTTAGAGGGTGTCAGCTGGTGCCATGCAACTCAAAGTGGCTAAAACCAGCCTGATTCCTGCAAGGATCTGTTGAAAGCCTTTCATTGTGGAAATCTCAGTGCTTCCTTGTTCTGGTCAAATCTTCTCTGTTTGAAGGAATTCCTATGGAGGCGCAGAGGTGGAGCGACCAGATGTGCTGATGTAAAGGGGCTTGGTATGGCGGCGCCTCCTCATACTCTAAATCTGTCTTTTGCCCTATCTTTGCTTTTCTAAACTATAGATCTGGGCATGTCACTCCCCCTCTCTGAAAACCAAGTGGCATCCCACCCTGTTCCCAAGTCATCTTTCTCTCCATATCTCATCTCTTTGATGTATGAGTGCCTAGGAATATGCCTTTTTCTTTGGTTTCCTTCGTCTTTGCTGTGCCTAGAATGCCCGTCCCTACTTTCCTGCCTGGTAAACTCTTACTCATCTTTCAAGACCAAAATTAAATGTCAAAATTCACTTTCATCCTCTATTTTCCCCTTCCTTTGCATTCCCATAATTACTGCTATCATTGCTCTTAAATCATCCCATTGCCGTTATAGCCCCCTGCCAAGTCTCCCTGCCTCTTCTTGCCTCCCTCAAATCCATTTTCCATTACTGCAGAGTATTTCTAAAATGTGCTTCTAGTCACGTCCCTCTTCTGGGCATATTCTTCACTGGCTACCTATGGTGCCCAGGATGGAGATCCGTAATGTACCTCACACAAACCATGTTAATCATAGTGTCTCTTCCCTCCAGGTGTCCTGCCGTACTGAGTGATCTGCAGTTTTGGGGATGGTATGCTTTTTCTCACCTCCTGGGTTTGTGCAAATCGTGTTGCCTCTGCTAGGAATGCTCTCCTTCACCACTCCTTCAGCCTTCAGGTTTCAGTTGTCTGATTTGACTCCCCCAAGTCTTGGTTGGTACTCTTTTGTACTTTTTTAGAGATTCTTAAATTTTCTCTAATGTAGCACTTAAACCTCTGAGGTTTCACAGATCCTCTGAAGTTTCTTGAGGGCAAGGGCTGGTTTTTGTACACTGTTATAACTCTGACACACAAACAGGACTCAGATGTTTGTAAAATATGATACTTGAGTTAATTCTTACAGTTTAATGGAGCAATGTAGACCATAAACATATCTATCCTGTCAACGCTTTGCAATCTTGGTTAAGGCTCAGACCTACAAGCCTCAGTTCTGACATGGAGCTATCATTTTTAAAGGTTTCTAAGACTTTTGGCATTTGCAGACCATTTACTTTGTGTATGAGTCATGCAGATCACCAGCAAATGTAAACATTCTCAAAAGATTAATCATTATCAAAAAATGAAACGAAAGCATAGTATGTTAACTTACTATTGTTAGCATTATTTACCAGTTTCATATCAATAAGAAGGATGATACTTGTTTACTATCTTTCACTAAGGGATCTGCAGACACTGTGAACCATTGGTGAGATTTCATATCCAATTTAGAGTTCTCTTTGTTCCATTAAATAACAATATTCTTACAGTGAAAAGTTTGGAAGATAGGCAGCAGGTGTTTGGTAAATCTTTCAAATGCTTATGGGGAAATTATGGTGAAATATTTTTTTAAATGAACATGTCTTCCCTCTTCAAAATCTTCATCATTTTTTCATATTCTTTTACAAAAATTACTTATTTTTAATTGGAAGATAATTGCTTTGCAATGCTGTGTTCATTTCTGCCATACATCAACATGAATCAACCATAGGTATACACATGTCCCCTCCCTCTTGAAGCTCCCTACCTCCTCCCACCCCATCCCACTCCTCTAGGTTGTCATGGAGGACCGGGTTGATCTTCTTGTATCCTACAGCAAATTCTCATTGGCTATCTATTTTATATGTGATAAAGTATATGTTTCAGTGCTACTGTCTCCATTCATCCCATGGCGAGATTTCTTACCAAGTACTTTCTTCATTTTTCCTCCCAGTTAGGTTGCCCTCCGAGATTTAAATACTTCCCCCAGACCTGCCAGTGAGAGGGTTTCCTGGTGTTTGGCAACTTACTCTATTACGACTCCCTTCCCGGGATGTGTTCTCCATCCCTAGCTCTTTTGACTCTCTTTTTATCTTTTATATTTTGTCCTACCTCCTTTCGAAGACAATGGGCTGCTTTTCTGGGTGCCTGATGTCCTCTGCTAGCGATCAGAAGTTGTTTTGTGCAGTTTGCTCAGCGTTCAAATGTTCTTCAGTGAATTTGTAGGGGAGAAAGTGGTCTCCCCGTCCTATTCCTCTGCCATCTTACTTACCAAGTACTTTCTAACTCAAGGGTAGATGTTTCACCTAGGAAGAGAGTGATAGATGGATTATTAAGTCCAATCTGGGTGATTTCAGCTTTTGAAAGTATTTCTTCTGGGTCCTTTTTTAAAAAACATTTTATTAAAATTGTAAAATATGCTCAATATGTAGAATCAATTTATTTCTCTAAGGCATGAGAAAATCATCCAGGATTGGAAAAGATAGAAATACTCAGCAATCAAATGATTTATGTCATAATTCGATCTTCCAAGAAGTCTCAATAGCTTATCCTCAACATTAATATGTATTTCACCCCGAATGGTAACTGTTTACTTTGTTAATAATACTATACATGTAATAGTCAAACAAGTTACCTGAAATCATAGAAATTGTCTCTTTTAAAAATTAATGCCTTTGGCTGTGCTGGGTCTTCATCGCTGTGCACAGGCCTTCTCTAGTTGTGGTGAGAGGGGGCTGCTCTTCATTGCAGGGTACAGTCTTCTCATTGGGGTGGCTTCTCTTGTTGCAGGGTACAGACTCTAGGCGCGCAGGCTCAGCAATTGTGGTTTGTGAGCTCAGCAGTTTTGGAGCTCAGGTTTCGTTGCTCCAGGGCATGTGGGATCTTCCCAGGCCAAGGGTTGAACCTGTGTCCCCTGTTTTGGCAGGTGAATTCTTATTCACTGTACCATCAAGGAAGTCCTAGAAATAATGTTTACTAAGATGACATATATCTCTGAGATGGTTTCAGTTTAAGTTCATTATCTTAACATTGATAAAACTGTTAAAAAGGCCTCCTTTCTTTCTCAAAGTTGTCCCTGATCAGATAATACTTTAGATGGTCTCCTTGGCCCTTCCTGGCATCAATCGTGTTATGAATATAGAAATGTCTCAAATATGATCTCATATGACTACTTTTGAGTAAAATTATGTTTCTGTTTATGGTCTTGTGAGTATTTTTTCCTATGAAAGTGGGGAGAAGTGGATTTTTGTGTGTGTGTCACTGCTTAATTTTTCCCCTCACAGAATGCTGAACAGTTTTACCATTAGTGGATATAATTTCATCTCATTTTTACTTGTCTTTATTTCCTTCAACTCAAAAAGCAAGGTCAAGAGTCACTTAGCATTGAAGGTCAAGAGTCACTTAGCGTTGAATACCAGTGAATGTGTACAGCAATGTGGGGTCAGGCAATCAGGAGCAAATTCTGTTAACCCCTTCCTGGAAGTCCCCACCTGTCAACACTGGCCCCACTCCATCTCGCTTTTCACATAGAAATTTTCAGTTAATGAAAAATCTCTATAGTAGCATGGATTTCAGTAACAAGTGGGACAAATACCACCAAACCCTTGTCCTTCATAGACAGAGAGCATGTGTACCAAGTGCAGATTTGTATTCAGCATATCAGAGGTTCCAACCTACTGAAAAGAACTCACACTCACACACACACACACTATGAACATGTGACAGTGCTTCCATGTGACTTCAGCTGGTTCCCTTTAATAAAGGAATTTTATCTGATAACTCATTCTGTTTCCTCTCAAGAACTATATTTTTATCAAAAGTTTTATAGACTTCTTAGCAATAGTATGAAAGTCTTAGCTGCTCAGTCATGTACAACTCTTGGTGACCCCATGGACTTTAGCCCTCCAGGCTCTTCTGTCCATGGACTCCTCCAGGCAAAAATACTACAATGGATTGGCATTTCCTTCTTTAGGGGATCTTCCAGACCCAGGGGTCAAACCTGCATTGCAGGCAGATTCTTTACTGTCTTGACCTGACCTAATTTTACAATAAGGAATAAAGCTATGAATGAAGTCTTAGTAACATTGGTGTATGCTTTTGGTGATAAAATATATCAGTTTTCTTCTAAAATGCATTACTTAGGGCTTGTATTAGAAAATCTTTTTTAGTCTACTATAGAGGTTTCTCTTCTTTATTTGAAAATTATATGGAAGTTCTCTGGCTTCATACAACATTTGTCAAAATTTCAAAACATGGAGCCTGGTGGGCTGCCGTCTATGGGGTCGCAGAGTTGGACACGACTGAAGCGACTTAGCCCAGCAGCAGCATATCAAGGAATACGGATAAATGCATAATAAGGCCAATACATTTCAGTTTAATGTTTTCATCATGATATATTTCTTTTTTGCATTTTGTTTTAAGGCTCCATGTAGGAAATTATCTCATTTACAGATCACCTTGAAGCAGAACATATAAATATTCATATTTGTACTGAATTTCTGAATACCACTTACCATTATGGCATTTTTGTAAGTTCTTATATTTGTGATACATTTTATCATTTTATTTTTTTAATTGAAGTATAGTTGATATACAGTATTATGTAAGTTCAGTTCAGTTGCTCAGTCATGTCCGACTCTGTGACCCCCATGGACTGCAGCATGTCAGGCTTCCCTGTCCATCATCAACTCCCAGAGCTTTCAAATTCATGTCCATCGAGTCGGTGACACCATCCAACCATTATATATGTTACAGATATATATAGTAATCCATAATTTTTAAAAGTTATACCCCATTTATAGTTATTATAAATTATTGGCTATATTCCCCTGTTGTACAATATATTCTTATAGCTTGTTTTGTACATAATAGTTTGTAACTCATAGTCTCCTACCCTTATATTGCCCCTCCCTGCTTTCCTCTCCCCAGAGGAAAGAACAAGCTTGTTCTTTATATCTGTGAATCTGTTCTTTTTTTGTTAGGTTGACTGGTTTGCTGTGTTTTTTGGATTCCACCCATAAGTGATATCATACAGTATTTGTCTTTCTCTGTTTAACATGTTTCTCTAAGCATAATACTCCCCAAGTCCATCCACGTTGTTGCAATGGCAAAATTCCACACTTTTTTATATCCAAGCAATCTTCCATTGTGTATACATATATCATATCTTCTTTATCCATTCATCTGCTGATGGACACTTAGGTTGCTTCTATATCTTGGCAATTATAAATAACGCTGCTATGAACTCTGTGGCTACATATATCTTTTTGAATTAGAGTTTTGTTTTCTCAGATATATACCCAGAAATGGAATTGCTTAGTCATATGGTAGTCCTATTTTTTTCTTTTTGAGAAAACTCCATATAGTTTTCCACAGTGATTGTACCAATTTATGTTCCCACCAACAGTGTACGAGGGTTCCCCTTTCTCCACATCCTTACCAATAGCTGCTATCTGTGTTCTTTTTGATGATAGCCATTCTGGCAGGTCTGAGGTAATATCTCATTGTGATTTTGTTTTGCATTTCTTCTTGGAGAAATGCCTTTTTAGGTCTTCTGCTCATTTTTGATTTGGGTCTTTTTTTTTTCTTTTTTTTGATGTTGAGGTGTATGAGCTATTTATATATGTTAGATATCCCTTATCAGTCACATTATTTACAAATATTTTCTCCCATTCAGTAGGTTGTCTTTTTGTCTAATTTAAGGTTTCCCTTGCTATACAAAAGCTCTTAAGTTTAATTCAATCCCATTTGTTTATTTTTTATTTTATTTCCTTTGTTCTAGAAGACAGAGCCAAAAAATATTGCTACAATTTATGTCAAATAGTGTTTTGCCTATATTTTCTTATAGAAGTTTTATAGTCTTACATTTAGGTATTTAATCTGTTTTGAGTTTATTTTTGTATATGATGTGAGAGAATATTCTAATTTCATTCTTTTGTATGTAGCTGTCCAGTTTTCCCAGCATCATTTATTGAAGAGACTGTCTTTTCTCTGTTGAATTCTTGCCAACTTTGTCATAGATTAATTGACCATAAGTGCATGGGTTTATTTCTGTGCTCTCTGTCCTATTCCATTAATCCATATGTCTGTTTTTGTGCCAGTTACCATACTGTGTTGATTACTGTAGATTTGTAGTATAGTCTGAACTCAGGGAACATGATTCCTCCAGCTATGTTCTTTTTTCTCAAGATTTTCTTGGCTATTTAGGGCTATTTTATCATTATTTTATATTTTAGAAGTCCTGAAATTTAACTCTCTGGTCAGTCCATTTTTTTAATCAATAGAGAGAAATAATAAAATGAATAGTAGTGTTAAATGTTAGCTGACTCATCTGATAAAGCATAGTGCAAGTTTTAAGAATGAATTGGAATTCAGACTATAACAGCATTCCCGTGAAAAATCACAATTAATCTTTTATTTTGAATTTGTGAAGTATACTATAAAGGAAGTGAAGAGACAAGCCACAGTCTTGGAGAAGATGTCTGCAACATATGTACTATGTACTAATCTGTGACAATATTAAAACATGTAACCACTATTTTTAAAAAAAATATTTTATTTTTGGCTCTGCTGGGTCTTTGTTGCTGCATGCAGGCTGCTCTCTAGTTACAGTTCCCAGGCTTCTCTTTGTGGTGACATCTCTCATTGTGGAGCACAGGCTCTAGGCGTGTGGGCTTCAGTAGTTGTGTTGAGGGGGCTTAGTTGCTCCACAGGACGCGGGATCTTCCTGTACCAAGGATTGAACCCATGTCCTTTGCATTGGCAAGTGGGTTCTTTGCCGCTGAATCACCAGGGAAGTCTGGTAGCCTCTTTTGAAAGGAATTTGTTATTTACAATAAATCTGATGGTATATTTTTCCCACCACCCTTCCTAGGCTTGGAACTGATTTTGCTTGTCCATGGTCTGATCACTGTCAACAAATAGTATTGCAATTATGTAGGTCAGTGACAAGAAGATACTGGGAGTGTAGTAAGAAGTAGTACCTGGAACCTGTATGTTAGATCTAGGTGACTTGGCTTGCTGAAAGAAGTTTTTCTTAACCATGAGGTTCTCACATCCTCAGAGACCTTACCGTGGACAAGCCAATGGCCACTGGCCTCAGCCTAAACATAAGGGAGTAGCAGGGTTCTAACAGAATGCTCGCTGAACAGCCCTGGCTTTACGTGCTTTGAGATTTCTTATTACAATAGTCCTTTCACTTTGTGGCAGTAAAATATTATTTGCATGAGATTTATGAATCGGAGTGTTCATTTCCACCAAGCCTCGGCCATTTAGAATAGTTATGCCATCTTATATCACTTAAACAGGTGGTGCTAGTCGTTAAGAACCCGCCTGCCAATGCAGGAGACATAAGAGATATAGGTTTGATCTCTGGAGCAGGAAGATCCCCTGGAGAAGGGCATGGCAACCCACTCCAGTATTCTTGTCTGGAGAATCCCATGGACAGAGGTGCCCTGCAGACAACAGTCCATGGGGTCACAAAGAGTCAGATACACTGAAACCACTTAACACGCAAACATACCATCTTATACTCTTACCAGGACTAAAAGAGCTGCGCTTGCTTCACATCTTGACATTATCAGAGCTTGACATTTTTGTACATCTATGAGAATACTTGACAAACATTACATGTTCATTCCACCTGTGGTATATATTCTTGATATATGCCCACCCTCAGTATATGTCCAAGAAACTTCTGGACATGGGCACTGGGAGAGAAAAATATTCATAGCAGCACTGTTTATAAAAAATTGCACATTTCCAAAATGTCCAGTGAATGAAGAAAAAGAAAAAATATTTTTGTATACATTCACACAATGAAATACTATACAGTAGAAAGATGATTGAACAATGGCTACAAATTTCAATGTAGATTTATCTTATAAAGTGACATTGATGGGAAAAGCATGTCCCAGAAAAATAACTACAGCACAATTACCTATATATAAAGCTCAAAACCTTTCAAACTTTATCATCTACAAATAATGAATAAATACATACATATGTAATAAAACTAAAGGTCAATAAGGGAACAAATAGTGCCAATTTTAGGAGAGTAGGACCATAATTATCTTTCAGAGGAGAGAAGGCAGTTTGACCATAAAGGGGTGATCTGGGCACATTGAAGCCTTTTGTTTTAACTTTCTTAAGTTGAGCACCCCAGGTATTCATTCCTTTATTATTTATGCTATTTATATATATAAGCATTTATTCTCATATCTGAACATACATTATAAAAATTTTAAATAAGTTGACAAAAATACATGACATGTTTATATAAAACAAAAAGTATTCCCCAACTGGATATTTCTATATGCATATGTAAATGTATATTAAAATGTTAACTATTCAATAACTTTAAAAGGTATTAATGTACAAAACAGAATACCTGGTGGAAGCTTAGAGAGGGATGACAATGCCTACTAAGCACATGCTCTGCATAAATCCTAAGCCGTGTCCGGCACAATTTGGTACTAATATGTCTTCGTGTTAGATCATTTAGCATCTCTGACTTCTTTCTCTCCCCAAATTGCCACCACTTAATTCTACAGAGTTTTGCTGTTGTTGCTTTTTCAAAAGAGAATATTTTTCAAAATACTTAACTTTTACCAAAAACTATTTTCTTAGTGTAGCTTAGCCTGGTCCAGAGAATAAGAGTCAGTGGGAGAGAAACCTGCCAAATTTGATTGTAACAAACGTGTTGTTACATGCTGACAGGGGAATTTTTAAATAGTCGCATCAAAATATTCTGCTTCAATGGTATCACAGGTGATAAAAACCAAAATGTAATTTCACTTTTACAACCTAGATTTGAGCAGTCCTGTTTTGTCAGCTCTGATGAGAAACAGAAAAGGAATTCTGAAAGATAATCAATTTTATTCTCCAGTGGTTTCTTGCTTGTTTGTATATTATTACTCTGTCAGGACAAAGAGCCCATGTGTGCAACAGGGGAAGAGGACAGAGGACTTTGCAAAGCAAATGCCACCCCTACTCCAAACATACACATTCACATGTTTTATCAAAGATAGATAGATAGAAGGCAGATAGATGTATGTGTATAAAATAACAGCTTCATTATTTTTAATTTGATGATAGAAGATCAGTCTGGATTGCAGTTTTAGAATTATGTTTTGGAATAGTGAGCCTGGAATGCTAACCATTTAGAAGATGATCCTATGACTACATATATGCATCTATGATCTTAAATATATATATTGTGTGTATATATATATGTACAGTTTAAATATTTATTTTTATTTTTTTGCAGTCTAAATTTAAATGTGTACATTGAAAATTCAAGTTACCTGACAATGATAGAATCCGGCATTTATTTATTTATATTAATTGATTTTGTTTTTGGCTATACTGAATCTTCGTTGCTGTGCGTGGGTTTACTCTAGTTGTGGCAGGTGGGGGCCACTCTTCACTGCACGCGCAGGCTTCTCTGCATGGTGGTTTGTCTTGTGGAGCACAGGCTCTAGGTCTGTGGGCTTAGTAGTTGTGGTGGCATATGGAATACCAGGGATCAAACCCGTGTCCTCTACATCAGCAAGTGGATTTTAAACTGCTGGACCACCAGGGAAGTCCAAGGTTTAGCATTTATTGAACACCTACTGATAGCTTTTGATGCTTACACGTGCCAACTAACCTTCACAATAATCCTGAGAGACAAGTTCTATTATTATCCTCAGCACCACACTTCTAAAATTCAACACACTCAAAATACATCTCCTGCCTCTGCAACAACCAATTTTCCTCTTTGTTGTTTGGTCCCTAAGTCGTGCCCGACTCCTTTGTGATCTCATGGACTGTAGCCCACCAGTCTCCTCTGTCCATGGGATTTCCCAGGCAAGAATCCTGGAGTGGGTTGCCATTTCCTTCTCCAGGGGACCTTCCCGACCCAGGGATCGAGCCCATGTCTCCTGCATCGACAGGAGGATTCTTTACCACTGAGTCACCACTCACTCTTCTTAATTCATGGAAATTTCATCCTTCCCGTTGCTCAAACCAAAAACTTGCAGTCACCTTTAATATTCTTTCTCTCGCCCCCAACACACGTGGTTCCTCAGGTTGCATACTGCGTACGTAAAGACTTGCCACTCACATCGTAGGCGTCATAGGCTTGTATACTGGAGTCCAATAATTTCCCAGAAGCTGCAGTTCTGATATAATAAGTAATTGTAACCATTTTCTGTGAGATGGAAGGAAAATATCACAATCACAGGCCATGAAGGTCCCTTTTACCATCTACTCTGAATTATTACTGTGGCCTCCTAGCTTCCATCCTTCTCATTTTCAGAACCATCGTCCGTGTAAACCTATAAGTCAAGTCCCACCTTTGTTCAAAACCCTCCAATGGGATTCCACTCAGAGAAAAGTCAAAGTCCTTACAACAGGCCTCCAAGGTCCATCCCTGATGTCTGACTTCAGGCTAGTACTTTCCACCCCGACCCCTGACTTGGCCATGCTCACCTCTTTGCTGCACCCACACTCCCACCGTGGCCCCGATCTCTCTCTCTCCACTTTCAGATTCACACACATGTCCCCTTTTGTGGCCACTCTCTTTACAATGCAGTCTTGTCCCACTCCCCATCCACATCCTGGCTTTTCTTTCAACCATGACACTTATCACCATAAAAATTTAATTTATGAACTTTTCATTTATTCTGATAGATTTTATTTCGAGAGTGTAAACCTCAGGTGATCAGGGATATTCATTTTCTTTGCTGTGGATCCCAGCCACCTAGAAAAATTCTTGGCACAGAAAAATCAATCTCTCAATGCTTGTTAAATGCATACGTCTTCATTTTATAGATTAGGCAGCTTAGACTCAAAAATCATTAAGATATCTTTAATTTTTGTATTTTTTTTTTTGTTTTGTTTTTGTTTTTTTTTTTTTTTTTTTTGGAGGGAACGCAGACAGTCTTTACTTTTCAGTGATTATCAGTACAATATCACTACACCAAGTAGTAACATGTAACAAGTTAGTGAACTCTACCATCTAGCAAGTTTGAGTAAGAGAAACTAAGAGCAGCCCAACACTAGGACCCATTATTCTAATCCTCTGCTGGAAAGGACTATTTTAAGGCTGGCTGCTGTTTCCTGTGGGTTACAAATAACTATTTACTACTTTTTCATAGATAAAGCCCCTGACCTTCAAGAAAGATTTAGGGAAAAAAACATTTTAATCCCTTTCTTTCTTAAGAAAACTGGGTTTTTAAAAACTATCTAAGAAAGAAAAAGTCAGTGTTGATAATATGCTGCTTGAGCGAAAAGGCATAGAAAACACACAACATATATCCATTAAATTTCTAAGAAATATGAGGTAAAAAGATACAATCTTTGGATAAACTCTAAGCCTGTACAAAGAATCTACGTTTGCGATTCTGCAAAAAGTGAAGGGACCTACTATATAATGTACAGAAATAATTTAATGCCTTTTCATAAGATATAACTCAAGCCTTGCTAAATGAAACCTCATGTTCCATGAAGGCATTCAAAACGCCAATCCACGGAACAGACACTTTTCTTCTCCCTCTATCCATTTATGCGGTAGTTCTCATGGATTTCTGGCCGGATGTCGCAGACAAAGGCCAAGAGGTTATCCAAGACTTCATCCCTATTCTGCCGGAAGTAGGTCTGAAGGATGGTCATCTTCTCCTGGGTGTCCTTCTCTACTTCAGTGCTGCAACTGCCATGGGATCCCAGAGCCGCAGCTTCCTTGGCCTTGAACTCCTTCTCCCTCTGCAGGCGGTACTGTTCAATTTCAGCCTGGGCTTCTTCTTTGGCCTGCTTCAACCTCCGGTTCTTTCGCTTGCGGGCCTCGGACACCTTCTCGGCGGCCCGTTTCTCCGCCTGGAGCAGCTGCTGGATGCCCTGCGACTGGCTGGCCATGGCTATAGCGATGGCGCCGGCGGCGGCGACTCCGAGGCGGCAGACGACGGCCTGCTCCTAATTTTTGTATTTTTAAAAAATTTATTTTATTGAAGAATAGTTGATTTACAAAGTTGGGTTAATTTCTGCTGTACAGCAAAGTGATTCAATTATATATATATTTCCATTTTGATATTCTTCTCCATTCCCTGTTTTTCATAGGATATTGAACATAGTTCCCTGTGCTGTTCAGTAGGACCTTGTTGTTTATTAACTTAAACCCCAAACTCCCCGTCCATCCCTTCCCCCTGCCCTCCGGCTCAGAACAGACATGATTATTGTTTTTTTTCAAACTTTTTATTTTGTATTGGTGTATAGTCCGTTAACAATGTTGTGATAGTCTCAGTGAGCAGCAGAGGCACTGAGCCATATTTATACATGTATCCATTTCCCCAGAAACTCCCCTCCCCTCCAGACTGCAGCATAACATTGAACAGAGTTCCATGTGCTATATGGTAGGTCCTTGCTGGTTATCCATTTTATTTATTTATTTTTACTTTATTTATGTATTTATTTTTAGTTGAATAATTGCTTTATAGTATTGCATTGGTTTCTACTAAACATCAATATGAATCAGCCATAGGTTTACCCATGTCCCCTCCCACCTGAACTTCCCTCCCACCTCCCTCCCATCCCACCCATCAAGGTTGCTATGGAGCCCTGGTTTGACCTCCCTGAGCCATACAGCAAATTCCCATTGGCTATCTATTTTACATATGGTAATGTATGTTTCCATGTTACTGTCTTAAACATAGCCATGTGTGCATATCCATCCCAATCTCCCTACCTATCCCCTTCCCCTATCCTTCAGTGGTTATAAAGGCCAATAGTCAAGTAGGTGGTGGAAGCAGGATATAAACCCAGGCAGTTAATTCCAAACGCTGTGCTCTCTAACCTCTGGGCTCTGCTGCTATATGCAACAGCACGATTCCTGAAGTCTGCTATTCATGATGCTGGTGACAATAACAATAGCCAGGTGTGCCATACTCTGTCCTTTACATGTATTATCTCATGTATTATCTAATTTAATATCCAGGAAACCTCTAAATCAAGTGGAGTCCTTAACTATGAAATGAACTATCAAAGGGCAAATGAGCTATCATGCCCTTGAAGGACAACTGATGAATAATGAACAGAACTTTATTCTCAAACTCTAAATATCGGCACTAATGTTCCTTCCCCCTGTGGGGAAGGCAGGAAACTAACAACTTCAAATTTCACATGAACAAATTAAAAATTGTGTAGCCATGAGAGACATCCAATGTAATCATCCTATTATGGTTGGTTTCTTATGCTCAATATATTACCCGTTTATTCATTGATATATGCATTTATTAATTCACTCATTCAACAAACATTTATTGAACAACTGCCACGTGATGTACTACACCAAGTTCAAAGGTGACAAAGATAAAGAAGACATATCCTCTGCCTTTGAAGGATCCACAGCCTAGCAAGAGAGGCAAATAGGAGACAAGTAAGCCCCCTGAAGGAGTAAGTGTGATATTAGAGAATCAGCAGAGAATGCTAAAGGAGCCCAGAGCAGGAAGCACCTCACTAGCCCTGTCTGAAGAGACCTAGGAGTCTTTCTCAGAGGAGATGACCTAAGATGAACAGTTTTCAGGCAGGGGAGGGTTTGCAGAGGCATGGGGTCATGAGTCACGTAGGGATTCGCGGACCTGCGTATAGTTTGACGTAACTGGAGCTGGGAACCCACGTAGGGACGGGGTGGGAGAAGGGAAAACAGGAGCCAGAGGGACTTTAAATAAGGTCATGATTAGATCAGGTTTTCATCTTATAAAATTCCCTCGAGAGTCTGGATGGAAACTAAATTAAGGGGGCAAGACCAGACGGAAAGAGGCAGTCAATACCTGGCACTTTGAAGTTGCTTCTTCGATGCAGGTGTTTTGACTCGGGGATATTTTGAGGTAGCCTAAAATTAATTACATTTTCAGCTCTTAAAATTTACCAAGCGATGTGTAAAAATAGCCGTCTCACCTCTTTGCAGAACCTCTTTTCAGGTCAGCTCCTGAATCTGTGGAGACTGGGGGGTGGGGTCAGAAAGAGGGTGCAAATTAGACAGCATCTGGCAGATAAGCCGCATGTAACCAGGAGTCATGTGCTTCCAGCAGCTTCTTATCTCAGAAACAGTCATTAAGATGCAAGGCGCATACTGCTGTTCCTCTGAGACTTCCCTTGTAGTTTGCAAGAGCTGCACCTCAAACCAGCTGGTTACTCCCTTGTGGTTACAACTGTAACAATGATTTACATTTAGTTAATAAGTATTATTAAGTGCTTTAACTAATATGTGTTCTCTTTTCCATTAGAGAAATACCAGGAATGGAAACCTCTGCCTTTATGGGATTCCGTATGATGTTCGATTTCATTTCGGGGGTTCATGTTATACACTGGAAGGAGAGCCGGGCTAATTAATAGTTCTATTAATTAGAGCCATTTAAACTGGTTATTAAAGCATCACGTCTCTTTTTTAAGATTGATTTATCTATTAGTTTTTTGCTGTGCTAGGTCTTCCTCGCTGCACGTGGTCCTGCCCTAGTCGTGGTGAGTGGGGGCCACTCATTGTGGTGGTGCCCAGACTTCTCACTGTGGTGGCAGCTCTTTCTGCAGAACACAGGCTCTAGATGCCTGGACGTCAGCAGTGGTGGCCCGTGGGCTCAGTAGTTGCAGCTCTAGGCCTTGGTCCAGTAGCTGTGGTGCATGGGCTTAATTGCCCCAGGGTAGGTGAGATCTCCCTGGACCAGGAATTGAACTTGCGTCCCCTGTGTTGGCAGGTGGATTCTTAACCACTAGACCACTAAGGAAGCCCCAAAATGTCATGTCTTATTCAACTGGGGAGACTGGTAAGTGGCTGATGTGAGGCATGGTCAGTCATGTCATTGTGGCGCTCTCACTTTGAGACAATCTTTCTCTACCTGGTAGGCTAAGAAGTCCCTGGAACCCCAATACTAATATCCAACCACTTGAACAAACCCAGATAAAACAGAATTTTTCCAGAAAGTGCCTGTAAAACTGTTTCAGAAAGGACTCTGGTGGATAGCTTGGTTTATATGTTTATTCCTAAACTGTGGTCCAAGATAGGGGTTATTCCCAGCTGGCCGTGCTGGAGGCTTATGCAGCATAAAGGTTGGGAGAGTTGCCATGTGCGGTTCAGCCTTGCTGGAATCCCACATGATGGGTACTTCCCAAGTACAGGAATCCTTTTCCAAGAAAAGAGGGGGAAACATACTGTATGGTATATCCATTCTAGATATTGTGATGATAAAATTTATTCCCCAAGTTGGATACGTAATGATTATTCTAGGACAACAGGCATGAAATAGAATTGTCCTCAACCACTCAGGAAATATGGTCCGCCTACCTGTGGGGGAGAGGCTACTTAGCACAACATGATCCTTTAGGTTTTACTCCAAACTGTACACAAAATCCTTGATTAAATTTCTATCAGTTCTTTCAGTACTCTTATAATAGAGATACAGTATATTTAATAATGTGAAACTCATTCCTGGTTTGATGACTTTGATACCCTTTTACAGATTAACCTTGATTGAAAGCATCATTTTCCCCTGATTATAGTAGTCATCTTTAAAAAGAACTTATGAAAAAATAATGTTAAATAACATAAATATGATGAAAGCATAAAGTATGTCAGGGAATCATGAAATACATGTCAGTGATGTCTTTTGGCAATAAAAATCCAGTATGTTTTGACTCAGATGCTTAGAGACTGAATAGGAAGTTATCCCCAGAATCCATGGACCTCAGTGAAGGTGGTCATGGTGGCTTTGGAAAGGAGGACACTGAGTTAGAGATTTATTTAAGAGATAGGACCCACAACTTGGTGATTTGACCTGAAGATGCAAGGGAAAGACTAATGTCCAGGATTCTGAATCAGGTAACTTTCCAGGAAGGGAGCCCATCATAAAAGAATGTACTATTGGAAGACAAAGAGGAGGGAAAAATGTGAAAGAAACATGGCCCCAAACCTGTTCTGAGTCTGATTTAATTTATAATCCCGTTCTTGAAATTCAAATCTCCTTTTCTTTCTCTTCCTTGTTTAACAATGATGATTTAATGTTCTCTTTACCTACAGAATGCCCTGCCAAGCCTTACTCTTTGAGATGACCACAATAGGGCCTTTTCTTTGCAGCCGAATCATGATGAAATTCCAACATGTGCTTGTAACTGGGGAAGTGTAGAGGAGGAGACTGAATGCTTCATTTATAGATATCTTAAACCTTAGTTCTATGGAGATTTTCATAACACAAAAATAGTAATTATTGTAGTAATATGTATCTACAGAAAGTATAAAACGTAGGAAATCTTGTTTTCAAATCGTCTTCATGTATTCTTTTTCTCAATATTTGTATTTCTTTCTGTGAATTTTCTTTTGGTTTGTTGCCTTTTTGAAATTCAACTGTTGATACTTTTGATAATTTAAGGATATTGCTTCTGATCAGATGACTTTTCTAGGTGGCAGCTTGCTCAGAGTTGGAGTCTTCCGTAGGGACCTCCCTTGGCTTGTTTGACTACTATCAGAAGCTTACTGCTGCTTCAGCAATAGCTATGCACCAGGCACTGGTCACCTTAGCCTCCTGAGTAGAACCGCTTTCTGCTGCTGCAGTATATGCCAGATATTGTTTATTGTTTAGTCGCCGAGTCACGTCCAACTCTTTGAGACCCCCATGGACCATAGCCCTTCAGGCTCCTCTGTCCATGAGATTTCCCAGGCAAGAATACTGGAGTGGGTTGTTCTCTGGGGGATCTTTCTGACCCTGGGTTTGAACCCACATCTCTTACATTGGCAAGCAGATTCTTTACCACTGAGACACCAGAAAATAAACACTTGATGAATAATGATAGCAATAAGATTCTTGAATGATGATTGTTTTCCAGGATTTACTAAGCATGTTGCAAACATTATTTCATTCAAATGCCTCCTAATGATTCTATGAGGTAAATACAATCCTTGTCATCATTTTACAGATCAGGAAATTGAGGATATGTAAATAATTCCTCTGAGATCCTACAGTTAGAACTGAGTTTAGAACCCAGTTCTCTCTTACTTTAGAGTTTAAGCTTTTAATTATACTATTAAGAGAATTGTATATGGAAGGGATGTTTTAGACCATAAGTATGGACATTTGACCCTATGAAGAATTCATCATTAATGTGATCTCACATGACAAAATTTACCCTCCAAAGTTATTTTGAAGCAGTTTTTTTTAAAATGAAGTTAAGAACATTGCATTATACAACTAGAAGAATCCCAGACCATAAATTTCATGTTTCTCAAAGCTCCTGAATTATAATACCAGGCAGAATTTGGCAGAGAGAGGACCCAATGGAGACTGAAAGACCCCACAGGTAATAAAGTGAGCTAATGATCCAGATTAGAGTCATGAAACTACCCATGAGTGCAAAAGGCAAAGTTAGCTTTGTGGAATTAGCTCTTATGTTGTTGAGCTTTTATGGTGGCTCAGGCTGAAACCTTGGTCTTATGTTATAATCAGTTTTTGCTATACAAATTAATTGAGACCATCTTCCACTTATACAATTTTAGGAGTGCTAATGTGCAAAATCCTCTTCCTGTAGGTAGAATCACATTCCTAATTGACTAGGTCAGTTTAGATTTGAGTTCACTTCTGTAAGCAGAGGCCACCTTCATGGTCACGTGCTGCTTTCTCAGCTCAGCCCCAGTTCACTGGCTTCTGGGGTCAAGCAGAGAGGAGCCTTATCTAGAGCCAGCTAGCTCCTGTTCCTTTTTGCTAGTTTTTCCTCATTGCTAGTTGGTTAGAATATATCTTGTGTGTTTTGTGGAAAGGGCATAGGACAATGAGTCAGAAGATACATGTTATTATCCTGTGTGATTAAGAACAAGACATTTCAATTTCCGTTTTAAAAATTTTTTTAAATTTTGTTGAAGTATAGTTGATCTACAGTGTTGTATTAATTTCTGCTGTATAGCAAGGTGATTTAGTTGTCTATATAATGCATATATATTGTATATTCTTTTTCATATTCTTTTCCATCATGGTTTATTATAGGATATTGAATATTGGCACCTGTTCTATATAGTAGAAACTTGTTGGTTATTCATTCTATATATACTAGTTTGCATCTACTAATCCCAAACTCCCACTCCATCCCTCCTCCACCCCGCACCCCCTTGGCAACCACAAGTCTTTTCTCTGTCTAAGAGTCTGTTTCTGGTTTTGTAGCTAAGTTCATTTGTGTCATATTTTAGATTACATATATAAGTGATATATATTTGTCTTTCTCTTTCTTAGTGTGGTAATCTTTACTTCGATACATGTTGCTGCAAATGGCATTATTTCATTCACTTTTTTGTGGTTGAGTAGTATTCCATTGTATGTATGTACCACATCTTCTTTATCCATTCCTCTATAGATAGACATTTAGGTTGTTCCCATATCTTGGCTATTGTGAACAGTGCTGCTATGAACACAGGGGTGCATGTATCTTTTTGAGGTATGGTTTTCTCAAGATGTGTGCCTAGGAGTGGGATTGCTGGGTCATGTTGTTGTTCAGTCGCTCAGTCATGTCCTACTCTTTGTGACCCCGTGGACTGCAGCACACCAGGCTTCCCTGTCCTTCACTATCTCCCAGAGTTTGCTCAAACTCACATCCATTGAATCAATGATGCCATTCAACCATCTCATCCTCTGTTGCCCGCTTCTCCTCCTGCCCCCCGTCTTTCCCAGCACCAGGGTCTTTTCCAAAGAGTCACCTCTTCACATCAGGTGGACAAAGTATTGGAACTTCAGCTTCAGCACCAGTCCTTCCAATGAATATTTCCAGAAATCTGGACTGATTTCCTTTAGGATTGACTGGTTTGATCTCCTTGCAGTCCAAGGGATTCTCAAGAGTCTTCTCCAGCACCACAGTTCAGAAGTATAAATTCTTCAGTGCTCAACTTTCTTTATGGTTCAACTCTCACATCTGTACATGACTGCTGGAAAAAAATGATAGCTTTGACTATGCAGACCTTTGTTGGTAAAGTGATGTCTCTGCTTTTTAATACCCTGTCTAGCTTTACTTCCAAGGAGCAAGCATCTTTAATTTCATGGCGGCGGTTACTGTCTGCAATGATTTTGGACCCCAAGAAAATAAAATCTGTCACCGCTTCCACTTTTTTCCCTTCCATTTGTTGGATCATATGGTAGTTCTATTTTTAGTTTGTTTTTTTTTTTTAAGGGAACTCCATACTGTTCTCCACAGTGGCTGTGCCAATTTATATTCTCACCAACAATGTAGGAGGATTTGCTTTACTTCACACCCTCTCTAGTATTTGTTATTTGCAGACATTTTGATGATGACCGTTCTGACTGGTGTGAGGTGGTATCTCATTGTAGTTTTTATTTGTGTTTCTCTAATAATCAGTGATGTTGAGCATCTTTTCATGGGTCTGTTTGCCATCTGTATGTCGTCTTTGGAGAAATGTCTATTTAGGTCTTCTGCCCATTCTTTGGTTGGGTTGTTTGTTGTTTTGTTATTGAGTTGTACAAGCTGTCAACATCTCAATTTCTGAGACTCAGGTTCCTCAACTGTAAATTAGGGTTAACAACACCTTCTTTTTGGGATAATTGCAAATATCAAATGAGAGAGTGTGTTTGAAAATGCAGCATAAGGCTCTATGCACCTTATGAATTTTTTGATACATGATTTTATTCCAACTTTATAGCAAAGACCTTGAAATTCACTGAGGTGAAGGCTACACCTCTAATAAGAAACAGACAAGGATTTGAACTAAGTCTAATCCCAAACCTCTGATCTTTTTTTAAAAAATATGCTGCCTCATTTAACACATTGAAGTTGTTATTCTGATTATAATTTTTTTCACCATGCATGCTGGAAAGTTTTAACCCTGATTTCAAGAGTTTCATCCGATACCCCACAGGACTCAGTTTCAGCTCTCCTTAAAACCGAGCAAAGAGAAGATGCCCAGGTCTAGACCTCCTTTGGTTGCCTATTTCTCATAGACCTGAAAATAGGGCACAGCACATGTGTGAATGCCTGTCACTGTGGCACCAGCAGCCACTCCCTCTCAATGTGCTATTTTAACACTACACAGTGCAGAGTGAAGAACACACCCTCTGTTTATTCTTTGCCCATTGTTCTCCTGTGCCCACAACTCAAGGTCTTGCAACAAGGTATGGTTTAAGTGGCTTCAGAGAATCCTTTCCACCAAGATGATACAATAAGAAGTTACAACCTCCTGGCCCTAACCAACAAAGAAGAATATGCTCATTGTCTATCAGATGAAGTTACTCATGAAAAATAATATCAATTAGGAAAACCTGAAAACACACTTCCAAAGGGGAGGGAAAGGATGGAATATTTTCCTGCTTTCTTGCCTTAGACATCTCCTCTAAGTTGATGTATATCTTGAAATTGGGGACCACAGTTCCCTTACAAGGAATAAACACTTCTTTGTTGATTTGGTTTCTCCTTTGGCATCTTTCTTGTAGCCGGCTGTGCAACTTCTATTAGTTAACTGACTCCTTAGTGATTCCTCAGTTGCTGCAATATGGAAGGTTCTGATTAGAACACCTATAAATAGCACGGCAGGCATACGATTTACACATGCAACTTCTAACATACAAAAACTGAAGGTAGGGCAATCTATCATTACTGTGTGTCTTCAGGCACCTCCTTTCCTTGATTGCTGAAGACCTAAGCTCCCCTTCTAGCCCAGCACTTGGTGTCTGGTGCATGGGAGAGTTGCCCACACCCTCCTTGAAAGGGGCCACAGGGAACGAAGCTCAGAGGCCAGAGCAGGGTGCTGGAGTCAGCTCAAGGATTGAACTTTAATTTCAAAGCTGTTTACAATTTAAAGTACAAAATAATCATGGGAGACTAGTGTACTTCTGACTGTTGGTTCATAGGTCTAGATTTGGGTTACTTTGTGTTTTTTCCTATAATTTTTTAAAGTTGATATATTGTATTTTCATTTTTATTCAGTTCAAGAAAAACTTTTCTTTCATCTTCTCCTTCTTCTTTTCTTTCTCTCTTTTTGGCTGCACTGCATGTGGAAATGTTAATTCCCTGACAGGGCTCAAACCTGTACCGCCTGCAGTGGAAGTGTGGCATTTTAGCCACTGGACCATCAGAGAAGTCTCTGTTCTTTTTTAATTATTATAAAAAAGTGATCTTTTCTTTCTGGTGTGTGTTATTCCCAGTGTAGACAGAATTTCAGAAAATAATAGCAAAAGAAGGAAAAAGAAAACCATACTTTAATTCTCAGAGAAAACTTTTTGTTGTGTATGTTTCAAAACATACAGAAGGATGCAGCTAACACTGTCATGTGCTACACGATGTTTAGTCGCTCCAGCTGTGTCTGCTTCTGTGCAACTCTGTGACTGTAGCCCACCAGCACCTCTGTCCATGAGATTCTCCAGGCCAAGAATACCAGAGTGGGTTACTGTGCCTTCCTCCAGGGGATCTTCCTGACCCAGGGATCACAACCCACAGCTCCTGTGTTTCCTGCATTGCTGGCAGATTCTTTACCCACTGAGCCACCTTGGCTATTCAGTCACTCAGTCAAGTCCAACTCTTTGCAACCCCATGGACTGCAGCACTCCAGGCTTCCCTGTCCTTCACTATCTCCCCAAGTTTGCTCAAATTCATGTCAATTGAATTAGGCCATCCAACCATCTCATCCTCTGTTGTCCCTTTCTCCTCCTGCCCCCAGTCTTTCCCAGTTTTAGCATCTTTTCCAATGAGTCGGTTCTTCACATAAGGTGCCAAAGCTTCAGCTCCAGCATCAGTCCTTCCAATAAATATTCAGGGTTGACTTCCTTTGAGAAGCCCAATACTGTCATGCCTCACATATAATTTTAGCTTTAGAGGTAGGTCGAATATTTTTTCATGTCAACAAGTATTCATCTGCAGAATGATTGTTAATGAAAGCATCTTAGTCTATAGATAGCATAATAACTGATATAATCAATCCCCTCTTTTCAGGTGTTTAGATTATTTCTAATTTTTCACTATTTTAAACTATGATGTGATAATTATCTTCATATAAACATTACTTCCTTCCCTTGAATACACAGAAGTCAAATTGCTGGGTGAAATAAGTGCGTATTAAGTTTGTTGCTCCATAGAAATAAATGGAGAAATTCAAGAGAAAAGCCCCAACCTCAAGAATGGGTTCCCTGATTCTGGACCTGACTCCAACTCCAAGGAAGCTGCCAGTGAAGAAAACAGTGAGTTAGAGCATGAAATGATGTGGAGCAAAAAGAAAGAGCTTTCTCTAATTTTCCCATATCTGATTAAAGTTCTCAAAGCCTGTTGATTGACCTTACTGTTTCCTATACAAGCAAAGACGTTTCACCATGTCTGTAGTGGGAAGGATTTGATTGCACAGGCGCAGACAGGAACTGGAAAGACATTCTCCTTTGCTATCCCTTTAGTTGAGAAACTTCTTGGAGAACTGCAAGACTGGAAGAGAGGCGTGCCCTTCAGGTACTGGTTCTTGCACCCACAAGGGAGTTGGCAAGTCAAATAAGTAGAGACTTCAGTGACATCACAAAAAAGCTGGCAGTGGCTTGTTTTTATGGTGGAACTCCCTATGGAGGACAAATTGAAATGCACATGGAATGGGATCAATATCCTGGTTGGGACACCAGGTCGTATCAAAGACCATCTGCAGAATGGCAAGCTAGATCTCACCAAACGTAAGCATGTTGTTCTGGATGAAGTTGACCAGATGTTGGATATGGGCTTTGCTGATCAAGTGGAAGAGATTTTATGTGTGGCATACAAGAAAGATTCAGAAGACAATCCCCAAACATTGCTTTTTTTCTGCAACTTGCCCCTACTGGGTATATAATGTTGCTAAGAAATACATGAAATCTACATATGAACAAGTGGACCTGATTGGTAAAAAGATGCAAAAAATGGCAATAACTGTAGAGCATCTGGCTATCAAGTGCCACTGGACTCAGAGGGCAGCAGTTATTGGAGATGTGATCCAAATGTACAGTGGTTTTCAAGGGCGCACTATCATATTTTGTGAAATGAAGGAAGAGCCCAGGAGTTGTCACAGAATGTGGCTGTGAGACAGGATGCCCAGTCATTACAGGGAGACATTCCACAGAAGCAAAGGGAAATTACCCTGAAAAGTTTTAGAAATGGTGATTTTGGAGTTTTGATTGCAACCAACATTGCTGCACGTGGGTTAGACATCCCCGAGGTTGATCTGGTTGTTCAAAGTTTTCCACCAAAGGATGTGGAATCCTACAGTCATCGTTCTGGGTGAACAGGTAGAGCTGGGAGAACTGGGGTTTGCATCTGCTTTTACCAGCACAAAGAAGAATACCAGTTAGCCCAAGTGGAGCAAAAAGTGGGAATTAAATTTAAATGAATAATTGTTCCTTCTGCAACAGAGATAATAAAATCTAGCAAAGATGCCATCAGGCTCTTGGACTCTGGGCCTCCCACTGCGATTGGTCACTTCAAGCAGTTAGCTGAGAAGCTGACTGAGGAGAAGGGAGCCCACATTTCTGGTGCCACGTCGGTAGACCAGCACTCCGTGATCAACTCAGAAGTGGGATTTGTGACCATGATCTTGTGGTGCTCAACTGAAATGCCAAACATTAGTTATGCTTGGAAAGAACTTAAAGAGCAGCTGGGTGAGGATATTGATTCCAAAGTGAAGGCATTGGTCTTTCTCAAAGGAAAGCAGGGTGTTTGCTTTGATATCCCTACTGCATCAGTAATAGAAGTACAGGAAACGTGGCATGATTCACAGCGCTGGCAGCTTTCTGTGGCCACGGAGCAACCAGAGTTAGAAGGCCCACGGGAAGGATATCACAACTTCCGAGGACAGCGGGAAGGCAATCAAGGCTTCAGGGGACAGCGCAAGGGCAACTGAGGTGTCAGGGGACAGCAGGAAAGAAGTAGAAGCTTCAGGGGACAGAGATCAGGAGGTGGCAACAAAAGTGACAGATTCGAAAACCAAGGCCAGAAGCAGAGTTTTAATAAAGCATTTGGACAGTAATTTGAAGTAGAGGATTTATTTGGCAAAAACAGAACTATATTCAGCAATGTGGAACTGAACATTATTTTTCATACAAAGTTAAAAGCACATTGTATTCCCTTCCTGACCATTTGCCCAGTCCCCATTTCTTCAAGAGAGAAAAGCTTCATCTAAATTATTTCATCTGATTGATGGCTGTCATTTATAACTTTATTGCTACTTCTATATTGGGTATTCCTTTGGAAAAGGTGTATGGATTTGTTACATATTCTAATGTGTTGTCTATAGATTATAAGACAAAGTCAAGCATGTATCTGCTGATACTTTTTAAGTTGACTTGTCTTTATGCTTAGAAATGTCTCTTAATAGTAGGCTTCCCTGGTGGCTCAGATGGTAAAGACTCTTCTGCGATGCAGGATCCCTGGGTCGGGAAGAGCCCCTGGAGAAGGAAATGGCAACCTACTCCAGTAATCTTGCCTGGAGAAGTCCATGGACAGAGGAACCTGGCAGGCTACAGTCCATGGGGTTGCAGAGTCAGGCATGACTGAGCAACTATCACTCATCACCTCATTGCTATCCAGAAACGTGCCCATTTCATTCCTGCTGGCTTGCTGGGTGAGTGCCAGGCTTCCCTTACCCTTGCCACTGTCCTATTACTCTTTTTTAATGCTAGTCAATGTTTTGGGTTTGAAAAATTATATCTCATCAAATTATTTATATGAAAATAACATTTTTTCATATTTGTATTTAGTCTTTGACTTTTTTTCTGGGAATTTCTCCTTTATGTTCTCTATTTCTCTTATTGATGAGTTCCTCCTAATTTATCTGAAAGGCCAGTTTTATATATTAATGATAATCACTTTTCACATATGCTGCAAAGATTTTCCCCTAAAATATGATTTATGTTTCATTTTACATGTATGTATATTTAATCAACAAGAGTTTTTAACATTTAGATTGTGAATCTTTGTTAAATCTTTTTAATATTTTCCACCTTTGTCATTTTGTTTATAATAGATTTCTCCCTCCAAAGACTGATTAGCCAGTTCTTTTGTTTTTATCTTAGACACTTAATTTATTTGGAATTTATTTTGAATTATACTTCAAAGTAAAGCTCTAACATCATTTTTTTCCCAAACAGTTAACTAATTTTCTCACAATCATTTATTGAACAATCTACTTTTATCATATATTAAATACTAATGAATCCTCAGGTCTGATGTTGTTTGTTTCTTTTTCTTTTTTTTAAATTTAATTTTTTTGGCTGCTTTGCATGGCTTACAGGATCTTAGTTCCCCAACCAGGGATTGAACCTGGGCCCTGGGCAGTGAAAGCCCCAAATCCTAACCACTAGGCAACCAGGGAACTTCCCTTAGATTTTTGTTTTTAGATTTCTTTTGGGGTATAGTTGATTTACAGCATTGTATTAGTTTTAGGTGTATAGTAAAGTGGATCTGTTTTATCAATATATGTACATATATTCACTGTTTTTCAGATTTTTTTTCCCATATAGGCCACTGTGTAGTATTGAGTGGAATATCCTATGCTATGCAGTAGGCCCTGATTAGTTATCTATTTTATATATGCTAGTATGTGTATGTCAATCCCAGTCTTCCAGTTTATCTTTCACACCCCCTTACCCCTGTAACCATAAAAATACAGATGCTTATTTTCTACACCTGTGACTCTATTTCTTTTTTTGTAGGCAAGTTCATTTGTATCTTTTTTTTTAAGATTCTACATAGAAGATACTTGAGTTTCTCTGTCTGACTTCACTCAGTATGACAATCTCTAGGCCCATTCATGTTGCTGCAAATGGCATTATTTTGTTCTTTTTTATGACTAATATTCCTTGTATATGTGTACCACATCTTCTTTCTTCATTCTTCTGCTGATAGATATTTAGGTCGCTTCTATGTTCTGGCTATTCTAAATAGTGTTGCAATGGACACTGAGGTGTATGTATCTTTTGAAGTATGATTTTTCTCTGGATATATTCCCACAAGTGAGATTACTAGATCATACGGTAGTTCTATTTTTGGTTTTGGTTTTTTTTTTCTATTTTTGGTTTTTTAAGGACCCTCCATACTGTTATCCATAGTGACTGTACCAGTTTATGTTCCCACCAATAGTGTAGGAGAGTTTCCTTTACTCCACATTTTCTCTAGCATTTATTGTTTGTAGATTTTTTGATGATGTCCATTCTAGCCAGTGTGAAGTGTTACTTCATTGTAACTTTTATTTACATTTCTGTAATAATTAGTGATGTCCCTTGGGGTTTGTTTTTAATGCAGAAGCAAAGCAGGGCAGATAAGCTGTTTAGCACATGGCAAGGGCTGTTGTCATAGTCATGGCTTCCTATGACGCATGACTACAGACTAGAAATGAACGGAGGAAAGAGGTACAACTTTAAAATGTAAGTGAAAAAAAATTAAAAATTAATAAAATGTAGATTGTTATTCTCAAGTGTCCAAAAGATGCTGAGATACAGCTTTCTCCCAAATTTTCTTTGATGTGGTTGTTTTTAAAAAATGTAGCCTCAATTTAACGAGTACACATAAATTAAATATACATTAAAACTTTTTTTCTTACTAGTCCACCAAGCTCTCCTCATAAATAATGTATTATTAAGAAATCTCTTCTAGTACAATCAATTTGTGGTTGGTTACAAGTCCATAGCAGATAAGTAGATTAAAGCCAGAGATCCATTTTTGGGATTTTTTAATTCAGCTAAAAATAGGAGAAAAGATGTCCCTTATTCCTTCCATTAGGTCCAGTGCTAAACTATCCATAATTGACAAATTTTATTTTAGTGACACTTAGAGAAGATTCCATATTGTCTCTTGGTGTAATCCATTTTCATGTTTAATACAGATTTCCACATTTAATGTGAGATTTTCACATTTAATACAGATTTTCATTAATACAGAAATCCCTCATGCAGCAGTTTAAGCTGTATCTCACTTTAAAAAGAAAGCAATGTATTTAGTTCCCTGTTTTATATAATAAATCCTTGTTGTTTATTATTTTCTGTATAGTAGTGTGTATCTGTTAATCCCATACTCCTAATTTACCCATTCTGGCCCCTCTTTCCCCTTTGGTAACCATGAATTTGTTTTCTATGGCTGTGAGTCTGTTTCTGTTTTGTGAATAAGTTCACTTGTATTATTTTTTAGATTCTGTGTATAAGTACTGTTATATGATATTTGTCTTTCTCTTTCTGACTTAGTATGATAATCTCTAGGTTTATCCATGTTGCTGCAGATGCATTATTCCATTGTTTTTTATGGCTGAGCAATTCCATATGTATCACATCTTCTTTATCCATTCATCTGACATTTAGGTTGCTTCCATATCTTGTCTACTGTAAATGGTGCTACAATGAACATTTGGATGCATGTATCTTTTCAAATTAGATTTTTTGCCTTTTATGGCTATATGCTGAGACGTGGGATTGCTGAATCATGTAGTAGCTCTATTTTTAGTTTTTTTAAGGAAACTCCATACTGTTTGCCACAGTGGCTATACCAATATACATTCCCACCAACAGTGTAGGAGGGTTCTCTTTTCTTTGCACTCTCTCTAGCATTTATTATTTGAAGATTTTTTAATGATAGCCATTCTGACCGGTGTGAGATGATACCTCACAGTAGTTTTTATTTGCATTTCTTTAATAGTTAGCAATGTTGAGCATCTTTTCATGAGCTTGTTGGCCATCTCTATGTCTTCTTTGGAGAAATGTCTATTTAGGTCTTTTGCCCATTTTTTGATTGAGTTTTTTTTTTTTTTATATTGAGTTGTATGAGTTGTTTGTATATTTTGGAAAAAGAGCCCTTGTCGATCACATCATTTGCAAAATTTTCCACCAGTCTGTAAGTTGCTTTTTCATTTTATTTATGGTTTCCTTTGCTGTGCAAAGGCTTACTAATTTGCTTAGGTCCCATCTGTTTATTTTTGCTTTTATTTCTTTTGCCTTGTGAGAATGATCTAATAAAATATTGCTACGGTTTATGTTGGAGAAGAGGCAAAAGCCTATGTTCTCTTCTAGGAGTTTTACGGTGTCATGTTTTATACTTATGTCTTTAAGCCATTTTGAAGCCATTTAACATTTTTTGTAAACTTAATATTTAAATAGTGACTTTCTTCAGGTTATTGTCCCTCAGGCTTCATTTCTCCAAGTTGAACAATCCCAACCCAATATGCAGACCAAATCAATATACTTTCTCTTATATTTATCTGGTGTTCAAGAACATCTGAGCAGCCAGTGACACTAACTGAGACTCAGTGAGCCTGCCCACACACACACACACACAAACCTATGAACATGAGACATTCCCTCATTTAAAAAAAAATTAAGATTGACTCCAAATTTTCCATTTTAATTTTGGCAAAATGTCTTTTTTTTTTCTAGAAATAACTTTATTTTTAAAAAGTAATATGGAATTATATGAAAGGCAGCAAGCATGTAATACTTGAATAAGACAATTTTCTTAAAAAACTTACACATAAGAAATGTGTATGTTAGAAATTTTAACATTAACAGAATGCATTTAGAAACATTACCAAGAATACAATTTGTAGCCAAACCTTTTTTGGTTCCTACTAGTAACGCTTTTTTACCACTTAAGTATGCTGCTGCTGCGTCGCTTTAGTCATGTCCGACTCTGTGCGACCCCATAGACGGCAGCCCACCAGGCTCCGCCGTCCCTGGGATTTTCCAGGCAAGAACACTGGAGTGGGTTGCCATTTCCTTCTCCAGCAAAATGTCTTTTATTCTGCCCAAAAAGACAAACTATAATACACTGAATTGGCTTTTCATCTTAGTGAAAAATTTGAGTAAAGCCCAAGAGGATCCCTCACCACAGAGGGGCCAAGGCTTGGCTATGGGGAGGCAAAGGATTGCCAGGCCATGTTGGTGGTTGAATATAAGCTTCCAGCACTTGCTGTCATTGTGCATAGAGCTGTGCTCTGAGCCTGATCTTTCAGGAAGGAGTTTGTCCTTTCCTGGGGTGCAAGAGCCAACAAATGACACATCCATGTTAATAGAGAGGATGGATACACAAAGAATTCCAGCTGCAGAGCTGGGTGCTTGGGTGTAGGAATGGCAAATTATACGGGACAGAATCCCAACGCAAATTTATTGTAAAGACAGAGTCAGTAGGTTTGGGGGCTCTATTGTAGGTCAAAGGACCTCAAGCAAATAACTAGGCACAAGGGAGGTTAGACACATTTGGGCTCTCAACAGAGGAATCTACGGACCAGATGCCGCGTCAACATCTTCGAGAGATGATTTTGTTCCCTAGGCCCATTTTCCTCCACCTCATCTCTTCATCCATAGCTGTATGCCTTCCTAATTCCTACTGGCACTGGGGGGTGGGGAGGGGAGCTTCAGGTGTGGGGCCCAGAGACTCTCTATGTGGAGTCAACTTATCTCAGGTGGGTCTTGGCTGATATGAGACGATGCCTAGGGTAAGAGAACTAGGGAATTGAATAACTTTATACCTGTTGCCTAGTGAGAACTGGCTGAGTGACTGCACAGGCGTCCTGCTGCTTCTTTTACCCCTAACATATAGATTTGCCTTAAGATCTCCCCACTTACACCTACTTACTCCTCAAGAGGTAAATCTGGAAGGACACATGAATCATCTAGTTTAAAGAACTGTCCTGATGAACAGTGCTATCTCCGCAGTATGAGCTGGTCAGAGCTCCAAGATGGGCAAGTCCTCAGGTCCAGGGTCTTAGCCAAACATGTGGCTAAGTTTTTTGGCAAGCTAATGCTTTGGCACTCCTTCAACTAATATTTCAACAATGCTCAAGACTCTTCAGGTTACTAGTTGAGGGAGATGCCAAGAGCTCGGGCAGAGATGTAGGACGTGAGGCAAGACTCAGCATCCCTCTGTCAACCCAAAAGTTCTGCTCTGGCCTTGCTTCACTAAGGAAAACTAAAGTTTAGTCATTAATTGCACTTGTCTTCCTTAGAAAATGGTTAGTTGGCCAACTATTCTTATTTCTGTTTATAAGGATGCCTCTTAGAGATTCTAATTCCCAGCCCAGGGAACTTTATGCCTTTGAACCAGAGCTTGCTTTCTCTGAGGAATTTGGTGAATAAATTTTCACCCTGTCATTGTATTTCCAGTGTTTTTTTTTTTTTTTTAAACACACACATTGGATCTCTTGGAAATTATCCTGTTGGCCCATATCATGGTGTAATCTACATGGGCAGAGCTTCCATTGACCCCCTCTGCTCTGTTACTTTTTTGAGTTAGCTCAGGGCAAACAGAAAAAGATACAAGGACAACTTACTTCCTAACCAATTCAAAGCAATTTACAGAATGCTCTGTTCCAGGTTTTGTCCTCAAATTGCATCAGACAGGCAGGAAGTGTTTTTCAGCAGGTGGTTGAGGCTCTGAGGGATTGTTTTCTTTTAGGAAACAATCTCTTGTCACCAAAAAGCTTGAGGCCCCAGGAAAGGTCTTTGTTGCTTTAACTTGGGCACGTGGTGTTTGTCCAGCTGATCTGAACTTTCGTGGTGTGAGGGCAGCAGCAGGGGTGGGAACAGCCCTTGGAGGTGACCGAGGGAGCCCCCTGGGGCGGGGGAAGCAGCCTCTGGACAGAATCACGAAGAACAAAGGGTACCTGCATTCTTAGGGCCCTTGCTGATGAACCCACTTCATGGTAGTGACGGTCTGTGGCACGGTCTTTGGGGAAATGAGTTTGTGTGGGCCACATTTCATCAAGAGAAGGACTCAACACTTCACTTGGCCAGATGTCTGAGCTTACCTGAAGGTCAGAGACCCCCAGGGTGTCATACATGTCCATGCACGTATCCTTGGAGCTGTGTGGACTATTTTCTGGCCTTTAGGGTTCAGACGTTTTCAAAGCATTTGAAATAAAACAGCACTGCAAGAGAAGGTCAGAATTATTGCAGTTGAGTCAAGAATTCCTAGTTTAGGCAAGTCAGTCAGGGGTCCTCAATTGGATATCAGTAAGAAACTTCCCTAGTGGCTCAGACCATAAGGAATCTGCCTGCAATGCAGGAGACCCGGGTTTGATCCCTGAGTTGGGGAGAATCCCCTGGAGAAGGGAATGGCAACCCCCTCTAGTATTCTTGCCTGGAGAATCCCATGGACAGAGGAGCCTGGCAGGTTACAGTCCATGGGCTTGCAGAGAGTCAGACAAGACTGAGTGACTAAAATGCACGACTACTACTAAAGTGAATCCAGTCACTGATTAGCTTGGTTTGCAGGATGATTTAAAAATAAATATATATTGCAAGCTCTGCACAAAGAAATAATAATTCTTGCTGAAGCTCAGGATTTTGATGGAGTCCCCCAAGGGGTTCTTGGAAGAAACACATGATGGAGCAGGCTTTCTGGTAGAAGGGCTGTTCAACACACTCCTAAGCCTTGTGGCCTTGGAATAAGCTTCAGAACCAAATAGCAATGGGCCCCACGTTCGGAGGGTTTGAGCCTCTCCCCTCCTGAGTGTGGTTCAGAGCAAGATTAAGAAAGTCTCCTGTTGGCAGCAGATAAAGGGATCAATAGTGGCAGGAGCAGCTGAGGCCTCACTAAAATTTACATAGGCCTGCTAGAAGTGGGGGCCCAGAGGCCCAGAAGGGAGCCAGACCAAAAGAAAACATCTGGAATGAGCTGTGAGGGCAAGTGTGTTGCAGAGGTTGGAGCAGGCGCCTCCCCACCTACAGAACCATCAGGCAGCTGCCAAAGCAAACCTTTCTCCGGTTGGGGTTTCTTTTATTGTCAGGCCTCCCTTCCCAGGGCTGCCAGCCTTTGAAGTAGTTCTCAGTGTGAGAAACTAGGGGGATGCACATGTAAGAGGGCCTTTGAAGAAGGCTTGGGGAAGCAGCTAAGCTCAGCAGAGAGCAATTGCAAGGTGAGGAGGATAAGGAAGACTTGGAGGGAGACCAGATTGGGTTGGATGGCTGAACAACTTAGTGGTGGCGGGGCTTACTAAAGCAACAAGCCCTACAGCTCCACCCGGGGGGCCACCGCCAGCACTGCGCACATGTGTCCCACTTCAGCGTGGCCTGGGGACCTCGATCCTATGCCTGGCAGGATGGCAGAATGGTTAAAATGACCCCAATGACTGCACCCCAAACTACTAAGGATCCTTTTCCTTTTGAAAAAAGATCCTTTGTTGATCTACGTTCATGAGTAAAAAGTAATTATTTGAACATTTAACAGTGCTGCTTACTCACTAGCAAAATCTAGTGAATAAGGTATAGGTGGCAGAATAATAATGAGGAATCAATATTCATTCCTGGACTGCTCTCCTATCTGACTCAGAAATGTGGGGCTTGTACGTGCTCCTCTGGAGACTTGGAAGAAACAGAGCAGAGAGACAAAGAGAAAAGCAACTTTACCTTTTTAGGACAAACCCCGAGGACTCTGGTGTAAGCCTGCAGAGGCTTACCAGGAAGGTATAAATAAAGCAGGTGCCTCATCAGCCCTGCCACTAACCCTGATAAACAGCTCTGAGCCTGAGAGAGGGAGACGAATTTGCAGTTGAGGAGAAGTGTAAAATGTAGCATAAAGTCCTTGTGCGTGAGTGCCAACTTGCTCAGCCATGTTGGGCTCTTTGCGACCCCAGGCACTGTAGCCCACCAGGCTCCTCTGTCCATGGATTTCTCTAGGCAAGAATACTGGAGTGAGTTGCCATGGCCTCCTTCAGGGGGTCTTCTCAACCTAGGGACTGAATCCATGTCGCCTGTGGCTCCTGGATGCAGGCGGATTCTTCACCACTGAGCCATCAAGGAAGCCCCTAAAGTCCTTGTACTATGCCCCTACATGCTGAAATGAACCCTGTGCGGAGGGTGATGTGACCAAATGTTTCCTGATGTTTGAGGGATCCAAGATTAGAGACAACTCCTGCCCTGTTTTGAGGTGTGTGTGGGGAAGGCCAGCAGGACAATGGCATGGAAGAGCTAAGCGGGACCCCATTTGACGTGGGGATGGAAGGGGATCCAGAAGATTTTGCAGGTAAGGAAGTTAATTCATAAGTAAGAGAAGGAGCAGGTCTGCTCCAGTCCAAGTGAAGGACCAGGCAGCAGAAGTGGGTGGGAGGCCCCTGCCAGTGATGGGAGGAGACTGCTGTAGTCTTGGCGGCATCACCAGCCCCGCGTGCTAAGGGACAGCAGGATGCAAATCCATATGTAGATGGGCTTTCAGCATTTCCAGAAGTGAGACCCGTGGTAGTGTACCATGAACTAGACTAACTCAGGTTACCAAGCGTGGGGCTGCTGTAGAAAGATCCCAGAGAAGACCTACTTTGCTCCCCTAAATATCCCACTCAGTACTTTATATAACCCCTGGGACTTTAGGATAGCCAAAGAAATGGGGGAGGCACCACCATCCTGAGGAAGGGAGAACTCCAGAATAGAACTAAATTTCAAGTTAGAAGATACTGAGAAGTCACTGGCCAGGCAAGAGAAGAGCCCGAGGAGCACTCAGGATGTGGCAGAGAGCTGGCTCAGCTCTCGGAACTAACCCTCTTCGGGGCACGAGGGCAAATGGAGGAAGTGCTTAAGTAAGAGAAAAGAAATGAACTCATCAGTCTTCCGGTCAGAGAGCGCTAATACAATAAACAGATTCTTGCATAGTAAAGAATCATTTAGTAGTAATGGCAAGTGCCCATCTTCTTGCTTCTCTTCCGATTCCAATTTATGGAGGGAGAGGTGTTCAGAGGAGCACAGTGTCTGCGGCAGTGGCACAGAGGAACAAGGATGGTGTTGCAATATTAGATGATTCACCTTACTCTTAAATTTATACTATGTGGTTGTAGATCAGTGATTCTGGGGACCCCTGAAGTCCCAGAGACCTTTTCAGGATCCAGAGAGCATGTTACTTTTTCTTAATACTACAAAGACTTTATCTGCCCTTTCATTCTCATGCTTTCTAGAGTATACAGTGGAGTTTTGTAGAGGTTGCAAGACATGTAATGTCATCAGTGTTCTGAGAGCTAATAGAATTTGTACTTATATATTCCTGTGTTTTTTTTTTTTATTCTTTTTTTTAAATTCCTGTTTTATTTATTTATTTTTTTTAATTCTTGTGTTTTAAAAACTTCCCAGTGTTTAATTCTAACACAAAGGCTTTTTGGAGTCCTCAACAACTTTCAGTAGCTTGAGGAGTCTGGAGACCAAAAAATTTAAGAACCCGCAGTCCAGGTATAACATGAATGAAATTAAGATATTAATTCTTACATTGGAAACCTGATGTACACTTAATATTAGAAATGCAGATGGTTTTATTTTTATAAAGTATTAAATATGACTGAATTAATTTATATTTTTCAAAATCCAGATATATTTAAATGCTTTTTAAAAAATGTTAGTTATTTGTCATAATTTGTATTTCCCTTTCAATTTAATATCTGCTTTTAAGTATCTTAGAAGAAAAGTAACTTTTAAAAATATAAATAAAAGTACATAGCAATTTTTTTTTATTTCCACTAATGTACTTTTAAAATGAAAAATGTATACAAATTGTGCACCCTTTGAATGAAATTACATTTTAATTGTAATCCATCATGTATTTGCTGTCAATAGAATGCAAGTTAAGTAAGAATCTTCATTATAACAACAGATGAGATGGTCACCATTGTAGAAATAAGCATGAAATAAAGGCAAGAAAAATACATTTTATGGAATAATGTATATAAAGGCAACCCCTTACCCATGGGCCTTTCGGGTCTCCTGTGCCTCTCTTGCCTTCTAAAGTGGCCCACACTCTGTCTGTGGAGTGTATTTCTCCCTGAATAAACCTTCTTTCACTTTACCACGGCTCACTCTTAAATTCCTTCCTGCGCAGAGCCAAGAACCCACGCGTGGCGGCTGTCCCAGGGACTCGGACGTGACCTGGGATGTGACTATCCTCTTGCACCCCACTCTCTGTCCTGCGGCATCACTTGCACTGCTTCCGACCTTGTTCCCTCAAACCCTTACCAGCTCTGAGCATTCTTTTTCTCTTTAATCTTTGTCAATTTAACAGACCATTATGAGATCTCAGGATTATTTTAATATATATTTCTTTGATTACTAGTGAAATTAAACATATTTTATTATGCCTATTGGCCATTTTTACATCCTTTATGGACTGTTTTTTATACCACTGTCCTTTGCCTATTTTTCAATTGGGATAATTGGCTTCTTAAAATTGATTTTTAAGAGCATTTCTTTTTTAGAGTTATACTTTAGCCTGCTTTAAAGCTTTAGTGTTGCTTGGAAAAGTTTTTTTTTTCTGATGAACAGATTAGAAGTGTGTGTTTATTATAGAAAAATTAAAACCCAGAAAATACAGAGAAAAGTAAAAATGACCCATTGTCCTATGTTTTCTTCTTTTTTAAAATGTACAAATTGAAAATTCTCCCATTTCTCCTCCTATGTTATAACTCTTTCAACCTTCAGAATGCATCCTTTTAGCAGAACACTTATTTGCATTTTAAAGATACGATTTTAATTCTTCTTTCATCTTTATCATTGTCATCATTATGATCATGAAAAACCTTTGAAATCATTTCTATTGGTGTTTTTTTTCTATTATGTTCTTTAGCTTTTCTGAGAAAGGCCCCTTGCACTCCCAAGGATATATACATAACCGACTCTATATTCTTTAGAAAATGTCTTCATTTTTAAAAAAATAATTAACTCTTTAATTCATCTGGAACATATTCTGGCATATGATGTGAAGTAATCATTTAACTTTATATTGGTTACATGGTTATTCACATCCTATATTGAACTGTCTATCTCTTTTGAACTGATTTCAAAGTCAGATTCATCATTTAATGTTTTTTTAACATGTTTTTGAACTTTGTATTTTGGCCCCAGTTTTGCACATTTAAAGATCTGGCAAGACAGATATATTGATTACTCGTGTTTTTGCAAGTTTTCTGGCTATTCTTACTAGTTCACTTTTCAGATGAATTAGTATTGGTAATTATGTTAAGTATTCATATATTGATTTGGGGCTCAGTTCAGTCCCTCAGTTGAATCCGACTTTTTGCGATCCCATGGACTGCAGCAAACAAGGCTTCCCTGTCCATCACCAACTCCCAGAGTTTGCTCAAACTCATGTCCATTGAGTCGGTGATGCCATCAAACTATCTCATCCTCTGTTGTCCCCTTATCCTTCCACCTTCAATCTTTCCCAGCATCAGGATCTTTTCCAATGAGTCAGTTCTTTGCATCAGGTGGCCAAAATATTGGAGATTCAGCTTCAGCATCAGTCCTTCCAATGAATATTCAGGACTGATTTGCTTTAGGATGGACAGGTTGGATCTCCTTCAGTCCAAGGGACTCTCAAGAGTCTTCTCCAACATCACAGTTCAAAAGCATCAATTTGGTGCTCAGCTTTTTTTATGGCCCAGCTCTCACATCCATACATGGCTCCTGGAAAAAACCATAGCTTTGACTAGACAGACCTTAGTTGGCAAAGTAATGTCTCTGGCTTTTTTTTTTTTTTTTTACATATTCAGTATTTTTATTTAATATTTTTATCAGACAATTTACATACCTCCCCACCCCTTCCTTTAAGTTAGAGTTGACAACGTTCCATAATAAACTACTTAAAGAGAAGCTTTGGTCAAGAATGGAATGAAATTGCAAAACAAAACAAAACACCCCCCAAAACAAAACCAAAATCACTGCTGCTTTTAAAGAAACAACACTCACACCAATTATAATCAAATAAAACACACAAGGAGGTTTGCACCATGTGCTTCTTCAGTGTTTTCTGGTGGCTGGCTCCCCTCCCATGCGAATGGTGGAGCTTCGCTGCCGCAGTGGGTCCGTCCTCATGCCGGGTCTGGAGGCTCCTTCACATTATTCGAAGACCCTGCACGGAAGACTCTAAGGTCTTCAAATCCCAAATGGTCATGGCTCCGTCGATGCCGGTAGTGCAAAATTTTCGAAGTCTTGCTTGTCCACCTCATAAAGAGACACTTGAGTGATGCTGTTCTGGTCCAGCGTCTCCAGGGCCGGTTGCAGCCCTCTGTCGTGGCCCGCCTGTCCACATTGTGGAAGCGCTCCATGGCCGACGTGTTGTGCTGGATGCTCTGTTTGGGAATGTCCAGCTTGGAGACGAAGGTCAAGCAGCCGCTGTCATCGTACTTAAGCATGGGGCAGCAATCATGGCCAGCAGCCACGACTCTGTTCTCTGAGATGAACGACACACTCAGGAGGGGCAGAAACTCCCTCTTCAGAGTTGAGCCCTGCACGCTTTTTGAGGCATCGGCAACCGACACGCTGCTGTCGTGGCTGACCCAGGCCAGGCGGCTCCCGCTGCCCGAGAAGCTGACCCTCTGCACCCAGCCGCCGGTGCCGCTGCCACCGAACTCTGACATCAGCTGACCGAAAGGCATCTTGCTGCCCCAGGGCGTGCTGGCTGGCTTCTCATCCACTTTAATGTAGGCAGAAAACACTGCATTTGAAGTCACAGGATCCCGCTGCCAGCAAGATGTTGCTGGGATGCCAGTCCAAGCTGAGGACCCTGGAGCGGATAGGCTTTTTAATGTGCTTGCTCACCCACCAGGCATTTTCAGACTCCAAGTAACAAATGGAGATGAGTCGTGCTCTGCTGCCCACCGCAAATTTGTTCTCTAGATGGGACCACTTGAGGAAAGTGGCTGCCTGGTTAATTCTCAGGATCACCAGGGTTGGCTTTGAGACACCGTCCTTCTGACTCCAGACATAGGCGTTGAGGTTGGCCCCGCAAGTGACGATGTGGTCACTCTTCGGAGCCCAGTCAATACCTGTGATGTGTCCGTTGTGTTCCTTGAGTTCATGAGTTTTCACCCACTGGCCCCCATTCTTCTTATAGATGATTTCATGATCATTGGCTAAGTGTGATCTGGGTAAAGTCCCTGTTCCAGGCAGGAAAGGTTATTGGCGCCAGTAAAAAAAAAAAAAACTAATGCAGGGACATTATTCTTAGTGTTTTCAAAGGATAGAAAGCTGGGATTGGGACGGTCCAGATGGCTCAGAGCATTGAATTCACAGACTCTGGTCAGTCAATGTGAACAGGCTCAAGTGGGCATTGTCGGAGAACCAAGGCCCAGCCGTCTCTGCTTTTTAATATGCTGTCTAGGTTGGTCATATCTTTTCTTCCAATAAGCAAGCATCTTTTAATTTCATGGCTGCACTCACCATCTGCAATGATTTTGGAGCCGCCAAAAGTAAAGTCTATCAATGTTTCCCCATCTATTTGCCATGAAGTGATGGGACCAAATGCCATGATCTTAGTTTTCTGAATGTTATAAGCCAACTTTTTCACTCTCCTCTTTCACTTTTATCAAGAGGCTCTTTAGTTCTTCTTTGCTTTCTGCCATAAGGGTGGTGTTATCTTGCTTTTTCGATGATCCAATGGATGTTGGCAATTTGATCTCTGGTTCCTCTGTCTTTCTACTTTTGTAAATCCAGCTTGAACGTCTGGAAGTTCACAGTTCAGGTACTGTTGAAGCCTGGCTTGGAGAATTTTGAGCATTACTTTGCTAGTGTGTGGGATGAGTGCAATTGTGTGGTAGATTGAGCATTCTTTGGCATTGCCTTTCTTTGGGATTGGAATGAAAACTGACCTTTTCCAGTCCTGTGGCCACTGCTGAGTTTTCCAAATCTGCTGGCATATTGAGTGCAACACTTTCACAGCATCATCTTTTAGGATTTGAAATAGCTCAACTGGAATTCCATCACCTCCACTAGCTTTGTTGGCAGTGACGCATCCTAAGGCCCACTTGACCTCTGGCTCTCGGTGAGTGATCACACCATTGTGGTTATCTGGGTCATGAAGATCTGTTTTGTATAGTTCTTCTGTGTATTCTTACCACCTCTTCTTAATATCTCCTTCTGTTCGGTCCATACCATTTCTGTCCTTCATTGTGCCCATCTTTGCATGAAATATTCCCTAGATATCACTAGTTTTCTTGAAGAGCTCTCTAGTCTTTCCCATTCTATTGTTTCCCTCTATTTCTTTGCATTGATCATTGAGGAAGGCTTTCTTATCTCTTCTTGCTATTCTTTGGAACTCTTGGGGTTAACTGATGTTTTGATGTTAACTGATTTGGAGTTGTCTGATGTTTTTCCAATAATGACTGTCCTCATACAGGAGCACAGTATTTCTCTCTAGTAAATAAAATCTTGTATATGCCTCAGTGAAGTACACCTGGATGTTTCTTGCTAAATCTGTCCCTGGGAATTTTGTCATTTTTATTATTTAGGTCTTCCCCCCCACCCCCATCAAGAAATCTAACTGATCATTGTTGGAAAGAGGTGGAAAGTGTTTTAGAAGAGTGAATTCAGGGATATTAGTCAAAGGAAGTGAAACAGAGCCAGGGCACTGTCACAGTGAATGTAAACACACCTTCCCTATGGCACATCCTGTTATTGAGGAAAGGCAAGAGTTGGACACGACTGAAGCGACATGGCACGCAGGAACACACACAAGTGCAAGCTTGCTGGAAAATGAAGCTTGTGTCCTAATCTGGGCCACAGACTTTCAAACAACAACTTTTTTTCCCCATACTTTCTAGGGCATAATACATTTTGGAAAAACAGTTTCAGATATTCAGTGTCCAAGGGTATATTTTTCAGCAATTTCTTTTCAGGCTGGCGAGAAGGAACTTTAGATCCCCAGGTGCTCTAGCCCACTAGGCCCCTCTCCGAGGCTGCTGTGGATAGATGGTCCTGGAGGGAGGTTTATTTTCTTTGCCCCATTTAATGGGTCATCCTGAACTTCAGTTATTCTCTCAAAAGTTATGAAGTTAACAAAAGGAAGATTATGTTTATCTAATAAAAGATAGGAAATATGGGTCTTTTTTGAAAATAAGTCACAGACAGAATATATTTAAAACTTATATAATCCAAATGCAGATTATAAGAAGAGCACATATGGTGCTCATGCAAATCAGTAGGGGAAAGAAATGACCAGCTGTGAAAATGGTTGAAGGATTTGTTAAGCCAGCTCACACAAGAGCGTATCTGAATGGCCAAAAAGCATTTGAAAAGATAAAATTTTTTACCAGTGGTCCTGGAAATCAAAACAGTGAGCTACTATTTCATGCATCATATTTATTAGGAAAAAACGTATGCCAATACCACATATTAGGAACTCTTATATTCTGCTGGTGGTGATATAACTCAGTTCAGTCAATTCAGAGAGCAAGTTGAGACTATCTAATAAAGACATTTATAATTCATGGTCTAGCAATTTCATTTCTAAGTATACTACCAAGAGGAACTTGCAAGGGTGCTCAAGGAGACATGTATAAGGATGTTCAGTGCAGCATTATTTATAATAATAAAAAATTGGAAGCAGTTCATATGTGCAATAACTGGGAATCAAGATTATGTACATGCTTTTTTTTTCCCCTCACAGTAGAATACTGAATGGACTCCATCTGTATTTAGAAGCTGATGACTAGATTTCAAACACATAATGATGAAAATGTTGCAGAATAATTCCTACAGTTTGATACCAATCAGTATCTTATATTGTTCATTGTACACAACTCTGTAGTAAAACTAGAAAGATGTGGATGGAAAGGATACACACCAACTTCATGATACTGGTTGACTCTAGGTAGATAGGAGCCAACTTGGTTCAGAAGGGATAAAAAAGAGACTTTAAATCTCTCTAAAGTTTTATTTCTTAAAAAATTCAAATATGAAAATATAGAAATACTTGCTAGATATTGGTAGCAGAAATATGGATAATCATTATTAGTTTCTGCACTTTTCTATATTTTAAAAATTTACCTATTTTAATTGGAAGTTAATCACTTTACAATATTGTGGTGGTTTTTGCCATACATCCACATGAATCAACCATGGGTGCACATGTGTCCCACCATCCTGAACCCCCTTCCACCTCCTTCTGTACCCCATCCCTCTGGATTGTCCTAGAGTATCGGCTTTAAGTGCCCTGTTTCATGCATCAAACTTGCACTGGTCATCTGTTTTACATATGATAATATACATGTTTCAATGCTATTCTCTCAGATAGTCCCACCCTTGCCTTCTCCCACAGAGTTCAAAAGTCTGTTCTTTACATCTGTGTCTCTTTTCCTGTTTTGCATATAGGGTCGTTGTTACCGTCTTTCTAAATTCCATATATATGCATTAATATACTGTACTGGTGTTTCTCTTTCTGGTTTACTTCACTCTGTGTAATAGGCTCCAGCTTCATCCACCTCATTAGAACTGACTCAAATGAATTCTTTTTAATGGCTGAGTAATATTCCATTGTGTATATGTACCACAGCTTCCTTATCCATTCATCTGCTGATGGGCATCTAGGTTGCTTCCATGTCCTAGCTATTATAAACAGTGCTGCGATGAACATTGGGGTGCATGTGTCTCTTTCAATTCTGATTTCCTCAGTGTGCGATTGCTGGGTCATATGGAAGTTCTATTTCCAGTTTTTTAAGGAATCTCCACACTGTTCTCCATAGTGGCTGTACTAGTTTACATCCCCACCAACAGTGTAAGAGGGTTCCCTTTTCTCCACACCCTCTCCAGCATTTATTGCTTGTAGACATTTTGATGGCAGCCATTCTGACCGGTGTGAGGTGGTATCTCATCATGGTTTTGATTTGCATTTCTCTGATAATGACTGATGTTGAGCATCTTTTCATGTGTTTATTAGCCATCCGTATCTTCTTTGGAGAAATGTCAGATTAGTTTTGGCCCACTTTTTGATTGGGTTGTTCATTTTTCTGGTATTGAGCTGCAGGAGCTGCTTGTATATTTTGGAGATTAATTCTTTGTCAGTTGTTTCATTTGCTATTATTTTCTCCCATTCTGAATGCTGCCTTTTCACCTTGTAAAATAGCTCATATTTTAAAATTAAGTTGAAATAACCTACTTTTCTATAAAAATGGAAATCTAGTCAGAATATTTCTGTGGTGAGAATACATTCTTTTGTGAAATATAAAACATATCCTTCCCATTGCTACTCTACCTTCGGCATCTTTATGTGTATGACAAACACCCATGATGCTTCTCATGAAGTCTTTGATTGTGTAAGTTCAGAAAATATTCTCTAGCAATTCAGAGGAATTATAAGGCTGTGAGGGATTGCTCCTGCCAAGAAGTCATTAGAATGACTATATGAAGTTTGATTTTTCATCATTGAAAAACTGCCCTTCACTCAAAAGATATGTGAATTTTCTATTAGACTCCAGGAAGAAAAGGCTTGACTTACCTAAAAACCTAATAAAATTTCTTTCATTAGGCCTTAAGAACTGCACAATTCAGATTCCCCTTATGCCTGGGCTTTTAGGAAGCTAGAGCTAAAGTAATAATCAGTTGAATTTACCGTCTTATTCTAGATCCTGATCGTAGATAATTGCCTTTCTATTTCCCCTATATAGTTTTTGATGTTCATTTCTGATTTATTTACTGCTGTATTGCACATGTTGATAAGTGTTCTTAGATCCATCTTAAAGGAAATGCATTTTAAAGTAATAAGCATGTTGATAGATGAATACGTGGGTGGACTGATTTATGAACCATAGATTATATTAATTTACCCTGAGAAATAGGACTGCCAAATAAACAGGCATATTTTGTCAGCTGGTCAGTGTACTTGCTTACCAATATGAGAGTCTCCTTAAGAAAAAAATTTTCAGCAAGAAGGTGTCTCAGTGACATTTTACACTAGTGACTGCCAGATGACTTTTCCCCCAAATAGAACACTAGTCTTATTATACCCCTGCTCAAAAACCTTCAGAAGTTCTGTGTCCCCCTTAAGTAGACATTTATCAGCTGGGCATCTTATATGATAATCTCCAAATATTCTAGCTTCTGTGTCCTTTGTCCCTGTCATGTACTCTCTGCCTCAACCAAACTGGAAAACTCTTAGTTTTCTAAGCACCAGTCACTTTCCCATCTACATCCTTTTTAATACTGCTTCCACCACTCACATGCCTCCCCCACCACAGAATCTTACTCATACATGAATGTCCATCTCAAAAGTCATCTGATAAAAATAACATCACATATTCATATGTTAACTCATTTGATCCTCACACAACCCTGTATATGATAAGTAGTATTAATCCCACTTTACAGATGAGAAAAAGTGAGGCACAAAGAGGTCATCACTGTCTCAATAGAACGTAACTAATGAAAGAGATGAAACTGTATTCAAATCCAGCCAGCCTGGCTCTGGAGTCCACATTCCTATTGATGAGTTTCAATATCCCCAAAAATGGAACCTTGGCATATGGAATATTTCAAGCTAAGGAATTTGAGAAATGGCTGGTGCAGGAAGGACTTTCTGATATTTTCCCCAAAGTAGGTCATAAGACTCTCATATGAGAGGTACCCTCCCTATACCTGGAGGGAAGCACCATACTTATCTATGAAAGATTGTTGCTGTTCAGTCATTAAGCTGTATCTGACTCTTTGTAGCCCCATGTACTGCAGCACACCAGGCTTCCCTGTCCCTCACTATCTCCTGGACTTTGCTCAAATTCATGCCTGTTGAGTCGGTGATGACATCCAACCATCTCATCCTCTGTGGTCCCTTCTCCTCCCTGCCCTCAATCTTTCCCAGCATCAGAGTCTTTTCCAGTAAGCTGGCTCTCTGCATCAAGTGGACAAAGTATTGGAGCTTCAATTTCAGCATCAGTCCTTCCAATGAATATTCAGGGTTGATTTCCTTTAGGATTGATTGGTTGGATCTCCTTGCAGTCCAAGGGACTCTCATGAGTCTTCTCCAGCACCACAATTCAAAAGCATCAATTCTTCAGTGCTCAGCCTTCTCTATGGTCCAACTCTCACATCCATACATGACTACTGGAAAAACCATAGCTTTGACTAGACAGACCTTTGTTGGCAAAGTGATGTCTGCTTTTTAATCACTGTCTGGGCTTGTCATAAATCTAAGCAAACCTTTCAAACCTGGCCCTCTTTCACTGTTTCTTCAGGTGTGGAGGCATGAAGGAAGGTGTGAGTGCTCAGTTGTGTCTGACTTTTCTGCGACCCCGTAGACTGTAGCTCACCAGGTTCCTCTGTCCTTTGGATTTCCCAGGCAAAAATACTGGAGTGGGTTGCCATTTCCTACTCCAGGGGATCTTCCTGATCCATGTCTCTGACGTCTCCTGCATTGGCTGGCGGATTCTTTACCACGGTGCCGCCTGGGAAGCCCATCTCGCTTCAGGGACTGTTGCCGAGTTCCAACATGTCTGCTCACCCCTCTGGCGCCAGCCTCCCCCGTCACCGTCAGCGCTCTGGCTCCGCGTCATCTTTCGGTTTGTCTAAGCCCTGCTCTGCCCTGTCCTCACTGCCTTAGCACACACTGTGGCCTCTACTGGAGTGAACCTCCCCCTCAGCCCCCACACCTGTCACCCCGGTAGCCAGAGCTCAACTTTCAGATTCAGCGCAAATACGCCTTCCTCACAGAGTGTCCTTGACCCCGTAGGCCAGACCAGGGACCCTTGCCTGCACTCCTAGAGCTCCCTGCAGTTTTTCTCCCTACCAAATAGCACAGTTTGCAGTCAGAGGTTGTGTGTCCCAGATTAAAGCTGGGAACTCACATGGTCCAGTCCCACAGTCTCTCTCAAAGAAACATCGACTCAAAGTAAATGATTAAAAGCAATTCGTTCTCAATAGCCAGGACATGGGAGCAACCTAGATGCCCATCAGCAGACGAATGGATAAGGAAGCTGTGGTACATATACACCATGGAATATTACTCAGCTGTTAAAAAGAATTCATTTGAATCAGTTCTAATGAGATGGATGAAACTGGAGCCCATTATACAGAGTGAAGTAAGCCAGAAAGACAAAGACCATTACAGTATACTAACACATATATATGGAATTTAGAAAGATGGTAATGATAACCCTATATGCAAAACAGAAAAAGAGACACAGAAGTACAGAACAGACTTTTGGACTCTGTGGGAGAAGGCGAGGGTGGGATGTTTTGAGAGAACAGCATCGAAACATGTATATTATCTATAGTGAAACAGATCACCAACCCAGGCTGGATGCATGAGACAAGTGCTCGGACCTGGTGCACTGGGAAGACCCAGAGGGATCAGGTAGAGTAAGGGAGGTGGGAGGGGGGATCGGGATGGGGAATACATGTAAATCCATGGCTGATTCATGTCAATGTATGACAAAAACCACTACAATATTGTAAAATAATTAGCCTCCAGCTGATAAAAAAAAAGGAAAAAAAAAGCAATTCATTCTTTACTACAATCAGTCACAGAACACCAGGGGGACCCAGTCAATAACTCACAACTATACTTAATAATTTGGAAATTTGGAAAACTCAGCAGTGGCCACTGGACTGGAAAAGGTCAGTTTTCATTCCAATCCCAAAGAAAGGCACTGCCAAAGAATGCTCAAACTACCACACAATTGTACTCATCTCACACGCTAGTAAAGTGATGCTTAAAATTCTCCAAGCCAGGCTTCAGCAATACATGAACCGTGAACTTCCAGATGTTCAAGGTGGTTTTAGAAAAGGCAGAGGAAACAGAGATCAAATTGCCAACATCCGCTGGATCACTGAAAAAGCAAGAGAGTTCCAGAAAAACATCTATTTCTGCTTTATTGACTATGCCAAAGCCTTTGACTGTGTGGGTCACAATAAACTGTGGAAAATTCTGAAAGAGATGGGAATACCAGACCACCTGACCTGCCTCTTGAGAAACCTGTATGCAGGTCAGGAAGCAACAGTTAGAACTGGACATAGAACAACAGACTGGTTCCAAATAGAAAAAGGAGTACATCAAGGCTGTATATTGTCATCCTGCTTATTTAACTTATATGTAGAGTACATCATGAGAAATGCTAGGCTGGAGGAAGCACAAGCTGGAATCAAGATTGCTGGGAGAAATATCAATAACCTCAGATATGCAGAGGACACCACCCTTATGGCAGAAAGTGAAGAAGAACTAAAGAGCCTCTTGATGAAAGTGAAAGAGGAGAGTGAAAAAGTTGGCTTAAAGTTCAACATTCAGAAAACTAAGATCATGGCATCTGGTCCCATCACGTCATGGCAAATAGATGGAAAAACAGTGGAAACAATGGCTGACTTTATTTTGGGGGGCTCCCAAATCACTGCAGATGGTGATTGCAGTCATGAAATTAAAAGACACTTGCTCCTTGGAAGGAAAGTTATGACCAACCTAGATAGCATATTAAAAAGCAAGAGACATTACTTTGCCAACAAAGGTCTGTCTAGTCAAGGCTATGGTTTTTCCAGTGGTCATGTATGGGTGTGAGAGTTGGACTATAAAGAAAGCTGAGTGCCGAAGAATTGATGCTTTTAAACTGTGGTATTGGAGAAGACTCTTGAGAGTCCCTTGGACTGCAAGGAGATCCAACCAGTCCATCCTAAGGGAAATCAGTCCTGGGTGTTCATTGGAAGGACTAATGCTGAAGCTGAAACTCCAATACTTTGGCCACCTGATGCGAAGAACTGACTAATTGGAAAAGACCCTGATGCTGGAAAGGATTGAGGGCAGGAAGAGAAGGGGACAACAGAGGATAATATGGTTGGATAGCATCACCGACTCAATGGACATGGGTTTGAGTAAACTCCTGGCGTTGGTGATGGACAGGGAGGCCTGGTGTGCTGCGATTCATGGGGTCACAAAGAGTCGGACACGACTGAGCAACTGAACTGAACTGAACTGATACTTAATAACATCTATTTTGCCATTTATCTGACTCTAGATCACACTTTGCATTACTGTCCTAAAAATCATCTCTTGCAGCTGGTGTGGGCTCTGGGGTCATACCACCTGGTTTTAAATCCTGGCTGTACTACTTATTCAGTATGTAAACTTGTACAAGTTACTTCTTTATGCCTCCGTTTCCGCATCTGAAAAATGGGGTTAAATTCAGTACTTCATTGTTTTGGGGAGAACTATGAGAGAGAATGGGGCTTCCCAGGTGGTGCAATGGCAAAGAATCTGCCTACCAACGCAGGAGATGTGGTTTGATCCCTGAGTTGGGAAGATCCTCTGGAATAGGAAATGGCTATCCACTCCAGTACTTTTACTTTAAAATTTTTTTTTTAATTGAAGGATAATTGCTTTACAGAATTTTGTGGTTTTCTGTCATACATCAACAAGAATCAGCCAATGGTACACCCATGTCCCCTCCCTCTCAAATCTCTCTCCCATCTCCCTCCCCAACATTTTATTTTTTAGTAAATTATTTCTACCTGCCTCTGTTCTTCCTTGAACCAGTAGCTCACCTTTACTTCTGAAGTCTAGTCTCTGTTCTCCCATTAATTGGATCTGGCATCACAACAACTCGGAATATTTCTTGGAATGGGGAAGGGGAGGAAGTGAGATGGGAGATGCTTAGAAGACAAAAGCAAAATTCTCTTTGATTGTCGAAAGAGTGAAGGAAATTTGCTAATATTGTAATTAACAACTTTTCCCCTTTTCCCTTCATCACACCTTTATGATTATTTGACTATTGTATAGCATCCCCCACTGGGGTAAGCACTGGAAGAACAGAATCTGTGTTCATTTAAGTCACCATTGTACCCACGCTTCCTGGAACACAGCAGTTGCTCAAATCTGATGCATGAATAAATGAGGGATGGGATGATGATTCAATGAAACCATGCTGGTTATACACTTGATACAGAGCCTGGCACATTGCACTGAACACATATTCATTTTGGGTATTCTTTCTTTTACACCCACCTTCTCCATAAGAAATCCTTCCTGCACCAATTTTATACCTAATTTATTTCCAGAGCTCCTCCTCAGGGCCCATTCTCAAGAAACCTTCCCAGAATACCCCTCCTGGACTAGGAGTTTTACTCATTTGCCCCCACGACTGGGTGGCCTTCTCACTATTATAGGATTAGCCAGTAACAGGTCTCTCTCGTCACCAGATTGTAACTCCCCTCTCTAGGGGTCAGTGACCGTGTCACATTTGACAAGTAATCTGCAGTGCTTGGCACACTGTTTAAAATATAGTAGGTGTTCAATAGATGTGTAATGAATATTATTAAATCACAGTTTCTCTTAGATATGTTTCAACACAGTTCACTAATTTCTGTATGAAATTTGGGAAGTTCTACTTGGCATGCTGCAGTCCATGAGGTCGCAAAGAGTCAGACGTGACCGAGTGATCGAACAACTTAAAAAAAAAAAAAAATTTCAGCATATTTTTTATTTAAAAAGTGAAACCTCAGAAGCATACTATGGTGTACCAAAGTTGAAATTTCAGAAATAAAGTTTTCATTTAAAAAAAATTTGTTCATACAGACTCATGTTCATCTCAAGAAGTTTCCCACAGAGAAATACCAATAGTTTCTTTTCCAGTTCTAAGACTATCACAGTGGAAATATAATTTCTGGGAGGTGACAAACATGGGATGCCCTGCACTTAAATATGAACCCTAGCTGCTTGCAAGTTTAGTGAGCTTGAGATAATTAGAATTAGTCAGAAAAAGGCTGTCTCTTGTCTTATGGCAAGAATAATATACATTCGTTAATTAGCCTTTTAGGAAATAATTATTAACTGGAAGTACTGAGACTTAGCTCATTCTTTTATTATTAGTAATATTTGCAAACCAACTCTTAGAGTTGTATTACTTCAGCATATGGTTAATATCATTCATTTTATGTTAAATCTTTCTAGCTTCAAAATGAATGATATATTCTGATGACCTTGTTCCCAAGTCGGGGAAACCTGGTCTCCCCTCTCCACTGGCTAAATCTTTTAACCTGGGTTTTGAGAATGCAAATACATGGAAGCATAGAGCTGAGAGGGATTTCCTTCTCCAGTGAGTAGCCTAAACTCCACATAGCTAATGGTTGTTGAACATATTTTCAAAGCTCTCCAGTGATGGTAATGACAGAGTTTAATCACCTTTGTAGTTGAGTTCTGCCTTAGGTCAAAGAGACCTCTCTTGTTCATTCTAATCCAATTTTGTCTGGTTTTCATCTCTATAGAGTGGGGAAAAGTCAGCTAGTATCCTCCTCAAAATAAACCTTTCTGTTCTCGAAGAAAGTTATTAAATCAGTCCTTGGCCTGCAGTTTTCAAGTGAGGCCAGTTCACTGTCTTCAACCTTTCCTCAGAGGTCTTTTCCTCCATCCTTTTAAAGATTTTTTTGTTGTTTTGCCTTGGATCTTTTCCAACTTCTTTACAGCTCTCTAGAAATTAAGAAACAAGAACTTGATTCAAAGCTAATAGGGGTCTGACCAATATCAAATATAGAAAAAAAATGATAGGTTCTCAGGTTTTCTGTGTCATACCCCATCAGTACACGTTAGGGCCAGTAAAACTCATCAATGTACACATCACTAAAGCATCATTTGTGATATTCTAAAATAAGGTTGAATAGACTTTGTGCTTTAAAAATACCTTTTTATTCACAAGAAAATATAAAGGGATACGTAGGAAGATATTTTAAATGCTTATGACAAAATACTGTTTGAAGCATTCATTAGCTGAAAAAATAACCAATACCACACATCATAAGTCATTTTTAATTCTTTGTTGTTATTTAGTCACTATGTCATATCCAACTCTTTTTTGACCCCAGGGACTATTGCTCACCAGGCTCCTTCTGTCCATAGGATTTCCCAGGCTAGAGTACTGGAGTGGGTTGCCATTTGTCTAGGAACTCTTTAAAACATTGGTTTAGTAAACCAGATTTTATTTCTGTGAATATTTGAAGATAATATTGCATCTTGACACTCAAAAATATATATATATTTGTAACTTAGAGTTTTTACTGATTCAATTGAATTCCAAATTTCTTAAAATTAGTGATTTTTCTAAATCAAAAACATAGTAATATTTATAAAATTTTAAAAATCACTTATTTAAAAAAAGTCCCCCTCTTATTTTAGATCTTTATTTGAGGAAGATTGTCCCTCAGAATAGATTTTCACATTGTAGTTGCCTAGTTTTATCTAGAGATGTGATCTAGTGTAAAAAGTAACTGTCTTTGTTGGCATCTCTCTGGAGAGATGGTTGGGTTTGAAGGGTGTGACTTTCCACTGTTCTCTGGTGCCACCCACCCACTTTTTTACTTTTTCAGCTCCTAGATGGGTAAGAAATGTTTTCAGAAACAACTAACCTCTCTTCCATAAGATTACTAAATTTTGCTATTGATTTCTAAATTTCTACCTCGGTTTCTTTTGTTCTTCCGAGGATGACTCCACCAAGTATTTGTTATCAAGTCCCTTCCTATCCTTTTATTTTTTTTAATATTTTTTTAAAACATCTATTTATTTGGCAATGCTGACTCTTAGTTGTGGCATGTGGGATCTGGCTCCCTGACTAGGGATTGATTCTGGGCACCCTGCATTGAGAGCAGAGTCTTAACCCCTGGACCACCAGGGACGTACCCCTTCCTAGCCTCCTAAAGACATTGTATACATGCATATCATGTTGTGAAGGCTTTGTTTGGGTTCATGAAATAATTTATTTAGATGTGTTTTTTGTTAAGTCAATTATATTCTGCTTAGTTTAAATTCTCTTTTAGTTCCCCTAAAAGCAGAGACCCACCTAAGGACTTGGGTGCAGGTGTTTTGTTGGGAGGTTATCCCAAGGAGCGAGAAGGAGAGCAAAGAGAGTGTGGGACAAGGGAGAAAGGAAAGTCAGTATAAGGATGTATTATCAAGTTCCAGCTGCAGACAATGGAGATTCAGTGTCTGAGACAAGGACCGTTGAGAACATAAGAAATTCCTCCTGCGATTGTCTTCTGAAGGACAGGAGGCTGGAGTATGCATCTGTCAGCACCCATCCCTTCTTTGAGGATTGTTTCCAGGCGTGTTAAGTCCCCATTCTGGCCTGGCAGGCACACGGCGAGGTGTTCTGTGACAGGTACTGGGATGGGCTCCGAGGCGGTCCAAGCCTACACAGCACTGTCCATTGCTCCTATCCTGAAATTGGTGATGGGGTGAGGAAATGCAACCCAGAGTGCAGGCCTCTTACCACAACAAATCTTCCATATTATGAACAGGTAGGACTTACAAGAGCCCTCAGAAAAAGTGGGGTCACTTGAAGGGAATATGTGCTCATGACGAGCCGTTTGTGTGTGTGCATGGGCGTGCTCGGTCATGTCCAACTCTTTGTGACCCTATGGACATATTGTAGCCAGCCAGCCTCCTCTTCCATGGGATTTCCTAGGCAAGAACCCTGGAGTGGGTCGCCATTTCCTTCTTTAGGGGTCTTCCCGACCCAGGGATCAAACCTGCGTCTCCTGCATCTTCTCCAGGCTAATTCTTTTACCACTGAGCCCCTGGGGCCTAATGAACAATTAATTGCACTGGGAGTTGAAATCTGGGAAGTGGCTTCTAATCTCTGTGGAATTAAAAATTAATCAGTTTAGTATGAATCTATACCAAGATGAGGATAATTTTACCAACAATGACATGGTAATAAACCTCTTCACTGTCATGGCGGTCAGATTGTGGGTTGGAAAAGAATGTCCAGACACAGCATTTCAGAAAAGCCTGAGTTTATTAAGAGCAAGGAGCAGAGGTAACGAAGGTGCTACAAATGCCGTGGGTCAGGGAGAGCTGTTGAAACAGCAGGCTGGCTCAAGGGAGAGCCGGAGCTTTTCATGGGTTGTGTCCTCAGTCCTTCAGTCGTGTCTGACTCTTCAGGACCCTGTGAACTGTAGCCCCCAAGGATCTTCTGTCTATGAGGTTCTCCAGGCAAGAATACTGGAGTGGATTGCCATTCCCTTCTCCAAGTGATCGTCCCGACCCAGATCGAACCTACATCTCTTGCATCTCCTGCATTGGCAGGCAGATTCTTTACCACTGTGCCATCATGGGTTAGTAGGCAATTTTTATAGCCTCAAAACAAAGAAAATTCCTGCTAAAAAGGTGGCTTTAGGTGATTGCTATAGGGTAACTACTGGGTGGGCATTTTTGCCTAATTTGGGGTCAGGAAGCTTGCTGGTAATGATCCGGGGGCTTTTGGCAACAATTACAAAGGGGCTCACTCACTTCTGGAGATGACCTCGTTTCTGCACTCTGCTGCAGTGGTCTTGGTGCAGGGCCTTGCCCCTGTGACCTTGGTGTGGCACTCCACATTTATCCTCCTCCCCTTGTGTCAGCATAAGAAATAAGAATCACATAGAAACCAAAGATGTTCAGAGAGACTTCTGGGAGAAAATGCAAGAATGAGTTCCATGAAGGGACGCAGCCTGAGACCCAAGAAGCTGGCAAGGGCCAGCAGGTGTCCTGAATCCTAGTTCATTACAGTCACACAATGAGAATATTTGCAATTAGAAATGATGTTAGATTTATTTGTATAATTAAAGCACATCAACCAGTCAGTGTGGATGCTTTATAGAGCTGTCTGTAAAGAGGGATGGGCAGAGCCTCTCTTTATTTTTAGACAGTATTTGTCAAACCTTTTTGGCTATGACCCATGATAAGGCATACATTTTATATGGTGATTCGGTAGACACATATGTTCCATAATGTAATAATCCTTACTATGTTCGCTGATATTTTCTTCCCTATCCTTTTCTAGTCTATCCTATTCTGTTTGTTCTGTTTCATTTTTTAAATGCTCGTCTGGACTCACTAAATTGCTCGTATGACCAATGACAAGCAGGTCACAAACTGCTGTTGGAATAACACTGCTCCAGGGAGCCAGAGCTTTGCACTCACAATTCCTCAACTGACTGTTTCCTTTCACGTCATAAATCAATGTACATATAATTTGTTGCCTGCTATAACTGTGGAATTGGTTTCCTAGCCAGCCTTTTTCCTCCTATCAAATCTTTTTCTTCCAGCCAAGTGTATAATAATATAGAATATATTGTTTGGGGCACACTGGAAACATGTCTAAATCATTTGGTACTTCATTCTAAAAAGAAAACCTATAAAACTGTAAAACCTACAAATGAGGATCCTGGATTAGAATGCTTTAGGTTGTAAGTAATAGAAATCCTGCCTTAAGCTGTCTTAAATAATACACAATTATGACATCTCAAAGTGAGGAAGTTCAGAGCTAGACTTGGTTGACTCAGTGGCCTACTGATGTCACCCAGGACCCTGGTTCTGTCCACCTCTCTGCTCATCTGCAGGCTGGCTTCATCCGCAGGCTGAAGATGGGCCCAATGTTCCAGCTAGCACACCCAGGCACAACTCATCCAGAGGAGAAAGAAGGTGATTCTCTTCCTGTAGTTCCTTTATGGAGACGCTCCCTACAGATGTCCTGCTGTATCCTCTTGGCCCTCATGAGGATCACATGTCTTTTCTTATATCAATAACTGGCAAGGAAGACGTGATGACCCTTAAATCAATTTACAGAGTCAAAAGAATCACCTGTACAATTAAATTAAACTTCCTAAAGTTATCTTCGATTTCTCTGTTTTTCTCATCTCCATATCTAATTTGATACTAAATCCTGATGATTCTTCCTCTAAATATGTCCAGTAGCAGAAGACTTCTCACTATCTCCTTGGTTTCCACCCTAGTCCAAGTCACTATCATCTCCTGCCTGGATATTGCCATAGCCTCCAAGTTGGTTTCCTTTCTTTTTGACTTTACTTTCTTTGATCTCTTCTCAATACAGAGTAACCTTGTTGAAACAGTAAATCAGGCCATGTCACTGGTCTTTTAGAACTCTCAGGCTCCTCTACTTTGAGACTTTGTACCAGACATGGAGGAGTAAATGAAATAGACATGGGACATACCTTCTATTGAGCGGTAGGGATGCATGCAAGCCAATGAAATAAGTAAACTATGTAGTGGAGTAGACGGTGACAAGCACTGTGGATAAAAATAGAGAGGTCCCTCCCATCACGTGGTTTATATTCTAATATACTTGAAGGACCTGGTACAGAGCAAGTCTCTGATATGTGACAGCTACATTAGTTGCCTTTTCATTGGAAAGTGACAGGAGTCTAATTCATACCAAATTAAGCAAATCAAGAGAAACACAACAGCAGGCCCAGCTCCAGGACTCAGAGTTTCAAACATCATCGGAAGCCAGTTTCCGTCCACCTTCCCTTCGTGCTTTTCCCACCCTGGTTTTATTCTCAAATACATTCTCACCAAACAGGGTAATGAGGGACACCATGCTCCAACTAACATTTACTTTCCTAGCCATCTGGTAGGAAGAGAACCCACCACAAAGTTCTAGCCACATTTTGAAAAATACAGTCCCAAATAAATGATTAACCTGAATGCCAGCTTCTTTTTCTGTGAATTGAGGGCACTAGCAGTAATACCTATTTCACAGATCACCGTCAGGAAATTTTGCCTAATGTACCTAAAGGCAACTTGCATAGGACTTGGCCAAAAGTGCGCACAATAAATATTGACTCACTAATTTGTTCTCTGGTCTGCAGGTGTTGATAATAATTTCTGCTTTAGAGGGCTGTCCGAAATCAACAAGTTTTATCAGTGCTTAAAATGAGTACTCTGTCATGCATTACCCTGCCCTGTGACTCTTTTATGGGACCGGTTTCTTCAATTGTATTGCAGTGTTCCCCGTGAGAGGAGATAGATAAGAGATGAATTTGTTATATGAAAACCTAGGTTCAGATCCTATTCTGCCTCTTAAACTTGTAGGATTTTGTGCAACTAATAACCTTCCATGAGACTTACTTTGCTTATTTATAAAGTGAGATGGAGATACCCGCTTCGCTGGGGTTTCTCGACAGGTAAAATGAGATGGTATTATTATTTCCCTGGCACCATGGTAAGTTCAATACACAGTAGCTTGAAGCTCTGAGCTTAGAACAATGTCCCCCACACAGTGATTATTCAGTAAATCCATACTTTGAATTAAACACACATTCTACACCCTCAGGTTTGGTGACTCACACCTGAACTCTTGGGGCAGTTCCGCTTCAACAGATATTTTTGCAAATACATTTGCAAATGTATTCTTGCAAATACATTTGCAAATACATTCTTAAGAATTTCCTTGGACATGAGTTCTGAACAGTTCAAGACACTTCTTTGGTTTAATAACTGTCCCCAAAGATGTTACTTTGTGCTAGTTTCTCTTAAATTTTATCCCACATCAATAATTAACCTTTCCTGCCACTTGGCTCATATATTGCATGCTATTTTCTTTTTTCTCAAGTAAGCTAAGAGGCTGTTTCTAAAGGAACCCAGCACGAGGAAGAAATGTATTCATGGTCTAGCTTCTGAAATTGTGAAAGGGTGGCTTTGAAAGTGGGGAGAAAGTGATACAATGACATTTAAGGACAGCATATAACCTGTGTGTGGAAGAGGCTTGGTGTCATTTGGTAGAAAAGCAGCACTGATATTTTGGCATCAACTGGTGATATAGTTATCTTCTCCATTCACTAGGTTTCTCTTTTTGTCTATCTTGCTTTATTCAGAACAAAACAAGTATTTGTTGAGCCTGTATTCTATACCAGGCTGTGTGCTGGATGCGGGGACCCCAGAGGAGCAAGGCACAGCCCTTCCTGAAGAGACTTGCAGTTCTCAGAGAGAGGGTTGCTGGTGGATGTGGACGGAAGGGGTGTCTCTTCCCTCCCAGGTGGGAGAAAGACCTGGAGTGAGGATGCTGGGCACACGTCGGGGTCAGAGAACACGGCTGTGTTCTGGCAGAGTCCACAGACTGCAGGAAGGAGAGTATAAGAGATCAGATCGGTCAGGAGGGTGGGACCGTATCACGTGTTAGGAGTTGGGACTTTCACAGCGAGGATCCTACGGCAGGGGTGTCAGAGCCCATCCGTTGCCCACTGCACCACCCCGGCTGCTGCCATGATGAGCTGAGTTGGGGAGGAGCCACGGCTGCTGCAGCTCTTCAAGAACAGCCGGTCTAACCTGGGATGTAAGAGGCGTGCAGATCCTGAAATGTCTGAACCAACAACTGTAAGTCTGCACTGGTGATAAAGGACAGTTTGGTCATTTGGATGTGGAAGCAGTCAATAAATAGAACCTGGAAAGTGTGTGCTCTGACTGGGATAAGAAATGGTACATCATGCCGATGTTCACCACTTGGATGGCCCAGATTCACAGAGGTGGCAGGGTAGAACCTCTGCTGACTTCTTTATGAAGGAGTATATCAAAAAAATGTTGTTGACAATGAAAATCCCTATTAAAAAAAAACCCATCTACCCAGCCTCCCTGTCTTTAGGCTAATAAGGAATTGTCTCCATTTGACTAATGCAGGCAATGAGGTTAAGAGATGTTAAATGACTGTCCTGACATCACACAGCTTCCATGGACCTTGTTGGGAGCATGAAGAATCTCCCAAAACCACATCTTTGATATGGCTTTGTTCTAAAAGAAAGGGTCAATATGATTTACAATAGGATTTTTCTAACCTAGTTGACTGATAAATTTTATAAATAAGGACAACCACATAGTATTTCTTTTAACATATTTGCACCTAGATCAAGGGATAATAATCTAAACAGAAAATGTTTAGATTTTGTTCATTCATAAGCACCCCTTACCTAGAAAGCATGGGGCTAGGATTCTTCAGAGACTATATAGTACATGCTTTCTCTTCTACTTGTATGCACACTAATACAATCCTAAATTGAGTTCTGTATTCCATCAAGGTAATAAAATCTATCCATTTTGACATTGAGCTGCTCATTATCCAATTCAAAGTTTTTTTTTCAATTAAGACAATTTTTTAAAAGTAGTTTTAGATTCACAGTCAAATTAAGGGTAATGAACAGAGATTATACCCTGTTCCTATATGTGCATAATTTCTATACCCCACTAGAATGATACATTTGTCACAACTGATGAACCTACATCACTATTGTTACCTGAAAACTGGGTTTTCCTCTTGGTGAGTTTTGAGCCAAAAGATGCAGCCAAGTCAAAGAGGAGGAAAAAGACTGGCAGCAAGTAAGAACCCTGAGGCTCTTTCTCAAAGCAGTGTCCTCCTGAACAGTAAAATTGGGGAAGTTTTAAGCTAAGGTACATCCATATACATGAAGCAGCTTGGGAGGTTCACAGAACCCAAGGTTTAGTTGATTGAAGTCACAAGGATCAGAAAAGGTCAACATTGTCATCCCTTAGGTTCAGGATGAACTGGTGGTTGAGGCTTCAAGCTAACCTTTACCACTGGAATAGAACTGGGAATCTTTACAACTGATGTATCATCTTTGCTGTTGTTACTTCTCTTGCTTGATTGCATTCTTTTGTCCCTGTAAGGTTATTAATTACCAAGACCTATTCGAGGGCAAATATTGAGGCTTAGCTCACAAAATGACTTAGGCCCAAAATGACTTCTCTTATGTCAAGAAAGCCATATGCCTGGTTCTCTTTCTCTGGGAACCCCCTACCTTATCTGTTTACATTATCACTCAAAGTTCATAGTAAACATTAAGCTTTACTCTTGGTTTTGTCCAGTTTATCAGTTTGAATAAATGCATAATGACACATATCCATCATTATGGTATCATATAGAATATTTTTACTGCTCTAAAAGTCCCTTTCTCCAGAATACCATATGGTTGGAATGATATAGTATGTAGCTCTGATATTGTGATTTGTAATAAGTAATATATATTTGGTCTTCATTCAGTTTCTATCACTGGGCTCCTAAATCACTTGGAATTTGCTAAGTGAGAAGAGCGGCAAAGGGGTCTTTTGTTACGTCAGTGAGATGACCTGTGGACTGCATCTAAGACTGATTGCCAGGAGAACCAACCATGGGCTTAGAGAGTTGGAGCTTTTAGTGCCACCCCTGACCTCCAGGGAGGGGAGAGGGGCTGGAGATTGAGTTCAGTCACCAATGATTTAATCAGTGGTTCAACAGCAGATGATCTGATCATTCATACCTATATAGTGAAGTGTCCATTAAAAAATCCTGTTGCTCCACATAATTACCAATATTTGCTATTGTTAGCGTTTGATCATTCTAAAAGGTGTACAAAATTTCATCTGTATCTATATATTTATGTATGTATTTATTTCCAATGGTTTAGTGGGAAAAAGATAAACCTAGGAGTCTGACTAATGAGGATCCCAGCCCCATTACTTCGTAGCCATATGGCCTTTGGTAAACTACTTAATGTCTCCATTTCATCTTTCCTAAACAGGCCATGGTAATGGAAACCTCATAGCATTTTGAAAATATTGAATAAAGCAACATATGTAAAGCACATAGCAGTGTCCAGTCACATAGCAAGCACTAAATGAATACACATCCTTGTCTTCTCCCCTTGTAAAACATATGGTTCTGGTCATGGTCATCTCTTCTCTTTTTTTTTTGTAAAGTACCTTGTATTATTATTTTTAAATAATATTTATTGATATTTATTTTTGGCTATGCTGGGTCTTTGTTGCTGCTCGCAAGCTTTCTCTAGTTGCTGTGAGTGGGAGCTACTCTCTAGCTGCAGTGCTCGGACTTACTGCCGAGGCTTCGCTTGCTGGAGAGCCCAAGTTCTAGGGTGTGTGGGCTTCAGAGCTGTGGCTCATGGGCTCAGTTGCCTTGTTAAATATGGAATCTTTCCCAACCAGGGATCCAACCCATGTCCCCTGCATTGGCAGGCAGACTGCCAGCCACTGGACCACCAGGGATGTGCCTGGTCACCTCTCTTTATTATGACAACACTCCTCTTACCTTATCTCCTGCCAATTACTAACATGACTAGACTTAACCTTCTGATTTTTCAGGGTATATCTTTAACTTTATTTACAGAATAATGATGAACTTAAAGCTATTGCCTTTTGTTTTACTAGGGGCTACACAGCCCATAGAATATAACTTAAAGCAGTATAGAAACAAATATTACCTGCTCATTTTATGTAGTGTTCTTTTAAATGAATTAATGATCAAATTCTCCAATTTGGAGAAACTTATAGATCATTAAAAAGTAATAACATATTGTCCTGATGGTCTACTGAGTCCATGCTTAGATCACCTATCCAGAAACATTAGAACTGAGACTTTTAGGTTTCTGTTTCTAAATGTGATATCCTTCAAAGGGAGATTATTAAGTTGTTTCACATTAGGAATGTAGCACATAAATAAGTTATGCCCACATGCAGAATGCTTCCCATACAATAACTGCAAGAGACCTACCAGAAACATTGCAAAACTTCCATAATTATAACAAAGCACTGGAACAAGCAATGTTGGTGGCATAGGAAGGGGGTGCAAAGGAGGAAACAGAACTTAGAGAATTGGTTCAAACCTCAGTCAAAAGAATTAGGAAACTGGAAACTCGATGGTCCAAGCAAGATTTGCCTTTGTTTATTTCTCAAATAAAAGTAAAGGAAGCCATAAACAGTGGGAAAATTCCTTCCACCTCCCCAAAGGGAGATAGAAGGGGCCAAGAAAGGCTGTCACCCGGATTTATAAATAAGAAACTGAAACAGAGCCAGTTTTCCTGCCATCAGAATCTGAACTCTTTCAGATGTAGCTAATGATGGACACATTGAGCTAGGACAACTTAAGTTTAATTCCAGAACAAACACATCAAATGCTTGGTTATCTTTATCCTGCTTTTCTGTTATTGCCATAAATGATGTAAATAGTACATTCTCTTCTTTGGGAAGAATAACAGGAGTGACTGTGGTTTGTTTTTTTAACTCTTCTGTTTGTGTTGATACACTTGACCAAGGAGAAATCTGCCAAACATGTAATGTGTAAGCGATTCAACGTGCAGCTTGAGGCTGCAAGTTGCTTGAGAAGGAGGACCATTCTGGTGCTCTTGTTTTTACATCCTTTGGTCTCTAGTTTGTGGATGTGGAGGAAGAGTCCACAGGACCTGGCTTTCAAAAGAGAATTAGGGACAGGTTCCTAGAGGCCTGAGACCGACCTTATCCCAAGGACCACAGAGAGCTGTTCCCACTGACTGAAGGAGACAAATTTAGATGTGGAGTCAGAGGAAGAGCCCTCCCTCACTGTACACCTCTCAAGCAAATTGCAGAAAGAAGGTGGTAATGAATCCTTCAAGGAAATCCTTTTGTGAATGTTGACATCCTAGGTATGATAATATCCTGCATGCATTAAACATTTAGACTGACTTCCACTGACATTTCTGCCTTGTTCCAGTATGCAACTAGCTGTGGATCCCAGGACCACCATGGTGGCAGACAGACATCCTCCCTTCCCTTCCTCACCCCTCAAAACGTCTGTATTTGGGGCTCTTCTCCTTCCATCTCTACTCTTTTTCTTCCTCCTTTCCCTCCTCTTCTTGCTCACTCATCAAATTCAGCATTATCATCCACTGTTTTTCACTTAAGATGCATCTTCATAATTGTAGGTGATCTTAACACATCAATAGATCAATGGCAGTCAAAACAACTGTGATAAATTAATCATCTAATTTGCCACTTCTGGTGGCAAAAAGAATAAATTGTGCCATAATACTACTAGTATTACCTACTAGGATTTCTTGAGACCCAAGTGCCAGAGAGGCAATGTGCTAGGTATCTATATATATCCAGGCCTCACACCACCTGACTGACTAGCTACAGTTATTCCTATATCACATATGGGAAAACATATAGAAAGAAAAATGAAGTCACTTACCAAAGTTGCACTTGCCCAGCTAGTAAGTGATGGACCCAGATTTGAACCCAAGAATTTTGATTCTCCAACTTAGACTCTTAATTATTATGCTCTGCTGCATTGCTTCCTCTAGGGAGAATAAAGGGCACCATTCTTGTCTTATTCCCTTGAAGTTTCAGTTATTTTGTGTTCAAAGATCTTGTCACATCAGTTTTTTTACATAAGGTCATGTGGACTTCTAGGAGTCTGAAAAGTTGCCTCAAAGTCCTTTAATTATGACAAAAATCCTTGTTTGGGGATGTAATTCCATGAATCTTTTCAAAGATTTTCTTTGACTTAGCGATCTTATTTTATTCAACTCAACATCTATAATTTAATACTCTGCTTCAGCTTCTTCTAAATGTTCCATACACTGTAATGATTGTTAGGACAAAAACAGGAAGAAAACTCAGGATCTTAAAAATTGTTTTCTTTTAAAAGGCGATGAGTCAGACTTGCAAAGTCCACAGCACAAAAGTTCTTAATAATGCTAATTCTGTGGAAGCAGTGCATACCACTGTCTTTTATAAAACAAAACTTCCTTTAGATGTTTGTTCTATTTGTGGCAGATTTTCCAAATTTAGAGTAATGTTCTCATTCCTTAATGATGCGTGGGTAGAAGCTTTACTGAGTCAAAAAACCATGACAGTCCCATATCTATCACTGGGAGACCCTAAGTAAGTCATTGAATTCTTTTAGAACAAAGGGTGATATAGTGACGGCGGCACCTCCAGACCATCCACCTTTCCCCCTCCACCCTGTGAACTGGGGTCTTTATGGACCATCCCAATGGTTCCCTTGCCTGCTGACTTCCTGTTGGGTTCAACCAATGGGAGGCACCAGGATCTTCCCAACCCAGGGACTGAACCCAGATCACCTGCATTGCAGGCAGATTCTTTACCATCTAAATCACCAGGGAAGCCAGCAGAAGATCAGAGGAAGGCATATTTATTTGACTGGCTCCCTTCTTGCTAGCAGTGTATTGCAAGAGCCACATTCCTCTCTCAAAGGTCATTGCCTCTCCTACAACCACAGCTTTTAAGTGCCAGGGACCACTCCCTCCCTTTACACTTTCTCACCCAGGTCAGCAATGGCTTCTGGTTTATGCTAACCCTATCTGCACCCTGATACAAAAGATACGGGTTTAGGTAAACCCTAAAGTTTCTTCTAAGTAGTATCACTTTTCGATAGATTCTAGAAAGACCTTTTCTTTTGAGAAAGGAGATGATTGTAGTGCTTAATTGACAGAATGTGTTCTAATAGGAGCTAGCATATGTAAATAAGAGGATATTGGACTGGGAGTCAGAGGATCAGCAGTGCTACTGAACAGGATACAACTGTCTTCCTCTTTTTAAAAAACTGGTAAAATACATATAACATAAAAATTACCATCTTAACTATTTTAAATTGACAGTGACATTAAGTACATTCACATTATTGTACTACCATCACTACCATCTGTTCACAGAGCTCTTCATCTTGCAAAACTGAAGCTCTGAGGTCTTTAAACAATTAATATTTTTCCTGCCCCCAGCTCCTGGGAACAACTGTTCTATTTTCTGTCTCTTTGAACTTGGTGAATCTAGGTACCTCATATAAGTGAAATCATACAGTGCCTTTTTTTGTAACTAATCTATTTCACTTAATATAATGTTCTCAGAGTTCATCCATGCTGAGCATGTTTCAGAATTCCCTTCCTTTTAAAGGCTGAATAATATTCCATTTTGTGTATATGCCACTTTGTTTTAATCCGTTCATCCATCTATACACACTTGGGGTACTTCTACTTTTTGGCTACTGCAAATAATAATGCCATGAACATAGGTATTATGGATACCCAACATTGTATACCCAAATGCCATGAACATTTGGGTATCCAATACCCAAATATCATCTTCAAGTCCCTGTTCCCAATACTTTTGGATATATACCCAGAAGTGCAAGCGCTAGATCATATGGTAATTCTGCTTTTAATTTTTTAAGGAACCAGCATCTTGTTTTCCATAGTGGCTGTACTCATCAACAGAGCACAGGAGTTAGGATTTACTCTGCATCCTCACAAATCACTTGCTATTTTCCTTTTTTTAAAAAATAATAACCATCCTATAGGCATACAACTTTGAACCAATATTTGTTTAGTACCTATTCATCCATTCATTGTGTTAGGTACTGCAAATATCACAAACAGACTCTGCTCTAATGGACCTTATAATTCTAGAGGAAAGAGCAGACAAAAACAAAAAAGTGGAATAAATTACCAATTTTGATAAACACTGTAAAGGAAACATAGAGATGAGACAGAAAATGATGGAGACTTACTTATGGGGGGAAAAAAAACCTTCTCTGAAGAAGTAACATTTAAACAGAGATATGAAACAGCGAGCTAAGAGGAAAGAAAGAATATAGAAAAGAACAGACCAAGCAGGTGATATGAGTGTGCAAAGGGCCAGAAAGAGCTTGGAGTTGCAGAGGGAGCAGCAGTGTGGCAGGAGAGGACACAGTAAGGGCCTTGTTGTTCAGGTCCTTAGAAAGTCACTTTTTAGATCTGAGATTTTGCTCAGTGTTCAGTATAAGGCCATTGAAGTTTCCCGTGGGAGAATTGCATGCTTTGAACTTTGGCTAAACACTGACGTAAGCGTCTACTCACCAGGTGTCTTCCCAGGAGCCCTTGCAGCTTTGGGGCTGTGGGTCACTAGCTGCTGGAAGCTGCATTGTGCAAGGTTAAGGACACATGCTCTAGAGTCAGAGATAGTAGGATTCAAATTCCAGTTCTACCACCTACTCACAGTGTGACTTTAAAAACTTGACTTAAGCCCTCAGAGCCTCAGGTTCTTCGTCAGGAAAATGGTAGTTTCTTCATCCAATTGTTTAAAAATAAAATGAGAAAATATATGTGAATCCCTTAATGCAATGCCCAGCATACATTAAACTTCAAAAAACGTTAACCATTATAATTATAATCATTCATTTGACAAGTTTTTATTGACAGCCCATTATGTCCCTGGCTCTGAGCTAGGTGAGAGGGGTAAAAAGGTGAGACCATTGTCCTCGTTTTTAGTAGCAGCAGCACATCTAATTATAACACAGAATGCTAAATGCAATGGGAGATGTATGGGTAGGATATTATAAATGCACAGAGAAAGTGCGTTCAACCTAGACTGGAGATGGGGGGGATAGAGGAGTTGCCCAGAACAAGTGATAACTGAGCCATGTCTTAGAGGGTGAATTGAGGGGAGTGAAGGCATTTGGACAGAGAGGACCACATGAGCGAAAGGAGAGAGACAAGAAGCATCATAGAGTGCAAGAGGGGAGCATGCTGCAGTTTAGAGGCTGCCAGGATGTTAAGTGGAGAAGAAAATGGCAACCCACTCCAGTGTTCTTGCCTGGAGAATCCCAGGGGCAGCAGAGCCTGGTGGGCTGCCATCTATAGGGTCGCACAGAGTCGGACACGACTGAAGCGACTTAGCAGCAGCAGCAGCAGCAGGATGTTAAATGTTGGGATAGGAGGCTCAGGAGAGCCAGATCAAAGAAATTCTTGCATAATATACTGAAGAACTTGGAGCTGATCCTGTAGGCAGTAGTGAACCACTAGAGGATTTCTAGCAGCTTAAGGTTCTGTCCAGATTTGCGTTTTAGATAATGCATTTTTGGCATGTATGGAAGATGGATGTAATAGGGAAAAGAATGAAAGAAAGGAGAACCAGTAGCAGGCGATTCAGTAAACCAGCAAAGAAAGAGACAGTGTGAATGTGAATAAGGTCATTGAACATAAGGATGGAGAAGATGAGGAAGATTTTTCAAACGTATCTAAAAGACTGAATTGGTGGGAGAAGATGAGTTACCGGATTTGGAAGTGCTGAGGGGTGGAGAGGAGCCCAGGACAACTGGAAGCTACAGACGTGTGTGTCTGAGTGGGCGGCAGTCACAGAAGCCAGGGGGAGGGCTTGCAACGGATACGGCAAGGCGCTGCGTCTTCAAGATGGCGGCCGTTATTTCCCAAGGAGTAATGGCCGCTGACAGCTCACAGAGGTCTTCTCTGGCCCAACGGAGCTGCTTTGCTCATGGGTATATCCCAACCCCCTTTGCCAGAGGAAGCCCATATTCAATGACTGGTTGATTAGGGAGACAAAACCCGGGTCTCCTTTGCTCGATTCAGGAAAACTCTATAAAGGGCCATTCCAGCCCCAGGGCTCCCGTGAAGATCGACTGAGGCCCGTGCTGTGTCTGGGTCACACGTCAGCTTCTCCCTGTCCCGAATCCCGCTTCCCTCGCTGGCCTCCAGGTGCTGCTCCCTGGAGCACTCCCCAGAAAACCTACACACAGATTCCTCCCTCAGATTCTTTTTCTCAGGGGGCTGGACCTGCGACAGAGGGGATGATATTCAGTTTTGTTTTTTTTTTAAACTATTTATTTCGGACTGTGCTGCGTTTTCACTGCTGTGCAGGCCTTTCTCTAGTTGCAGCCAGCAGGGGCTACTCTCTAGTTGGGGTGCGTGGGCTTTTCATTGCAGTGGCTTCTCTCGTTGTGGAGCACAGGCTCTAGGGCACTTGAGCTTCAGTAGTTGCAGCATGTGGGGTCAGTAGTTGTGGCTCTCAGGCTCAATAGTTGTGGTGCACAGGCTTAGTTGCTCCACAGTATGCGGGATCTTCCTGGATCAGGGATTGAACCGGTGTCTCCTGCATTGGGAGGCAGATTCTTTACCATTGAGCCACCAGAGGAGCCCCAGATACTCAGTTTTGAATGAGTTGAGTTTGATTTGTCTGTTAGACATCCAGGTAGAGATCTCTAACAGGCTTCAGACAGCTAAGCCTGAACCTCCATTTAATACTGAAACCTAGAGATAAAGATTTGAGAGTTATATTAGCACACTGGTGGTACTGGTCTGTGTTGCCCTACTTGCAGTTTTCAAATCCAAAAAAGTCTAAAAGCCAAAGTTTTTTAAAAATTCATTTGCTGGCAAAACCTGATATGATCTGAGTATTTTTTTGACACTAAGACATAACTTGATAATACATGAAAACTATTTGTAACCCCTTTAAAAATCATACTCACAGATAGTGTGTTTTTATACAGAAATATTCTTGAGTTTGATTAGAAGGTGATATGCCAGGCTCTACTGGGACCAGTGTGTAATTGTCAGTATATGTTCCTTATAACCTTTCCATAATCTGAAAAATTCTGGATTCTGAAGACGTCTGGTCCTGAGGGTTTCAGATAAAGCATTGTAGACTTATAATTGAGAACATGAAAGAGAGTAGGATAAGAGGATAAGATCACTAGAGAGAACATGTAGACTGAAAAAGCAAGCATTAGACAGGCTTCTCGGTGCTAGTGGTAAAGAACCTGCCTGCCAATGCAGGAGATGCAAGAGACATGAGTTCAATCCCTGGGTCGGGAAGATCCCGGAGGAGGACATGATGATCCACTCTAATATTCCTGTCTGGAGAATCTCATGGAAAGAGGAATCTGGCAGGCTACAGTCCATGGGTTTGAACAGAGTTGGACACAACTGAAGTGACTTAGCACACACAGACAGGAAACAGCAGCATTTTGGATTAGCCAATGGAAGTGTGACCAACAAAAGAGAGAAGGATTCCTTACTGTCTGAGATGGGAAGAAAAGGAATGAGAAAGGGATTGGATGTAGAAAATGGGTAGGTAGAAAAGGAAACAGGGTTGGCCATCTTTGATGACTTCCATTTCTCATGGAAACAGATTGGATCATCTACTGAAGTAAAGAGGATATAAGCTGAAAATAGATCGTGGCCAGAGGTGAAAGTTTGGTGTAAAGAGAGGGAATAACCCAAGAAAATCAGTAAGATGGGTAATTGATGGTGTTAAAAAGCCCAAAATTCAGCTGAGTAAATTTGAAGATATAATTTGCTTTATTAAATGATTCGTGTATCCATCTAGCAGAGAGATACTTCAAGGAGTTAAAACGGAAGGCTTTTATAGAAAGAAAGGTGGGCAAGGAAGTCATAAACAAAAGAAGAATGAAAGTTCATTGGAGAAAAGTAAGAGTTCAGGGTGGTGAAGAATTTTGATTGGCTGAGCTGTGGTGTTTTCCATTGACTGGGCTTGTTGCTGGACAAGAAGAAAATCTTCCTTCCTCCTAAGGTGCTACGGTAGAGATGACTTCTGTTTCTGTTTGGGGTAATTGATGACAAGTGATAGAGCATGAGAGCTCCCTCTCCAGTCCTCCTGACTCCAACTCTAGTGGTTTGCTTTATTTTCACAGTTGTTTAAAGTTAGAGAACATGGGCAGGCATTAATGGCTCCAGTGTAGGGTGGTATAATCTACACGCCCAACCCTGCTGCCTCCACCCCCAACCCCGGCAGCCCAAGTCCTCAGCTTTATGCACAAAGCTGTTAATTAAACAACAAAATAAATATGTAACCATTAAAAGTCATCACAGAGAATACACAGATAGCAAGGGAAAATGCTTACAATATGCTGTAAGAGATAGTGGTGGTAGCTTCCTCAGTACCCCTTGTATTCGTCTCTGTTCTTGAAAGGTTTCTTGCTGTGATCACAGGAAACTGCCTGAAGCTTTCCTCTGATCAAGGAGCATGCTTAGAGGTCAATGCTAGGGGAATGCCTGTCAATTCCTAGGGGAATTACTGTTCCCTCCCCAAACTTCCCAGCCCTAAACAATTACTGATAAAAAGTCGGTGGTTAAATATTTTAGCTTCCTCAGCCTTCCTTGGGGACAATTTTGAGATGCTTTGTATACTGTTTCTAAGTGTTCTTCTGCAGAACTCAACTCCAGTTGCAACACAGTGCCAATTGGATAATTACACACAACTTATTGGCTTCCTTCTTGTGATTTTTTTTAAGAGCCCAAATTCTTTGGCATTTCTCCCATTAAGTGGTAGGGTCTCTGTCCCCTTCTCCTGTGGGGTTGTGACAGCTTCAACTGAAAGAGTATGGCAGAATTGAGGCTATGTCATTTTCAAGGCTAGACCATAAAAGGCCATCAGGCTCTCGTGGGGAAACAGGTCACCAGGTAGGAAGACTGACTCTGCTGGAAAGCCCACACGCAGATATCCCAGTCCACAACCTTAACGGAGCTCGAGGTTGACTGTCAGGCTCAGGCTGTGTGAATACACCATCCAGACCCCCTGAGCCCAGCAGAACCTTCAAATGCCTGCAGCCCCAGCCATATTGCTATACTGAGCCCTTCCAGAATTTCTGATGCACAAAGTTGAATGAAAAATAAAATGGTTCTGTTGTTTTATACCACTAAGGAATAGTTTTTTACCTAGTAATAGTGACTGGAATATTCCTCTTCCCTGTATTTCTTCCCTATTTTCCTTCTGGTGTTTTCTAGAGTTGCTTTCAATATATAGCATGTGCTCTTAAATCTTTCTTTCAGAACTTGTTTCTGGAAAACTCAAACAAAAAACAAAAACAAAAAACCATGATACACATTAAGAATTATAGTCACAACCATGAAGAAAAGAAAACACAAGGGGTAAAAAAAGAAGAAATCCATTAAAAGGTTAACCAGATTAATTTCTATATGGGCAGATTGAGGTTGAATTTTATTTTTAATAACTTTGTATATATTTTTAAGAGTTACAGAATATCCATTTTAAAAAACAAAAAAACCCATTTTATAAAACATAGGAACATGAGTAATGTATTATGGAAAAGATTTTTCTATGGAAAGATCTTTCTATGAAAATAAAAATTGAACACTTTTCATGGCTAGAAAGTAAAATTTGTGTTGTGATTTTTTTTTTTCTTATTTATTTATTTATTTTTGGTTGCACTGGGTCTTCATTGCTGCACTTGGACTTTCTCTAGTGCTTGGGCTTCTCATTGTGGTGTCCTCTCCTGTTGCGGAGCACAGGCATTCAGGCTTTAGTAGTTGCAGCATGAGGGCTCAGTAGTTCCATTCTGTGTCTCTAGGGTGTGTGGGCTTCAGTAGTTTTGGCATATGGGCTTAGTTGCTCCTCGGCATGTGGAATCTTCCTGGACCAAGGATCAAACCCATGTCCCCTGCATTGGCAGGCAGATTCCTATCCATTGCATCACCAGGGAAGTCCCTAAAACTTTTACTTATCATAGGACTCCTTCTAGCTTAATGACCCCTACCTACACTCCTTGGGCAGAGTGATTCTAGTATTATGTGACCCACATTTGCCAAACACAGATAATTAGACCAGGGGTTACCATATCTAACCCTCAAAGAAACATAATCCATAATCTAGCCAAAATCCAGTCATCTTCTCTCTAGAATTTGACTGGGAAGTACAGTGCCTGTAGTGACAGGGTCATGGAAATTAGACATTTGAGGCCCAGTTTTTCCAGTAGTCATGTATGGATGTGAGAGCTGGACCATAAAGAAGGCTGAGTCCTGAAGAATTGATGCTTTTGAACTGTGGTATTGGAGAAGACTCTTGAGAATCCTTTGGACTGCAAGGAGATCAAACCAGTCAATCCTCAGGGAAATCAACCCTAAATATTCATTGGAAGGACTGATGCTGAAGCTGAAGTTCCAATACTTGATGCAAAGAGCCGACTCATTGGAAAAGACCCTGATGCTGGTAAAGACTGAAGGCAGTTGGAGAAGGGGATGACAGAGGACGAGATGGTTGGATGGCATCACCGACTCAATGGACGTAGTTTGAGCAAGTTCCGGGAGATGATGAAGAACAGGGAAGCTTAGAATGCTGCAGTCCAAGGGGTCACAAAGGGAAGCCTGGCATGCGGCAGTCCATGGGGTCACAAAGAGTCAGACATGACTGAACAACTGCAAAGCGTCAGGATGGGAGATGGCCCACAGAACGCCACGTACAAGTTGAAGTTCTGTGGAGGGCAGAAGCCATGAGAGTGAGAGGATGCTGAGCTGCTGTGTGAAGAATGGGCAAATGCAAAGAGAAGCAATGATGAAAACCCTCTTTCTCTCTGTGTATGTGGATTTGTAGGGAGAGAAAGACAGTTACTGTGAGGTCTGACTGCACTTCCTTGAGATCCTATCATATTTCTTCATGATTCTTTTTACCTTACCTTGTTTGAGGGGCTTCTGTTCTTTGTAACCATTAGACTCTGATCTAAACAAGTTCATATTCCACGACCCAGCAGCTAAAATAACACCAATGCTGATATTAATGTTGGCTTAGTCCTTTGGGGCTGTTATAAGAAAAAATACTGTAGACTGAGTGACTTAAACAACAAAAGTATATTTCTTACAGTTCTGGAGGCTGGAAGTCCAAGACTAAGGTGTTAGCAAATTGCCTGGTGTTTGGTGAGGACCTGTTTCCTGGTTCATAGACAGCTGTCTTCTCACTGTGTCCTCATGTGCTTGAGTGAGTGGGAAAGCTCTCTGGGGTCTCTTTTTTTAAGGCTACTCAACCCGTTCATGAGGGTTCTGCTCTTATGATGTAGTCACCTCCCAAATGCCCCACTTCCTAAGACCACTACATTCAGGGTTAGGATTTCAACATCTGAATTTTGGAGGCACACAAACAGCTAGCCCATAACAAAGATAACACTAATTACTTAACAAAGAAATATTAGTCATATTCTCATTTCATATATAAGACAGCTGAGACATAGATATGTTTGGAAAGGCCTGTGGTTCCATTGCTGGCCAGTGCAGAGCAGGAGCCATGAATGGGCAGTCTGGCTCTGGAGCACTTAACCTCTATGCCATTCCATCCCATGTGATTCCACACACCCATACGCCTGTGCTTGGGGTGCTGAGGCTGTGGCTCTTTGTTGAGAGCTCGTTACAGGGTGCTGAGGAGGTAGAGTCAAGGCACCCAAAACCACATAGCAGGTTGTAGGCTGCCTTAACATACAACATGTGCATTGTATGAGGATTAGCAAAAACAGCACAAATGACATTTCACTCTCCCTCTCTACGCTTCCGCCTTGCAGTATCTTTTTTCATTTTCTACCCATCATCTGAGCTGCAAACCCATGATCTCTCAAGAATACTGAGAATGAGTGTTTGTGCATGCTTAGTGGCTAAGTCGTGTATGACTCTTTGCAACGACATGGACTGTAGCAAGCCAGGCTCCTCTGTCCATGGGATTTTCCAGGCAAGAATAAAGTGGGTGGCCATTTCCTACTCCAGGGGATCTTCTAACCCAGGGATCCAATCTGCCAATCTGACCCTAACAGTATTAAAACTCGGGTAGTTGGTTTTCAACATGAACCGCAAGTTGGGCCTTATAGTGACAAACTGCCTCACCCACTGGTACACAAATCTGGCAAGATCTGTTTCTTACAGAGGCACTTATTTTCTGAACTTGTTGTTCATTCACTGAGTCGTGCCCAATTCTTTGTGACCCCGTGGACTGCAGCATGCTAGGCTTCCCTGTTCTTCACCATCTCCCAGAGTGTGCTCAAACTCTCATCCATTGAGTCAATGATGCCATCCAATCATCTCATCCTCTGTCACCCCCTTCTCTTCCTGCCTTCAGTCTTTCCCAGCATCAGGGACTTTTTCCAATGAATCAACTCTTCACGTCAGGTGGCCAAAGTATTGGAGCTTCACTTCACCAACAGTCCTTCCAATGAATATTCAGGGTTGATTTTCTTTAGGATTGACTAATCTGATATCCTTGCTATCCAAAGGACTCTGAACTTAGCGGCCACCAGTTTTTAGATTTATAAATTGAGAGCTACAGTTAACCAGTTCAGATGTTAGCAGGGTTTTTATACCCATTACTACCCTCACAGACAGACAGGCAGACACACACACTAATCAAATAAGGACGAACTAGGCAAGGGGAACGATCAACTCCTATTTGATAGCACTAGTTCCATAACTAGTTAGAAAGGCTCATTTTTTCCCAAGGTATCCATAACACTTTCTCCTGTTGCTACTTTTTGTTTTTCTGCAAGAAACAGAAATAGAATCTCAAAGCAATGTAACATTAAAGGGTGAAGATGGAAATTTCTTTCCAAGATTTATAATGAAGAGATAGGTTTTCCACATAAATAATGAGCCGAGCATTTTTATGAAGTGAAATGAGGTCAGTCATTTGTAAAAGGTATGTTGTTTTATACTTCAGCAGCTCCCTGGGCCATTGAAAATGCAGTGCACGGCCATGAGTTAACGCTTGTACAGGACTGTATATCTTTTAATCCAGCCTGAAAGTCAGCCCTGAAAGCAATGCGTTTAACAGGGGACATCAGTGGCTCACGAACGTTCAGGAAAAGGAGAGACCTGCTGACATGAATGTTCAGGAAAAAGGGAGAACGTGAAAAGAGGCTTTCTGACTTTTTTTTGTTTTTGTTTTTTTTTTACAAACAGTGACAATGAAGGGAAAAGGCCATGCCGAGAGACAAAGAGGGAAGGAAGTCCTCAGCTTCTCCCAGTGTAGTTTCCACACTTCTCTGGCCCCAGTTGGCTTTAAGACAGAACTTCTGAGGTGCTGTGATGTCCATAGCCAGTCCAAGCCATGTAGGTACAGCTTTAAAGACAACTTCCCTGGCAGTTCAGTGGTTAGGACACCATGCTTCCACTGCAGGGACACGGGTTTGATCCCTGATCTAGGAACTAAGATTCTGCATGCCAAATGGTACAGCCAATAATAAAATTACATACAACTTTTAAGAGCCATATTTTGGTCCCGGGGTATCATGGCTCTTACCTGTGAACCCTCAAGACCCTAACAATACTGAGAAGTTTCCTGGGAATGGGAAATGATCAGTGATGGGACATCCAGTGTGGAATAGTGGGCCAAGCACAGTTTAGTTCCCGAGAGTCTTACTTTGAAATCGTGACTGCATGACTTGCCAGTTGTGCGTGGCGATGGGTTTGTCGCGGAAACTGGCTGAGCCTCAGCGTCCTCGTCTATAAAGTTCACCAGACATTATTATTATTTCTCTAGCACCCATTGGTGGCTCAGATGGTAAACAATGTTCCTGAGACCCGGGCTCAGTCCCTGGCTTGGGAAGATGCCCTAGAGAAGGGCATGGCAACCCACTGCAGTGTTCTTGCCTGGAGAATCCCAAGGACAGAGGAGCCTGGTGGGCTCCAGTTCATGGGTTCACAAAGAGTCGGATGCCACTGAGCGACTTACACTTTTTGTTTTTCACTCCTGCATTGTTCCTAGAGCCAGGGTATAGCATCGCCCTCAGAAAGTGTGCCCTTGTGAACTCAAGATCTGACAGGAAATCTCCCTGGAGAAACTACGAGGATTTGAGCTTAGAGGGGGGAGGTTCCTGAGCACTACAGGAGGGTCCACTAGACATCAGCTCTTTTACTATGAGTGGTTGATACAACGGCTATCACATGATGGCCTGCATCAGAGCAGGCCCCAAGCATCCTTCCTTGCCCAGATGTGGAGCCTGGGTGTCCCTGCCTCCTGAGGAGGCTGCAGCCTACTCCAACCCCCTGTGTTATCGACCATTAAAAACCTGGCCTTATCATGAAACGTGGCCAGTTCCAGCTGGCTCTCTGAGGTGGGTTGCTGAGAGGTGCATCCCTTGACCCAGAAGATCAGGTGCAAAGCCCAGCCAGTCATGGGCCCCACCACAAAGTCCCGGGCCATCTGTTCTCAGGAACCAGAGTCAGCTTGGTGTTGCAAACGAGGTAGGCCTGACCTCTTAGAGCCCATCGCCTAATGGTTTGTTTTCATGTGTGGTGGGGTTTGGGGCTGAGAGGGGGGCACTGATAAACAGGCATTAAAGAAGCAGTTAGGCACACAGACCCCAAGTCAGACTGCTCAGGTTCCAAGGCCTCCATTTCAATCAGGATGGCCCTGACTGACTGTTGTAAGGGTTAAATGAATGAAAATATACACAAATCACTTAGAACAGTGCCTGGAATGCATAAACACCATGTAAGTAATTACAACAGTGTTGAGTCTTACTGAGACGGATGTCATTGTGGTCTAAGGATTAACAAGTGTTCTCTGAGGGGGAGCCATTCAAGCAAGTCATTCAAGGGTGAGTAGAAGAGGGACATCTGGGTGGCACCTGCTCCAGAATATAGGACTGTCCAAGGGGTGGCATTAAGGGCACTCAACAGAATCACTTTGGTTGTCGTCGTTTTGTAGAAACAGTGTTGTGAGTTGAGAACCCACCTTGTGCAGGACACCATGTTGGAGGGATGCCTGGCTGAGTATCAGTGTCCTCATCTATAAAGAAGCTCACTACTCGGGAAGAGAAGATGAAAGATACAGAAGCAAGTGCATGACTGAAGGCTATAGGGATAGCAAGGAAGAAGCAGTTACTCACTCGGGGTCTGATTTAACAGTGGCTTCAAAGAGGTGATGGTGATGGAGGTTGCCAAGTGGGGAAGAGATGTTTCATTTTGAACCAAGGGCACAGACCTATGACTTGAAAAGTGAAAGTGAAATTTGCTCAGTCATGTCTGACTCTTTGCGGCCCCATAGACCATACAGTCCATGGAATTCTCCAGGCCAGAATACTGGAGTGAGTAGCCTTTCCCTTTTCCAGGTGACCTTCCGAACCCAGGGATCAAACCCAGGTCTCCCACATTGCAGGTGGATTCTTTACTGTCTGAGCCACAAGGGAAGCCCGACCTATGACTTAGGTGGCACATTTAAGGATTAGTGAGGAATTTCAGGTGACTGGAGCAGGGAGGAGGTAGGAAATGTGCAGGTGGAGTGTGGCGCAGGCTTGGTTAGAGAGGGACTTGGAAGCCAAGCCCAGATGTCTGGATTTTATCCTGGAGAGAGTTTAGAAAGAGCACTCTGGCAGAGGTGTGGGGAGATGAACTGATGGTGAGGGAGACAGGAAGCAGAGAGAAGAATCAGGAGACTGTTGCCATTGCCCAAGCAAGACGTAGTGAGGTACTGAACCCTGGGCAGAGAGGGCAGAGTGAGGCGGGAGAATGAAAACCAGAGGTCGCTCCTACAGGCTTGGTGACTGGGTGATGGTGGGATGCCTCCTGATGGGGTGACTCAGGGAATGGTGTCTCATTCCTTAGCGCAGAGCAGGGTCTCAGTCACCCTGGGGAAGGCTGGCCCAGCACGGACCAGAGAGAATGGACGCCTTCCAAAGGGCATAGCTGTGCTTGCTGAGTTAGTTATCTATTACTGTGTAACAAATTACCCCCAAACTTACTCTCTTGAAACAGACATCTATTTTCTCCATATGCTGTGCTGTGCTTAGTTGCTCAGTTGTGTCTGACTCTGTGACCCCGTGGGCTGCAGCCCTCCAGGCTCCTCTGTCCATGGAGATTCTCCAGGCAAGAATACTGGAGTAGGTTGCCATGCCTTCCTCCAGGGAATCTCCCCAACCCAGGGACTGAACCCAGGTCTCCTCATTGCAGGTGAATTCTTGGGAGCATGTATACCGGGCAAGTGGGGTCACTGGGGACCATCAGAGGCTACCCTGTATTATTTGCTCTGTGGGAACGCTACCCTGTAATGCTAGTGCTTGATTTTTCAAGAAAAGTTGAAGAGTCAAAATTTTATATGAAATCCTCCCATTTTAAAATACTGGCCTTTAATTAAAAAAAAATTTTTTAAATGCTATTGAATGAAGCAGATCTCTCAAACACAGCCTGTGCAATGCTATTATGAAACCACCATTACAGAGACCACAGTAGAAAGAGCTGGATTGGAAGGGAGGGGACCGAGGTTTCCTTTGTCCTTTTATTTGGAAAACCAAGTCATTGTTAAAATGGTGGGAACTTGAGAAATACAAATGCCAATCATTTGATCCAGATAACTGTATTTATATAAATTCTCCAGTCATATTGGTAAAAGTGACTAGTTTTCATTAAAAGCAAGCCTTTGATCCCTGATCTGACAGCTGCACATCTATATAAAATGAGACACTTTGACATCCTCAGCTTTGAGCTCAATTGGACAGGTGCTTTCCTGCACACTAATGGAACAGAAAGACAATTGAGTGCTATTAGATAGGAGAGAACGTTCTCACACACAGGAAAACAGCTTTTTCCTTTGAAGAGAGAAAAAAAAAAAAAAAAAACATGATAAAGAACAGAAAATGACTGACAGAATCGGAGCTTCCCAAATGTCAGAAGAGCTGTTTCAGCTACACTCTGGCCTCTGTTAGGGAAGATGAGGGTAGTTTTTAGACAAGTATTGAACATACCTTAGCATTAGCTGACTCAGGGAGCAATTTGTGGGTAAAATAAGCCTGCTCTTAGAGGATGTCAAAAAGCTAAGATGCAGCTTGGGTTTTTTGCATTTAAACACAGCAAACAGTTTGATAAAGCTTAACTTATACACACTCACTGAAAAGATTCATAAGCAGGAAAACTTTAGTGTAAAGCCCTCCTTGCTCCTTCATTCAACAAATATCCATGGAGCTCATATAGGTGCTGGACGTGGGAGGTGTTAGAGGAAAGACAACCAAGGCCCCTTTGCCCCATTGCTCTACAGACTGGAGGACAAAGTGGATATTAATCTAATAAGGAAAATATACTCTGTTGCATATAGAGGAAGAAGAGGCCCAAAGGGAGCTTTGCCCCCTAGTGACTTGGGGAAGATCCCATAGGACCAAAAAATGAGTCACAGGTCACCAGTTCAAGGTGGTGGGGTGAGAGCAGACTTTGGGTTGTTAATCATGTATGTGGTAATTAGGAGTTATCTTTTACATAGTTCCAATCCAACTTTGGGTTTCCTTTTCACTATCCAAATAACTACAGCACAGGCTGAAAAAAAGACAGCTCATAGTTGTAGTAGACCCATAAAGTAGAAAATCAAAGAATAAGGTCCTACTGTGTAGTACAGGGAACTTTATTTCATATCCTATGATAGACCATAATGGAAAAGAACATGAGAAAGAATGTATGTGTATGTGTAACTGAATCATTCTGCTGTACAGTAGAAATTAACACAACATTATAAATCAACTCTAAGTAAAGTGTGTAAGTGTTAGTCACTCAGTTCGTGTCCAACTCTTTGTGATGCCACGGACTGTAGCCCACCAGGCTCCTCTGTCCATGGAGTTCTTCAGGCAAGAATGCTGGAGTGGGTAGTCCTTCCCTTCTGCAGGGGATCTTCCTAACCCAGGAACTGAACCTGGGCTTCTTGCAATGCAGGCAGATTCTTTACTGTCTGAGCCACCTGGGGAGTCCCTCAATCAAATACATTTTTAAAAAAAGTTGAAGATTGCTATTTCCTTTTGTTCTTCCCCCATAAACACCAGGAATGACACTTGTGTCTTTTTTTTTTTTTAATGTTCTTTTAAAAAATCTTTATCCACCAACCTCTGGTAATGTATTTTAAGTGCAATGTATTTAATTTGGTTTGAAATCCTGTTGCCTTCCCTTTTGTATTATAACCCAAGGCCCTCATCTTCAAATTTCATCGTTGCTATTAACCATCCTCATATATTTACATTTTAGCATTTTTCTCATGGCTTGAACCTTGCTCCTTCTCCATTTGTCTTTGGGATTCAACTCCATGGAATGGCTGATGGCTAATCAGCCAACCACAATGATCAGCCCCTCACTCCGGGGGCCTGGAGAAGGGACTGAGATCAGACGGGACTGATCTGATGATCCCAATGGCGCCAGTGACAACAAACATTTTAGATGTCACAAAAGATAATTGGTGAGAATTAATGTGTGTGTGTGTTTAGCCGCTCAGTCGTGTCCGACTCTTGCGATCCTATAGACTGTAGCCCGCCAGGTTCCTCTGTCCATGGGATTCTCCAGGCAAGAATACTGGAATGGGTTGCCATTTCCTTCTCCAGAGAATTAATATTGGTGTTTATACATAGACATAATCTAAGAGTTTTAAGTAAAAAAAATTAAAAATTTACAAAACCACACAATATTTGGCCACTCTATCCCCCCATTTAATACAATGAAATTAAAATTTTTACATATGGCTTGTTCAGCAATCTTGGCAAGTAACTGCAAGTTAGAGAATCCAAATGTCATAAATGTTGGTTTTATAATGTATCCCATTTGTGACCACAGATTTACCTTTCTATTCTTGCAATGCATACCTTATTATTAAATTGTGTGCATTTTATAAACACACACAAGATTGGTGGTGGGAAGTCAGCCAAGAGAAAATGAGGAGTTCATGGGAAAATCTATTTACTTTCAAAATTTTGCTGGAGCTAATTTGCAAAGAGAATAACCCACACATGGATTATTGAGGGTTAGCTGTGTAATCCCTGAATAGTAAAACACTGGGTAATGATTCCTGTTGAGAGAGATTTTCTTTCAGTTTCTGTATTTCAAGGATTTTACATATATTATCTCAAATTCTTACAATAAATGTATGAGGTGGTTATGATCATACACATTTTCCAGATGGGAAAACTGAGGCCCACAGAAGCTAACCTGCCCAAGGTCATAGAAATGTTATGGGTGGAGACAAGACTTGACATACTGGGGTTTATCTACTGCATAACATTGTCTCCTTTGTCCGTCCATTCATCTGTTCTGTCATGATTGTAGTGTACAAAGACCGCCTTGATTTGGGGATAGTATCTGTAGGTAACAATTAACAAAACCATTCAAAGGAAGAACAAATAAGAGGTTAACATCTTGATTGTAAACAGTTTGAATGGCAAAGCATAAAAGGGAAGGATTACTTAGCAGAGGCCAATGTCTATATAAGAAGCAATCATTTTCTAGAATCAAAGATCTCTAGTCAATAGATAACAGTCTGCCAGAACATCCCAGCTGGGTCTCTAAGTCGCAGCTGTGACATCTCTCTCTCCATGTGTGCTGAGCTCCTTTAGATGTTAGTCTAAAAAAGTGACTTTTCTTTGATATGTAAAGTTCAAAGGAACTTTGTTATACTGAGTTTACTTACAAGTTGAATAATAGCATACAGGTAAAAAGAGTTCTGGGTTGGCTGGTAAGCTGTGGCTCCACCCAAATAGCAAATATTTGGGCTTAATCAGGAAAGCACAAAGCGACAAAGTAGCAATGAAGGGAAATGGACCGCCCAGGGGTCTGGAAATGGACTTTGATGCCCTTTGGTTTTATTGTATAGTCAGCCAAGACAAATAATAACCAAAGTAGTAATATTTTATCTCCTGGGCTTACGTGCAGGCTGGATAGGAACTCCACTCATACAAAACACAGGCCTCAGAGTTCTTCTGAAGAGGAGAGATCCCACCAATTACTTTTTATTATTGTTATTATCAGTACAGGCATACCTCATTTTATTGCAATTCACTTTACTGTGCTTCACAAATAGAGAAGGGAATGGCAGCCCACTCCAGTATTCTTGCCTGGAGAATCCCCTGGATGGAGGAGCCTGATGAGCTACAGTCCACGGGGTCACAAAGAGCTGCACATAATTGAAGCAGCTGAGCATGCACACAGATGCTTCACAGATATTGTGCTTTTTACGTTTTGAAAGTTTGTGGCAACCCTGGGTCAAACAAGTCTACTGGTATAATTTTTCCAACAGCATTTGCTCACTGCGTGACTGTCACATTTTGGTAATTCTTACAATATTTCAAACTTCTTATCATTATTTTTATTATTTGTTATGATGATCTGTGACTGGTGATCTTTGATGTTCCTACTGTGATTTACTGAAGACTCAGATGATAACATTTTTAGCAACAAAGTGTTTTTAAATTAAGGTATGTACTTAATAAACTACAGTATAGCATAAACATCATTTTATGTGTGCTGGGAAACCAAAAAATTTGTGTGATTTGCTTTATTAGTATTTGCTTTATTGTGGTGGTCTGTAACTGAACCCTCAATATTTCTCAGGTACTCCAGCATTACTATTATTATCGTCATTATAATTTTAATATAATTTTATATATTAAATTTTAAATATAATATTTAAAAGAGAAAAGCTTTTAAAAGAGAAAAGCTGTTCACACCTATCTTACTCTTACACCACTGCTGTGGAAAACCTTTCCCTTCAATAGATTAAGAATGGAGATATTCCATGAGATGTTTCTTGCAGAAGAAGGCTGCTGACCCCACACCCTATTCCACATTCTAGGCTAGGGAAATGTGGAGGGAAGAATAAAGAACTCCACCCACCAAGATGTCCATATTTTAATCCCCAGAACTTGTGAGTAAGTAATCTTACATGGCAAAGGGCTTTGCAGATGTGATTAAGGAGAGACGCAGGAGACCCGGGTTCAATCCCTGGGTCAGGAAGATCCTTTGGTGAAGGGAATGACAACCCCCTGCAGTATTCTTGCCTGGGAAATCCTATGGACGGAGGAGCCTGGCGGGCTACAGTCCAGAAGGTCGCAAAGAGTGGGACACGACTGAGTGACTGAGCAAACTAGTACATTTGTGGTAATTTGTTCCCAAAGCAGGAGAAAATAAATACAGGACAGAACAAATCAAGGCAGTTGGAGAATCTGACCCCTTTATCAACATATTTCTCTGCCTAGCAGTACTAGTAGCTTGGTGGGGAAGACATCCGGTGATCCATAACTGTTAAAGTCAAACAGTTAAAGGTATTTGACTTTAACAATTTTAACTGACTGAAGTCAAAACCTGTTAAAGTCTTTGCTACTTTTATTGATCCATTCTTTGTTTTCATACTGACTAAAAATAGATTTCATGTTAATGCCTTTGAAATTTATTTATTTGTCTTTCCCCTATCTGAAGGCCTAATTGGTTGTTCAGTTGCTCAGCTGTGTCCAACTCTTTGCAACCCCATGGACTACAGCACACCAGGCCTCCCTGTCCTTCACCATCTCCTGGAGCTTGCTCAAACTCATGTCCATTGAGTCAGTGATGCCATCCAACCATATCGTTCTCTGTTATCCCTTTCTCCTGCCTTCAGTCTTTCCCAGCATCAGGGTCTTTTCCAAAGAGTCATTTCTTCTCATCAGAAAGTCAAATATTAGAGATTCAGCTTCAGCATCTGTCCTTTCAATGAATATTCAGGGTTGATCTCCTTTAGGATGGACTGGTTGCATCTCCTTGCAGTCCAAGGGACTCTCAAGAGTCTTCTCCAACATGACAGTTCTAAAACATCAGTTCTTTGACATTTAACCTTCTTTATAGTCCAATCATAGCTTTGACTACACAGATCTTTGTTGGCAAAGTAATGTCTCTAGTTTTCAATATGCTGTCTTGGTTGGTCATAGCTTTTCTTCCAAAGAGCAAGGTCTTTTAATTTCATAGCTGCAGTCACCATCTGCAATGATTTTGGAGCCCAGGGATATAAAGTCTATCAGTGTTTCCATTGTTTCCACATCTATTTGCCATGAAGTGATGGGACCAGATGCCATGATCTTCATTTCTTGAATGTTGAATTGTAAGCCAGCTTTTTCACTCTCCTCTTTCACTGTCCTCAAAAGGCTGTTTAGCTACTCTTCACTTTCTGTCATAAGGGTGGTGTCATCTGCATATCTAAGGTTATTGATATTTCTCCCAGCAATCTTGATTCCAGCTTGTGCTTCATCCAGCCCATCATTTTGCATGATTTACTCTGCATTTAAGTTAAATAAGCAGGGTAACAACATACAGCCTTGATGTACTCCTTTCCCAATTTTTAACCAGTCCATTGTTCCATGTCCAGTTCTAATTGTTGCTTCTTGATCTGCATACAGATTTCTCAGAAGGCAGGTAATGTGGTCTGGTATTCCCATCTCTCAAAGAATTTTCCACAGTTTGTTGTGATCCACACAGTCAAAGGCTTTAGTGTAGTCAATGAAGCAGAAGTAGATGTTTTTCTGGAATTCTTTTGCTTTTTTTATGATCCAGCAGATATTGGCAATTGACCTCTGATTCCTCTGCCTTTTCTAAATCAATTTTGGACATCTGAAAGTTCTCGGTTCACCTATTGTTAAAGCTTAGCTTGAAGAATCTGAAGACCTAATAGTGTAATTTAATTATTAACCAGAAGAGTGCTCCTTTTATTACAAAGAAATCTACTCAATATGTAAGGTCTCTTCTTACTTAACACCGATGCCTTCAGTTAAACCAAGGAATACAAAACCAAATGAAATTTAGTGGCCTACTAACTAACATTATCATTACTACCACTTTAACAAATACAGACTTAGGCATTTTCTAATTTACTATCATCAAGTCTAAAAACAAACCTTGTGTACTTTCCACTTAAAAACATGGTTAAGAAAATCATTTGGTCTGAGGCCCACTTGAAAATAAGATACCAAGGAACAGCTCAAATTAACTTTTAGTAGCTGGTTTAGTTGCAGACATTTCTGGATTGAACAAAAGCAAGTCCTCTGACTCCCTCAGTTAAACAAATCAGGTAGACATCCTGTCTTTGAGGATCATCTTCTATCCTTTGTGTTAGATATAGAGGACAGAGGAAATGCTTTTATTTTTCCCTCATGGCTTATAATTTCCATCCACATGACCACTTTCCAATTCTTCTAATAATTCCTCTCTCATTTACCCACTCTCTTTCCATTCCTCACAGTCAAACATTGCCCCAGAAGGGTCGTCTAAACTTTATTCCCTGCTGCCAAAGTGCAAATGATCAAAAATTAACTATACAAAGAAAATGGATGTGAGGAAGCTTTTGATCATTCAGCATCATGAAAGGTAGGCTTACCATGAGGGGAATGAAATTTAAGCTTCCCAATTCCTCTCATAGAAGTATCCTTGCACATATGGGCTCCTTAAAAGGTCCTGGGAGGGATCCTGACACATTCACATAGTTATAGAATGTTGTGCACTTTGCAAAAAAGTATAATACTTTCATGTATCACAGTGCAGTCAAGTGGTGCTACTGAGGACCCAAGCATTTTGGGGATCTGGTTACAGGAAAGTTGAGTTGGGGGCACAGTAAGTTTTGGCTCAGGGCATATATGTTTATGAGGTCCCAGTCACTCATATAGTTAAGCTATTCCTGGCTGACCTGGTATAGAATGACTTTTGGACACTCTTCCTCCCCTTGAGTCAACTTACCAGGCATTGTGGCTTGAAGGACCTGAGTCAGAGGTCACGTCAGGATAAGAATGTGTCCTGCAGCGCCTAGCACTGGAAGTATGTGGGGAATAGAAAGAAACAAGATTTGCAATGATTAGAGCCAGGAGCAATTCTGTGGAAAATTCCTCCAAGTGTCAGATGTGTGAAATTATAAGCAGAAGATTCAGTTATCATCAGTGCCACATCAAAGCAGAAATTCTCTCTTGTCAGGAGTATACTTGATTATATATTATATATAAACTCCAAATACATTTTTCTAGAAATCATCTAAAATAGGTTTTATTAGAATTCCTGTCTTTTTGGCTCACCATCCTGTAGCAGTGAGTACATTGTGTGTGAAGTTGCATGTTTTATGCATCGCATCTATCAATAATGAAACACAAATTTTGACCAGCCAGGCTAGAGGAAGACACTTTTCTCTCTATTAAAAACCGTATTACAGACTTGGTGCCACATGAAGAGGTGATCAAAAAGCATGCAGCCAAAATATGTAGGAAAAAAGCATTATGAGAGGATGTGATGTAATTAAAGAACAAGAATGTTGCCTTTTTCTAGATTTAAGGATATTTGTAGCATATCATCTTTCTAATATTTGTGATTTGTTTTAATTCCTCTTTATTCTAAATAAATATTGACTTTTGTACCTAAGTTTTTGTTTATAATTTGATACTTTTAGAGTAGATTAACTTCAAGCCTCACCACATCTAGATCCACTCCTGCATTCCTTTCTATTGGTTGCATGCGTGCTTGCTAAGTCGCTTCAGTCGTGTCTGACTCTACGCGACCCTATGGACTGTAGCCCGCCAGGCTCCTCTGTCCATGGGATTTCCCAGGCAGGAATACTGGAGTGGGTTGCCATGACCTCCTCCAGGGGATCTTCCGGACCCAGGGCTCGAACCCATGCCTCGTATATCTCCTGCATTGGCAGGTGGATTCTTTACTACTAGCACTACCTGGGAAGTCGTCTAATTGTTGAGTACTAGCCAAATTTGGCCATTTGTGGTGGAGACCTTTATTCTTCACTGAACGCCTTTGGTTGGTTTGGTTGTCTTTTAGGTCTAAACCCCACGGGAAAATAAGAGAAAACAAACTAACTAAATGTTGCTATACCTCTGAGAACAACTTTTACATCCTGTGCACAATTGCCAAACAAACATTAACACACCCCAGTCCTTTTCTCAGTCTTTGCTTTTAGGGGAACTCAAAGTAAATATGCCTGGATTTGCTTGCTCAGGCTGCCATAATGAAGTGCCACAGACTGGGCCGCTTAAACAAGGTGTTTAAGGTGGAGAACGGACACCTGAGGTTGACGGGTTGGTTCCTTCTGAGTGCTGTAGGGAGAACCTGCTCCGTTCCCCTCTCCTAGCTTCAGTTTGCTGCAGTCACTGGCATTCCTTGCTTGAATTTGCACAGCCCTGATCTCTGTCTTCATCTTCACTAGGCATTCTCCCTGTGTATGTGTCTCTATGTCCAAAGTCATCCTACACAAGGGCCCACCCTAATGACTTCATCGTAATGAATTACATCAGTTAAAAAAACCCCTACTTCCAACTAAGGTCACGTTCTGAGGTAATGGAGGTAAGGACTTGTATTTTTCATGGACATAATTCAACCCATAACAATGCCTTAATTTTTTTGTAACTTTCTTCATTTTAAAAGCAAGAACAATAAATGCCCAATCCAATAAAGTGGTCATCCCTCTGTATTGCTTTTGGGAATGTGAATTAGAACATTAGAAGAACACAATTTAAGTTCATACTAGAATGTGAACTCCGTAAAGTCAGGGGCCTTATCTATCTACCCTTCACTCTAACATCAGCTGCAAAAGATAGAGCTTAGCACACAATAGGTGCTCGACACACACTTGTTTTAAATGAAAGAATGATCTTAATATGCCTACACTAAATTGTTAAGGTTTACTAATGTTTAGAAACCCAGACAGAAGTGTTGCTAAATACCAGAATCTTGACTAAATAGATGGAAGGAGTCACACAGCCTGAAAATCTATCCAGATGAATACTGAATACTTTTGGTCTTTATAAAAATAATAGATTTTGTTGAATATGATGGAATTAATACAAAGGCTATGATTAAACTTAATTTTACTGTATGGAAATATATCTGCATTATGTCTTCCTTAAACCACAAATAAGATTCCCAAATCCTTCTCCACTAAGGAACTGGTAAAAATCCTTACCCTTGGTAAATCTTTTTCAGTTTTCAAATTCCACTTAAAATTCCAAATCTCATAGAAACTCAAAGAAGGATTCTTTGATCCTCCGTTTTGATTAGGTTCTCCTGGTACTTATTCTCACAAATTTCACAATTTGTTTTTTTTTGTTGTTGTTGTTGTTAACTCTTACCACTTTTGAACTTCAGAAAATAATTTCTGTTATTTTTGTTTCAATCTTAGCTTTGCTACTATCATGTATCCTATGAAAGACATTCTTTGTCTTTTTCACTAAGGTAACCTCCAGTACTTGCTTATTGCCTGTTAAATATTTGCTGCTCAATAAATAACTGATGAATCAACTAATAAATTCACAAAAGACTGAATAAGGGAATAGGCATGGAAGTGAGACTAAGTGAGCCATCTCTAGTCTAGTCTAGATTCCTCTGCTTTGAACTTCACCTAAGTTCTGTTGCTGATCTTCATCATCTTTCCTATGCTGGTTTTGCAAGAATGTCGTTTTCTTTTATTGTAGTTTCTATTTCTCTGCAGAACGTCTCTTTGCCTTGAGTTTGCTCAAAATAATAGCCTTTATGAATCTTATCTCTAAGGAAACTTTGTTTTCCTTCAGTAAGCTCTGAAAAATGCCTACTGCTGCTTATTTGTTATCAGGAACTTCCCATTCTATTGCAAGGCCCTGAAGCTTTCTAATCCTTTAATCTGGGTTCTCTGTTCCTGGTCAGTAGCCTCTATGTTCTGCTTACATTGTGTGGATGAAAGCTAAATTCTTCTTTTGGTGGATGAAGTAACTTACTGATTAGGGTCAGAGCTACAAAGACATCCCCACTGGGGAGAAATATGCACACAGTGAAACTTCCTTTGCAACATTAAGAATTATTATTAATAATATTTTGGCTGTAACAGGGAAGACTAATTCCTAATTTAACCATTTCGTCCACTCTATCTGTGAAACTTTTCTACTGTTTCCATTTTGAAGCTATTATAAATAATCATACTTTGATTTTGGGGGGAGTGGTAAAAAGTTTTCTCCATATAAGAATTAATTTTTTAAGATAGTCTGTAAGTGGAGTTATGGGGCCATCCATTAAGCATGAACCTTTTTTAAGGATCTTGATACAAATTCAAGTTGTTTGTCTAAATGTATATCATTAGAACAAAAGAAGGACTTTTTAAAGACATACTGTCTGATATCACTGGTAAGTGGAATCTAAAAAATAAGACAAACTAGTGAACATACAAAAAAAAGAACTGACTCAGAGATATAGAGAACAAACCAGTGGTTATAGGTGGGAGGAGGGGCAAAACAGAGGGAGGAAATTAAGAAGTACAAACTACTATGTATAAAATAAATAAACTATAAGGATATACTGTATAGCACAGGGAATATAGCCTATATTTTGCAGTAACTATAAATGGAATATAACTTTAAAAAATTGTGAATTCCTAAGTTATACACCAGAAACTTATATAAGTCAACAATACCTCAATAAAAAGATAGTAAAGTAAAAGTTTTTTAAAAGTTCAGTAAAGTTCCTCTTTACTGAAACCTTCTTAAGACGGTATATTATGATTTAAAAAACTAATCTTTAGTAGTAGTATTGGTGAAAAATACAATTTATTGTCTTATTTCTTTGATAATTATCAAGAATCAACGTGCTTACATATGCTTGACTAACTGGATTTTCTCTTTTGTGAATATTCTATTGACCATTTATCACTGGGGTTCTATTGCTTTTCTTATCAGTTTGTATAAACTCTTTAAGTAGAAAATATATCAACTTTGACATTTTATTGAATATATTTTCCTATTTTAACATTATCACATGGTTTTTTGTGCATAGCATTTTTTATTTTTATAGATTCAAATCTACTGGTCTTTTGTTTTATAATCTGTTATTCCTAAGCTTAGGAAATCTTCCCCCTTTTATAAATAGATGCTGTATTTTCTTTCTAAAAATGTTTCTGTTTTTGAGACTGTTGTTTTAATTGACGTATAGTTGATTGACAATATCACATTAGCTCTTTATTGTTATTTTGTATTTTCTGCAAATAGTTCTACTGTTAGAATTTTAAATATTTAACTTTCTAATCAACCTAGAATTTACTTTGGTGTGTAGAATGAAGTGAGAAATCAATTTAGTTTTCATATTTCTTGACACTTGTCCCAACATCATGTATTGAATAATTTAATGCTTAATTAGGTTTAATATGCTTTCTAATTGTATAAAAGATTCCTATATAAAGCAGGGTTCATTTACAAGTATCAGAAGAAAACTTTCTTTGACAGATTTCTTTCAAACAGCTGATACATTTTGTTAACTTGCTACGGGGACTCCAGCAAGGTGACTGAAACAAATGTGCCCATACAAGATGAAGGGGTTGTGTGGTGGGAGGCAGAATACTTACATAAGCAAATAGCTTATTTTTAAGTAAGAAAGATTTCCATTTCATTTCACAAGGTCATCAAAAACATCATGTCCATATCTGTTACAAGAGAAATATGTGGTGAGATGGTCCATTTTCCCAGCTGGACCTTAAGCGTTGCTGTTAGGTTTTAGCATGATGTTGTCCGTTAATAAAAATAAATCTTTGATACTTTTTACCGGAGTTATATTAAACTGTTTAGTTGGCTTCTAAGACCCCAAACTCTCAGGTTCTTTCCTGTTTCATCAGTTGCTTCCCTTCAGCTTTCCCCGCAGGATTTTCTTTGTTGTCTCAAGCTCTTAACGTTGACAGGCCCGGGGCGTCTCTGTGCCTTCTCTGCATTGATATAACCTCATCCAGTCCTCTGCCTTTACGTTCCAGTCACCTGCTGATGGCCTGAGAAGTTCCCCTGAGTTTCAAATGCATGGAAACTGTCTGCTCAGTATCTCCACTAGAAGTCTGATAGAAGTTTCAAATTTGGCAAGTTCAAAATGCAGCTCTTGTTTTAAACTCACAAGTCCTGTTCCTATTCCAGTCTTCCTCACCTCATTAAGTAAATCTAGCATCTACCCAGTTGCTTCCACACAAAAACCAAGCAGCCAACTTTGATTCCTCTCTTTCTTGTACCTATCTTACTCAGTTCAGTTCAGTCACTCAGTCGTGTCCAACTCTCTGTGACCCCATGGACTGCAGCGCGCCTGGCCTCCCTGTCCATCACCAACTCCTGGAGTTTGCCCAAACTCAGGTCCATTGAGTCAGTGATACTGTACAACCATCTCATCCTCTGTCGTCCCCTTCTCCCCCCGCCTTCAATCCTTCCCAGCATCAGGGTCTTTTCAAATGAGTCAGTTCTTCACATCAGGTGGCCAAAGTATTGGAATTTCAGCTTCAGCATCATCCTTCCAATGAATATTCAGGACTGATTTCATTTAGGATGGACTGGTTGGATCTCCTTGCAGTCCAAGGGACTCTCAAGAATCTTCTCCAACACCACCGTTCAAAAGCATCAACTCTTCAGTGCTCAGCCTTCTTTATAGTCCGACTCTCACATCCATACATGACTACTGGAAAAACCATAGGTTTGACTAGATGGACCTTTGTTGGCAAAGTAATGTCTATGCTTTTTAATATGCTATCTAGGTTGGTCATAACTTTTCTTCCAAGGAGCAAGCATCTTTTAATTTCATGGCTTCAGTCACCATCTGCAGTGATTTTGGAGTCTAAGAAAATAAAGTCTGTCATTGTTTCCCTATCTCTTTGCCTTGAAGTGATGGGACTGGATGCCATGATCTTAGTTTTCTGAATGTTGAGTTTTAAGCCAAATTTTTCACTCTCCTCTTTCACTTTCATGAAGAGGCTCTTTAGTTCTTCTTCACTTTCTGCCATAAGGGTGGTGTCATCTACATATCTGGGGTTATTGATATTTCTCCCAGCAATCTTGATTCCAGCTTGTGCTTCTTCCAGCTGAGCATTCTCATGATGTACTCTGCGTATAAGTTAAATAAGCAGGGTGACAATATACAGCCTTGACATACTTCTTTCCCTATTTGGAACCAGTCTGTTGTTCCATGTCCAGTTCTGTTGTTTCCTGACCTGCATACAGATTTCTCAAGAGGCAGGTCAGGTGGTCTGGTATTCCCATCTGTTTAAGAATTTTCCACAGTTTGTTGTGATCCACACAGTCAAAGGCTTTGGCATAGTCAATAAAACAGAAATAGAAGTTTTTCTGGGACTCTCTTGCTTTTTCGATGATCCAACAGATGATGGCAATTTGATCTCTGATTCCTCTGCCTTTTCTAAGTCCAGCTTGAACATCTGGAAGTTCACAGTTCATGTACTACTGAAGCCTGGCTTGGAGAATTTTGACTCAACCCATCAGCAAATCTTTTATGTCTATCTCCAACCTCTATCTGGATTCTACTTTTGATTTATTTACCCCACTCTTCAACATGAACCTATTTTTTCTAGCTTGAGTTATTGAAATAGTCTCCTAATTGATCTCACTATTACCTCTCACTTTGACCTTTTCTATTCTCAGCAGGGAGACCAGACAAATCTTTTTCAAAATGTAATTAGACCACATTCTCACCTGATTGAAATCTTCTAATGGCTACAATCAAACTTAGGACAAAACCCAAAATACCTGTGTGGTTTACAGGCTCACATATGCTCTGTCCCTCATTACCTGTGTCTTCGTCTCCTGTTGACGCCCATCTCACTTTTTTCTGCTTCAGCAACACTGGATTACTCATTATTCCTGGAAGACATGGTTCCGTGTCTGGGTCTTTGCATGTGCTGTTCCCTCTGCCAGAAACACGGTTCCTGCAGACAGCCACATGGCTTTCTGCTGCACTTTCTTCAAATATCTGTTCAAATGTTACTTCTTTAGAGGCCTTTCCTGACCCTTCTATTCTAAAGAGTATCTCCTGCCTTTCATTCTCTCTTAAACCTGTTTTATTTTTATTCAATGTGCGTATCATTACTAGATGTTTTAGTAAAGTAAGTCTTTGTTTGGTGTGTCAACTCTGTAAGTATCTAAACACCATGCAGGCAGAGTGTTTGTGTTTTCCCCTGCTCATGTGGCTATCCTCAATACCTAGAATTTTGTTAGGCATATAGTAGGTGCTCAATAAATACTTGTTGAGGCTCTTGATTAAACCTGTAATATTTTGAAAATATTTATAACAATGTCTTCCTGCTTAGGAACACAGTGTGTTTTTCCATTTTCTCAAGCTTTAATATATATATCTCAAAACTTTGCTCTTTTCTTTGAATAGGTGAAAAACATTATGCATTAAGGCCACTTCTAGGATGTTTTATTTTTTATTGTTACTGTGTATGGGCTCTCTGTATTAATTTTTTCTCATAACCATCTCAAATCTTTTTTAGTACCTCATATAAATATGTATTTTAAAAGTGTGTGCATGCTCAGTCATGTCTGATTCTTTGTGATCCCATACACTGTAGCCCACCAAACTCCTTTGTCCATGGGATTCTCTAGGGAAGAATACTGGAGTGGGTTACCATTTCCTCCTCCAGGGGATCATCCCGACCGAGATCAAACCGCATCTCCCGCATTTCCTGCATCTCCTGCATTGCAGGTGGATTCTTTACCACTGAGCCACCAGGGAAGCCCCATACTTAACAAGTATCTAGCTAATAATTTCAGTTATGTTGGAATACTTTTTATTTCTGTCTGCTCATCTTACATTCATACTCTTGTGTTTAATCAACTTTTAAAATTATTTCTTTGGACTAATACGGTAATTTCACCCCAAAATAAACATCATTTTTTTTCTTTATTAATAATATGTACTTCTCATTTTGTATTATGTCGTATTGCATTGGCTGTAACTTTCAGAACAATATTAAGTAATATTCCTTCTTTTCTACATATTACTAATGTTGATATCACTAATGTTTTACTATTAAATAAATATAAGATTGGTTTTAATCCTACACTGCTTTCTTAATAAAGAAATTTTTTTTATTTCTACTCTTGAAATAATATTTTTAGGGATTGGTGTTGAATCTTATCAAATACATTTTAAGCATCTATAGAAGCATTTTTTCTATTTTATGTAATTATTTGATGTATTAATAACTCTCCTATTATTTAATGATTTCTACCTCCCTGACTATGCATAGTGTAACTTGAGAGTATTTGCTTGGCAAAGTTGTAGACATTTTATGTCTCTCAATATGTGCTGCTGGGTATTTTAATCCAGACTTTTCTTGCTGCTCTTTCTTCTCTTTTCTTTCTACCTGTCATTTCACTAAGTATTGCTGCCAACCCTCAAATTGTTATTGGCCAACAGGTAATAGGGATGAAGGCAATACTCTGCTTCAGAATCTTACACTTGATCTTAGCCAAAAGACCGAGAAGCGATCTGCTTCAGAATCTTGTCTCAAAATTTGAAATAGTCGTGTCATCATCTCAATGAGTAAAGAGAACTGAATGGTGAATATCTGTAGAGGAAGGTTTCCATCAATCTGGGTGAGCGGAACATCGCCTTGCACGATAGACAAAAGCCTGTCCCGCCTCCGTGTGACGTTGCTAATAAGAACCACCATTTGGTGAGAGCCTTTTCTGTGTCAAGTACCTTGTACGTATCATATCATTCAAACTTCACACTACTCCCAGGAACAGCATATCCCCATTTTATGGATGGGGAAAGTAAAACTGGAGGATTAAGTAATGTGAACCAGCTCAAACAGCTGTTGGGTGGCAGAGCTGTTGTTTCAACACAGGGCTTTCTGGCTCCTCTTTCTATACAACCTCAGGCTCACAGAAGAGCGCTCTGAAGAGCTCAGCAACAGCTCAGAAAGGGGAGAAGATACGGCTATAGATAACCACACTGCAAGACAGGATACAGCGACTGCCACTAAAGAGGTCAGGCATAGTGTTTTTTCATTGTGCTTCAGATTCATCTGGAGGCTGCGGCATAGAAGGGAGGAGGGTCTTCTGGGCTGAGAGAGCAGTGAGTGAAGGCTTGTCGCCAGGAAAGCCTAGGACGTGTTTATGAAAGAGAAAGAACAATGCTCTTTGGTTGGTGGATCGTGTGGATCATGCTGCTCTGTAACGAAAGTTGAGACTGGAAACTTAGATTGGGTTCCTACTGTGGCACCTAAAAGACAGATGAAGCAGTTTATGTTTTAAAAGGTAGGCCACAGGGAACCATTGTAGTTATATAAACAAGGGGCTAACAAAGTCAGGTCAATATGGACCAAAGAGGGTGAAGTTAGGAAAATGGGAGCCCTGTAAAGTGGCTATAGCCCATATAGACAAGACATAGAGGAGGGCATGGGTGAAGAGGGGCAGTAGGAACAGGAGGCTGGGATCTAATTTAGGGTGAGATACAGGTCCGTCTAGTCAAGGCTATGGTTTTTCCAGTGGTCATGTATGGATGTGAGAGTTGGACTATAAAGAAAGCTGAGCTCAGAAGAATTGATGCTTTTGATCTGTGGTGTTGGAGAGGACTCTTGAGGGCCTCTTGGACTGCAAAGAGATCCAACTAGTCCATCCTACAGGAGATCAGTCCTGGGTGTTCATTGGAAGGACTGATGTTGAAGCTGAAACTCCAATACTTTGGCCACCTGATGTGAAGAGCTGACTCATTGGAAAATACCCTGATGCTGGGAAAGATTGAGGGCAGGAGGAGACGGGGACGACGGAGGATGAGATGGTTGGATGGCATCATCAACTAGATGGACATGGGTTTGGGTGGACTCCAGGAATTGGTGATGGACAGGAAGGCCTGGCGTGCTACGCTTCATGGGGTCGCAAAAAGTCAGACACAACTGAACGACTGAACTGAACTGAACCGAACAAGGGTGGGTTTGTTAGGTTTGTGCAGATAGGATGCTGGGAGCATAGGAGTGGCAGAATCAAGGATGCCTTCAGGTCACTGGAAGTATTAGACACTGAAGCAAGGGCTCAGCCCTTTCTTCATCGGAGACAAGGCTGGTTGGTGGGTGAAGAGCTTCTGAAACACCCAGATGGGGAGTGGATGCCTCCTGAGAGTTCAGATTGGAGTCATCTGCCTAAAAATAACAACTGACATTGTGGGAGGTCATTAATGCCTTTTAAGGGAATGATCTTAGTGAAGGTTGGTGAGCTGAAGCGAAGTAGAGATTCTCCGCATAACCCTAGTTACACATCAAGATGACCTGTGGATCTTAAAACCAAACTAGAATGAGGTAGCTGAAAAAGTTCCATCTCTACATCTGTTGATTCAGAATCTCAGAGCCCAGAATCCTGCATAATTTAATAGGTCCACAGGCAAATCTGTTCTACATCAAGAACCATGAGTAAGCAGCAGATATTTGCTGTAAGAAGTGAAGGAAGAAAGAATGATACAGGTCTCCTTCCTAACCCGAAGAGAGATGTGCCATCTGGATTTCTCTGTTTACTCTTTCACATCCTTCAAGCGTCTTTTCACTTTGTGGATTCTATCAACATCTAGGTATCATAATTGAGAGCTTTTGGCTGCTTTAGCAGGCATTCACCCCTCTTGTCACTGGATGTTGAAGAATCAGAGTGTGTGAGAGCTGAAAGGAAACAATGGTTTCAGTTCAGGGGTTTGCCAACTTTTTCTAGCATGGGATACTTTTCAGAAAAAGAAATCTTACATGAAACACTAACATGGTAACAGATAAAAAGTGGAACCATTCTGAGAAAACCACAGCCTAGAACCCACTTATCCTTCCCACTTGTCCTGAGCAGGGAGAGTTCTTCCAGATCAAGATCACAGGTTAGATCTAACCTTCCCCCTTTTAGTCAAGGGAACAAATTGTGTTTCAATTTTTTTTTTTTAATTGGAGGACAATTGCTTTACAATATTGTATTGGCTTCTGCCATACATCAACATAAATCAGTCACAGGTATACATATGTCCCCTTCCTCCTGAACCCCCTCCTATCTCTCTCTCCAGCCCACTCCTCGATGTTGTCACAGAGCACTGGGTTAATTAAGCGCCCTGTGTCACACACCAAATTCCCACTGGCTATCTATTTTACACATAGTAATGTATATGTTTCCATGCTATTCTCTCCCACCCTCTCCTTCCCCCACTCTGTCAACAAGTCTGTTCTCTGTGTAGGACATGGAAGCAACATAGATGTCTGTTGACAGAAATTGTGGTACATGTAATGCAGTGGAATATTACTCAGCTATAAAAAACGATTTAAGTCAGTCCTAATGAGGTTGCTGTAGGTAGAGCCTATTATACAGAGTGAAGTAAATCAGAAAGAAAAAAACAAATATCACATATGAATGCATATATATGGAATCGAGAAAGATGGCACTGATGAACCTAATTGCAGGACAGCAAAGGAAATGCAGACATGAGAAACGGGTTCTTGAGCAGTGACGTTACTGATCTAAGGCGGTATATTAGTTAGGGTGGATTCTCTAAGTCCTTATACAGTTTTCCTTCCTTCACAGGGTGTTACCACCCCCTCTAACGTCGCCCTAAAATTTCACAGTCCGCTTCCACAGAGAAAGGCGCGCAAGGACTCAAGTTACCCACAGTCGCTTTGGCGCAGGGGTAAGTGAGGGAGGAGGCGGCGGCTCTGACTGCCCTGAGTGATGTGCTTTATCTGCGGGGATGGCATCCCTCTGCACTGCTCCAGTTTCTGCTCTCTCTGGGAGTTCTGAGTGGCCAGCAAAGTCCTTATCTGCCCAACTCCGGGAGATAAAAACCTTGTTAGTCTTAAAGCAAGCGTTTCAGTGGTTGAAATTTTGTCAGCGGGATGACTATGGAAAAACTGTTTCATATCTATCTGAGGAAAAAAGTGATGAGACCTAAAGAATGATGGTTGAAAATGAGAACAGTTAAGTGTCTCTTGCATGTTTTGTGTGATGGTCAAAAGAGGCTACTCTGAGGTATTTTTGGTATTTAACACACTTTTGGCATCTAACCTGGAGGAGGGCATGGCAACCCACTCCAGTACTCTTGCCTGGAGAATCCCATGGACAGAGGAGCCTGGTGGGCTACAGTCCACAGGGCCGCAAAGAGTTGGATACGACTGAAGTGACTTAGCACACATACTTAGCTGGCATACTTCCCAATTATCCCAAAGCTATCTCCTGACTGCAACTCAACGCCTTGGGAATGTTTGTCACAACAGAAGGAGACACAGATTCTTTTTTTCCCCCTGTATTCCTTTTACCTTTATTTTGAATTAATTTCAAACATTCAGAGGGTCACTTACATTGTACAAAGAACTATACACCATTCAGCAAGATTTACCACTTACCAACATTTCACTCAAATTGTTTTATCACTATTTATACAGATCTTATATTAGAGGCTAAGACACACTTATGGCTTTGAGGAGCATACCTTTAAATTCTCGTATCTTTAAAAATTTATTCAGAAACCTGAAGGATTTTTCTCAAACAGTTTCTTTGAGGAGATGTAACTGCTCTACTCATTCATGCTATTGATTTGTACAATGTGCCATTGCTGAGTTGAGTTGCTACTATTTAGTTGTGTAAAACATGGCTTTAGTTGAGATCATGAAAAGCTGGTCAATTTCTGTTTCTATGCAGGAACATTGTCAATCACAGGATTCATCTTTCTAAGGAGACCTGGAGCATGATGTTCCTTTTCTTAGTGCCAGGTGATTCTAGAATCTACTATTTAACTTAAAACTTCTTGTTAAAAATCTCCAAAAAAAAAAGTGGTTATTATTTCTAAATGATCTCCCAACACCCTGTAGGAATCTGCACTTCTTTCATTTCTGGCATCATTGCAAATATTCCTCATCAGTGTTGTAAAGAAGGACCTGGTCTTTGTGTCCATAGGGGAGATGGTGCTCTAATTACAGATCCATCTTTAATTTCTGGTGAAGTCAGCAGCAAAACAGCCAGCATAGAGACTTTTCCCAGCTGCGGCCGCCCCGTGAAGATGACTAAAGCTCACAGCCACCCCACTGTGCAGCGCAATCCACCATACAGCTGCTTATCTCAGCACCGAGTTCCATCTCAGAGCCCAGCTTACATTTATACACGTAGTAGTACTAAAAAATAAAACTGGAAGTTCCATAAATGAATAATTCAGCAAACACATTCTGTCTTTAATATCTGGAAAATTCATGCTGTTTACATTTTCTCCCTGACTCTCTCTCTTTCTTCCTTCTAATTTATATCAGCAACCAGAGCAGCTGTGGATTGAAATACACACGTATTCATTTCCAGATTCCAGCCTGGGCTCCTCCTCCCCACTTTTGCCTCTGCCTTTGGCCACTCCTCTTCCCTGGCGGCGCGGACAGTGAAGAATCTGCCTGCAATGTGGGAGACCTGGGTTCGATCCCTGGGTTGGGAAGATCCCCTGGAGGAGGGCATGGCAACCCACTCCAGTATTCCTGCCTGGAGAATCCCATGGACAGAGGAGCCTGGCGGGCTACAGTCCATGTGGTCGCAAATGAACATGACTGAGCACAGTACATCCGCAGAGATTGGGACTGGTCCCTTAGCTCGTACACTGAGGAGATGTTCACCCCAGCTTGCACACTGTCCCAGCGGCAACGATTCACGTATCATATACAATATAGGTAATAATGATAACACTCCTTGGATTTACAGAGACTTCCCAGTGAACACAGCACACTCACCTTCATTATCCCCAGAGATGACAAGGCTTGAATCCACACAGGGCAACTCCCTCTCCCCCCGGGAGACTCAAGGAACACTTTGAAGAATATACTGAATCTCCCCCAAATTCCCTGGTGAAGAGCATTATCTGAGGCCTTGTTTAAATATTCAGATTCCTGGACCCCAAACAGACCTACTGATAACGAACATCTCAGGGAAGATCCTGGGAATCTGTGTTTATGCCAACAGCCCTAAATGGTTCTCATCACCAGACAAGGCTAGGAAATACTGCTCTGGAAAGATTTCCATCATCTTCAGTGGCTCAGTGCCAGCAGTCCTGGGAGGACCCAATGACCAAAGTGCTGGGCATTTATTTATATGTTGCCAGTGGTTTGTGAATAGCAGGGTTTAAAGGAGGTTTGATGCCAGAGAGCCCAGGCTCCATCCTTGGTTGTAGACAGGTACTCTAGATGGAGATGAATCACGAGAGACTGAGGAGTTAAGAGGAAAGGGCTAGTTATCTCAGTAACAGTGACTGACCTCCTCTCTTTCTGGCCACAGCATGCAGCTTGTGGGATCATACTCCCCTGCCAGAGATTGAACCTGGCCCCTGGCAGTGGAAGCATGAAGTGCCAACCACGGTATCACCAGGGAATTCCCTTAACCCTCTCTTAATTTGTCCAGGCCTGATGGCTTAAAACTCAACATTCAGAAAACTAAGATCGTGGCATCTGCTCCCATCAGTTCATGGCAAATTGATGGGGAAACAATGGAAACAGTGAGAGACTTTATTTTTGGGGGGTCCAAAATCACTGCAGATGGTGACTCCAGCCATGAAATTAAAAGATGCTTGCTCCTTGGAAGAAAAGTTATGACCAGCCTAGACAGCATATTAAAAAGCAGAGACATTACTTTGCCAACAAAGGTCCATCTAGTCAAAGCTGTGGTTTTTCCAGTGGTCATGTATGGATGTGAGAGTTGGACTATAAAGAAAACTGAGCACCGAAGAATTGATGCTTTTGAACTGTGGTGTTAGTGAAGACTCTTGAGAGTCCCTTGGACAGTAAGAAGATCCAACCAGTCCATCCTAAATGAAATCAGTCCTGAATATTCGTTGGAAGGATGATGCTGAAGCTGAAACTCCAATGCTTTGGCCACCTGATGTGAAGAACTGACTCATCTGAAAAGACCCTGATGCTGGGAAAGGTTGAAGGTGGGAGGAGAAGGGGACGACAGAGGATGAGATGGTTGGATGGCATCACCAACTCAATGGACAGGAATTTGAGTAAGCTCCAGGAGTTGGTGATGGACAGGGAGGCCTGGTGTGCTGCAGTCCAAGGGGTCGCAAAGAGTCGGACATGACTGAGTGAACTGAATTGAACTGATGTTGCATCTGACCTAGGTTTGCAGTTTGGATGTGTTTTCCTTCCACGAGGGTTGACAAGTCCATTAGTAGTACAGTATATAAGATTAGTAGTACATCAGTATTATAATACAGAGCTGTTTTTCTGCTTCTCAGAGAATCTTCTCTGCTCCAGGCAGTCTTGGAGGGAATGTGATGGTGATGGACCAGTTGGAGCAGACTGGCAGGTAGAAGCTAAGCTGTAGAAGCTGCAGCTTGAGACCGTATACATTTCTGAGGTTAGGAAGGCAACAAGGTGCTAGGATTCAACGTGTAATACTTTGGTTAATGGGCTTCTCTGGTGGTTCAGTGGTAGAAGGAATCTACCTGCAATACAGGAGATGCAGGTTCGATCCCTGAGTCGGGAAGATGCTCTGGAGAAGTAAATAACAACCCACTCCAGTATTCTTGCCTGGGGAATACCATGGACAGAGAAGCCTGGCATGGTACAGTCCATGAGGTCACAAATAGTCAGACATGACTTAGTGACTAAACAACAACAGCTTTGGTGTTGGATGAGTCGCTAAGTTGTGTCCAACTCTTGTGACTCCACGGATTGTAGCCTGTCAGGCTCCTCTGTCAATGGGATTCTTCAGGCAGGAATACTGGAGTGGGTTGCCATTCCCTTCTCCAGGGGATCTTCCCGACCCAGGAATTGAACCCAGATCTCCTGCATTGCAGGCAGGTTCTTTAACGACTGAGCTATGAGGGAAGCCCCAACAACAGCTTTGGTTAATCTTAATTCATTATATTGAGGGATGATGGTTTCTGTTCTGTACCTCAAATTTTAGTTTCCCATGGTGACATTAGGTATTTATAGAGCAAAGCTGAACATAAAGTTTTAGATTCTCAATGATCTTAGGCCTATTTTATTTTTAGAGGATAAATGATCATTGAATTGAAATAAAGCATGAGTTAGCTTTTAGTTATAAACCATTACTGTGTATTTTGTGCCTGATAACTTAACCATGTCACTCTGGGATTGATGAATCTGAAGAAACACGGAAATTTATTGGCTGTGGCTTTGAATCTAGTGATGTGGAGATGCTGGATTTATGTATGTTAATTTGAGTCATATGCAAGTCAAAACACGCATATTTTTAATCAGCAGATGGTTTAGTATGCTTTCCACACTTGTAAAAAATGAAAAGTACTGCAAGCTATTTTTTGCCTTGTCATTCATTCTGTCAACAGTATTTATTGTGAACCCAGTGAATGTGGTACATTTGAGTACAAGACAGAGTTACAAATGCAGTGGAAAATAGGTCCCCTTTGTAGGAGAAGATAGGATAAGCATGGACACAGATTTTGCTCACTTTAGGCTTTGAGGAGAGGTTCTCTAAGATTACCTGTGTCATTTGAACTTTTATGACTCAATGGATTTCTTATATATTATAATTTCAGAGCTGCTTCATGACTATTTTTGTTTGACCTATCGTTGACATTTTGTACTGAAGTCATTAACTAATTCATTCAATAAATAATAATTTGCATCCAGTGCATGAGGCATACTTGCAAGGTAACATACTACAGAGAAATCTGATCCCTGCCCTCAAGGAGTCTGTGGTCCAATTGAAAAAGTTGTTGAGTGACTGAAATGAAAGCTCAGGTCATCTACTTAGAAGATAGCTAATGCTCTTATCAGGAGGTTTCCTGGTGACTCAGGCACTGAAGTATCCTCCTGCAGTGCAAGAGACCTGGGTTTGATCACTGGTTAAGGAAGATCCCCTGCAGGAGGGCATGGCAACCACCTCAGTGTTCTTGCCTGGGAAATCCCAAGGACAGAGGAGTCTGGCAAGCTACAGTCCATAGGGTCACACAGGATCAGACATCACTGAGCAACTAACACTTTCACTTTTTCCTCTTCTCACCATCATAACCCCAACTCACTTCAGCTATGTTGGATTCTCCTAGAAGCCTTGAAAGGGGCCAGAGCTCCTCTGGGGAGAGAGAAACACATGTGGTTGGTCTTCTGTGTGAGAGACTGTGTGCTAGAGAGGGACCTCAGCTTCCTGATTCCTCTTTCCATAGAGTGTTTCCGCTCTCAACAAACTTTCTTGGGTTCAGTTCAGTTCAGTTCAGTCGCTCAGCAGTGTCCGACTCTTTGCGACCCCATGAATCGCAGCACGCCAGGCCTCCCTGTCCATCACCAACTCCCAAAGTTTATTCAAACTCATGTTCATTGAGTCGGTGATGCCATGCAACCATCTCATCCTCTGTCGTCCCCTTCTCCTCCTGCCCCCAATCCCTCCCAGCATCAGGGTCTTTTCCAATGAGTCAGTTCTTTGCATCAGGAGGTCAAAGTATTGGAGTTTCAGCTTCAGCATCAGTCCTTCCAATGAACACCCAGGACTAATCTCCTTTAGGATGGACTGGTTGGATCTCCTTGCAGTCCAAGGGACTCTCAAGCGTCTTCTCCAACACCACAGTTCAAAAGCATCAATTCTTTGGCGCTCAGCTTTCTTCACAGTCCAACTCTTCACATCCATACACGACCTTGGGTTGCTCGTGATCAATTAGCAAACAATAAAGTTTACCGGGGAAGCTCTTTTTTAAAGGAATACTTGGATAAATCCCTCTATAAAATAGATCCATTTATTTTTATACTTCTATTAGATTTCCTCAAGTGGGGACACACATAACTTATAACCTTAGATGCATATATTGGATGTTTAATTTTGATCATAGACTTCAGTGGGCAACTTATTTCTGCATTTCAAACCATTTTCAGTTTGTTATTTGTTGTAAGTGTAGACATTTTTTTATTGTGCTAAAATATAAAGAGCATAAAATTTACCATTTTAACCATTTCCAAGTGTATAGTTTAGTGGCATTAAGTATTTGCAGTGTTCTACAACCATCACCAATATCTATTTCCATAATTTTTTATCATTTCAAACAGAAACCCTGTACCTATTAAACAATAATTCTTTTTCCTTAATCTCTGTTAATCTCTATTCTACTTTCTGTCTCCATGAATTTGCCTTCTTTAAATGCTTCATACAAGTAGAATCATACAATACATGTCTGTATATGTCTGTCTTCTTTCACAAAACATAATGTTTTCAAGATTCAGCCATGTAACATATATTAAAATACCCTTGCTTTGTAAGGCTAGTAATATCTTTTTGTATATCTACTATATTTTGTTTGTCCATTCATCTGTTGATGGACACTGGGCTGTTTCCATCTTTTGGCTCTTGTGTGGCTGTGAGCATTGGTATACAAGTATCTCTTTGGGTCCTTGCGTTCATTTCTTTTCGGTATATACCTAGGAGTAGAATTTCTGAATCATATATTAATACTTTTTGAGGAACCACTAAACTGTTTTCCACAATGGCTAGACCAGTGTGGTTAAGTATAAATTTTTTTTTCATGATTATAAGTTTTTTTCCATGATTCTACATCACATTGTACTTGGTGGAAATTGTAGCAGTCTGTTCTGACCTGTGTCCTTACCTCTGTTTGTTTATTTCTTCCATTTTACTTTTAGGGCAGAAACTATGACGAAAGGTGCCTTAATGGGAAATGTGCTCAATAAATAATTGTTGTTGAGTCAATTGATTCTGCATAATAAAACCTAAATGAATATCTGATGAATCTGCTAATACATATTTCCTGTTTCTGGACATTAAGTTCAATGCTCCACCAATGCAGATATATCACAAAAGCAAATTTTTTAGAAGGCAAAAGAAACCAAATGGTGAAAGAGGAAATTACTAGATAGGATTAGCGTGTCTAGTGTTAAATGGGGGCAGATTTTTGAGAAGCTGAAATACTTAACTGCAAAATAATTTGAACTGGTGATGGATGAAAGGAAGGGTGGAGTTTTTGGGGTGGGAATGGAACTTTGAGATTGTTTGGAGGTAGGAGTGAGTTTGGAATGTAAGGGAGCATGCGAGAATGTTTGCCATGTAAGAAAAGAAGCAAAGACTGATACATGGTGGAAAAGGAAAACACTTGAGTGTTAGCGATATGGGGCAATGAGGTTAGGATCCTGACTGGTAAACCACCACCTGGAAATTGAGATGGTCTTGCTTCTGTTCCAATGGAGGGCTTCTCTGCACTATTTGGGGGCACTGGCAAATGGGAAATATAATAGGTTTAAGGTTTTTCCCTCTGCAGAATGAGATCAGTCACATAAAAATATTTATTAATGAAGAAAATATATCACAATGTTGACAGCAGTTTCCTTCACAACTGTTGTCATGGGTGAGTCTTTGAAAACCTTTTGTGTATTGTCTAACTATTGTATAATAAGGATATCCTACTCTGGAAAAAAGATAACATTTTCATCTTTCTCTGAAAAGTGCAGTTTCAAAAGTTCACATGCTGTTGCCCAGGAATTTTTTTGGTCTAAGTCATAGAAACAGGCAATGGCTGATTTAGTCAGGAAGGAAATCCACTAGGAGAAAATAAGGTAGTTTACAGGACTGGAGGGAGACCAGAAGAACCAGGGAGGACCCCCTGAAGGGCAGCCTCAGGTGGGATGTCCAAGCGCCACAATCAGTGAACTCCAGGCAGCTTTTGGTCTTTGCTCCCTCTGCACAGTATCAAGTAGGGAGCTTCTGAATGGCCAAATGTGTGTCACGTGCTTGCCCCTGGTAAAGCCTGGCACCTTGATTAACTACCAGCCTTGCTGACTATCTCCAAAGCAGGAGGAAACTGAGGTGATATTTCCAAAAGAAGGTGGAATAAAAAAAATCAATGCCTGCTCTGTCATATTGTGTAAAAGATAGAATTCATTTTATTACACAAGCAATTATAATTGATTTTTAAAAGTGAAACAACTGTGTTCTACGTATGCTTGTTTAATCATATTTATGAGACAGATATGCTTTCTTCATGTTCTTCCCGGGGCCCTGAAAACTAGGCCTCTTTAATGGGTATGTATGGGCACAGGATGAGAGGGGTACAGAGGTGATATTGATCCTGGGGGATCCATTGTACTTTTACAGAAATATTTTAAAATTTTAATTCACTCACTTTTCAACTAGAGAACAGTAGGCAAAATATTTGATTCATTAAATACAACAAATTTATATTATGGCCAATTTAAAATGCTTTAAGTTGACCTCACTGGATTTGAGGTGAGATGACTTGTTTTAATTAAATTTTTTTTTTTTTAATATTTATTTACTTTTATTTTTGGCTGTGCTGGTTCTTCATTGCTGCACGTGGTCTTTCTTTAGTCGCGGAGAGCAGGGCCCACTCTTTGTTGTGGTGCCCAAGCTTCTCACTGAAGTGGCTTCCTCTGTTTCTAGGGTGGTTGGGCTCAGTGCTTGTGGCACATAGGCCCAGCTGCCCTGCAGCATGTGGAATCTTCCTGGAGCAGGGATCGATTCCGATGGGAAGCCCTAATCCAGGTTTTTTGATTTGCAAATACGAGATGCCCACTTTGAAGCCGCTAAAGCCAAAGTGGACTGCAAAGGAAGAATTCTATCTAAAAACTTCTGAAACCTCAAGAATCGGGTTCTCCTGAAGAAATCCAGAAATAGAAAGGCTTTAAGCAGGGCCGGAAGCTTTTCAGAGCACAAACACAACGCCGTGTTCACGGCCCATGTTGTTAAAAGTCTCTGCCCCTGTTTCTCTTGATGTCTGTGCTTCCTTCCTCTTTTTGCAGAGAGTGAGAGTCTTGGCTTCCTCCTGGAAACACAAGCCCCTTGAGCTCTCCTAAAAAAGCCTCACCTTCCTTTCAATTATGCAGGGATTCCTTTGTTGATGAATCCCAACGTGAGAGGGACACACTCAGGGGCTGGCGCAGCCTGGATCAACCCAGGGCTGTCAGCGCTAAGGTACAAATGTGGCAGAGGTGGGGAAGCACTTTGTGGCTGAGAAAGTGAGAGAAAGGGGTGGATGTGAGTTGGGCGGACTGTGCTAAAGGTTCCCCCTGTAATTGTTGAAGAGAGGCAGGAATAGTTGGGGAATAGAAGAGAGGAGAGGGGAACAGTGGTACTGAGAGAAACGTGGAAAACTGGTGGCTAATCAAGAAGAGAAAATCAAAGGGGTCGGGAGGAAATACCAGAGGAGAGTGCTTAATAAACTAGAATTCTTTGAGCTGCTTGAAACTGAAAACCTTTCTTACAGTGCCTTCCCCAGCAAGTTCTCTCCTGTGACAGGAAGTCCTGAGAGGTTCAGTCAGCGAGGTAACAACGGCAAGGAGCCCAGGTTCTTTTCACTTTCTCATTCTGCCTGGCTTGGTGTGGTCTTTATTATTGTCAAATGCAATTACATCCAAGGCCAAAAAGAAAACTTCTCTTAGATGTGAGGAAACACCCAGCAGATTCTCCTCATTGACCAGAAGTGTGTCTCTTGCCCATTTCTGAACCAAACGCTGGTCAGAGCCAAGTTTGGCTCAGAAGGTCAAGATTCACCCAGTGCAGCTGGGCCGGGGCTCATCTTCCCAAGCATGCGGACATGAAAACAGCGGGGACCTTGGAACAGTGGGTGGGGAGGCAGTCGGCAGTGCTGGCCACAGAGAAGGAAAAGAAAAATACAGGACTAGAAGAGCAGAGAAACAGACAGTGAAAGACAGAAAGGAGGGAGGCGGAAAGGTGGTGGGGAGAGCGAAATACAGAGAGAGAGAGACAAGCTCATAAAATCTGGTGTCTTAGGTTAAAATGCTATTGTCATATCTTGCTGCTTAGCTAGGCAACTATTAGAAGAACATGCTTTACCTATTCGTACTGCCATTGAAAGATTAATTATGTTTTCAGTATTTAAACTTATTAACCATTTTTTTCAACCTCAGAATTATAAAGGAGATGGTTGTAGGGGAGTCTCTGGGGAGAAAATTACTCTCATTGTTTTTTCCCCTTAAAATAGGCCAGAATTTATTGAGTCATGAAAGGCAGTGCTGAAATAAATATAATGATTACTTAGTTATTTGTTTGTCTTTACTTATAATTTTATCTTTGTCATTGTAAAAGCAATATAACCACATTAAATAGAAACCAGAAACATGAAAACACAATCACCCACAATCCCATAGTGTAACAACTATTATAATTTCAAAAGAATTAACACCTAAATTTTCTACTCATTAACAAGGGAAAGTGTGCATATATAAATTTTCCATTCTTCTTTGTCAACATGATTTATTATTATTATTATTTTAAAAAATGGCAGTCTACACTGTATAGCATTTTGCATCTTGCTTGTTTCATTTAATTTTCCTATTACTTTGAGATATGTCCACAAAAATAAAATTGAACATTATAATACAGTCACATGTTACCACATACTCTTAATAATCATCATCCTTAATGTCTGTAAAAGATTTGAATAAATGACTCACCCATTTTTAAAATAAATATTTATCAAGCACCTGAAACACTGGCAGAGTGCTAGGAATTCTAAGATTAAAAGGAGATGGACCACACCCTTGAAGGAGGGCGCAGCAGAGGAGAGGAGACAGGCAGGTAAATAAGTAATTACAGGTAGTCTCCAAGTGCCAAAATGGGAGGATGTAGGAGGCGCTGAGGAGATGAAAGAGGGAGCCTGGGAAATGCTGACTGAAAGTGCTGAGGATAAGTAAGAGGGCTCAGCTCACAGACGCAGGGCAAGGAGAGCGCTTAGGGAGAGATCAGGAATGATGTGTGCAAAGAAGAGAAACGCGAAGCAATGTCGTCGTCCAGAGGGCTACAGGGAGCTGGGTATAGCTCTAGCATCTTCAAGTTGTCACCAAGTTTTCAATATGGCTGTGACGTACAACTTGCAGCACAGAACTTTTCTCATATTTTGGAGTATTTTGTTGGCTAGATTCCCAGAAGTGGGACTGCTGAGTCAAAATGGAGGAGCATTTTGACCTACCACATATATCCAAAACGCTTTCCAAATGAATGGAATCATTTTATAATGACACCAGCAATATATAAGCAAACCATTGCTTATTATCTCTATATCTTTACCACTGAGTTAACATCTATTTCTTCAATTACTGTAAAGTTAATTTTCACCATATTTATTACTATTTGATGTCTTTGTATGTGATCTGTTTTCTGCTTTTATTCAATCACTGAGATTTTGTATTTTACTTTACTGTATGAGCCCTACTAAGATATTCATACTTTTGTCTTTATCTTTGTTGTCACCAATTCTTGGTTTACATTTCTATGTAATATTGATCTATTTGACTGTGCTGGGTCTTAGTCACGGCATGCAGCATCTTTGTTCTGTCATGTGGGATCTAGGCTCAGTAATTGTTGCACTTGCGTTGCCCCGTCGCATGCAGGATCTTAGTTGCCTGATCAGGGAGCGAACCAGCCTCCCTTGCATTGCAAAGCAAATTCTTAGTCACTGGCCCACCAGAGAAGTCCTCTACATTCTTGTTTAAAACAATGTTTGACACATAGAAGTTTTAAGCTATTACCCAGTCATCTCCACTGGTTATTTCCTTCTATTGCTTCTAAGTTGAGAAATACTTCTAGCCAGAGGTTTAACAAATAGCATTCTATTTTCATTGGAAAAGACACTGATGTTGGGAAAGATTGAAGGCAAAAAGAAGAAGAGGTGGCAGAGGATGAGGTGGTTAGGTAGCATCACAGACTCAATGAACATGTATCCGAGCAAACTCTGGGAAATGAAGCACAGGGAAGCCCGGCATGCTGCAGTCTACGGGATCACAAAGAGTTGGACATGGCTTAGGGACTGAATAACAATTCTATTTTCTGGTTTGCTTTAAAAAATATATTTAACTCATAAATCCTCCTTGAACTTGGCTTTGACATATAAAATGAGAATTCAGCTAGTCCCCCTGCCCCAAATTACCAGAGTTATCTGAACTTCTCCTCCTCTGTTGGGTTTTATTTCAAAGCCAAATCCTGCTTAGGATCAACTCAGTCATCAGCTGGATCTAATTTCTAGTACTTTTCTGAGTTGTGGCACATCACCTTAAGATAGACATTTCCTCTGACTTACCCAGGAATCTGCAATAACTGCTTTACTTACATATAAGAAGAATTACAATGTAGCACCAACAGCTTATGTAAAGGGTGGCAGCACCTTCCTGTTAGTGGGGAATCTGCTGCTAAGCGTAGACTTTACCTGTGAAACCCACCAGATTGGTGGTAGTCTGCTGTGTGCTTTGGCTGGGTAGAGGACACTTTTGAGGTAGAGAGTCTTATTTCATCCAAAGGGCCGAAGTCACTGTTAACCAGTGTCATAATTCTAGGATCTTCTGGTTCTTCCACCTTTGCGGGGACCCTGGCTCCTACCTGTGACCTCAGTATAGCGCTAATCCCTCTCAAGGCCAAGCCTATTTAAGTGTGGTTTATTGCAAGGAAAAGTAACTTCTTGCTCCTCCTTCTAGGCTATCAACTAGCTAGCTAGGTTTTTAGAAAAGTGAGGGGGTGGTTAACTAGGGAAACCCTATGCCAAATGTTATCAAGCCTACTGAAGGATCACTTGGGGGCTTAGGAAGCATGCAGATTTCTGTGCCCAGTACCAGGTTTCACTGGCATGGGGCTGGAAAGTTTCCCTGATCTCATCTCTTTGCAGCTTTTTCAAGCCTTAAAAAAAATGCCCACAGATGTTTACACACAGTTCTGGGCAGTTCTTCATTCTTTTTTTCGTGAAATACTGATACCTGCCAGCCAGCACCTATGAAAGTGCCCCAGGAGGAAGGCAGATGCACAACTAATGGGCACACACGCTCAGGCAGGGCTCCAAAATAATTTCTAGCTTCGTTCTATCCTTCCTCAGAGGTCAAAAGCTTAGTCGTTCATGATCTGTAAACCCAATTCGGATTCCCCAGAAGACCGTCCTAGGATTCCTCCTTAGAATTCCTCGTCCAGGATTCCTCCTTAGAGTGAGGACCGGTCAGGTTCCTTCCGCACTATTCCCTCTTGTGGGGGCATTTGCAGTCCGGATTTCTGTCGGCTACAGGCCCTAGGGCAAGGATCCTGTCGTGCGTCGGATTCCTTTGGGCCATCTCTCCTTCCTCGTCCCCGTCTCCAGGATAAGCCTCTCTCTCCCGCAGGTGGGGAGGTTGAGTTGGAGCCACATTCAGGGGAATTCAGGGGACTTTCCTATGCAATCCTCCGGATTCGCTCCCATTTCCCGTCTCTACCCCTTTCCCTAACACCTTATCCTTCACCTTTGCTCCCAGCAAAGTCTGTGACCTCTTTCCTCTTCGCCTCAATGGCCCGGCGTCTTTTCTTGCTACAAAACCGGAGCAGGGGGTGTGAGTGTGGCTACACCCAGAAGGATGCTCGTCCTGCAGTGGGGGGCAGGGGGAATGATTCGTCCCGAGGATCCCAACTCAACCAGCCCTCTCACCCCGAAACGATCCTTTCGCCCTGGTCCCTCCAGAAGCTGTGTGCTGCCGTCGGTGGCAGAGGGGGACCATCAACCCCAGTCACTCCTCCAAGGCTGCTCCCAAGGGCGCGCTCTCCGGGCATCCTTACACCTCCCTTCGGCCTGCCATCCTCCCTACCTACCCGCAGTGCTCGGGGGTCCGCGGCGCTCCTGGCTGGCCTGAGAAGGGGCGGGGATGAAGCGAGCGGGAGGAGCGGAGAGCGCTGGAAGGAGGGGGCGGCGAGGCTACGTTGAGCCTCCCGCCGCCCGGGAGCGCCCGAGCCCGTGCGCGCGCGCACCTCACCGAGGCTCGGGCGGCGGGAGGCGGGCGGAGCTGAGGGCGGCGCGGGCGGAGGAGCAGCGGGCCGGGCGGGCGGAGCGATCGGCGGGCGGAGCGAGGGGTGGGAGGGAGCGCGCGAGCGGGCAGGCGGGCGAATAGCGTCTCCACCAGCATCCGCGGCGGTCGTGTTTGCCCGAAGCCCGGAGGCTGACCATCGTCCGGCGGACGGGCTTGGGAGCTCGCCTTGTGCTGGGGGCCAGCCTCAGCGAAGCTCGGGGCTTGCAGCCTGCTCCCGTACCCGCTCGCGGCCACCCCGGCTCCGGCGGCCTCGGCGCGCGCCAAGGGCTGGAGGTGTGGGAGCCACTCTCCGCTGCTCGGTCCCTGCGCTGCTCAGCCCGGGTTGGCCGCCGCGCCGCGGCCCCGAGCGGCGTCCCCGATCCCCAGCTTCCCGCCGGCTGCTCCGAGCCAACGGTGCTCCGAGGCTCCAAACTCGGGCTGCCGGGGCAAGTGTCTTCATGAACCCAGAGGATGTCCGGGAAGCATTACAAGGGTCCTGAAGTCAGTTGTTGCATCAAGTATTTCATATTTGGCTTCAATGTCATATTTTGGGTAAGTTGGAGCGCTTCTGGGATTTCAACTATTGTGGCTAATCGATTCGCGACAATTTCGCGCACGTTGCTCTCAGCCTTTACTTTTCGCTGCCCCTCGGGCGCTTGTCGGAGCTCGCAGAGGCGTTTGCCTTCCGCCCTTTCAGCCTGCGCGTTGGAGAAATAAACATTTAATCTTTTCTAGGAACGCGAAAAGGTAAAAAGAAAAACGGAGCCGGAAAGGGGACACCCAGGCCTTGAGGTTGCTTTTTAAGGGATGAATAACGTAGATGCAGATGAAAGAAAGGGTTCGGCAGTTGGAGAAATGAGCAACCACTCGAATGAGATTTGCTCCCGGTGGAGTATGGATGTTGGGCAGAGCGTGGTGTCATAATAGGGAAGGCTAATCGGGCAGAGTCGACCCTGAGGTCCACCTCTAACGGGGATCTGATTGGACGAGGGCTTGGCTCCGTGTTGCCGCGGCCAGTCTGTGCCATGCTCAGCGTGTATCTTCTTGCACCATCTCGGGCTTTGTGTAGGATGCAGATGCGGCGGTATATGGTTCTGTAATGTGCACGTAAATATCGCTTCCTGCACGCTCATCTCTTCGTCTTCATCGGGAAAGCGCTCCTTTTGCATAATGGACTGACCAGTGGGTGTGCAGGCTGGAGGTGTTTATTTCTCTGTCTGTATTATTGTCAGGATAATAACAAGTCACCATCAACATATGTTTCAGCGTGTTGGTACCTCACGACCTCCTTTTCTGAGGAGCGACACGTAGAGCGGGCCGTTTTGGGGGAAACCTTGGAGAAATGCAGAGGAGAAGGCGTACGAGACATGTTTTGTGGGGATACCGGGAGAGCAGATGCTTGAATGGAAGGTTCATCCATGCTCTGCTGGCACCACAACATGCTGGGTACCTATTGTAATTGGGCTGGGATGCCCACTCTTTTGTTTTGTTTGGCTTCTCTTCTTTGATCTCACAAACATGTTCAGCAACCAGACAAAGAGTTCACTAGGACAGGGGGAAATGTTGCTTCAAAGACCGTGTTCTTTTTCTTCTCCATCCCATCCCATTCCATCCTCTTCCTTGTTGGGCACTCCCTCCGCCCCCACTATTCCCCCCATGGAAAGTAAAGATGGTGGCTGGCTGGGGTGGGGGGCGTGCTCCCCAAGTTGTTGCTTAGTGTGGATTCAGTGTGAGGTCAACAATAATCCAGTGGTGGTGGTGGGATCTGTGATAATCCACAGCAGTCTGAACCTAGGATGTATTTATTTTGATTCTCTTTTAGTTTTGGCCATTTGTTTGAACATATCCATTGATGAGAAGAGTTGTCAGTACAGCTCTTTATATTGTTTTCTTCCTACCATGCATTTACTAGGCTATTTTATTTTTATTTTCTATTTTCTCTAGGAGTGTCTTGCATTGCTCTTGCATGTTTTGCAAAAGGGAATGAGAGGGATTGGAGACCACCCTCTGTGTCAGCATGTCATCTGGCCTCAGGACTGATAATGGGGTGGGGACACATGAATAAACATCAGATCCAGTCATTCACAAGCCACTTTTTGCCAGAGATTGGACATGATTCCTGTTAGCAGTCACCCCCCACCTCCCCACCACTCCCCCCATAGTCAAACACTGCTACAAATGTAGGAAGAAGAAATTATTTTCTTTCCTTGCTTCCTTTTTTTCAACCCTTGTTGGACATATTTAAAAGTCACATTCCTGGGTGAGGCGTTTTGATTTTATCTGAACTTGAAACTTTCATGACTTTGAGAGTCAGGAACTACCGCACTGGGACTGGATCTTCTTGGGGTGGTGAATTCAAGCCTCTTGATTTTACCTGAACACTTCCGAAAGCTGAACATTTCAGCTACCAGGCAACAAAAAGCACCCAGGGGCTTTCTCTGCAGTTTCTTAGCAGAAGGTGGAAAAGAAAGAAAGGGATCTGGGCCTGTTTCCCTGACAGTTTGGTGCAATTTTGTGGTGTGTACAGAGGCACATTTACTGTTTTCTGTGACTTAGGGTGTAGCAAAACCTCTGGAATTGTAGAGAGCTGCAAAGAATTGCGGAGTACTTGCATGGAGACTTCCAAGAGAAAGTCACATTTTGTCTGATTTTGAAGGTCTTCATCTCTTGGGAGGAGTTTTATGGGAATCCTGAGAAGAGACACGGGGCTCTGGAACTAGACCATCTGTCCCAGGCAGAATTGTTATGTAGATACCTTTGTTATAAGGACCCTTCTCTGACTCTGCTTTCTACACGCCTTGTCCCTCCTTACTGTGCCTAAAGACTTCCACTCATGTACCACCTCATACCTTTGCTATCCTGCTGTCTGCTTCAAGGTTATCTCATAATTTGGGGAATTATTTGGGAATTATGGAATCTCTGAGTTTGCAGTATCCTGGTCTCTAGAGTGATTGTCAGCAGGAAGGTAGCCATGATATTTGATCACAGTAATTTAGACTTAAGATGTTAGTGACTGAAGAGCCAGGACTGGCGGCCTGATTCTGTAAAGTTACGCACCTCTGCTGTCTGCAGTAGCCATCCTATCTGTGACTGCTGGATTCAGCAGACTGGGGCTGCTCTTCCACAGTTGTGAAGAAGACATTGATTACAGAGGATATGGTCTCCTAATCTTTCCACACCGAAACTCTAGAAAAAAATTTTAAAATGTTGTAGACATTTTGAGATAAAGTTCTGGTAAAATAAAACCTGAGAATTTGGTAGCCCTAGCACTAAGCGTTTGGTTCTCTTAGTAATGAGGAGTTTGACTTTTCACTACTCAGTTAACTGCCCAGCCTCAGTTTCTCAACTGTGATGAAGAGTTAGTGCTCACTCTGACAGCACATTGGGAGAAGGCAATGGCACCCCACTCCAGTCCTCTTGCCTGGAGAATCCCATGGATGGAGGAGCCTGGTGGGCTGCAGTCCATGGGGTGGCGAAGAGTCAGACATGACTGAGCGACTTCACTTTCACTTTTCACTTTCATGCATTGGAGAAGGAAATGGCAACCCACTCCAGTGTTCTTGCCTGGAGAATCCCAGGGACAGGGGAGCCTGGTGGGCTGCCGTCTATGGGGTCGCACAGAGTCGGACACTACTGAAGCGACTTAGTAGCAGCAGCAGCAGCAGCAGCAGCCGACAGCACGTATAATAAAATTGGAACAGTACAGAGAAGGTTAGCATGGCTCCTGCACAAGGACGACATGCAAAGTCATGAAGTGTTCCATATATTTACGGCCACTATGGAGAACAGTGTGGAGGTTCCTTAACAAACTAAAAATAGAACAACCGTATGACCCAGCAATCCCACTCCTGGGCATATACCTTGAGAAAACCATAATTTGAAAAGATATATACATTCCAGTGTTTCTTGCAGCATTATATACAATAGTCAGGACATGGAAGCAACCTAAATGTTCATCAACAGAGGAATGGCTAGAGATGTGGTACACATATGCAATGGAATATTATTACCCAGCCTTAAAAAGGAGTGAAATTGTACCATTTGCGGAGATGTGGATCGACATACAGACTGTCAGAGAGGTGAATAATTCAGAAAGACAAAAACAAATATTGTGTATTAATGCATATATGTGGAATCTAGAAAGATGGTACAGATGAACTTATTTGCAAAGCAGACATAGAGACACAGATGTAGAGAGAAAACATATGGATACCAAGGAGGGATGGATTGGCAGATTGGGATTGACATATACACTACTATGTATAAAATAATAACTAATGAAAACCTACAGTAGAGCACAGAGAACTCTATTCATTGCTCTGTGGTGACTGAATGGGAAGAAAATCCAAAAAGGGGGGGGGGGTATGTGTATAGATATAGCTGACTGTAAAGCAACTATACTCCAATTTAAAAAACCAAAAATGAAGGGTTAGTCAAGTTGTAAGTTTCTTTCTAGTTCTGAAAAAAAGAATGGGTCTTTTGAGCTCCAATATGCTGGGGAAGAAAAATATAAGAGATGGGCACTAAAATATAATGAAAATAGCATATATTGGGACACATTTAATTATAGACTTTTTCTCTCACTGAGATTCGTCTGAAAGTAACTTTTATTAATTAATTAATTTTTCCCTCAAGGATTCTTTCATTTGAAAAAAATCTTTCCCTAATTTCTTCTTGGCTTATTGACTTATTGGTATAATAGGCATACTTTTGTATCCCCACTATGAATCTCAAATGTAGTCTTGTGAGTCATTAAATATATTTTTTATTATTAAAGTTAGAGTTTCATGTGTAAAATCTGGATCCTTTTACATAATACTTGTAGTGGTATTCTGAGTAACAAAGTCAACATCTTGTACAGATTCCTTTCTCATTAGTTATCACAAGGTGGTAGTGGGGGAATCTTATTCACCCTATTTTATATTGGAAGAACTCAAGCCAGAAAGGAATTGCTTTTATTGAGGGTGTCACCATACTAGGACATTTCTTGGAAAATCTGAGACTGCTCTGGGGTAGGGGAGGGAAGAGAGAATTACTTCTTTTGGGTAATGAACCTCCACACCCCATCACCCAGCATTAATAGATATTTTGTTCTGGACTTTTTTAGGTTCTGACTCTAATACTTAAAAACTGTTACTAGGCAAGGACATTTATCTCAGGATTCCGGTTATCTATTGCTATATAACAAACAACCTCAAGACTTAGTGGCTTAAGATAAAACTTGATTATATCTGACAATTCTGGGATTTGACCAGGCTCTGCTAGGCAGTTTGCACTTGGAACCGTCCATTTCAGTTGCAGTGAGATGGAGCTGGCTGGAGTTAATTGAAGGCTCACTGGGGTGGGATACCCAAGATGGTACCCCCACATGACTGGCAGTTGATGCCAGCTGAGAGCTCAGCCAGTGGTGTTGGCTAGAGCACCTCAACGTGTTTTCTTAGAAGCAGCTTCCAGCCAGTAAAGACTACTCCTTGAACTGGTCCAGTGTCACTTTCATCTGTTCCTCTGGTTAAAGCATGCATGCAACCCGCTCAGTTTCAAGAGACAAATTCCGCTTTTGTTAGATGAGTGTCAAGGTTGTGTGGGTTGTGGCAATCTTTGGAAAATACAATCTGCTGGAGCCTTGTTGAGTCACTGAATCGTGTCTGAATGTTTTGTGACCCCATGGACTATAGTCTGTCAGTGTCCTCTGTCCATGGGATTTCCCAGGCAAGAAGAGTGGAGTGGTTTGCCGTGTCCTCCAGGGAGTCTTCCTGACCCAGGGATTGAACTTGCATGTCCCTCATTAGCAGGCGAATTCTTTACCACTGAGCCATTTTTGTTTATGAAGGAAAGATAACATTACCCAATGGGCTTCACTGGTGTCTCAGATGGTAAAGAATCTGCCTGCGATGCAAGAGACCTGAGTTCGATCCGTGGGTTGGGAAGATCCCCTGTTAGAGGGCATGGCAACCCACTCCAGTATTCTTGCCAGGAGAATCCCCATTGACAGAGGAGCCTGGCAGACTCCAGTCCCTGGGGTCGCAAAGAATCGGTCACAACTGAGCGACTAAGCACCACGTTATCCAGTAGAGTTGTAGATTTGATGATGCAATCAGATATGATATTACCGAGCACACTGTCTCAATATTTAACAAATGGTGGATAAGGTCTATGTCATTGTCTCCAGATTTCATTCTATTTCCATCCTGGCTATAGAGCTTCTAGAATACCTTAGCCTGGTAGTTTGTCATCACTACTACTAGGTAATGATGCTCCTCTTGATATCTACCAAGGAGACAAGGTGAATAGATTCATCAGATTTATTCATCACTTATTTGAAAAGAGCACTGTGGATCAGTGGAAGCCTTAAATGACTTAGGGGAGTCAAGTCATTTTTCTTCTCTTTGCTGTACAAAGATTAGAAAACCTTGGATCCTTGAGGCCAAATTTCTCCTTGATGTGCTTGCAAATATTACATTGTATCTTTAAGTGTAGGTTTACCCAGGTTTGATGGCAGAATATTGCATCTAATTTGTTTCCACAGGGCTTCAATTCCCAGAGAAGAGAGATTTAGAGAACCTTGTGGGGGGCATCAAGTTGGAAGCCTTATCTTATGATTCACTGTAAATTGTAAGATGTTCTGGAATGATGATACATCAGCAGTTTATAAGTCATAATTTTTGTTTTAATTTGCTAGACATCTGTTAGCTTCGATGGCAACCATATGGGAGTCTAAATTGCCTTTTGAATTACAGGGAGATGGTAGGAAGAAAGCTAAATATGGTTATGAAAGTGTCAAATGGGAAAAGTGTAAGAAGGGTGTGCAGACTTCAGGGGGGAAAGTAATTGAATACTGACTTGCTTGGTCTGGCCTCTCACTCTTGGGTCAGTGAGAAGGCACCAAAGCATTCTCCCTTGATGATATGCCTGGAAGATTGAAATGAAGCCAAGGGGAAGAGTTGGAAAACCAACTAATGTCTCACCCAACATAAAATTGCCAAGGTGAGCTCATTTAGATGGATCACTATGTCGTAATAAGTCCACAGTAGTAGTTAGTCCCTGGCAAAATGTGAAAGCAACCTGTATTTTAACAGAGCTTTATAATTACGGTGTCTTTCTTCTAAACATTTCAAAGCATCGTACAAGCACATTATGACATGTTTGTGACAGATGTAGAAATTGGAGAACAGGGATGTGGAGTGACTTTTGAGGTGATGAACACATTAGGGTCCACTTTTAAAGTGTTAAATCTCTAGCAATAACTATAGCCCTAGCTATAGGGCTATAGTTTTAGACTTCTTATTTTAAACTTATTTTAGAAGATGCTTGTTACTCTAAAATAAAACATCAAGTAAGTCATTTACATCTGTTCATAATTGAAAAGTGATAAGGTTTTTGCATATGCCTCAATTAACACCACCCACAAGCACAGAAAAGTTAGGATGAAAATGTTGTTAAAGAGTATGATAGAATAATAAACTATTGTGTAGTCTATTGAAAATTCATAAATGAAAAATGGAATTTTAAAGACAGTGTTCCTGAGTCACATGCTTCTTTCCATATGTAACGCTGATGACTGTCTTAGAATACTACCTTCAGACTTCTGAATCATCATCCTTCATTAGACTACAAAGCCTTCAATTGCAGGGACTCTCAGTTATTTTCATAAGCTCAGTGTCTAGCATATTGTCTGAAACACAGTAGGTGTTTAATAAATGTTTGTTGAGTGAATGCATTATGAAATCATTGGAGAGTACATAGACTTCCTCTCCTCTCACTTACTATTCAGGGAGGCATTTTCTCTGAACATCTGGCCAACCCTCCTTAGGATGGATTTCTTTGGGACCACTTTAATCACTTGAGAGTTTCATCTTTCCTTCAAACTAGATGGAATCATTCCCCCTGGAGTGTCCATTTTCCTAATTTACTGTTGTTGAATTTTAATTTTTATTTTGAAACAGTCTCACACCTGCAGAGAAATTGCAAGTGGTACTATTTGTTTTTATCCTGAATCATTTGAGAAAAGGTTGCCGGCAAATGGCTATCACACACCAATACTTCAGTGTATGTTTCCTGAAACTAGGATGTTCTCCAAGATAATCACAGTATAGTCATCAAAGCCAGGAATTTACCACTGATACATTACCACCATCTAAATTTTAGACCTCATTCAAGTTTCTCAGTTATTTCAATTTTGTCTTCTAAAGCAGAAGAATTAAGTTCAGAAGACACATTGTATTTAGTTGAGTCTTTTAGTCTTTTTCAGTCTTTCACTGGTCAGATTTTTGACACTTTTGAAGATTTTAAACTAGCTATTTTGTACAATGTCCCTTAATTAGGGTTGGCCTGCCATTTTCTCATTCTTAGATTCAGGCTGTCCATCTCTGGCAGGATAATTACAGAAGTGGTGCTGAGTTCCTCTCATTGCATCCATCAAGGGGCACTGATTTCTGTTTGTGTTTGTTCCGTTACTGATGATGGTCACTTGATTGAAGTGTTGCCTGCCAAGTTTCTCCATCATAAAGTGACTTTTTTCCCTTTTGTAATTTATGTATATATCTTGTGGCAAGTTATTGTGAAATTATGTAAATAGCCCATTCCTCATCAAAATTTCAATTAATTAATTAATATCAGTAAGAACTTTCGGTTTCTTTTTCTCCAGTATGTTTTAATTAAACTCTTACTCTGATTACTTATTTTAATGTTCCCATTGGTCCCAGGTTTGGCAGTCAGTGGCAGTGTCTTTATGCCCTTTAACTCCCATCATTCTTTGAACACATCTTTGCTTTCTTTCAGACAAAGATATTCCAAGCTCATTTTGTAATTTACTAGTGTCATGTCTTATATCAGTCATTTCTCCAAGGAGCCCTAGTTCCTTTGCATAGAGAATGATATGTAGAAGCCAATATCTGGTTGCTAAGTATGCTCATTGCTTCGAGGCTATCACCACCTCTGGGCCCTTTTAATGGACAGGACTATGGAATATGTGTGTATACACATAGGTGCACATAACATACATTTACATCTGTGTTTCTATATCTAGCTATATATTTTCAAAACCATGAGTTCACGCTGGTATCTCAAATCCCTATCTGACACCACAGGGTTTACTTTAGTTTTTTTCTTTTCCATATTTATAACTACCTTCTTTGACAGTGAGAATCCTGGCTCCCATTGTTCTTAACAGTTTACTCATTTGATTAAATCTCTTATGTAGACAGTCTTCCACTGCTGCCGATGACCCTTACCTGGTTCCTCTCCTTACCTGTTGGCGCACCAACCTGCATCCCACCGTGAAGACCTTTCTCTGATACCTGGCTCTGGTCTTTCACATCTTTCTCCACACCCGTTCCTGCACAAAGGCCTATCTTCCTTTGTCCCTTCTCTTGGCTTTAAGACTGAATTTTTCAGGAAGGAGAAGGGGAAGAGCCTGGGTTACTCTTGTGTGATATAAGACTTATCTGCCTCTGCATAGACCTTCATTATTTAAAAATTCCTAAACCCTCTGCTTTCCATCTTTAGAGGCTCTTAGGTTTTTCATGTGTTCTTCATTACTATTTCCAGATTGCTCTTTGCCCTGATTATTGTACTCTGCCTGTGGTCCCATTAATGACGCAACCAGAATGGAACACATTTTTTTCACACACTGTTCCTACCATCCAGAGGATGGTGGGTTGTTATTCTCGAAGTCCCCCTTAAGTTCTAGGTTAGGAGGTCGAGCCTGGATTCATCTTTGAGTAAGTTACTTTTCCACATTATTGCCTCAGTTGCTCAGTCATGTCTGACACTTTATGACCCCATGGACTGTAGCCCACCAGGCTCCTCTGTCCATGGGCTTCTCCAGGCAAGAATACTGGAGTGGGTTGCCATTTCCTTCTCCAGAGGATCTTTCTGACCCAGGGATCAAACTCTGGCCTTTTGCATTGCTCATCTAAAATACAGCGAAAGTAAATTCAATAGCTTGCAGAATTGTTAACCAGTGTTAAATGAGATCGTACACTTGAAAGTGTCAGTTGCTCAGTCCTGTCCGACTCTTTGCGACTCCATAGACTATAGCCCACCAGGCTCCTCTGTCCATGGGATTCTCCAGGCAAGAATACTGGAGTGGATTGCCATTTCCTTCTCCATACACGTGAAAGTGCTTTCTAAAAGGTCATTCTCTCAGTACAAACAGTAGTTATTAACGAAGGCTCAACTGCACATGCTTTTCCTGGCAGCCAGGGAACTTTGTTGGCTCAAGTTGAATTTCTGGTGGAATGAAATCTTCATCTCTTTTTCAAGTGAACTTCTTTTAAACCTATCTCCCTAGGCTAAGTGCTAATCAAAAGCCCTAACCCTCCGGTTAATTATTTGCATTTAGATTAGTACTATATATTTATCCTATTTGAATGTCTTATTCTGGCCCAGTGGTTTTCACTTCCTTCCAGCAGCCGTAGTCTTCCTTAAGGTGTATGGGGCCTGAGTGGGAGGATTTCTGCCCTTTGTTCCTCCTGGAGCAGCTCAGATAGTAGATTTGGTATTTTGAGATACCATGAAGGGTTTTGCTTGACAGAGGGGGTCTACTGCTTAAACACACAGTTGAAAACCACCATTCTAGCCTTCAGATAAATTTCAGTCTTGAAGGTCAAGGCATGTTTAGGAAAAGTTATTCCTCATACAGGTTTTTCTCTTATGGATTTCTTCATGCATAGGAAGTCCTTCATAATTAGGGGCTTCCCTGGTGTCTCAGACGGTAAAGAATCTGCCTGCAATGCAAGAAACCCAGGTTTGATCCTTGGGTCAGGAAGATCACCTCGGGAAGGGGATGGCTACCCACTCCAGTATTCTTGCTTGGAGAATCCCTTGGACAGAGGAACCTGGTGGGCTACAATTCTTGGGGCCTCACAGTGGAACACAACTGAGTGACTCACACTTTCACTTTTCACTTTCTACGGGGTTGGTTGATATTTCACCCCTTTATAGACACAGCAGCATAATCAGTGAACTGTTAGGAAATTTCAGTCTTCCCACCTGGGAATCTGATTCTGTAGGTCCAGGATGGGGCCCTGGTATTAGTGGGGATTTTTAAAAAAAATCCCTGCAGGTGATTTTGATGTCCAGCTGAAGTGGAGAAGCTCTGGCTTGTTTTTCTTGGCAAGATGTGTCATCTCTTGCTATTACTCTCTGGAGGGTCGCTGGGGGAGCTGGGAGTGGGTGGTAGAGGGCTCTGACCAGAGGGTGACTGACTTCACCAGCACACACAGCTAGTGTTCTTCGCTTATGAGAAAAAAAAAAATTATGTGGCCTATTTTATCCCTCATGGAATTTTTTATTAATCCAAAAATGCCAGTTTATTTTTAAACCTGAAAACCCTAAAAACAAAAGGAGAAAAATCTCTGCTAGAGAGAACCTCTTGTGCTGCAATTAGTATGCTAAAATCAGCATCGTATAAGGGTGGAAGCTAGTTATTCATTCAACAGGAACAGAGAAGCAGCAGACGTTCCGTTCTTCTGTCCTTGCGGTCCCGCACACTTGAGTGCAGTGGACTGGGTCTAACCACAGACGCAGGACAGCAGACTCTGCTCTTCACAAACCTGCCTCCCTGTCCAAGGTGCCCTTCCTTTCAGTCTGTTTCCAGAAGCTTCCTCCTGTGCCCCCTGCCCTGAGTGGACTGGGGCTGGGCAGAAGGGGAGTTGCTCTCTGCACCGCTGTGGCGGTTTTGTTGACTTCCCTCTGCCGACATGCCAAGCAGGGACATTTCTTCTCTCATATCTAAGTTTGCAGCACTGTCATGAAGAGCTGACAATAAAGCAAACACAGGAGATGTCTTTCAGTCTTCCTTAGAAAGAAAAGTTTCAATGTGCATAACACATTTTTTCATTTTATTCTGACTTATTCCTTTTTATCTACTCCCTTTTGAAACAAACAAACAAAAAAAAAATTAAGAGCTAGGTGTTCAATTATGGCTGGGCACCTAAAGTGGAAATCTTTTGAAATAAATAAAAATTTTGAAAACTTTTATTTTATATTGGAGTATAGCCAGTTAACAATTTTGTGATAGTTTTATGTGAACAGAGAAGGGACTGAACCATAATATACATGTATCCATTCTCTCCCAAACTCCCCTCTCATCCAGGCTGCCATAAACATTGAGCAGAGTTCCATATGCTATACAGTAGGTCCTTGTTGGTTATCCATTTTAAACATAGCCGGGTGTACATGCCCATCCCAAACTCCCTAACTATCCCTTCCTCTCATTCTCCCCCTGCCTCCAGCCCCAGCAACCATAAGTTCTTTCCCTAAGTCCATGAGTCTCTGGAAGAAATAAAATTTTGAATTAAAATCTGAATGATTTCTCTGAGATGTTTTACCGGAGCATAGTTATCAGCACTCATAAACACACCCAGAATGGTATACACATTCTGTGGTTAGCACTGTGGTATTATCTGTCAGTACATAAAGAATCATTAATTATGAAATATAAGGTATAATATTTAAGTAATGTAATCACCAACCTCAGTAACAAAATAGCGTTTGGAAGTGGTTGGCCAAACATTTTGGCTCTTCTCATTGAAAAGGCATAGTAATGTTCTATAGCTCTTCCAACTACTATTTACTATTTGGATAAGTATTGCAAGACATAGGGCTCTTTCTACTTGTTGAAATTTTTTTTTTTACTAAATTATACTTGGCACTTCATCTTGAATTTCTAAAAATCTGGAGGGAACAGCTGGTGCTCTAATAAATATTCAGGCCAGCTATTTTAATGCTTTGTACTTAATTAAGTCGTCCTAATAAAAAAGGAATACTTGACTTAAGCATTTCTCAAAGTATAATGTTTTGCTTGCAACAAAAATTTCCCCCAACTGTTAATATTTCCCCGAAGCAACCTTAAAACTTAATTCTGCCAAGTGAGTAGTTCTAATCACTTCTGAAGCATTTAATGCCAAAACTCAGTTTTCCTGTTTTAAGGTACAGTCCTATCAATATAGCCCAGCCCCTTAACTTGTGAAGATTCCACAGTCATTGACCTTTTAGAAGAATTCTTTGTAGGGTCCAGTATTAGAGAGTGGTAAAATGTCCACCCTGAGTTGGGCATTCTGGTGGTCTGGTGGTAGGCAGAAGTCTGGTGGTAAGGAGTTTGGATTCTGAATGTGTCTGGATTTTTACCCAGTTTTATTCCCAGACTTGTGATCTTAGGCTACTTACTCACCTTACGGTTATGTCTCCTCATCTGCAAAATGGCATTTTTAGTAGTAGTATTAAGACCCAGCATCTATCTCATAGTTGTGAGGATTAGAGGAGTTAGTATATATAAACTGCCTAGAATGATCAATAGGTATTACCAATTATTACTCTTATTTTCCTCTATGCCTATAATTTCATTCTGGTGTTTTTTTTTTTTTCCTTGACTTCTTTCAGAACCATTACAGTAATCTTACATTGTAACATATATTTTTTTGTTCTCTGTAATGTTCTGCCTACATAAGTACATTTCCAAAATAACTAAAGGGAAAAAAGATCTAACAAATGTTCACAGTGTTCTTTTCATTGTAATGAATGGCATGTAAGTCTTATCATGGATACCAGGCCATGAATTCCTGTTGATTGTTTGTTGTTAATGTTCCCATATTTCTTTACCCAATTGGATTCACTCTTCATTTTCTCTGCAAAACTAGACTGTGTCATGTTGGTGTTTTGTACTGGGAAGTTGAGTTTCTGTTGTTGGACCCTGGTGTTAGGCCTAGCACCTGGGAGAAATAGAAACATTTTATTAAAATCTGTTAAATCTGGATATTTTGAAAATACCTAGATGGCTGTAAACATATGTATTTAGCTTTTGTAGTATCATAAGTCCTGTATGTGTGTGTGTGTGTTGAGAAGGGGACGACAGAGGATGAGATGGCTGGATGGCATCACCGACTCGATGGGCATGGGTTTGGGTAGACTCCGGGAGTTGGTGATGGACAGGGAGGCCTGGCGTGCTGCGATCATGGGGTCGCAAAGAGTCGGACACGACTGAGGGACTGAACTGAAGTTCTGTATATTTTGGTCATTGTTTTACTCTGTATTTCCAGCACATTCTTCAGGTTGTGAAGGTGAACACTGAGTTGGCGATACAGATAATTCAGACTTTCCCCTTGGATGTCTTTCCTGCTGATGAAGAAGCAGGATTTTGGTCAGAACTCCCTGGATCATGGACTAAACCGGCCGCCCCCCTTGGTGAATGAGTGACTGCCTTGCTTCTCCTTTGACGTGTCACTGAGATGCCCATAGAGTGTTGCACTTTTGCTTCCAGTAGTGTCAGCTGATACAGAAGACCTAGGCTGCCCTACTTCCAAGCATAATTCTCTCTCTGATTGGGCTTAACTCTAGGAGAAAGGGCCAGGGCATGCTAATTCAGTGGGTGCAAGGCGCCTGGGCCCTCATTCCCGTGCTGAAGTTGTTCAGAAAGCCCCAGTCATTGAAGGAAGAGAGGAGGGATGAAGGGAGGGTTAGGCAGAATTTTCATTATATTAATCATTAGTAAAAAAGATGGTCTCTGTGGCACGATTGGATATTATAAGAGCACTTATATTGTTTTTTTTTTTAAATTGGAGGGTAATTGCTTTACAATGTTGTGTTGCTCTCTGCTCTACAACAGTGTGACTCAGCTATATGTATCCATATATCCCTCCCTCTTGAGCCTCCTTCCACCCCATCCCCATCCCATCCCTCGAGGTCATCACAGAGCACTGAGCTGAGCTCCCTGCCTTCTACAGAAGCTTCCCACTAGCTGTGTATATTACACATGATAGTGCATATATGTCAGAGGTACTCTCTCAATTCATCCCACCTTCTCTTTCTGCCGCTGTGTCCACAAGTCCATTCATAAGAGCACGTTTAAAGTCATTTCAGCTTACCCACAGCACCCCCACAGTGCTGCTTCAGACTCGCTCACTGACCTCACCGTCCACTGATGGTTTGTGACTTGCGGGGAAGGCCCTGCAGTTTCCTCCTGGTCCCCCTGCCCTCCACTGGCTGGTTTTCAGTGACCGTCCGAAGGATGGCCGGCTGATGATCAAAGCAGCAGATCCCAGAACAAATGTCCTGCGTGGTTTCGAACTGACGTTTGTGCCACCCCTAGAGTTTCTCAAATTTTAAGTCACGTGGGGATCTTGATTCAGTTGCATTTTTTGGTTCGGTGGGCTTGAGAAGGGCCTAAGATCCGGTTCATTAACACGCACCCAGGTGAGGCCGATGCTGCTGGTTCCCTGATCTCATTTTCAGTTGCAAGGATCAAGACCATTTCAAACTATTTTTTTCCTTTAAATTGACTCCATTTTTAAACCTTAAATACATTTATTTTAAAAGGAAACTTGAAAAATATCACTATTCAAATGCATACAATGACAACTATATGGCTTGTTAACTTCTAGGTAACTCTTGGTGCCTGCTGGCAGGCCTGAGTTGCAGACTTATTTTCCTTTGTGACAGTGGAAGTTAACAAGTTAGCAAGTGCTCAGCATCTTGGCGTCAAATGGAGACTTTCTCCTTGACTAGACCAGAGGATTAGGAGAGAGTTGAAAAGGCAATGACTTTCTTCTTCTAGGTTGTTTAATGCTGTATTCTAAAATCGTCTCCCCTGTCATCAGAGGTCACCAGGGAATCTCACTTTGGGGAACACTGCTTTTAAGTAATTTGCAGAAAGACATGCATTTATAAGCTGAAACCTATTAGTAAGATGGATGGATCTCTAGAGGGAAAATGACTGGGGGGATGTGTTCAAATTTTTGCCTACTCTAGGTTCTAGTTCCTTTTGGGAAAAAAGAGGGGTACTCCTAACTTCTGAAGAGTTGCTAACCCCAAGCCCAGTGAATAATTATATCTTGCTTATAAAAGGGAAAATACTTTGGGAAATTGGATTTTAGACAAACAGAAAGTCAACCTGAAACAGTTGGAAACCTATCTCAGTGGGTTTCTTTCCCTGCTCTCTGTCTCCTCTTCCTTCAGTTTACTATTGATTATGTCCGATTTGGAATGAGTTCATTTATTTGCTGCATTTTTTAGTATTTGTTGTTGTTGTTCAGTCACTAAGTTGTGTCCGACTGTGTGCGACCCCATGGACTACAGCATGCTAGGAGGCTTCCCTGTCCTTCACCATCTCCTGGAATTTGGTCAAACCCATGTCCATTGAGTTGATGATGCCATCCAACCATCTCATCCTCTGGCACCCTCTTCTCCTGCCCTCAGTCTTTCCCAGCATCAGGGTCTTTTCCAGTTAGTCGGTTCTTCACATCAGGTGGCCAAAGTATTGGAGCTTCAGCTTCAGCTCAGTTAGAATAGGGTACTTTCCTTATACTTTTCTATTGTAAAACAATACATCAACATTAATATACTTTTTTAAGAAAAAGTAATTGTACTGCATTCCTAATAATAACTTTCAGTTCAATTTTATTAAAAGTAGAGATTCTTAGTCAAATCCTCTGAGAGCAGTGAACAAACAGCCCAAAATAAACAAAAAGCCCATTGTAGAGTTTAGTGGCAGGCATCTACAAGAACTTGAATTTAGCAAACCACAGTTACTTAACTTTGTGAAGTAAAAATGTGCTTTTCCATCTCTAGCTTTCAAGCATTTCTTCTGACTTTACCAGTATTTCCCCCCTCAGGACAACATTTAGAATAAGTATTTCAACATACAGAACAAATACCTTGTGAATAAACATCAATTTCACACAATAACAATGACAACAAAAAATCAATAAATCTGCTTTAGGCATTTGAAAGCCCCTGTACTTTTAAAGGAAGGAGTTATAGTGTTCAGTAACTGAAAAACAAAACCTTCCAAACATGAGCTCTTAGCTTTAAATGTTTTTCAGCATGACCTTTACATTGGGTAGAAAAATGTAGTTGGGAACGACATTGTTCCCATTGAAGTTTTCATTGAAGGTTTCTGCTTATTCAAAGATGGACAGCAACTCCCCACATGGCAACTCATGTGAGTAAAGCTACTTAGTATTTTCTTTTTTGTAATCTCATAACTGGAATTCTGGGGGAATAGTGTGGTTTCTTTTTTTTCTTTTTAGTACTGTTTAGCTTTGTCTGTTGGTCTTTGAAAGAATAAATTGATAAGATCATTATATGTGGCATTTTAATTTTTTTCCTGTCTCTAAGATTTAATAACCCCTAGTATTCTTACTGTATGCTCTGAGAGTTTTACAGTTGCTCTCCAGTGATGGCCTGAAACAACTGCATAAAAGTTAGAAAATAATGTCTTATTCATCCTTTTATAGAAATGAAAAGATTAGTTTCACTAAAAAGAGGACTGAAGTATCTTTTATTTTTTGTGAAATACATAGTGAAGTCACTCAGTATTGTCCGACTCTTTGAGACCCCGTGGACTGTAGCCTACCAGGCTCCTCTCTCCATGGGATTTTTCCAGGCAAGAGTACTGGAGTGGGTTGCCATTTAGTATTCCATTTAAAATTGATATATATCCTTGGAATTTTTGCATATTAAGTGTTGATTTATGTCTTTGGCTTTTTTTTTTTTTAATAAGTAGATATGTGCTTTCTTTGGATAAAGAAAGAGACACTACTTAAATGACTATATGACCTCCAAATAATTTAACTGTCAAGACTACTGAAGTGGGTTGCCAAGTACTTCTCCAGGTGATCTTCCTGACTCAGGGATTGAACCCAGGTCTCCTATATTGCAGGAAGATTCTTTATCATTTGAGCTACCTGGGAAGCCCTAATTTGTGATAAAAGATTAAAATTTCCTTATTATAGTTTCCTATAAAGATGCAAGGGCTTCCCTGGTGTCTCAGACAGTAAAGAACCTGCCTGCTAATGCAGGAGATGTGAGTTTGATTCCTGGGCTGGGAATATCCCCTGGAGAAGGGAATGGCTACCCACTCCAGTATTCTTGCCTGGAAAATTCCATGGAGAGAGGAGTCTGGTGGGCTACATATAGTCCGGTGTGGGGATTGAAAAGAGTTGGACAAGACTGAGCGACTAAGAGTATAAAGATGCAAACTAAATTAAAAAAATTTTTTTTAAGTTAAAAATAAAACTCAAGAGATCAGTCTTAGTACCTAATACCTATGCAGGAAAAAACACTATTCTTGCTATTTTGGTTCTCGGATGAAGACTAGAAAATAAACTCTTTTGAAGTATGAAATTACCACAGCCTAGCTGGAGGCACCAACAAATCATTAATTATTGCTAGGAACCTTTCAGAATGCAGTTTTTTCATTTCAAGCATCGTTTCTATTGAATCCCCTCCTCCCCCTGCCCCCTTTTCTGTGAATTTAATTCCAGAACCAAGACATAGGACTTTTTGCTTTGGGGGTAACAAAATCTCTTTCTCATACTTTTAAAAGGGTAGCCTGCTGATAAAACATGGAAGGTTGGAATCATTTTGAAGAGGAATGGTTGTTCAAATATTCGGGTGTTCTTTGGCAAGTCTTTTCAGTGCTCTGGTATGGGAACTACCATTTGATTGGGGTTTTTATTCTTGATTATATAATCTGAAGACTTACATATTGAAATGGACCTGAAAAATCGGTTCAACCTCTAGGTATTGGCCCCCTTCCCCACCTTTTTTCCCCTCTTAATAGTAGAATCCTTTCTTTTTTCCCATCAACCTTTGCCTCAAAGCCCCCAATTTATAAAGCAGGGACAGCTGGTGTTCTGGGTGCAGAGCATCCTCGTGGGCTCAGCGGTTCTGGCCTCGCTGCGTGGGGAGGGCGCGAGGAGGGGATGGCGGTGGGCGTCCTGGCGGATCTGATGTCGTGCTGAGGACGGTGGAGAAGGTATCTGTGTACCATTTATTCCTTGAACGAGGATGAAGTTGGCATTTGGCCTGGAGGCTGGGTGCTGGCGGAACTGCCCAAGTTTCCTGAGTCCCAGTGCTCTGACCGCCTTTGGTTCTACTAAACTGGGGCGGTCACTTTGATTAACATAAACCTTGCTTCTGTTAAGTAAGTATGCAGGTTATTTATTATGCATTACTCTTGTGTTTTGGAATGAGCAGGCTCAAAAACTCCTTCTTCGTATGGATTCCATATGTGACTTTTAAGTCAGCAGAGACACAAAAGCTTCCAATTAAATTGCACATAAAGTTGCACATTGAATAGATTAAGCTTGATGGCATAGGTATTATCTGAAATTCTTTGTCATCTCTAATATTGTTCATATTTCATTTAAACAAGCTATTAGGTGTTGGATGATTCTGTGCTGATGAACTAAACCTACAATTCACATGTGTCCTATTTGGGTTTTTTATTACTGAACGAATATGCCCATGGGATTTGTTATTTGTTTTGCACTGATGTGCTCCAGATGAAATTACAGGATGATTTTTAAAAAAATGATACATTTACTCTTTATTTCTCCCTCACCCCAGCTTCCCACTCCCCCTACCCCCCGCCCCTGCAAACAATGCAGAGAACATTGAGATGTTTAAAATAGGGGTTAAGAGTGAGACTGCTTGGGTTCAAACATTGGCCTTGGCAGTGCCAAGCTTTGTGACTGTGAGCAGCTGTGTCATCACGCTGGTCTGTTTCTCATGGGCAAAAAGTGGCTGACAGTAATGCCTGCCCCTGGGATAATGAGAAAGATTCAGTGAGATGATGCACGGGCAAAGCCTGAGGGGCGAGTGCTCCGTGACTGCTGACCTTGGACTCAGGTGTGGATTGGGTGACTGCTTGGGACAGGTGCAGGCTTTTGATTCATTATCACCTGGGAAAGGTGGTGTCAGAGTCCGGGAGCCTCAGCTTGCTCTGCTAGGGAAGCGCTGTCTGTGTGACACGACATTTCTGGCGGAACTTTGTTTCCTTTGGTGTTTTACCTCCTGGAGAGGTGGTATCTCCAGGCTTCCTCTGGCAACTTCCTTTCCTTCCTCTCTCTCAGAAGTGTCTGAGAGTTTAGGTTTCGAGCCAAGTAGCTGCTCTGTTCCCTTGCCTGCTGGACCCTGAACTCCTCCCCTCATGTTTAGCTGCAGCTGTTCATCTTATCCATTGTTGGCATGACCCCATCACCCCTCCGTTTCTTTAATCAAAAATACCAGCATTTCTCATGGCTTGCCTTAGAGGGTCATTTTGAGGCCACGGACCTACTTTTTTTTTAAACGGTAGTATATGTAGAACATTACAGTTCCAATAAAATAATAATTCTAATAATAGAAGTATGTCTGGAAAAATGCCTAAAATATAGCAGGTATCCAGTAACTGCTGAGATAAGTTAATTGAATCTACAGTAATTTTCTTTCTCAATAACCATTTTTCAATTGATGTATAACTAATTTACAATGTTGTTTCAGGTATACAGAAAAATGATTCAGTCATACATATATAAATACTTTTTCAGATTTTTTTCCATTATAGGTTATTGTAAGATACTGAATATAATTCCCTGTGCTATACAGTAGGTCCTTGTTGTTTATCTGTTAGATCCATAGTAGTCTATAACCATTAATCCCCAAATCCTATTTTGTCCTTCCCGGTCCCCTCATCCCCTTTGGTAGCCATAAGTTTGCAAGTTTGCTTTGAGTCTGTGAATCTTTTTCTGTTTTGTAAATAAGTTCTTTTATTTTTTTAGATTCCACATTATCTGTGGATATCATATGGATATCATGTGATATTTTTCTTTCTCTGTCTGACTAAGCATGATAATCTCTCTGTCCATACATGTTGCTGCAAATGGCATTATTTAATTCTCTTTTGTGGCTGACTGTCCATTGTGTATAAAGACCACATCTTCTTTATCCACTCATCTGTTGATAGACACTTAGGTTCCATGTCTTGGCTATTGTAAAAAAAGAATGCTGCAGTGAACATTGAGGGTACATGTGTCTTTTTGAATTATGATTTTTTTTCTGGATATATGCCCAGGAGTAAGATTATAGGATCATATGATAGTTCTATTTTTAGTTTTTTAAGGAACCTCCATACTGTTCTCCATAGTGGCTGCACCAATTTACATTTCTGCCAGAAGTTAGAGGAGGGTTCCGTTTTTTTTTTTTTTTTTCGTATACTCTCCAGCATTTGTTTTTTGTAGACTTTTTAATGTTGGTCATTTTGACTGGTGTGAGGTGATATCTCATTGTAGCTTTCATTTGCATTTCTCTAATAATTAGCAGTATCGAGCATCTTTTCATGTACCTGTTGGCCAAATGTATTACTTTCTTAGCTTCAGAAAGATTAGCATCCACCTGGGCCCCTCTAAAAAAAATTTGTTATACACAAGTAGGTATGTGTATGAAGTTTAATTTATTAATATATAATTTATTTTGCTTATAATTACAGATTTTCCAATTTAATTTTTACTTAGATACTTATTAGTTTTTGTTACAAATGGTGTTTTATGAGCTGTTGAACTTTAAGGAATCTGGCATTTTAAATTGTTTTCCACAGTATAGGAAGTAAAAAATATGTCTGAAAAATCTTTGACATTATAGTGAAAACAAGCAGTTTCCCTCCCTGAAGTCAATGCCTTTCAGAGTGTGAGCATTTGTCAAGCGGACTTTTGTCTTGTTTTTTGTTTCCCAAGTTATCATCATAAGTTATTTCTCTTCCTTCAGCTACATAGATGAAGATTTCTGGAACTAAAATTTTACCCAGATTGAGACTAGCTTTTGTCCTATTCACTATTAATATATAGTTATTGCTGTTCAGTCACCATGTTCAACTTTTTGTGACCCCATGGATTGCAGCCCGCCAGGCACCTCAGTCCATGGGATTTCCCAGGCAGGAATACTGGAGTGGGTTACCATTTCTTTCTTCAAGGGATCTTCCCAACCCAGGAATCAAACCCGCATCTCCTGCTTTGGCAGATGGATACTTTACCACTGAGCCACCAGGGAAGCCCCATACACACACACACATATATATATACACTTTATTTTTTAAATTTATTGTGCATTTCTAACTATAGGTAAGTTTCCAAAAGTAGGGGAGGTGAAACAGGAAAGGGGGAGTGGAGAGGCAGAGGTGGTTTTGGCTACTGTATTGAGGGAAGCATATGCTTGGGAGATCTCAGACTGTGTTTTTCAACAATTAAATTATGGGGTGTTTCACAGCACCTTTCCAATGAAGGGTGTAACGCGGCTGCTTTTGCAGCCCATGGCATGAAGAGTATAGGGGGCTTCCCGTGGAAGAGTTGTTGGGACCATGAAGCCCATCAGGACAGTCGTTCACATCGAGGAGAACACACAGGTTGCTTGGAGGTGCTCCTCCACATGTTTCTGTGTCCTCCGTGCCTTGCTGGGTGGGCCAGAAATGCTCTTGGGCCATCCCTTAGGGTTGTGGTTGTGGCGAGCAACTTTGAAAGATGAGATCATGTCTCTCTGGGACAGAGAGAAGTCTCAGCTACTGCTTGTTATAAAGCACAGGTTCCACAGCTGTGACTCAGACGTAAGGCAGCACTTCTGTGGCTTCCTTCTGGGTGCCTCCATCACCGCCGCTGGCCTCCGGGGTGAGGAGGACTAACAGACGTGGCGCCCGTGTTGCCTGCCGTGCTGTGGATTCTACAGTCCTCTGTCTCTGACCCAGGAGTTTTATGTCTTCTGCCAGCTTCCATGGAACAGCCCTGAGGCTGATTTATTACCTTGGAAGTAGGGTAAAAGCGAATCAGGACCCGACACAGGTGTGCTGTGTATAAGCTGGATATATCGCCAGTTAAATGTGTTCAGATGTGTCCTGTTTAGGACATAATCGCCTGGGCCTCACCTACCAAGAATGTGGTTAGGAAGGCCAAGTTTAGAAATCTCAGGGCTACTCCGATTTCTCAGACACTTCATAGCTGTGCCCCTGGCCAGTGTGACTCCAGGGAAGCAAAGGAGACCAAGGCACCCTTTCCCCAAGAAGCGTAGCATCCTGAGTTAGGGAAGACGGAGAGCTGACGCGCAGGAGTGGCTGATGTTAACAGTGCCAACAGGATCTGGGATTATTGGTGGCAGTGGAGGAGGGCCCAGGGTGCTGGGAGCCTCGGCAGCCCCAGAGGGCACGGGCAGGGCAAGTTGCAGAGACTGCCAGGTGCCTGGCCCTAAGAGAAGAGAGATGGGAAAGGCCCGGGCCAAGCCTAGGACCAGAGCTGAGCAGAAGTGCTCATCTCAGAAGCAGGCTGGCTCTGCTGACTTGGACGGGGGAAGAGACTTTCTGTTTGCTTTTTGATACTTGTGTAATGAATTGTTTTTAAGCAATCAGTGAACCGGCCTCTTGGAGAATGACACTGAGATCACCTCCAAGCCGGTATAGGTAATTTAGAGAAGCGTTTGAAATGGCAACCCACTCCAGTATTCTTGCTTGGAAGATCCCATGGATGGAGGAGCCAGGTAGGAGTTGCATGAATTGGACACGACTGAGCGACTTAACTTTCTTTCTTTTAATTAACAGTGGTGTTAATTGAAAGCATATGAAAGCCAAGTAAGAACATTTGTTCAGAAGAATAACTTGGGTGTGTGTTTTTTCAAATATGACTGTAAAAACCTACTTACTGGTTATCTGCAGTAGGTATTTACTTACCAAAAGAATAATATGTCTGTGTGGTACTTGTTATTGTTCCGTTGCTAAGTCCTGTCTGACTCTTTGCAACCTCATGGACTGCAGCACACCAGGCTTCCCTGTCCTTTACTATCTCCTGGAGTTTGTTCAAACTCATGTCCATTGATTCGGTGATGCCTTCCAGCCATTTCATTCTCTGTCAACCCTTTCTCCTCCTGCCCTCAATCTTTCCCAGCACCAGGGTCTTTTCCAATGAGTCGGCTCTTCGCATCAGGTGGCCAAAGTATTGGAGTTTCAGCATAGTTCTTCCAATTAATAATCTTGGTTGATTTCCTTTAGGATTGACTGATTTGATCTCCTTGCTGTCCAAGGAGGCCTGCCATAAAGATTATAGAAGGATAGAGGACTCTCAGGACTCAAATATATGAAATAAGTTGTTATTATGTTTCCCACTCCTGTTGTTTCCAGTGTGAATCTTAGCAGCAGCTGGTCAGAACCAAATTCTAAGTAATATTTTTTCTTCACGTAATGATAATTAAAAATTATTAACTTCCTTCAGTCATCGGTTGAAATTCATGATGACTGCTAGAATCTGGGGATTTATAGATTAGGATAAAAAAAAATCCATGGATCAGGAAGTGAACTTTGATGGGGAAATATCTTGGGGGGGACCCCCTATCCCTGAGGGCTGCCATCACTCATAGGTGCACAGGTTGTGAACCGCACAACTCTGGGATATGCATGGTGCTTGCTCCCTGGATTGTGCACTGTGGCAGCTTGCATGCATTGGGCAGCCATCCAAAGGTTTAAATAAGTGGCCTATAAAGTGGGTGATCCGTTTAAGTTGAGTGGATGCAGACATTTCTGTTGGTGTGATAAGCACCACCTGTGCCTTTCATTCCTTGAAGAGGAACATGGTGGTGATGGTGGGGGCTTCCCTTGGGGAGTGGGAACTTTCTGCAGAGGGAGAGGGTTCCCCAGGCTGACACGGACTGCTCAGGGGTCTCAGGACCTTGAAGACTGAGCTAAGAAATCTCAGAAGAGAGTTCGCTATCCAACTGGTCATCATTGACACCAGGGAGACCTAAAGTCCTGTATATGCCAAACATCTCTTATTGTCCCCTTGCAGCTAAGCAAGTCATTTTTTCACTTTTATGTTAATAAATGAATAAGCTTGATCACTCATGTTTAAAATAATGAATCCCGTTTATGAAGTAACTCCCTGCAGTTACATTTGATTCTTGAATCCAGTATGTTTGTTATCAAAATGAAGGGTCTGCTAACCAAGTTCTTTTCAGTTTCTTAATCCAGTGACTTTTGCTGCTCTTGTTTGGTGGCTGAGTCATGTCTGACTCTCTTGCCACCACATGGACTGTAGCCCACCAGGCTGCTGAGCCACCTGGGAAGCGTATATATTTACTTTCTTTTAATTATATATGTGAAGTGTTAGCTAATTTAAATGCACGGATGAAGAGAGATCATCTTTATATGGAAAGTTATTCTGTTTCATACCTCTGCAAGTAGTTTTAGGGAATAAAGACTGAGTATTCACATATAAACTTTCTTTACCATTCTGATAGCATTCTCCCATAAAACTTGTAATTTTGCAGGGTGGGTTTAGGATGGGGCTAACCAAGGATTTGGGAGTAGATCTCCTCACCACATGGAGATGCACCACCGTTGACTTCTGTAGAAGCCTAGTTCTGCTCGAAGTTTTGAGATACATGAGCCAAGGAGAACCTTCGTCTTTGGAGTTGGGTGGAGTTACTAGTCTCTAGTGTGTCCCTTTTCCTTTCCAGGCAAGCTGACAACCTCCAGGAGAGCCTGAAGGACCTATTTATCGTCTCTATACTCCTTCCACTAGCAGAAGTCCCTGTGTTTTACACAATGGGATTTTGAATAGTGGGGAGGGCAATGGGACTTGGCATCCTAAGGTCTGGGTTTGAATCCCACTTCTGTTACCTTCTAGCTATGTTACCCTGACTCATCTTAAGCTTATTGAGTCTTAGTTTCCTCATAGGCAAAGTGAGGATGTTGGAAAACAATTCTCCATAAATCTCATGTTTCTTTCAGGATACTGCAAGCTGAGGTACTGACCACCTTTGTTCTGGATCATCTTTTCAAGGATCTTTATAAAGTGAAAAGCCTTGGAAGATAGACGCACATGAAAAGAAATATTTGGGCTCTCTAACTTAAGGGTCCTGTCTAGTAGTGGAGTTCACAGTGTGATCCCTCTCTGCGTGGTCCTGTGGAAATTGTTGCCTGGGGGACTGGGGCAGATGCTGTGGCTACTGTATTGCTGTGAGTGATGAACCAGCCTTTGTCTCTGACCCAGGGATGGCATGGATCCTGCTAGCATCTGAAACTGTGGTAGGCTGACTTGTTAGCTGACTCGTAGGTTGAAGCCTCAGAACCTGCACAGTACTGTCGGCAGTGATACCTGCTCAGTCTTAACTCAATCAGCGTGTTCTCTCATCCTCTTCTCCACCACCTGTCTTTGCCATGGTTCCGATCATCATTTGCAGGGTTGTAATTCTCCTTCCTTCCCCCACACTCCATCTCCCAGAGCGTTTTCTAGTGGTAAATCTGATCCTGTCACGTCACCTGCTTTAAGTACTTAGTAGTGCGTGTCTGCTCAGTCGTGTCTGACCCTTTGCAGCCCCATGGCCTGTAGCCCCTCTGTGCATGGGATTTTCCAAGCAATAATCCTGGAGTGGGTTGCCATTTCCTCCTCCAGGGCGTCTTCCCAACCCAGGGATGGAATCTGCATCTCTTACATCTCCTGTATTATCTAGTGGGTTCTTTACCACTGGTGCCACCTGGGAAGCCCTTAAGTACTTAAATGACTCTTAATTTGGATGGGATTAAAGTCAAACCCCTTTATAGGGATTTGCTTATTTCTCACCTCTCATCGGCATCCTGTTCCCCAGCCTTACCTCTGTGGAGCAAAGAGATAGGCAAATATGATGTCCATTATAAAATATTTGAGTTCCCTGGGTTTACTCTAGGTTCCCTAAGACTATTCTGCTCTGATGCAATCTGCTGCGTTTGCAGGTGTCACAAGGTTCTCTCTGCACCATCCTGTGGGAATAGGGGCTTGGTAACTGGCCCTAGATTGTGAACTTATTTATGTTTGCTGACTTTGCACTTACCTCTGCTTTCAGTCATGTGTCTGCCATTTCTGTCTGCATTCTACCAAAGGTATAAAAAGTTGTAAAAAAAAAAAAAAAATAGTTGTAAAGAGCAAAGAGGCTATGAGTGCAAAGCACTTATCTCAGGGCCTGGGGGGGCTGCTGCTGGAGCTCCTGCAATTGTTCTTACGAGAGCTGTTTCTAGAATTACAACCTTTGGGAACGCTTTGCTAAACTTCCGCTAGGCTATCCCACCCCATCATTGAGCTATACTTCACTTAGATGTTTTGTTCTTCAGCATATATTTCTTATAGCTCTTTTTTCAGAGGTGTTTTGAAAACCATGAGAAATACACTGACATCTACTACAATATTGAAAAGAAGGAGCTTATATATTTTGCTTCTGGCCAGTTGGATGGCATGTATAGAGGGCGATTGTGGGATGCTCTTAGCTGCAGCGTGCCTGGCGCTCTGCCTTTCTCAGTTTGAGTGGTTCTGGGCAATCTGTTTTGTTTTGTAATCTCTCGTCTTCCCTTTTAACACCCAGTTTTTCACCTCACAGTCTTTGATTCACAGCAAATTGTTTGTTTTTAAAAGGATACTTCAAAGGTGGGTTTAAACAGTTAAAATACAAGCTGGCTATTGTGAGTTTTGCAAGCTGTCAGATCATATGGATTGTGTTCTATCTAGCTAGGTCCGTCCTTGGAACCATTTTAAACAGTGGTGGAAAGATGAAGACCTGAGGCAGTAAATCCCTCCCTCCTGTAGGGATTCTGTCATGGAATTGCACCTCCGTGGGGCCCTTGTCACAGTGGTCATCTCTAGTGAGAGGGTCCTTTTCCACTGGTCTTTGAGGTCTTTGTGGGACAGGACCTGAATGAGGTTTCATTCCAGGTCTTGACAGGGTCTGGCTCCCAGAAGGCATTCCAGAAATTGTTCTGCATGCATGAATGCCTAAGTAAGAGATTGTGAGAGGGTCTGGCTGACTATTAGCCCAACTCAGACTAATTTGTTCCCACTTCGCTGATGTGGAAAGATGTGCTGGTGCGGGAGCAGGGGTTGACAGTGGAGACTCGGGGTGATGGGAAATGCCTGTTTTTCTTGGCTTTTTCTCTGCTGAGCTCCCATCCTGCTTGACCTCTCCCTGGAAGCTCAGCAAGCTTGGTTGTGGAGGAAGCCCTCAGTACTGTACCCTGACTTCTATGGTCCGTTTTAGCTCAGACCTAGAGGACTTTTCAAAGATTGGGCATCTTTTGTTGCTTTTCCCACACCCTCCAGTTGGGTTGGTAACCTCTTTAATTCCTTAATTCTCTCCGCCTCTGTTCTGTTCTCCATCTGTAGAGACTTCTCTGATATAATTTTGCATGTCCAGGAGACTGCATTTCCTCCCAGAACCACAGATTCCTTCTTTGTGTTTTAGAACCTTTCTGTTTTTGAGTGAGTTGGAATATGTCTGGTAAGATAAGAGAGAGGTGACTGTATATTTTTAAAAATCCTATTGGGGCAAAGCGTCCAAAATAGATTTTCCTCTGTTTGTGGACTGCTTTTATAGCAAACACTTTGTAATCAGCTTCCCTGGTGTCTCAGACAGGAAAGAATCTGCCTGCAGTGCAGAAGACCCAGATTCAATCCCTGGGTCTGGAAGATCCCCTGGAGAAGGAAATGGCAACCCATGCCAGTATTCTTGTCTAGAGAATCCCATGGACAGAGGAGCCTGGTGGGCTACAGTCCATAGGGTTGCAAAGAGTTGGATGTGACTGAGCGACTAACACTTTCACTTTGTAATCATATACCAGTTCAACTGCACTGAATGAAGTGGTTTTATTGCAAAGAATACATTTACTGAAAAAGGGGGGAAAAAGTGCACATATGTGTGTGTCAGTTGGCAGTATTTGAATATTTGAAATCTGGAACACAGCACTTTCAGATAGGGAAACTTTACATACTGTCACCCAGACTTTGGTCCCAGACAGTCTTCCTTTGTTAGCTTATGTAGGGCCCTTGTGACAAATCTTGATAGTTGCATGTATTTGCCTGCTTGTGCTTTCAAGGTCACTGGGGAAAAAAATCAGAGCTTTGCAAACTACAGGGTATGATATGAATGTAAGTTGTAAGCAATTTTTACTATGATCATTTTTAGTTATATGGGAATTCTGACATACAGGAGAGGCTGGACACTGTTCAATTTTCTATTTGATGTATTTCATGAAAAGCTAACCTTTTAGGGGTCATGATATGGGATGATATAACCACTGTAACCAAAATGATTCCTTTCCATTTATTTATCATATTCTCTCAAAGGGTGATTACTAATCATTTTTAGTTCTGTTCATCAAAGTGATGAAATAAATGGGGACCAGGTGTGATTTTATAGATTTTCAATCCTAGATTTCAAATCCTAGGATTTGTGATTTGAATACCATCTCTAAAGAGAAAAGGCAAACTTCCTGTATTATTCAGAGCTCTTAATAACTTCATTTTCAATTGTATTATTGGGTGATATAACTAAAGAGGTCACAACAGACACTGAGAATATTGGATTGTTGAGGTGAATCTCTCTTGTTTAGATGTGTTGAAAGATTCACTGGTTTGTGGAAGAGGGATAATTGTGGTACTAGGGTAGTTTTAGCATTTGTATCTCATTTTAACATTATGTTGCTCAGGGTTTTAGAGGCTGTGTGAGCAAGGTTACAAGACAAACCTAGGCATTTTAGGGTTGTTTTGTGTAAGGAACTGACTTTTTTTTGGCTTAACCTTCATGGCACCCTTTTCCCCGATCACTAGCATAATCAGACATTAAGTATCTTTTACATGTGCCCTCACTAGTCCTCTGACCAGCCATTGCCCTGGTCTGAGCCTTCATCTTCCTGGCTTCGCTGGCCTCCTGCTCTTTCCTCCCTGTGGTCCACTCTTTGCCCTGAACCATAGTGGTCCAGTCCCAGGTCCGATCATGACTCTTATGCTTTGAGTGATCTCCTTGACTTCCCACTGCCCTTGGTCTCAGGTGAAATCCTCCCTCTCATCTTTGCCTCCCTACACCCCCCACCCACCCCACCCCGCCCAGTTTGTGGCCTTATCCCCTCCTTCCTCCTCTTCCACTCCAGCCCTCTGGCCTTTCTTTTCTCTCTGAAACTACTTCCTACTTTAGAGCCTTTGCACAGAGAGCACATGGAAACTAGGCGGCAAAGGTGTTAGTCCCTCAGTCATGTCTGACTCTCTGCGACCCCATGGACTATAGCCCATCAGGCTCCTCTGTCCATGGGATTCTCCAAGCAAGAATACTGGAGTGGGTTGCCATGCCCTTCTCCAAGGGATCTTCCTGGCCCAGCAATCGAACCCGGGTCTCCTGCATTGCAGGCGGATTCTTTACCATCTGAGCCACCAGGGAAGCCCAAATCTGGTAAACCTTGGAATATTCTATCATAACACCCAGAACTTTTCCTTCCAAGCACCCATCATAATCAGGTGAGATCATCATTACTTACTGGGGTGATGATGTGATTGTGCTCTGCACTGGTCAGTCAGCTTCAAGAGGGTGGGGGTTACCCAATAAATGTGACATCGGTGGTAATGTCAACACCCAGGGTTGCATGTGCTCAGGGGGTCTTGGTTTTCTGCTGCACTTTCGGTTTATACCTGTAGTCCCCATGTAATGATTAATAGTGTCACCTTTGACTTGGAAAATTATTCATTTTGGATGACAGGCTACATAGTGATCCTACTGAAAGCCCGAGGATGTTAATCACTCTGGTCAAGGGATCCCCAGTCAGGCGTCTAGAGCAGGAGATCCTCACACAGGGTGGGGGTGGGAGAGGCTGTCACTGGGTTCTGATCCCGTCCCAAGGTAATTTACACTCTTGAAACCCTGGCAGCATATACAGACATGCATGTTTTTAACATTTGGAAGAGTTGAGAACATTCCCTGTGCACCTGGGATTTTAGAATGTGATAGTAGAGGCATTGAGGGTGTTTTTTAAAAAAAGAAATGGAAAATAAACAGCGACAGGTAGGTGCTTCCTCCATCAGAGGCTGACAAACTTTTGATCGGGAAGGGTTGAGGATGCTAACAGCATCTTTTGGGGCCAGCCAGCAGGGTCCTTGGCATCCTCAGACTCGGGCAAGCTGGTCTAGAGTGGGCTGTGTGTCTGGGAGTGCCTGGTGGGAAGCACAGAGCTCATCGGAGCTCCAACTTCCCCGCCCATCTGTAGACTCAGAGAAGGTGATGCGCACCGTGCCAAGTGATCTTGTTGAATTAAAAAAACAAAACAAAACAAAACGAAAACCTGAGAGGCAGTGTGAGGAAGGCCCGGGTTTGTGAGGTCTGCTATGGCCCAGGCCCCCGGAGACACAGTTTCCTTGTGTCTTGACTTAGAGCTGCCGTGCGCCCGCCTCAGGGAAGACTCTGAAGATTAGAGCAGGAACATGCTCTGCAAGACACTTTCAAATTGCTGGGTCCCATTAGGGGAAACGGGCTTTTGTGGCACTAGCCTGAAAATAGTTTTTATCAGATCCCATCACCTGAGGTCTCAGAACAATGATAGTGGCAGGAGCCCCTCTTGGACCTGGCTTCTCTGCACAGCAGGCTGGCCAGACTTTGGAGAGGTGGTTGCCTTCGTGCTGTCCCCACAGGACCAGGGAGCCCCCAGAAGACCCTCAGGGACCCAGGCAGGCAGAGGTGCCAGAGAAGCTGACAGACAGCAGAACCAGGGGAGAGCGTGTGGGTGCACACTCAGTCACATCCGACTCTTTGTGACCCCATGGACCATAGCCCACCAGGCTCCTCTGTCCATGGGATTCTCCAGGCAGAGACACTGGAGTGGGTTGCCATGCCCTCCTGCAGGGGATCTTCCTGACCCAGGGATCGAACCCATGTCTCATGTCTCCTCCATTGGCAGGTGGGTTCTTTTTTCATTTATTAATTTATTTTTTAATTGAAAGATTCATTGCTTTACAGAATTTATTGTTTTCTGTCAAACTTGCACATGAATCAGCCATAGCTATTATCACTGAGCCACCTGGGAGGCCCTGATGAGAGCACAGGTGGGATCCTCTCGAGGATGTGGGCTCGGCCGGCCGGAAGCTGGGGCAGGAAGTGCGTGTTAAGGCCCCGAGCTTCTGGGTTGTGCAGGTGGACCTCGAGTCCTGATGAGTTCCAGGAAGCTGAATGAGCCTGCCTTGCTCTTCTGCCGTCTTTCAGTTGGAAGTTGTGTGCAGGGTGGGGGGGTCTCTGATTGCTTCCAGTCAGCTCAGGCCCCAGTATCAGCAGGTAGATGCAGGGCCTCGCGGAGACTGCCATTCGAATGATTCAGCAAAGCCCTTGCAAGGTTTCTCTGTTAGTTAACCGTCTACAACAGGAGGAATTTGGATTGGCTGAAAAGAGAGGTGAAATGAGGTAATCGGAATTCTGTGATTTTTTTTCTTTTTTTTTTAAGTTCTGGCATCTTGTGTTCTCTGCCTACAGAAATATTCCAGCAGAACCGTGATAATGCCTTTCATGTGCTAAGCCTTCCAGATGGCAGTTGCTCAGCCAGGGAGCGAAAGAGGGAGTGGTGTGCTGGAGATTTATGAGCAAGTTAATGCCCTTCCTCACCGTGACCCAGTGAACTCTTGCTCGCTCTCTGTACGGCATCCCAAAGTGCTCAGGCCTGCAGGGCCTTTAAAAACCACCACCCCTCATTTTAAGGGGCGGGTTCACGTTCCTGCTAAAAGGAGTGTGTCATTAGAGAGCTTAAGGTGCTTTCTTCGACAGTGTTCTGGAATCTGGGTAGACACTGAGTTCCTTGAGGACAGAGGCTCTCCCTTCTCTGGGGAGCCTGGCGCTGGAATCCGTGGGCTGCACCTCAACGCCTCACTGTTTGTGGGGTTCTGCCCCTGCCTGAGGCATCCGCCCCTTACTCTCCCGCTCCAGGGGTGTTCACTGAGCCCGCAGGCCTAGGACTGCAGCACGAGATGGACTGGAGTTCACGGTCTAGTGGAGGAAAGACATGAACACACACATCACGGGAAGCGGTGTGTAAGCCCGAGGAGGGAGTGGTCAGGCAGTGCTGCTCCGGGGGCTGTGTCACTGTGCGTTTTGAGGAGGATTAGGGATTTGCTGAGCAAAACAATTTTAGTACATGTGCTCCATGGCAAATAAATGGGAAGACAGTGACAGACTTTATTTTCTTGGACTCCAAAATCACTGCAGATGGTGACTGCAGCCATGAAATTAAAAGACGCTTGCTACTTGGAAGAAAAGCTATGACAAACCTAGACAGCATATTAAAAAGCAGGGACATTACTTTGCTGACAAAGGTCTAGTCAAAGCTATGGTTTTTCCAGTGGTTGTGTATGGATGTGAGAGTTGGACTATAAAGAAAGCTGAGTGCTGAAGAATTGATGCTTCTGAACTGTGGTGTTGGAGAAGACTCTTGAGAGTCTCTTGGACAGCCAGTAGATCAACCCAGTCAATCCTAAAGGAAATCAGTCCTGAATATTCATTGGAAGGACGGATGCTGAAGCTCCAATACTTTGGCCCCCTGATGCAAAGAACTGACTCATTGGTAAAGACCCTGATGCTGGGAAAGATTGAAGGCAGCGGAGACAGGGACAGCAGAGGATTATATGGTTGGATGGCATCACTGACTCGATGGACATGAGTTTGAGTAAGCTTCAGGAGTTGGTGACAGACAGGGAGGCCTGACTTGCTGCAGTCCATGGGGTTGCAAAGAGTCAGACACGACTGAGCCACTGAACTGAGCAGAATACTTTCAGTTATTTTTTTCCCCCAAAACAACAAATGCCCCCCACCACCCGCCCAGCTTGCTGGGATGCAGCGTGTGTAATGCATGTTACACTTGGGTGTGTGCAGCATGGTGGACAGACACGGCTGCAGTGATGACGCAGTGAAGACCTTCTGCTTGCTCTGGATCCTGTTCTTGTTCACTTTGAGGGCACTAGCAGTGTCCCCTGGGTGCCCCTCTCTGAACCCTTACAGTAGGTACTTAGAGACTGTAAACTCAGAGGTGGTTGTTCAGTTGTTAACTCGTGTCTGACTCTTTTGTGACCCCATGGACTGTAGCCCACCAGGCTCCTCTGTCTGTGGCTTTCCCAGGCAAGAAGACGAGAGTGGGTTGCGGTTTCCTTCTCCAGGGTATCTTCCTGATCCAGGGATGGAACCTGGGTCTCCTGCATTGGCAGGCAGATTCTTTACCACTGAACCATCAGCGAAGCCCACTCAGAGGTTCATCTCTGCTAATTTTGTTCTCCCAACTAGATTTTAGGTTCAGGGCAGGGACCACCTGGTCAACATTGAGCACAAACACATCAGCGCATACACAGATTTTTGAGGGAATGCTAGTTGAGTATTTTTGTATGTCATGATTACCTGGCTCTTTAAGTATGACAAGGCAGTTCAGCATTGACTCTTAAATATAAGCATATTAGATTTTTTTTTTAAGAAATTACAAGTTTGTCATCAGCTGCATATCTCCAGTTTGTTCATTTGCAGTCATTTGTTTAATTTGTTCATTCATTTAACAAGGCTCAACCTTTGTGATAATACTTATCTTTTTCTGCATTGACGGTTTTTATTTTATCTTTTTAATGCTGTGTTTTTACTGTGCTGGGGGTTTTATTCTTCAAATTTGATAATTGTTTTGGTAAATCTCTATCTCTTGGATACTGGCTTAGAGCGAATTCTTTTCTACTAAGTACTTTTTAGAGTGGTTGACCATAAACCATTTAAGAAATCACTGCTTTTATTAATGACTTTTGAGATTTAACTTAAATTGATGACAATGGAATGTCCTTTGAATAGAAAACTACATAAGACAGTGTTTCACTGTGCAAACCAGGGCAGAGATGAGTTTCTGATAAGAGAATGTAACTTATCAATAATTTAGATTATTGTATCAAGTAATATAACACTGGGCAATGGTGATTGTTTCTTTTTAATTTTTATATGATGTTTATGATGTGGTAAGCACTGTTCCTAAGTGCTGCTTGTATATTAACTTATTTAATCTTCCTAGTGATCCCATGAGGTGTCTTTGAGTTCTTTACATCATACTGGTGAGAACATTGGGGGAAAGAAAGTGTGTGACTTGCCTGTGGACATGGTCATGTGCCCATGGACAATTACTCTGGAACTAAAGATATTCTGATTACATATAGAATGCAACTGGAAAATTGGGAAATATTTGGAAAGAAGTTAAAATATTCATTCTTTTGACAGTTTTAGGGCAGTTAATTTTTCTGGGCTCCAAAATCACTGCAGATGGTGATTGCAGCCATGAAATTAAAAGGCACTTATTCCTTGGAAGGAAAGTTATGGCCAACCTAGACAGCATATTAAAAAGCAGAGACATTACTTTGTCAACAAAGATCCATTTAGTCAAGGCTATGGTTTTTCCAGTGGTCATGTTTGGATGTGAGAGTTGGACTATAAAGAAAGCTGAGCACCGAAGAATTGATGCTTTTGAACTGTGGTGTTGGAGGAGACTCTTGAGAGAGTCCCTTGGACTGCAAGGAGATCCAACCAGTTCATCCTAAAGGAGATCAGTTCTGGGTGTTCATTGGAAGGACTGATGCTGAAGCTGAAACTCCAATACTTTGGCCACCTGATGTGAAGAGCTGACTCATTGGAAAAGACCCTGATGCTGGGAAGGATTGAGGGCAGGAGGAGAAGGGGACGGCAGAGGATGAGATGGTTGGATGGCATCAATGCCTCAACGGACATGGGTTTGGGTGGACTCCGGCAGTTGGCAATGGACAGGGAGGTCTGGTGTGCTGCGGTTCATGGGGTCGCAAAGAGTCAGACACAACTGAGTGACTGAACTGAACTGAACATTTGTTAACTTGTTTCCATTACAGTATGTATGTATGATTTTTTCCTTTTTATTTTCTAAAGTGTAGTAAGATAGAACTGTGGTGATTAGTTTCGAACTGATATAGAGGGCTTCTAAAACAAACAGCTTCACATTTTGATAAGCTGAGAGACTTTCAAAGCATTCCTGTTCCCACAGCAAAGTGGTTTCAAGTGATAAACTTTGCCTCTGACAGTGAGGCTTGTGAGAATGCCTTTGGAAGAATGTGAATGTAGTTTATTCTGCATAATGTTATTAACATGTGCTTTCTCTCTGAAGTTGAATTAGTGCAGAATTTATTATATAAGACATGGTTCAGTTTTGGTATCCTTGCAAGTTGGGTGTTTTGTTGTTTGTCAGTGTTATTCTGGAGTTTTTCAAAGCTGGGGTTGCAGGTTCCTCCACTTTGAGGGACCAGGCAAAGGACAAGCCCCTGAGGGTCAGAGGTGGGGGTGTGGTGAAGGGTCAGGTGAAGGGTCAGCCACGCCTCTGCCCCGTGTGTGGTGGGGGGTGGTGAGGGGCTGCTTGCCTGCAGCCGATGTTTGCCCAGAGAACATGAGCCTGTGTTGCCAGATCTAACCATTCCCAGGAACAGTTAGAATTTCACATTTTTAAAATGAGCAGTTTCTCAACTTCACTGCTTTGGAATAAAACTAAAACCATCCGATCTCAGAGAGCAAGCTGGACCCCACATCCAGAGGACAGTAGGAAACTGGAAGGTGCTCTCCACCTCTTCATAGACCCCTGCTGTGGCATTGAACTTCTGCTTTCTCTTGCCTGTTGATGTTTGATTGTACTGTACATGGCTGCATCCCTGAGAAGTTGTATGTAAGCTAATTTCATTTCTTTCCTGTATTTTAAAATAGCCTTTTCCTTCATTATGGAAGATCAGGGAACTTCTGGTGAGTTCTTTTTTGTGCAGTGTATTTCTTTTGTATGTTTGTACTAATGTGTTTTTTCAGTTGGAGAACACTGTTAGTTTTCACATGGTGCTTGAGATGAGGAGGTCATTAGTTAGGCACCCTTTGGGTCACTCAGAGATTCTTAGGGCCGTGGTGTTTGTCGTAATACTGTTTGTCCTGTCAGCGGAGCTGTAGATGTTTGGAAGAGTGTTCAGCCCTTAATACTGGTTTCTAAATTCTAGTCATGTTGCCTGTAACTTCCAGTTTCAAAAAAAAAAAAAAAACCTATGTCAATCTGTTTCTTGATACCCTAGTGCTGTTCCCCCACTACTCTTGTTTTATATTTAATTATTCTCTTTGGCTCACAACGACAATCCAGTCCAAAGATTTGCTTTTTCTGTTTCCATCCCCGTCATTGTTTTTATGTGAGAAATATGTTCTGAGTTACAGCAATTCATGGGGATCAAGCCTCTACTCTGTAGGGAGAAGAGAGATGTCATTTACTACAGAGTTTATACAGACGAATGTCCTGCTGCATGCTGTGTTTCCATTGTAATCCACGGGGTTTATTTGTGTTACACTTAAAGAAAAATGACCATATTTGGCTGGACTCTAAGCCAAGATGCTACGGGCCCAAAGTTTTTTTTGGAGGAATGGGGGAGGAAGGGGAATAGAAATATTTGGAAGAAATAGTCCTTTTTCCTCCTATTTTATTCATTAGGCATTTGATCCATAGATTATTTAATGCATTACATTCACTCATTCACTTGTGTTTTCTTCGCCTCCCCCTCCCCCTTCTTTCTCCTTCTTTTGAAACAATTTAGAATTTAAGGGAAGCTGCAAGTATACTAAAAAAGAACTGCTATATATATACCTTTGCTGATGGACTCCAGGTTTCTTTAGTTTTCCCAATAATGTCCTTAGAGCGAAAAGATCCAGTTCAGAATAGCCTACCACACTCAGCTATTATGTCTTTCTAGTCTCCATCAGTCTGGAATAGTTCTTAATTCTTTCCGTGTTTTTCATGACACTGTTTTTGAAGATTGAAGGCCAGTTGCCACAGATAGTGTCCTTCCTTTTCTTAGAGGGTGTTCTCTGTTCTTCCTTCAAAATACGGCTTGCGTTACCTTCTCTGAGAGGAGGTGGGCTGTTCCCGTGAGGAACTGGTTGTCTCTCCTCTGGCTTCCTACAGCACTCCGTTAATATCTTTATTTGAGCATTTATGATACTCATTCATTCATTCATCTATCCAGTGAGTACTTTTTAATGTCTATGTGCCAAGTGCGATGCATTTAGACTCAGAAGAGATTAAAAAAAAAAGGTGCCTGCTTCTTCTGAAGCTTAGATTTTCAGACACTAGGAAAGCTACAGTAAGTAAACTGGTAAGGGGACTTCCCTAGTGGTCCAGTGGCTAAGACTGCATTCCCAGTGAAGTGGGCATGGGTTCAACTCCTGGTTGGGCAGCTAGATCCCACATAGAACTAAGGGTTCTCATGCCTCAACTAAAGATCCCACATGCTGCAGCTAAGACCCGACACAGCTAAATGAATAAATGAATATTAAAAAGAAATAAGTAAACTAGTAAGTATTTCAGATACTGATAAGTGCTAAAGAGGGTAAAATTAGGAAATAATGTGTGTGGGGGGAGTGGGCAGGTGGAGTGCTTCTTGATAGGGTGGCTGGGTGATATTGGAGCAGAAATGATGTGATCTGACTTATGCTTTAAAAAGGAACCCTCTGTCGCATAGAGGGGCTTCCCAGGTGGTGCCTCATGTAAAAAACCCACCTGCCAGTGCAGGAGACATAAGAGATGTGGGTTCGATCCCTGGGTTGGGAAGTTGCCCTGCCAAAGGGAATGGCAGCCCATTCCAGTATTCTTGCCTGGAGAATCCCGTGGACAGAGGAACCTGGCAGGTTACAGTCCGTCCTTAGCGTCACAAAGAGTTGGACATGACTGAAGCATGAAGCAGGCATGCACACTGTTACATAGAGAAGAGCAGGTGTGTGGGGATGAGGAGGAGGGTAGGACCAGGGAGGCCAATTAAGGGGCTGCGATAAGCTCTTTGCATGGTTGTCTGAATCCTGTCTAACTTCAAGATACCTAAGACTTGCACGCACTGTTTGTGAGTGATGCAGAGTTCTTCACCAGGAGTGAAATTCGTCAGCCTTTGCCTGTGTCAGTAGTCACCTCCTGGTGATTTTCATGTGGATGGTCCTTGAACCACAGGTTGATAGAGTAACAAGTGATTTTGAAATGAGTGAATAATTGGTTTATGGAATATCCTTTAGAGACACTTGTATATGAAGTGTCTCCACTCTTATTGACTCATTTCTTATAAACATTACTCAAAAAATTATTCGTGGTAGTATAAATTTCCTCTTGCAACTTATCTAGTAGGAAAGGATCTAACTAGGCAAAGCTATTTTTTTTTTTTTAAGGATGAGATGTGTGTTTTATGAAATAAGCATACTATTCTGACATGCTGTTTTCCTGCCTCCAAACACAGAGTTTCAGAAGGAATGAATAAATTGTGCTAATAGGATTCATTCACAAAAAGGTATTAAATGTATTCAAGAGGAAATTGGATTCAGGGAGTAGTAGGTTGGATGAAGCCATTAAAGATATGAATGAATATTTTAGAGCTGGAGAGAACCAGATCTGGCTTGGCATTTTATTGTACTAGAGGTTCACAGGACGCGTGTCAGAAGGAGCCCTGGAAACAGAGTTGAGTGTAAACCATTAAGGGGTTTCTGTTTCTTCTCCTTGGTGAAGTATGTTGAGTCTTGCGTGGGTAATCCTGGGTTCACCGTGAAAACAAGTTGTGCCTTGTTTAACTGTCTAACGTTGTGGTCAAGAGCACAGACTTTGGAGCCAAACTAGCTTTGAATCCTCCGGCCTCTCACTGTGACTCAGGGCAACTCCCATACCTCAGTTTCCTCATTTGTTGTTCAGTTCAGTGACTAAGGCATGTCTGACTATTTCTTTGCAACCCGTGGGACTGTAGCCTGCCAGGCTCCTCTGTCCATGGGATTTCCCAGGCAAGAATACTGGAGTGGGCTGCCATTTCCTTCTCCTGGGGATCTTCCTGGACCAGGGATTGAACCCATGTGTCTTCTGCATCGGTAGGCAGATTTTTATCACTGAGCCACTTGGGAAGCCCTAGTTTCCTCACAAGCTCATTATGGGCATTAACTGTCAATCCTCCCAAGGTATGTAGAACAAGGTTGGGCGTATTGTACTCGTTCAATGATAATTAACATTTCTCTTCCAGCTTCTATTACTGGTATCACTAATATTATATTTCAGTGCTTTCAAATGATATTTTGCCTTCTAGCATACTATAGATTTTCAATTGTTGTTTTAGGATGAGTGTAGTTACTGTGGCTAAAAAGATGTTCATCCATGCTTCTGTGTATACAAGGAATTTAAAGTCTGTGTAGTGTTTGTCCTTTGTATTTATGACCAACACTTTTACCATCACTTTTGTAACATTGCTTCCCACCCCCCCTCCATGAAAGAGCACACATACCTGCTTCTGGGACATGTGGTGAGAATTAATGAATGAGTTAATATTTGTGGCTCTATTCCATTAAGTACTAATTAACATTAGTAACTGCTCTTTTATAATCTAAGTGCCATCATCAGGCTGATTCTCTGAACCAGGGGCATTGAGAGGGCTCTTCTTATGTACTGTGGAAAATGGTGTTTTATAACACATTGGCTGTTTTATTACTTCCACATCTAAAACATAATGAAAATTACTCCCCATATCTAAAATTTTTATACCTCTCCAATAAGAACAACAAAATCATGTAACCACTTCTCGTAGAACTTTTAGTAATAAAATGTTACTTGGTAAATAAGTATTAAGTGTTTGTCTTCTGAAAGATCACTGCCTTTCAATTCTGACTTTATTTTTTGTCATCATCATGCTGTGGTTATGTCTGTACTTAGCAGTAACATTCTGAGAAGTTCCACAACAGGTTTTTGAAGGCCTAGTATGGTAGAGGCAGTTGTAGTATTCTGGTGTTTTTAAAAAAAAAGATTTGAATTTCCATTTCTGTGTCACCAGAGGCAAGATTTGGAGTTTCTACACTTCCACACCTTTGTCTGTAAAACAGGGATAATAATACCTTTGGAATAACACATGTCAAGTACCAGGCACAAATACCAGTGCATGTGGCTAACTGGCTAATATTCATAGTGATTTTATTACTTTTCCCAACGTGATTCAGTTGTCTAGTGTAACTGGAACCAATTTCCTAGTTTTCCTGTAAAGCAGAAGATATGTTTTAGGTCCTAATGTCCATTGGATTTCTGCCAGCCATGGACTTATAAATAGCTAATTCCCAGACTTACTCTGCAAGGATACCTCTTCTATTAGTCGGTAATATTGAATCTGAAAGGGGAGTGAATAAGGGAATTGTGTGTTTTGTTCAGATAAAGTAATTCAGTGTAGTGGGATTTTACATTCCCCGATTTTGTATCAGTGTGGCGGGTCACCAGAGGAGTAGGCTATCCAAGCACAGGTCTGTACCCAGATGTATCCCAAGAGGGTCGCAGACTCGGTTCCTTTCTCTCCACTTGAGACAACGTTTGTTTAACCCCAAGAGATCTTTATTCACCTAGTTAGAGTTAAAATTCAATTCCTTGTAATGGAGGCCTGAAAGGTTTGGCTACACCCTCGAGTGATATGTAAAGCTTTATAATCTCTGATACGGCTTTTGAGGTCTTCCGTGTAGCTCAAATGGTAAAAGAGTTTGCCTGCAATGCAGGAGACCAGGGTTCGATCCCTGGGTTGGGAAGATCCTCTGGAGAAGGGAATGGCAATCTACTCCAGTGTTCTTGCCTGGAGAATCCGCTGGACAGAGGAGACTGGAGGGCTACAGTCCGTGGGGTCGCAGAGAGTCGGACATGACTGAGCAACTGCTGCAACTATGGCTTTTGAGGAACAAAATAAACTGTAATTTTAAAATGGGACAGATGTTATTACAGGTTTATTCTTAGGATTCTCATCTTTTGATTTGCCTCTGTAATTAAATACCTACTTCTTGGCTGGGAGGGTGGGTAGAGCAAGGATTTTTCTCCCGCTTGAATTGCTGAGGATTTCTTACTTTGAAGTCGTGTGCAACTGTCCTCCCTGGCTTTCAGACGCTTTGATGAAACAATAGGAACTTGCTAAGTACATAACCAGATTCTTTCCATGCGGCTCCTTGATGGGAGGTCTATTTTAAATTAGGTTTGATATCCAGACTGAAAAGCATTTATTCACCAGTTCTGATAAAAGGTCAAGTAGTTTAACCTCTCACAACATTAAGACTGAGGGAACTAAACCTGTGCCTCTCTATTACACTCCACCTTCCCTCCCCACTAAAAAAGGATGGGGGGGTGGGTGGCGGTAGAGAAAAAAGGAAAAATGTAGGAAGGAGTAAAATGGTGCTTATCTGATTCATAAAGTATAAGGACAGATTCTTTTCAGATCTTCTGTTTCGTGTTACAGTTTTCTCTCTCTTTTTCTGTTGTCATTTTTTTTAAATTGTTTGTCTCCTTTCTCATTTTAATCTACGAGTTTTACAGTTTTGTTACATCTGGTTTATCATGCTCCTTTTTACAGACTCAGTTTTCCTTTCTCCCGCCTTTCATTTGGAGCTCCTGAAAGATAGGATCTAGCTTGTTTTTTCCTGCATTCTGTATTTTCTCTTGAACATCTCCTCCATGCTTCAGGCTGCTGAGTTTCAGAATTTTAACTCTGAGCTGACTGGCCTCTTGTCTAAGACTCTCCTAGCTGACGTTTCCACTTGAATGTTTGAAAAGGCGTGTCAGAGCCAGGAGTCCCAAATGAACTCAGACTCTTTCACAAAAGTCGATTGCTGTTTTTTTTCAAAGCACACATCTGATGTTTACCCCATTTGCTTAAAACTTTCCAGGCAACCCTAAGACATCATTGGTGGGAATGGAAATGTGTAGCCACTGTGGAAGACATTTGGTTCCTCAAAGAGTTAAACAACGAATTGCCATAAGACTCCGCAGTTCCACTCCTAGGTATATTCACCAGAGAATCAAACACTGGTGTTCATATAAGATATGTCTGGGGGTGTTCACTAGCACTGTTACACATAATAGCCAAAAAATGGAAGCAATTCAAATACCATCAACTAATGAATGGATAAATAAAATACACACAATGGAATATTATTCTGCTATATAGAGGCATGAAGCACTTATATAGGCTACAACATGGATGAACCTTGAAAACGTTATGTAAAGTGAAAGAAGCAAGACACAAAAGGCCACTTAATGTATGATACCATTTGCGTGAAATGTCCAGAAGACGCAAATCCATAGCGACAGAAAGGAAATGATTAATGGTTGCCATTAATAGGGAGAGAAGGAGAAGGAAATGGCAACCCACGCCAGTGTTCTTGCCTGGAGAACCCCAGGGATGGAGGAGCCTGGTTGGCTGCCGTCTATGGGGTCGCAACAGAGTCGGACACGACTGAAGCGACTTAGCAGCAGCAGCAATAGAGAGAGAAGGGAACAGTATTTCCTTTTCAGATACGAAAATGTTCTAGAATTCAATAGTAGTAATTGTTGCACCATAGTTTGAAATTACTAAAAATCACTAAGTCACTTTAAAGTGGCTTAAAATGGTGACTATTCTGGTTCCCCAGGGCTGCTGTAACCAAGTACCACAACCTGGATGATGTAAAAAGCAGCCATTTACTGTCTCGAAGGTTCTGGGGGTCACACGTCTGGCAGTTTCCTCTGACGGCCATGAGGGTGACTCTGTCCCACGTCTCCCTTCCTTCTGGTGTTTCCTGGCATCCTTGGCTCATGGACCCATCACCCCAGTCTTTGCCTTCATCTTTGCATGATGTTCTCCCTGTGAGCTCATATGTGTCCAGATTTCCCCTGTTTATAAGGACACAGCCCTGTTGGATTAAGACTTACCTTAATTACCTCACCTTAACTAATTACATCTGGTGGCACAGATGGTAAAGAATTTGCCTGCAATGCAGGAGACCTGGGTTCAATCCCTGGGTAAGGAAGATCCCCTGGAGAAGGGAATGGCACCTCACTCCAGTATTCTTGCTTCTAGAATTTCATGGATAGAGAAGCTTGGTGGGTTATAGTTCTTGGGGTCCCAAAGAGTTGGACATGACTGACGAACACTTCCGTTTCAATTTTAAGGTTTCCCTGGTGGCTCAGACCATAAAGAATTCCCCTGCAATGCGGGAGACCTGTGTTCAATCCCTGGGTCGGGAAGATGCCCTGGAGAAGAGAATGGCAACCCACTCCAGTATTCTTGCCTGGAGAATTCCATGGACAGAGGAGCCTGGCGGGCTACAGTCCATGGGGTTGCAAAGAGTCAGACGCTGCTGAGCCTCCAACACTTACTTACTTAGCTAATTATATCTACTGTGACCTTCTTTGGAAATAAGGTCACACTTTCTGGTCCTGGTTTTGACTTCATATGAATTTTGGGAAGACATAATTCAACCTTAAAAGTGACTTTTATGTGAATTTTTGTCTCAATTATAAAAAACCAAAACCCTAAAAACAACCCTCCAGGAACTTCTCACTGCTGACGAGTAAGAGACCACAGCCCTGAGCGTGGTCTGCCCTTGTCTTGCTCGTCAGCCCTTTGCTCCTTTTCCCTCTGTGCTCCGGCCAGCTGGCTTTCCCCCCTGTGCCGGGCATGCTCCCTCTGACCGCAGGGCCTGTGCTGCAACCTACTTTTACTCCTTTTCGACCATCCCCTCGCCTTGTGTGTGTTGGAAGTCTTTTCAGCCTTCAGATCTCAGCTCTAATGTTCCTTGTGTGTGTAGAACCGGGTGGTATAAGGCAGGCTGTTTGACTACAGACGCTACCTCTTACCGTCGGGTAACAAAGCGCTCCCAAACTTCCTGGTGTTCAACAACCATTTTGTTATGCTCTTTGATCCTGTGGGCCCAAACCTCAACCACACTGAAGACGGCTTGTCTGTCCTCTGTGATGCCTGGAGCCTCAGCTAGGAGATTTGAGCCTCGGGGGCCTGGAGTCATCTGAGCGCATCTCCCCTCTTGTGTCTCCAGCCTTGGCTGGTGCGACTCAAAGACCAGGCTTGGCTGGGACTGTTGACCAGAGCTCCTCTCCAGGGTTTCTTCACGTGGCTTAGACCTCCTCATGCAGGAGGTCCTTGGGGGTAGTCAGACTTCTTACACAGCACTTCAGGGCTCCAAGACTGACTATTCTAGTAAATAAAAAGGAGCAGGAAGCAACATGACTTTTGTGACCTCACTTTGCAAGTTACATAGCATTGTTTCCACCCGGCTCTGATAATGGAAGCTGTCGGAGCCTACCCAGATTCACAACAAGGGGACACAGACCTCGCCTCTCAATGGGAGGAGTGTCAGAATCTGCATCAATGTGTAAAGACTGCCACAGTATGCACCGATCTTCACAGTGCTTCTTTGCAAGTCACTGACTCCTTTGTGTCCTTATTTGATTCATTTCTGCCTTTCCAACTAGGCAATCAGCTTATTTTGCTCACCCTAATATTCCCAACATCTAACACAACAGATGGCACATAATAGGTGCTTGGTAAGACTCTATGAAATAAAAGTTGATTGTGAAAAATTTAAAAAGGTAGCAGGGGAAGACGTTTGCTTAGATCATAAACATCACAAGCATTCGTCTGATCCGAGCATGGTCACCTAAGTAAGTGTGCCCTGTGGCCTGTAGCTTTATTGTTCCATCCTTTTGATCTTAGCTGTGGAGCAGTAAATCTGTGGCTGCCTTGTGACTATCGATATTGCATGAGGTGCCTGAAAGTTGCTCCCCAGGAGAAAGTCATATTGATGTCTGCAATAAAACATAGCAACAGTAGTATAAGCGAAGCCAAATGTTTGCTGAATGAATCCCCCCAAAGAGAATAAACAGCATTAAAAATTTAAGGTTTAAATAGGCTAATATTAATAGGGTTTTTGTTGTGTGTTCACAGATTTCTGTGCTTGTTAGGTGAGGAAGGGGAGGTTAATAAGGGATACAGTTTCTTTTTTTTTTTTTTTCAACCCACTGCCTATCAGAGCTGTATGGGGCTGATCATGTTTATTTAGCATTCTCTGCAGAATTTAGAATGAGAGTCTCTCTCTCATCTCCTTGGCTTCTCAGTTCTTTTAAAAATGTCAAGCCTGAGACAGATGCACACGTAACTTTGCCAGGCACACGGTTCCCATGTCCCCCCAGCTTCTGCACAGCTGCCTGACATCTGTGCTCCAGACTTGGTAGATGAGTGCCAATTTCCCTTCCTTGCCTGTGAAAAGAAGATTTCAGGAAAGTCATTTACACAGAAGCTCATAAAATGCAGAGGGATACATTTTGATAAATTAAAATGCAGTTTTTAGTTTTAGCTCCCACACACCTAAGCTCCCAAGGCTGAGGGTGTTAAGAACACTGGCTTTGAAGTTACATGGACCCAGCTTTGAACCTTGACCCTGCTGCTTTTTATTGATGTGACCTTAGGCAAGATAGTTACCCTCCATATGCATACTTCACTTTAAAAATGAGATAATAATAGAGCTGTTTAGAAGAATCCAGTGAGATTGTATTTATAGAGATCCTGGTGCAGTCTGGCACACAGTGAATGCTCAATCAGAGTTAGTTAGTTTATGACTATTATTATACAAATGGAACTGCTTGGGGTTTACTTGGAATTTAAATGTGATGGTGTTGGAATGGCTTTCAAAGAATGTTCCATCTTCTGGTTTTGCTCTTAATTGGAAAGTCAGTTTATGCTGTTTTTAGGTCTGAGATATTTGTGTGTTATTAGTGTGATTGTTCCTACCTGTCTTTAATACTTACAACTTTTGCTTTGAGAAGTGACTGTTAATTATAAATTGAAATGGAGAAATGGCTCAAAATTCTAGGACTTTTAACAAACGGAATTTTTTTTCCTGGCATCTACTGTGGTTAATGCTGCCCGAGAGAATACACGGAGGGGTTTGATTCAGGATGCCTGGTGCAGAACCGGCGGCCCCCCAGCTTCTGGACAGGGTCACCGTGAGAAGGCCTCATCCTCGGCTCGGAAGGCTGTGGCTAATCCCCACTTGTGAAACCAGGGACAGTGGCGGATGCCACGGTGTGTTCTGAAGTGAAGTTGGAGGAGGGGGGGTTTGTAACAGATGGTTTCTGGCTATCTGGGGCCCGTCCAGCTCTAAGCTTTGAGAACGGCGGGCTGGACCCGGAACAGGTGCGCACGGAGCCTCACTGCCAGGACAGGAAGTGAGGGCCTGGGTGCTGTGCTCGGGGCAGCCGCGCCGCTCGGCCGCTCGGCGGGCACTGCGGCCCTGGCTGCCTGAGGCTTGGTGAGGCCGCTGTGTGTGCTTCAGCAACAAGCCATGAGCTGGGAAACCCAGCCTGGGGCCCGAGAAGGTCGTAACCACCTGGGGGCTGTGGGTGGAAGGAGCGTCGGCCACTGTGCCTCGTGGTACCTGCGCCACGTTTGGTGCGGATGGAGACGGTGAGTGTGGGGCCGCAGACAGTGCGTCCTGCCTCCTCCATCTGCCTGGGGTTCCGGCTTCTGTGCAACAGTAAGCGCTGCTTTGTGGGAGGGCTTGGCTGTCCTCTTTGACTTTAGCCTCCAGAGACTAGGAGCGTATCCCAGACTCTGCTAGCATCTTTTGATACCTTTTTGGAATGATTGGATCATTCTTGGCTGGGTCCTAGTGTTTGGCCTGCCACTCACTGGCTGGGGGTCCTTGGACAAATTACTTAATCTCTCTGTGTCTAACTTTATCAATACAGTGAAGAAGCTGGACTAGGTGAAGTCATAGGTATGAGATGACCTTTCATGTCCAACTCTAATTAAACCATTTAATGTATATATTCATATATCTTGGTATTTGCTTCTTTGACTGCTAGGCTTCACAAATTTGCTTTGGTACAAAGTGAGACGTACACTCTTTCTTTTGCACTTTAATTCTTCCCTAAAGACTCAGGTGGTACTTCCCCATATCTAGTATGCGGTGTAGAATTTTAGAGGTATATTATTGCAGTGGCATTAGAGGCTGTCTGGTCAACTCTGTCATGTTGAGAGAGTCTGAGACCCAGAAAGCTTTTGCCACCTGTCTGAGACTGTGCCTCTGGACCCCATGAGGACCAAGGTTGTACTTGGCTCACCTTGACGTTTCCAGCGCCTCTTGGACATCACATCCAGATTATTTCTCTATCAGTGCTTGTCAGAGTGCCCTTAGGTAAAGATGATTCAAGTAAATTCTCACCTGATTCATTAGGTTCTAAAATGTCAAGTCACGCATGTTCCAAAGTACTGTTTTTAGAGCCAGTGCCAGGGGCCTTGGGTTTCTTCTTCTGCCTGGTCTATGTAAACATGGGCTGATTCTCAGGAGTTGGGCTCAAGCCCTGGAAATACTCTTCATGAGAGGTCACTTCTTTCCCCCTCCTCCTCTACTATCACTTTTTTTCTCTGGGGTTTTAGTTTGTAAGAGGGGAGCAGAGGTACAGTTCCGAGGAGTGATGCAGATTCTATGGAATGCAAGAGAAGCAAGAGCTCAGTGGGTTGGTTTAATAAGGAACTAAGAAACCATTGTGAAGGAAAAATGCAGCCAGAAAAGCCTTTCAAATACTACCTAGTGTTTGGATCTAGTTCTTGTGTGAAGCTCTGGGAAATTGGAATCATTCTCTAGAGACTGCATATACATTGTCTAAAGTGAACTTCAGGGTCTTTGTCTTGCTTCCTCTTGACTGCAGCCATCAAATGCTCTGTATGCCATTTCCTAGGCCTCTGCCGCCAGCCAGATTTGGCCATTTCTGCTTTAATTCCATCACTTATTCCTAATTGAAATGGACACATTTACCTTTTTTCTTTTTTTAAGGATGCAGATAGTTCTAAGTATAACATTTCTTTCAACTATAAATTTCAGTAAACAGTAATAGAAAAAAAAAGGTTGATAAAAGGTTTGTAATTATGCTACACAATAGATGATTAATTACTTGAGTATGTTCTCTCAATTTATAATGAATAGTTTAAATGTGGCTAAGTTTTAAGTTATGTCAAGAAATTAACTTTGAGCCATCATGTGATAGCTGAGAAATAACTTTGTGGAAGGAAAGATAAAACAAGAAGATGGCTTCTGCTTTCTGATGGCACTCACTTTCTGGAATCATGTCTCTAAGCTCCTCTGTTTCCCTTGAGGATCTTTCAGTCTCCTCCGATTATCTCCCTTCAGTTCCCATTGACTTTAATCCTCTTTTGGCCTTCTCGATTCAGTATCTAAAAGATTTAGCACTAAGTCTTGGCTGTCTTCTCTGCATATCCCACCCTCCACCCTGGATCATCCCAGACACTCCTGGACTTTAAACACCATCTGCATGCTAGTGGCTCCCAAACTTACATTATTTTCTTCATTCTAAGACGTTAACTTTTTGTTGTTGTTGTTCAAATAACTCTTGAAATTCTTTCTCAGGTACTTGAGAGGAGTTCCTTCTCTTGAGATGTGTTTTAACTCTTCCAGTGGATGCATGTGGGTTAAGCCACCCAGTAGTAGTAGGTTTGATGTAACCATGTGGTGGCGGTCTAGTTGCTAAGTCGTGTCCGACTCTTTGCAACCCCAGAGGATTCTTTCCTCTGCCCATGAGATTTTCCAGGCAAGAATACTAGAGTGGGTTGCCATTTCCTTCTCCACATTCTAAGGTATTAACTTTAAAAAACATGTCTGAAATTCCAGCGAGTCCAGGAATCAATGTGTATATTTAAAGGGGTGTTTTTATTTTCCCCAAAAGCACTGTTAGGAAATCTCTGTATCTGAGAATCCAGAAATAGCAAGAGTTAAGCACTTGGGCTTTCTTAGTGAAGAGAGAAACTGGGGGATTGGGAGCAAAATGATTAGAAGGAAAGGGCAAGAAAACCATAAAGGCGGGGATGAAAGGGCAAGAAAACCATAAATGTGGGGATGATTGACTAAGTGAGGTGGAATAGCACTATATTGTCTGGTTTGTGTACATTTTGTCCAGGGACATCGTCTCAAGGGTTTTCAGAGAATTATGGCATTGGGCTGTCTTGGTCCCAAGGCCATGGGCTACATGTGGCAAAGGAGATAGGATTCTTGGTACTGTCTGAGGATACAGATGGTGTCCCAGGCCTCACAGGTACTGGGCTGACAGGTTTGTTTTAGATCCACAGCAGCATTGGGATTGTTATCCGCAAGAGTTCATGATCACCGTTTTCTCCTTGAAACCTGCTAAGATGACTTATTGTGGGTCTAGCTAATCACCAGCATCTCCATGTCAGTAAAACTTTGACATCGGTACTTTGTCCTCTATTGCTGGTCAGCAGGATCTCAGTATGTGTGTGTGGTCAGGGAGGATGGTGGAGGTGGTTAGCTGCAAGGCCATTTAGTTCAGGCCTTGCCTTCATAAAGGGCCTCAAATTTATCCCTTTAGTGTTCCCTCCACTGGAACTTATACATTCAGTTGCAGAGAAAAACTGGCAAGATTGAAAGAAGATAGCATTCATCATCCAAATTTAGATTTGTTTCTCATTAACAGACATTCTGCCTGTAGCGCCCTATGAATTAATATGTTTTATAAATCTTGTAACTGTCTTATGAAGAGCATAATTAGTCAGAAGTGTTTGGGTGTTAGAAATGTTAATTTATTCAATGTAGGCATTAAAATGTCTTGCCATCTCTTTATTTTTAACATAACTGGGAGCGTAAAGGGTTGAAAGTGGCTCCATCCTCTTGACTCTGAGAGGCTTTGCTGAACTGTCTTCCCCATTGGTTGTCCAGGGTCTCGCTCTCGCTTCTGGTCCAATCAGCTGGGAGTGGGCCTGTCACCTGATACAGAAAACTTTGCCTCCTGGGTACCAGCCTGGGACCTTTTCCCTCAAAAAGTACTGTGGGTGTGACAGGCTCATGACTGAGCTGAAGATGAGGAACCTGGGAGTCTGACTTACAAGATTGAAGAATAAAGCCCTCAGCAGAACTCTGATTTAGGCTTGAGATTCCTAAAGTTTTAGGCAGCTCAGTTCATTTCTCTGCATCTCCTTTTATAAACTACAGATGAATGACACCAGATGACTTTTGAAAACTGAAGACTGTAGAACTCATTTGTGCTTTGAGATATCAAGCCAGTGCTAAAATACTTCGTTAAAAATGAAGTAATTGTTCAGGCAGTTGGCAGTTGTTTTGGTAAAATTTCAGAGCTCTATGGGAAAAACAGTTCCTGAAATAAAAAGGGAATAAAGAGATGCAAGGGGCCATTTAGTTGGCTAGATGAAGGTTGGAAGTGATAATTGGTTGTGCTTAGGGAGGGATAAAATTGGAAAGTGATGTAAAAAATGAAGCTTGAGTCATTGTTGGGGGGAACTCTGAAATGAAAAAGTGGTATTCAGTAGTAATAGTGACCATGCATTTTGAATTCATGAATCAGCCTCCCTATCTCTACCCCCATTTCTCTTTATCAAACTGTAATGATTTATGTGATAACCATCATCAAGAAATACCTTAGGCAGTGCTGGATTGCATCAGTTCAGTTCAGGCACGCAGTCATGTCCAACTCTTTGTGACCCTATAGACTGCAGCATGCCGGGCTTCCCTGTCCATCACCAACTCCTGGAGCCTACTCAAATTCTTGTCCGTCGAGTCGGTGATGCCATCCAACCATCTCATCCTCTGTTGTCCCCTTCTCCTGCCTTCAGTCTTTCCCAGTATGAGGGTCTTTTCCAGCGAGTCGATTCTTTGCATCAAGTGGCCTAAGTATTGGAGCTTCAGCTTCAGAGCTTCCAATGAATATTCAGGACTGATTTCCTTTAGGATTGACTGGTTGGATGTACTTGCAGTCCAAAGGACTGTCAGAGTCTTCTCCAACACCACAGTTCAAAAGCATCAATTCTTTGGTGCTCAGCTTTCTTTATAGTCCAACTCAGTCACCATTTATGCTGTTGTTACAGCAAAGGTTTGATGTCTGCGGTAGGGATTAGAAGTAGAAAACTTTGTGAGGAAGGATCAGCAGAGTCATAGACATTGAGGTAAGCAGTCTGGGACCTTGTTACATTATGAGAGAAGGGATTTTGGACCTTGCATGCCCCTTTGCATGACTAGGGAGCACAGGATTATTTAGGGGCAAAATGGTTGTAACTACTCAACTAGCCAGTATATGTGGATTCTTGTTCATTCACAAAAACAGCTTTCCTGTGTGCTTGTGGAAATTGTAATATCCTGGATAGGTTTTATTACAGTCATTTGTAGCGCAGTCAACATATCTGGAAGTAGTGTAAGAGAGGAGGGCATAGACTACTGCTATGTCTGCAAGCCTGCTGCTTTCTGGGCAGATTGTGCTTATGAGAGTTGTTGCATGACTGTAAATTTTTCTCCAGACTTCTTTCATATAGAGCAGTTGGTGTGGTATTTCAGTGTATTATTTTTCCAGGAAAATGTCAGGTTAGTACTCCTCTCAACAGGGCATTGTGCATCTCAGTCACCTGTGGAATTTAAAAAGGCGCTCAGCCCCGAGCTGCTTGACTCAGCCTCTAGTCCCGGGCCCATCACTGTCCTTTTCATTCTAATGTTTCCTCCGGCCGCCATTCCTTCTGTAAATACATACTGAGCTGTTGACTGTCCCTGAGATGGGTATAAAATGGCAAACAAATCCAAAGTGATTCTTAACTTCTTGGTGTTTACGTCTGCAAGGGAGTAGGGAATAAATAGGTAAATAGTGCAGGAAACAAATTTCTCCAATTCTGTGGCTAGAGCAACAAAACACAGGCGGGCAATGAAAGAAAAGGATGGTGTAGGTGGGAGGGTAAGCCTCTCCAAGGAAGTGATACTGCAACTGACCCAGGGATGGAAGAGGAGTAACCCTGGGATGGGAGGGGCAGCTGCTGAAAGGCCCTGAAGTGGGAGGAGGCTCAGCGAGTTGGAAGGGCTGAGCTGGAGGCCTGGGAGCCAGAAGAGGGGTGGGGGTCGGGAGAGGGGGAGGAGGGAGGGGGAAGGAGGAGGGAGAGAGGGGGAGGAAGGGAGGAGTGTGTTTCTAGCGGAGATGGCTGCTCTGTGTCTATTCTGCATTCCTTTGGCCTTGGGATTTCAAGATGACTTGCTTGAATGTCCCTTTAAAGGCAGAGGGGTCCTTGCCAGTGACAGCGGTGTCACTGTTGAGGTCTGCTAAGAAAAATCCCAGGTGTCTGTGGGCTTTGTTTTTGGAGTTGTAAATGAATTTCACTTAAGACCATTACAAGAACTGAAAGATTGGTTTAAGCAAAAGAATTTAATTGAAGGACACATCATTGTTCTTGCAAATCCTCTGATACTTGGCTGTTGTCTCTTAGCCTTTTCTTTCAGTGTTCACTCTGCTTGGAGGACTGGGCTATAAGCCTTCACCTCCAACCTGTCTTTTTGTAATGCTTGCAGCTTTCTTTTTTTTTCCTCTAGCACATGAAAGGGAGATGGGAAAAAGTTCACTTAGCTGCTCTTCTTTGGAATGAAATATACCTCCATTTCCAATGAAGGAATTCTGCTGGATTTAGCGACAGGTAGTGGGTTCTTTGGACAGGACTGGGATCCCCAGGAAACATCAGGTACAAGTACATTGTTGATAATAATGCTGTGCATGTGTGCATGTTCAGTTGTGTTTGACTCTTTGAGACCCTGTGGACTGCAGCCCACCAGGCTCCTCTGTCCATGGGATTCTCCAGGCAAGAGTACTGGAGTAGGTTGCCATTTCCTCCTCCAGGGAATCTTCCTGACCCAGGGATTGAACCCACATCTCCTGCGACTCCTGCATTGGCAGGCAGTTCTTTACCACTGAGCCACCTGGGAAGCCCAGTGATGCCACATGCACTTAAAATTTGGGACAGGGCCTTGTGTTCAGTTGTAGAGTGTTTTTTGTTTTTTTTTGGGCACAAGGGCCATGTGGCCAAGGACTGAATCCCCTGAAATGTAGCCCACTCTCTGCCTCCAAGGCTGTGGAGATGGATCAGCCTGGAGGAAAGGATTGCCTTTTTGCAAATTTGTCATGAAAGCAACTGAGCAAGCCAAGCCTATTTCTAAAATGTCCCAGCCATAAGGGCTGGCAGTGGCCCTGCCTGGGAAAAACGTCAGGACTCTGCCTTCCTACCCGGGGACGCGCTGCATTGTGGCTGGTGGCTAAACCTGGTGGCTAAACCATGTTTAGTCCTCATTACACCACACCGGGTTGCCTCACTTTTCCCTTTTGGTGTGTCAACCGGTTTTAATGGACATAATTGTGCAGTTAGTGCATACAAATCACGTTTGTAAGTATGCACTGTATTTTAAAATATTTTCATTGCCATACTGAACTCTCATTTTAGCTTGTCGAGAATAATTATAGTTATAATTCATTCAGACACTGCTTCTTAACTTTCCAAAGCACTTGTACTTTAATATTGCATTTGATTCTTCTTATTAATAAGATTGAGCAGGTACTTGTATCCTCAGTTTATAAAGGAGGAAACGGTGGAATGGGAGATGTTAAGGGGCCTGAGCTGCATGTGTGGTAAATCTCTTCATTCGTGCCCAACTCTTTGTGACCCTGTGGACAACAGCCTGCCAGGCTCCTCTGTCCACAGGATTCTCCAGGAAAGAATACTGGAGTGGGTTGCCATGCCTTCCTCCAGGGGCTCTTCCCAACCCAGGGATTGAACCCAGGTCTCTTATGTCTTTTGCATTGGCTGGCGGGTTCTTTACCAGTAGCGCCACCTGGGAATCCCCAAGCAAATTAAAGGTTGGAATTAGGGCTGAAAGAGGAGATCTCTGCTTCCTTCTGGACTTAGTCATGAGGTGGATTAGTCTCTTTCTGTGACACATGTACCTCCCACTGCAGTGGTCCTCAGATCGTGGTCCAGAGGGGAGCAGTAGGACGGGAGGGGTGGCTCTGCCTTCTTCACCCCTGACCCAGGTAGCTCTGCGTGCCCCCATGTCTCAGCCAGTGGTTCAGGTGGCTGCGTCTTTAAGAAAGTGACCCTGTAGAGAAAAACAAGTATCATACAATATTGCTCATACGTGCAATATTAAACAAGGCTACAGATGAGCTTATCTACAGAGTAGATATAGAGTTTAGATGTAGAAAACAAACTTATGGTTACCAAGGGGGAAAGGAGGGAGGGATAAACTGGGAGATTGGGGTTGACACATACACACTACTGTATGTAAAATAGATAACTAATAAGAACCTGTTATGTAGTACAGGGAATTCTACTCAATACTCTGTAATGGTCTGTAAGGGAAAAGAATCTAAAAAGAATATAGGTATAACAGGTTCACTTGCTATACACCTGAAACTAACGTGCATGCGTGCTCTGTCATATGTAACTCTGCAACCCCATGAACTGTAGCCCACCAGGCTCCTCTGTCCATAGGATTTTCCCAGGCAAGAATACTTGAGTATTCATTTCCTACTCCAGGGGATCTCCCCGACTCAGGGATTGATCCCGAGTCTTTAGGTCTCCTGCATTGGCACGAGGATTCTTTACCACTGCGCCACCTAGGGGGGCTTATTAACGAAAGGAGCAAGAGCGGATGCTGGGGGACTGTCTCCCAAATTATTCCTCATTCCTTTTCTAAAAATTGAGGTGTAGTTGATTTACAATATTGTGTTTCAGATGTAGAGCATAGTGATTTTTTGCAGATTATATTCCATTAGAGGTTATTACAAGATGAGTATAGTTCCCTGTGCTAAGCAGTATAGGCTTGTTGCTTATCTATTTTATATATAGTAGTTTGTATCTGTTTAATCCCATACCCCTCGCTTGTCTGCCCCTTCCCATCTCTCCTTTGGTGTTCACAAATTTGTTTTCTGTGTCCGTGAGTCTGTTTCTGTTTTGCATGTACATTTATTTGTATTGTTTTTTGGATTCCACATATGTTGTTCAGTCACTTAAGTGGTACCCTACTCTTTACGACCCCATGGACTACAGCATATGAGTGATAATTATGTAGTATTTTTCTTTCTTTGACTTATTTCACTAAGCATAGTAATCTCTCTGGGTCTATCTAGGTTGCTGCAAATTGCATTATCTCAGTCTTTTTTTATGGCTGAGTAATATTCTATCATGTGCATGTGTATATGTATGTATGTGTGTGTTTTAATTTTTTTTCCTGGATATATATATATACCCAGGAGTAGAATTCCTAGATCATATGGTAGTTCTGTTTTTAGTTTTTAAGTAACTTCCATACTGTTTTCCACAGTGACTGCACCACTTTACATTCCCACCAACAGTGTGTAGGATTCCTTTTTCTCCACACACTTTCCAACATTTGTTTCTTATAGACTTGTTAATGGTGGTCATTCTGACAGATGGGAGGTGATACCTGATTGAAGTTGCATTTCTGTAATAAATTAGCAATGTTGAGCATCTTTTCATGTGCATATTATTCACCTGTATGTCTTCTTTGGAAAAAATGTCTCTTGAAGTCTTCATCCTTGATATGTTAGAGTGAGGGAGGGACACTCTATCAGTGGTTAGTTAATAAAGATACATAAAGAATGAGTTCAACAGAACATTTTATGGTGGTTCTCCTGTAGCTGTCAATTTACCAGACTGCTTTTTATACATAGACTTTCGTGTTTTTCTTGGAGTCCAGTTCATTCCCTCTGCAAATACATGTTGAGTACTGACTCTGCCTGAGCAGTCCAGTGGTGGATAGTACCTGTAAGCTAGCCTGGGCCAACCCTGCTCATAACTCATGATGAAGGTCTTGCTTTGGTGGCTAATTTTGCACCCTAGACAAGAAGGAGATTGGCCTACCTGTCATCAAGTTTTCAAAGAAAGATTTTTGCTGCTGAGCGGAGATGAAGGAGGAGGGAGGGCTGTGTGGGCCCCAGGCGTTTCCTGCACAGCGGCGGAGCTAATGACGCTGCAAATTCTCTTAGTCTGTGTGTGTTGAATGAGGGGCCCTCCCGCTTGTTCCATGAAGGCAAGGCGCTCACAAAGCCGCAGAGATCAGATAGTCGGCCTCTTCTGACTGCTGTGCGCTCTCCTTCTGCTCAGAACCCTCTGCTGCAGCAGGTTGTCATGCTCACTTTGGCTCGGCTCTGTCTGCCCAGGCCTGTGATTTTTGGGGGGCAGGCCCTTCCTGCTTCATTGAGTAAGATAGGGAACCAGTTCTGCTTTGACCCTCAGGGAAAAGGAAGGAGTTGAGGGCATCAGGGACGCTCTGAACTGAGAAGTGGTAGTGATGGTGCACAGTGCTAAAAGTGTTATCCTTTCACACACCCGTGAGCCAGAGGGATATCTTCACCCAAGAGGCTGGGGAGTGGGTTGGGGGCCGTGTTCTTGTCCCCCATGCTGCATGGGCTGCTGTCTGTCTCCACTGTTGGTCGGAGAACACATGCCCTGCAGACACCTGACTTTGTACCAGCCTGGTGATTTTTTACTGGGAGGACCTGGGACACACAGGACAGCCTGATTTTTCCGTCTAGCATTCTAGGCTCCACTTCCACTTTTTCCCTGGTGCTCTCTCCTGCCTGCCACTTCCCTCCGCAGAAGGGCTGGTTTGGATGTTTCTCTTCACTGGCTCCTGTAGGGGAGTAACAGGGAGCTTTAAAATATCCAGTATCCAACTCCCACCTCCAGCATTTCTGAGTTAATCAGTTATGGATAAGGCTTGGGCAACAGTATTTCTTTTTTTTTTTTTTAAGTTGTTTTTCATTGAATTTAATGTTATGATTGGGATTGAAAATCCTGGTCTAGGTGGACTATTCAGTGTTGGTGGGATTTGTTTTTCTTTCTTCTTTTTTGCATCCATTTGTTTTACTACCCTCAAGATCACTGTGATTTTCTAGTCTACACTGACCTGCTATTTAAAAACCGTTAAATATGTCTTACACGAGGGAGTGATACAAGGTGTGAATTATGAGAAGAGATATCTTGTTCAATAAAAAGAATGAATGCAGTGTATTGATGGCTGCAGATTTATCTGAGGGAACAACAGGAAGGATTTTAAGGCAGTGGTGGGGGAAAAGAAGAAACACACATCTGTCTTTGAGGGAAAGTACTAAGGTTTTGACTTAGTGGAAAAAATTCTCAATAAATTCAAATCACTGGTGAATATTAGCAAACATTTAATGGGGGATTAACCATAATCCTTCTTAAACTCTTCCACCAAGTCTCAAACTCATTTTATGAGGCCCCATGATACCAGAACCACAAAAGGACACTAGCAGGAAAGAAAAGCACAGGCCGATATATTTTTAGGAACGTGCACAGTGGAGTGTCATTCAGCCACGAAAAATGAGGAAACCCTTCCGTTTGCAACATGGATGGGCCTTGAAAGCATTATGCTAAGTGAAATAAATCATACAGAGAAAGACAGATACTGTGTGATCTCATTATATGTGGAATCTTAAAAAAAAACCCCAAACTTAGACAAAAAGGGTCAGACTTGTGGGTACCAGAAGCAGAGGTGGGGGGAAGGGGAGTTGGAGAAAGGTGGTCAAAAGGCCTAGATTTCCCATTAGTGGGAGTGGTAGGGGATGGAGCATACAACAGAATGACCAGAGCTGACACAGCTGAATCATATAGAAGAAAGTTGTTGAGAGAGTAAATACTGTGAGTTATCATCACAAAGAGAAATTTTTTTTCCCTTTTTTTTCCTTGTCTTTTTTATTGTATCTGTGTATGAGAAGTTGGATGTTAGTTGAACCTATTGTAATCATTGACGTCTACAGAGCAAACCACCAGGAGGTAGGTCTTATACAGTGATGTAGGTCCATTATTTCTCAAAACTGGAAAATAAACTGTTCAAATCAGGGAGAAATACTCAGGGGAAAGACTGAAGGCAGCACTGTGTGACTTTTTCGGTGGGTAAAAATAAGACACTGCATTTATACAATCTGTTTCCTCTGGAACAGTGGTAACGTGTTAGAATGCTTCTCTTTAGGAAAAGAAAAATCTGTAATCACTTAATATAGAGACAGTAAAAATCACTGGAGTTCTGGGTGGGGTCAGGAGACCCAGGCTTCGTTCTGGCCCTGTCGGCCGCTGGTGTTGGGGTGTTGTTCTCTCATGGATGCCTGGTCCTCGCGGTGGCGATTCAGGGGGCAGGGATGGGGAGAGGGGGTCCTGGGCCCCGTTAGCCCCATGTGGCACTGCACTGCTGGACGTGTTGGTGCAGGACGGGCTCCGTGTGGCTTCCTGCAGAAGAAACCAACCATCTTCCTTGCTATTTCTCTAGCAAGAAGGAACCCAGATGGGGCGCAGGGTCTGTGAACACCTTAAATTACGTTAGATGGTGTGTATTTGAGGGGGTGTGTTTTTCTGGAGAAGTCCCATGGCTTTTAAAAATCAGAATCCTAAAGGGGTTCAAGGACTATAAAAGGAAATGAAGGATTCCTGTCATGGGTACGTTTGTCTGCAATCAGGGAAGAGGATGTCTATGTAATGTAGTAGAGAATTCCGTGAATTGAAACAGGTTTTTTTTTCCAGTCACAGTCTAGCAGCTTATGTCTAGCATATGACTTTATAATGCATATGGTTCCAAAGTTAAACTCTGATGATTTCTCAAAAATAAAATGCCATTCTATTAATAGTTACAGTGTATATAACTTTACTGCAGGCATTACAAAAATTCATTAAGCTGTACTCTAATTGTAGGCAAAATATGTTTAAGGAAGATTGTAACAATGTGACTATAGACAACAGGACTGATAAAATACAAATAAATGTACTGAATAACTTAGGCTGATGAAGTTACTGTAAATGAATGTTACATTTAATTCGGAGCTTCCTGGAAACCAAGGTAAAAAGAGAAACATGCTGGGTATTATAATTCTTTCTTAAAGAAAGCAAATTATTTTGGTAGGTGAGATACTGTCTGTGGTTAACTTCTAAGATTTTATAGCATGTCTCCATGTATGTGCCATCCTCTATGCTTTTACCAAACATAGGGAAATGTCCACCCCCCCAGCGCCGCCCCTTCTACAGTTGTCTTTGTGTGGGATATTTAGCTATTGGGGTCCCAGCATGTGACTCTGAGTTTTCTCTCTCATCTTCCTGAGAACTTAGTTTTCTTCACTGCCAGCAATTGTAGTAGCTGGCAATGCAAGACTGGACTCTGGAACTGCAAGAGTGTGGCTAGTGAGGGATGGTGTGCTTTCCTTCAGGACCCACCAACATCAGTGGTGACTTTCTGCTGTGGGAATTCAGGCTCTTGACCCAAATATCCGAGAGCTGAGCTATGGGATGGTGCCTTGTTATGGCCAGTCTGCTGCTTGCCCCTTACGAAGAACTGTTTCTTTCCCCTTCTTGAGAAGGCTATTCACTTCATGACTGTTTATACATGCCTCAAGGTTGAAAATGTATTTTTTAATTTGGAATGTGAATCATAATAAAGCCTCTTTAGAATCAAATTATGTTTCTTTTCTGAACTTCAAGGCTTTCTGTTTCTGCTCCTTTTCATCCTTAAAAAAGTCATAAAAATTCAGGAATAGAAAAGACTTTGTATTCAGTTCCTCATTTTCTTCTGTATGTGTTCAATAATTGTGTAAGCTTTTGCACTTAAGGCATTACTAATAATAGCTTTTAGGTTGTTTCAGAGAACTAAAAACACCAAGTTTTCTAATACATTAATATTTAAAGTTATATTTCCTAGATAATAGTCTTTGGTCTGGAATGAGGGGTGAGAGAATGAGGTAGGGGGTGGGACATATTTAAATACATAGTTTTTAAGAAGGATCTGTTTCCATTATGATTTTGCCCTGAAATAATATGTGATGCAGATGGGCGTTTCCTTGTCTTCCTGGGGTAGCTCATGAGGAGAACGTGATGTTGCTTTGGAAAGTTTTGTTCTCTGAGTATTTTGTGTTTGTCCTATTGTCTTTTGAGAAATACAGATCTAAGTGTGAACATTTCAAAATGAGGGTGAAGCTAGAACTGTATGTGACGAATTAGCTTTATGTAGTAAAGACTGTTTCAAGGGTGCAGGTAATCTGCAGAAATAAAATCAAACTTATTTGGGTCTATTTTTTTGCTCTATCACATGAAAATGGTTCAGTGGATTTCCCTTGATTTGGAGAGTACTGTTCTGATGTAAAATGCAGGTAGACTTTTTTGATGTGCATAATCTTAGATGGTCCTGGTTGCCCGGACCAGCTGAGGGCGCTGTACAAAGAGACACGTGTTTAACTGCCCTCTGGAAGAAACGTGCCAAAGGCATAAAAATGCCATAGAGATGACCAATAGTGGTTTCACTGTGAGCCCACATCAGGTAGCCAGGGTGCACTCTGTATTCTGGGGGCAGAGGAGCAGGGGAGCTGCTGCTTCTGAGGGCAACTCCGCGAAGTCCACCAGCAGAAAGAGGAGCTGGGAAGGTGTGCATTTCACAGTGATGCTTGATTTTCCTGAGCAACCCTGGACCAGACACTAAGATATCAGAGACAAGCAACCCAATGCAACAACAAAAAAATACACAATGTACATTAACTGAAAATGGGTGAATTTTAAGTAGCCACATGCGTATCTCCATTTTAAGACTGTTTAGAAGTCTTGAAAATTGGTTCCTCCCACAGTTATTCAGTCCTGGGTGTTCATTGGAAGGACTGATGCTGAAGCCGAAACTCCAATACTTTGGCCATCTCATGCGAAGAGTTGACTCATTGGAAAAGACCCTGATGCTGGGAGGAGTTGGGGGCAGGAGGAGAAAGGGACAACAGAGGATGAGATGGCTGGATGGCATCACCGACTCGATGGACATGAGTTTGGGTAAGCTCTGGGAGTTGGTGATGGACAGGGAGGCCTGGCGTGCTGCGATTCATGGGGTCGCAAAGAGTCGGACACGGCTGAGCAACTGAACTGAATAGTTATTCACAGGGATGGAGTAGAGTACTGTAGGCTACATAATCCACGGTTTATTGAATCCATGGATACAGAGGACCGACTAGAAGTCATATGGGTTTTTTCAACTTGTAAAGGGTCAGTGCTCCTATCCCCCACCTTGCTCAAGGGTCAACTGTATTCAGAGGGATTGACCATTTGGGCCTGAACTTGTTAAAAGCTTTGTCAACAGGAGGCATTTTAAATTAGCCTTATAAACGAACTGCAGTATCCTGTAGAGTAGTTTGCTAAAAACTGTATGCTTGTTTTCTGGGCATTCCTTGTTTTAAAGGCTCGAGAGAGTCATGCAGGAGGGCATGGTAAAGGGCAGTTGCCGTGGGAAGAGGTGGAAGGGCAAAGGGACCTTTGCTCATCTCTCCACTGTAGCTGTAGGTCAGGAGTCTTGTCCACAGGTCAATCCTGGCACTGGCTGTGGAAGGGTGATGCAACATTTTTTGGTGAATTAGTTAGTGCCCCCACAATTGAACTTTAGCCAAGTTGTGGCTTGATAATTGGCATATTTTTTCCCTGACATGCTGATAGTCCAGTTATTGCTTCAAGGTTATGTTAAAATGTTTGACTCTTTCAAGCCTTAAGGTTTACGGTGATGTCAGCAGATCACTAGACTTTATGAATAGTTCTTTGTTTTCACAACAACATCCCCCCCCCCCCACAAACAGACACACAAAACCCAAAGGGAGGGAACATGAAGACCCAGTAAGCAGTAACCTGCTATTATTGATTGTTAAATGATTGTGAGCTATCTTCTCTCATGGAAAAATTTATTTAAAATATTTAATATATATACTATTCAAAATGTGTAGCAAATGGAATGTGAATTCAGTTTTGGATCTGCTGACTTTTCAGTGCCCGGAGCAGTTGGATGTTTTAAGAGTGAATCTGAGTGGGAGAGATGGGTGAGGAGCCCTAGCTGGTATCTCTGGGCAAAGCTGCCTCATATCTTTGAGCCTTGGTTTCCACAGTCTGTACAAAAGGCATGAAAACTCCCTTTTAAGGATCATATTACAGATGAAACAAAGAGTCTAATAAAGAGTACTAAGAACAAAATATATTCAGGAAATATTTTCTTTTCCATTTCTCTTCTCATTGGATTTTCAGGATCATCGTAAAACTTTTGATGCATTAGGGAACACAGCTTTCTCTAAGCCTCCTGGGCTTGTCCTGGTTCATTCACAAATCTTGAAAGTTGGAATCTCGGATGACATTTGGAACCTCAGATGACACATGGTGTTGCGAGACGAATCCCACCACTGTCTAGATGATGCTAGGGCGGTAACTTCCCGTTCCTTACATGCCTTCTTCCTATGAATATGTCTCAGGTCATGTTAGCTGTTTTATAAGTCGATTCATTGCTGATTCATCTCAGCTTTTCAGTTCCAGGATGGCGTGGTGTCAAAGCTGCAGTGACTGTCATTTTGATGAGGACATGTTAGAATGATTTTCAGTGTGAGAATCTGCTTGAGCATTACAAAACATTCATTTTTGTGGAAAGAAATCTTCATGAAGCCCGGAAATGGACTGAAATGACTCTTTTGGTTTAGTATGAAGACAAGAACATCTTTGAAGTTTGGGTGACTGGTGATGGGGAGAGTGATTATGCGAATGGTTTTGGCCTTGTTTCCTAGCGGGATGGTAACAAGCTGACCTGGTGACATAGCAGCCCCCGAGTCACAGAGCACCCCGAGCTTGCTGCGATGCTGGGTGATGGAGAGTGCTAATATCCTCTCTCTCTTTTCATCCTGGCTCACGCTATTTTCATGCAGCTGCAAAGGCTGCGTAAGTGTCAGGAGAGGAAATGGCAGGCGAACTGAGTGGTAGTTCAAAATGGCCAAATAATTCCCGAAATTCAAGAAAGGTAATTGTTTTTCAAGTGCCTATTGGGATTGAGAGAGTCAGCAGAACTCAGAAGTGATTAGAGGGGCTTTGTGGCTTTTCTGTTCTCTGGTGGCTGAGCTGGCTTCAGACTCCAGAGTAAGTAGCAGGGGAGGGAGATGAGAGATGCTGAGGAGTCAGCACGGCTCCGGTTGTGTCTGCCGTCGTGGAGAGCTGTGTCTGCGACCTGCCACGGGATTGTCACACCGCATTAAATTGGACCCTCGTGTGGTGCGTTCACTTTCCATTACTTAATTGAGAGAGCTGTGGTCCACTTGAACATGTTTGTTACACTAGCCCTCTAAGATGGTTGCGTGAGCCAAAAGTGGTTTATCCATTTCCTGGCTGCTGCCAAGCTCTGTGGGGAACTTTATTCACGAGAGTTTGAGATAGGAGAAGACAGAACCTGCATTGGCGTGGCTGAATCAAAGGCACTAGGGTTTGTTTCTCTTCCATGCCCTAGTGTGAGCTGGCTACCTAAGAATGGGTTTAGACTGGCAGTCTATTGACAGCAGACTGGTTTTGATAGTAAAATTGCTTGTAGGCTTGAGTTTCTGAGATCTGATCCTCCTTTACAGTAGGCCGATGGCAAATGTCCTTTCACAACATCATGAAAATGTGTGATGTTAATGGTATGGCTGGGGGGTGATTCTTCAGCAAGGTGCATGTGTATTTATTGCTAAGGTCCAGAATGTCACGTAGCAAAATGCCTGGTAGGGTGAAGGCTAAAGGGCCTAGTGGCTAAAATGATTGTCTAGGATCTTACTCTAGTATAGATGGAGACATCCAGCTTATAAATGACATCTTCTTCCCCTTACCGTGCCTTCCGTTACTATGGGTTCTAACATAAAAAGAATCTGAGTTCAGAGGCAAAGGAGAAGGAAAGAAATGGTGAAGAACAGAAAGAACCTTGTGGGACTGAATATCACTAGGCAGGTCTAGTCTATAAACGCAGTGAACTTTCTATTGTAACATGATAAAATGTATCTTCTCCTGCCTTACCTTGTACCACCCACCGTTCATTATTTCACTCTTTTGCACTGCTATATGTCTTGCATGTTAGGGACTCATTTGGAATAAGAGCAATATTGTAGAATTATAGACAGCCATCTCTTTCACCTTTGAACACTTTCCTTTAACCAGTCCTTTATTCTAATGTCCATGTAATCAGATTGCCTCCCTCATCCCTAAACATGAAGAGGTAAACAGAGGGGCAAAAGTTTGACTTGCAGTTGGAGAGGAAGGCAAGGGGACAAGGGTAGCTTTAGAAAATGAAACAGTTTGGAAGACAGATGGGCCAATTCTGTAGCTTCATCAGGGATTGAGAATAAGATTAATATGAGGGCTGGGAGCACTGAGGCATCGATGAAAGTGGAGGGGTAGAGGAGAAGTGCATAAATGGGACTTTGTCCAAAAAAAAAGTGGAATGGGCAAAATGCTTCTAGTTTTGCCAATAGAAAAACAGGACTTTCTTCTCAACAATCCTCTTATACTGCAGGGCTTTTTTTTTTTTTTTTTAAACCAGTTCAGTGGTGATAGTTTCAGGCACACAGCAGATTGAACAGACATTTGTGGGTCAGCTTTTAAACTATATCATTAATTACAATGTAAAATGGTACAGTTATGTTGGAAAACCATTTAGAGCTTGTAGAGTAATTAAAACTTGGTCACAAAAGTCTTGTGTGTGAATATTCATAGCAGCATTATTTGTAATAGGTCAAAACTGGAAACAACCCATGTGTCATCATCCAGGGAAACAAATTGTGGTATATCCATACAACAGAGTCCTACTCAGCAAAAAAAAAAGAATCTGTGAATGCTGGATTATGTGCAGTTATCAGTAGGTACATAGAAGGTGCTCAGTAAATGTTTGGTGATTAAAAAAAAAAAAAAAGACTAAACTATGGGTATAGACAGCAACATGCCTGAGTCTCAGAAATGTTGTGTCCAAAGCAGTAAGACACAAAGGAATACATACTACATGAATCCATTTATATGAAGTTCTGGAACAGGCAAAAGCAGTCTGCATTGATAGAAAACAGATCAGTGGTTGTCTGGGGCTGGGCATGAGATTAACAAAAGAATTTTTTTGGGTAGTGGAAATATTCTATATCTTGTTGTGGAATGACCACATGGTGTGTGTAATTGTCAAAACACCCTTCACTGTCCTTTCTGAATGACTGTATTTTAAATAAATTATACCTCAGAATTGCCTTTTTTAAACATTTCAGTTAAAAAGTAAAGTGTTTTGTTTCTGGTGTTTTGTTTTTTTGTAAATATTGCTACTTATTACCTTGCTTCTATAGACATATTACTTTCTAACTTTAAAAAACCAATTTAAAAAGTGACTTTAGATTATCATCTGTATGAAATTGAGGATTATCTGTACTTTATGTTATTGGTCGTTTTGATTCTTTTTGAACAGTGTTCTGGATTATGTGCTATTTTCAGAAAGCTTTTGAAACCTTTTTAAAGTGTGTGTTTTTTAACAGGATTTTCCCGTAGATCCTTGGCACACTTTATACTTTTATTGTTTAAGGAGTATAAATAACAACAGGACAGAATTATTTTCTGGCATATTTTCCTCTTGTCCTGATTCTTTCATGTTAGGTAACTCTTCAGTTCCTGTAGCTCCTGCATTTGAACTTAGGAAAGTAGACCATGTCTCATATACCTCAGATTAAACCGCAAAAGACAGGAAAACCTGGCAGGATGAAAATGCTGGTTTCTAATGAGTTATCACTGATGGCAAAAAGCAAGGAAAGTTGATTTCCTACCTGATGGACTCACAGATATTTGAGGTTTGCTGAATTACCAAAATATATGTTCCTTCTTGCTGTCTCTGTTTCCTGCATTGATGGCTGGTTATTTGGAGAGTCAGTTATTTGAAGAACTCATACTTTAGGATCTCAAAATTTCTTAGCTATTATGTTGTCAAAGTAAACCTAAATTTGATGACCTGCAAATTAAAGGGAAATGTCTGAAGAAATCAGTATCTTGAATGCTGGGCGTGTAAAAAATGAGTTGAAGTGGTTTAAGTGGGTTGTTGAGTTTTCAAGGGAGTGAGGTCTGCTCACTTAGATAATAAGCTGGAGTCTAAGAACAACCCCACCTGTATTGCCAGACTGTTTATGGCCTAGAGTTATCCTCATAGAAGCAGATTAGATCACAGGCAATTCTGAGCTTCTTCACGATCAATACCAGTCTTTTTTTAATGCTGGTCATTTCTGGTCACTTCATCCTGATTTAGGTTATGTGTAGAAGTTGCACTAGACTTGGAGCTTGACGCATGTTCAAATCAGGGCACTGGCCAGCACCGTAACTTTGGGCCAGTTAATTTGTCTTTTGAGCCTTAGTTTCTTTATCTGTAAAATGGGGATGTCAGCTTCACAGAGTTTTCTGGAAAACAAAATGAAAGCGGGGACAGAGCTTGGCATTGCACCTGGCACACAACAGGCAGATGGTGAGTCTGAGTTTGTTTCCTTTCTTTGTTGGGAAGCTTCCTGCCTCTCATCCATGTTACAGACCTACGATTGTCTGTCCAATAGCATTGTACTCATTTCATAAACTGCTTGAAAGATAAGAATGAGGTGAGAAGAGTGTGAGACTGTGTGCTCAATGTTTGCTAGTACATAGCATGTTGGAACTGGAGCTAGGCACCTTCATTTCTTGGCCTGTGCTGGGAACCTTACCTTCACAACGTACAGCAATGTGACTGGAATTGCAGACAGCAGGCTGGGATGCTGAGAATAAATCTGAGCATTGGAGACTCATTTATCTATGATTGCAGTGCTGGAGAGGGGAGATGTGACTGTGTAAATGGAGCTTGATGTGCTATTGAAATAACTCAGCAAATTCTTAAAAAGAGAAGAAAAAATCACCCCACTTTCCAAGGCAATTTTATTGATATGCTTCTACTGATACTGCAGTGTCAGTGTATTTTGCTCCAACACTTTACACTTTGGTCAGAGAAAACACACTTTTAACAGAAGGTGATGAAAGCTTTTGTGCCAGGGTAAAGTATTTGTAAAAAACTTAATTATTAAGTACAATATGAGGGATTTTGTTCTAATTCTGCTAGTCTGTGTGTGGATGGCGTGCCAGTCCTCAGTTGCGGGTCTAGGCAATTGGAGAACAGAAGCAATTATCTAGCTGATATAAAGAAATCCTGCTATGGAGGAAAGAAAGGCACCCCTCACCCTCTCATCAATTACTCCAAATTGGTGTTTATAGGGAATTAAATTCTTTGATAATTGCTTCTGCTCTTCCTTTGTCTGTTAGCACCATCATCAGAGGCCTCACTGAAAACCCGGGTATTTCCAGCCTCTTTAAGTCAGGCCAGTGATCCTGCTGTTAAAACCCACTGGAGTGGGGGTGGGGGAGGGATCGTCAGTGGTGCTGCCAGGCCAGGATTGGTTGTTAAATGTGCAGAAAGTCACACTGTGGTGACCTACGGTTGTCAGTATTAAAGGTAACATGCATCTTGTTCCCAGCAAGATGGACATCATGGACCATCATGGACCAGTGCACGGTGATGCCTGCCCACCTGAGACCACTGGGGTGAGGGTGGGGGCGCTGCAGAACCAGCGTGGACTAGGGGTCAGGGATGTGGAGCCGGGTCACCTTCCAGCTGTGTGTCATTTCCATGGCCTTTTACCTGTTCTGGGCCACTTTCCTCATCTGTACGAGATACAGTAATAGCTTACTTTCCTGCCAACCTTCTAGGGTTTTTATAAAAAAAAATAACCGTGACATTTATAATGATGCACTGTAAATGAAGACACCTTGAAAATCAGAGTACTCTACAAATGTAAGTGTTATTAAATGTAAATTCAGTGACATTATTTTAGCGCTCACATTGGGGGAACAACATTTGAAGTCTTCGAAGAGCACACAGATGATTGTAAAGTTTAAATTTTCCCCTAGGTGAGGCCCTTTTAGGGTGGATCAGTATGCCACAGGGCAGAGTCCTCTCTATGAGTATCATAACTGGACTTTTCTTTGGCTTTATTTTTCCATTGTTTAATCTTATTATCTTTGTCCTTTAATTTCAGTCATTGGGAATAATGGAGAAAACTGGAAAATTTTTACAAATAGTGAAAAATAAGTTGAATGATCTCTGGAAAGAGAAAAGAGATTCTTTAAAAATGAGAAATGGTAATTAAAAATTTTCTTTTTTCAGAAGTGACAGACTTGGGAATAGAGTTGACTTAAAAAAAAAAAGAAATTAAAACCCAGACTGCCCTTTCTTAGTGAACATATGGTAGGAACAGACTTCGTGATCCTCTGCAGGCTCTGGTACTGCTCACCGCATTCAGGTGACGTTGCCACAGCTGACTCATTTAGAAGACTCAGTGATGTCTTGGAAGCCTAATGACTCTATTTTATTTTTTTATCCTTCAGGACATGAAGCTAATTTCTTTTTTAACTTTCAACCACTTTTACAAAACAGGAAAATGAAAGGGCTCTCAAAAGTGGGACACAGAACATCCAGTTTGCAGAATAGACAGTACAGGTCTGTGCTCCGCTGGAGGATGGGTTTTATTTAGGAACTTTAAGTAACAGGACAGGGTGGGAAGTGTGAGGAATGGCTTCAGGGAAATACCAAAGGGACTGCTTATTATTAGAAAAGCTGGAAATGGCTGGGCCTTGGAGACCTGGGTCCAAGTGCCCTGGTCTTTATGGAGATGGCGTGAGCGCCTTGCTTCCCTGATGTCTGGACAGAGGAGTTTGTCTTCCTGACTTGTCTGTCTCTCCCACCCCTGCCCACTGCCTTTAGAGTAGTGAAATCTGTTTACTGTTCGTGGAGCTGAGAAAAAGGCAGGCAGCCGAGGAAGAGACTGATAATTAGGCCTCTTTGGAAGGTGTGAGACAAATCGGCAGCACGGGTGCCCGGGGAAACACAATGGATCTTTGTTAGCCACTTGGGACGCTAGAAATCATGGTGTCCCAGTGCTCTGGGGGCAGTCCTGTCGCTGTGGGAGCCTGGCCGCGCCTGGGCCAAGCAGGGCCCTCTCCTTGGACCCCTGGCGCACACCAATGTTTCCTCGTCGTCTCTGCCTGTGTCGGTCCCCAGCATCTCTCTGGTTTTGTTACTGCAGTATTCTGAATTGACCCATCGTGCCCACCGCCCTTCCTTTCTTTGGCTGCTTCCGTTCATCTTGGAAGAGGACTCCAAGCGGTCGTTGGTGTGTGTGATGGCCGCACTGCAGGCTGGCCATCGGAGGATAACTCAAAGGAAAACCGCGCCCCCTTGGGCCCTTGGCCCTGGTTTTGGCCCCCTCTGCCTCCCCACTGCCAGCGCGTTCAACTCCCTGCCTGCTTCCTATTTGGAAGCCAGAGTCTCACTCCTCCGGCTCGGGAACTGTGAGCTTCTTGTGAAGGCCGCTGGCTTGTCGCGAAGGTCAGGATGGGGACTCCGGCCGGCTGCTGTGTGCTGAGTTGGCCACGATGCCTGTCCTGTGCCGGGCTGTTTGTTGTCTGTTATCTGCAAGCAAACCACAGAAACAAGCGTCTAGGATTAGATCCATTGCTCTGGACCCCCGTTCCTTTCTCCATGTAGACTTTCTCAACAGGAGCTACTTTTCGCTTGATTAACTGTAACAAACTCTCTTTGGATTTTTGTATTTGTTGCCAAAGAAGGATGACTGTGTCTGTTGTAAATGGCTCAAATTAATTCCTCCTAGTATGATAGAAACCAAGAAGACAGAACAGAGGGCTTTCATGTATCTTCTTGCCTATTAGTGAAATACTACTAAGTGACCTAGTTCATCTGCATATTAAATGTGTTAGACCTCTCTCAGCTTTTTTTCTTTGCTTGTTACCTTGGCAACAATGCCCTGGCTCAGGAATTGCGTGAGGCATGCTGCAGGCCTTCGGAGTGGCTTCTGCACGCTGAGAAGGCAGCTAGCGGGGTAAAGATTGGCTTTTTCCAAAGGGTCTTCAATGGTGAAGAGAGGAGGAGGAGAAAAGCGAGAGAGGCTTATTCTTCTGGTAATATTTCCAGAATAATATTAATACTTTTAAAGTACTCGGAAGCAGTTTTACCTGCATTTCAAAAGAAAATAAGACTATGGCCTCTGATCATGTGAGACTGCTTTGAAAGAACTTTCCAGTGCCTTTGGCAGTGCTGGAAGCACATAGGAAGATCGGCTACCCATCGACACTGGATTCCCAACCTACCATTAGGGAGTCTTGCTTGTTTAAAGCACTGCTCTTCCAGATTGTTTCGTGGCATCTTATTTTCTCAGGCCAGCTTTTTTCAGGAGACTGAGAAGCTAAATTTAAAAATAGTATTCAGTCAGCAGCCAGAGAGCAAAACTGGCCCATCTTCCGAGCTGAATATGTAGGCTGTGGTGTACAGCGGGAAGCCTTCACAATCTTCTGCAGTCTCGGCGCCCAGGGGAGTAGATCACCGCTAGCACACCTTTGCTTGGGGGCAGAGTCTGGACTTCACATCGGAGTCCTTGTCTCCAGGTGGAAGGCTCTTTGGACCTCAGTCCTGACCTGTTAAATCACTTGCTCTGAGTTCTGTTCAAGGTAAAGTTGTGTGAAGCAAGTGTGAGATGAATGATCTCTTAAGTAAAGGCATCCACCTTTAGGAGGGAAGGAGGCACTGTGTCCTCAGATTTTAAATCTCTTCTTATTGGTGTTTATTGTTAATGGAAGGAATTAGAGCGAGTCTGGAACTGTGGGGTGCTCTGAGGATGAGCTGTCAAAAGGACGCCTCGCCTTTTAAGGCACATTTGGTTCTCTTGGTCACTCCGTCTTTTCTGAAGTCCCCTTGACCATGCTTTGCCATGGCCATGGCCCCTGTGGTTTGAGGAGACAAGATGTCCCTTAGACTTTTTCTCTTGAAAACTTGGATATGGACAAGTTCGCCTGAGGCAAACACAGAATCTTTGAAAAGGAGACTTCTAGCTAGGAAATGATTTTTTCAGTAGGACACAGGATTCTTGACTTTGAACGGGAAAGTCTGCAGGTCAGATAGGAACCACACTTAATATCTATCGTGTATTCATTTCTCATTTAAGTTTTCTTGGTGGTTTGGTCACTAAGCTGTGTCCGACTCTTGCGACCCCATGGACTGTAGCCCACCAGGCCCCTTTGTCCATGGGATTTTCCAGGCAAGAATACCGAAGTGGATTGCCATTTCCTTCTCTGGGGAACCTTCCTGACCCAGGGATCGAACCTGGGTCTCCTGCACTGCAGGCAGATTTTTTACCAGCTGAGCCACCAGGGAAGCCCTAGTATGTTTTCTTACCTGCTGTTATTCATTCATTCAGCAGGTACTGGCTTGTATCGAGGGCTACGTTCCATTGAGGTTGCTAGGGAAGCAGAGCTGAGTGTTATACATAATCTCTGGCTTCAGTAATACTGAGGCATATACTTGTTCAGGAACTGGAAAATTTTAAAAAGAGATGAGCATTTTGACGGCTTACATTTAATGTGAAGGATTGAGTAACTTTAAAAGACGGTGGTAGTTTAAGCATTCTTATTATACTGAGAGTAATTAAGAAGGTCTTTCTTCGTAAGGTCTCACCTATCATTTTCCTCATACAGGCTCTGGTGCCAGAGGGTATATGGGGTCCTATGGCCTTTGGCTGAGGTGTTACTTGAGATTGGTGGTGGTGGGGTGGGTGGGAAGGGCCAGGACCAAATATAGCAGAGTTCGAGAGAAGTATGTGTGTAAATGCTACAAAGACTTATTGACTGAACATTGGAGTTCAGAACAGTGGAGGGAAGAGGGAGTGGGGAAGCAGTGAATAAAGGCAATATTTGGTACAATTTACTGTAATATCCACCGTGATCCAGGCTCCATGCCAGGCACTTCATATATATTGTTTCACCTATTTCTCTTAATAACTCTTTGAGGGTGGTCTCATTGTGTATTCCCTTATTGCTAATTAGGACACTGATGTTGTGAGGATCAACATAGACCAGGTCCTGTGGCTGAGTGAGGGAGTGGGTGTTTAATCCAGTGCTCTCTGCTGTCCAAGCCCAGCAGCTCTTGTTTCATACAACACTCCTTCCTCTTTTAATAAATTACAAATTTGTCGGGACCACAGGGCTAATTTTTTCCCTCCTTTTCATCATTAAAATGGGATCTCTGTGGACCAACAAACTGGAGGAAAATTATACTGCCGTGTCCAGAAAAAAGCAAGCATCTAGGACCAAAGGGGGAAACTGAAGTAGAAATGAAAGGCATCACATCCAGAGCTTCCATCCCACTTTGCCTCAATTAGACTATTTCAGTCGACAAGCTGCCTTTGTGTTACGGTAATGGGCATAGTGAGAGGAGGGGCTGGTGAGTTCTGGATAGGCACAGCTTTCCAGATTCTAGGTGGAAGTAGATTTGCCCCCTCTCTTGGCGTTTTGTATGGTACTAAGGAGTGTGTCTTGCTTTCGTCTCACATAATTAATGGGAGCTCATAATTCATGGTAGTTATTTTACCTTTTTAGTGGGTACCACGCACATTTTTCTTCCTTCTTGGGACTCATGCTTTGATACAATAAAGCCAACATAATTTCCCTGCCTTCAGAGAGTTTGCAGGGCACGGCTGGTTACAATATAGTGGGATTAGTGCTGGGGAAGCACCAAGAAACATAGTGTGAATTCATATTTAAACTTTAGTGATGTGCAAAACAAGCTACTGCAAAGATATTTTGAACTTCATTTTATAAGGAGCTTGAGGAACTCCTACAAAAATTGTTCTGCAGAACTGTTTGTCGTAAGACTTGTAATTTTCAGTTGTGATTTAGTGTTGACCATGTGAGATTTGTCAGTGGGTCTTTTGATCAGATCTCTGTGGTGGATGCCTTCCTTTACTTACTATCAAAACTGCAAGGGACCTTCCTAGGCAATCCAGTGGTTAGGACTTCACTTACTGATTCAGGGAGCATAGGTTCGATCCCTGGTTGGGGAGCACAGATCCCACATGCCTTGTGTCCTAAAAACCAAGACATAAAACAGAGCAATATTGTAACAAATTCAATAAAGTCTTTAAAAAATGATCCACATCCAAAAACTGCAAGCAAATCTCTTCTGTACCCTTTTCCGTCTTATCTCCTTTGATAGTGCCTGTGTAGTGTGATACAGAACCTGCCTACCAATGCAGGAGATCTGAGACACAGGTTTGATCCCTGGTTGGGAAGATCCCTGGAGAAGGAAATGGCAACCCACTCCAGTATTCTTTTCTGGGGAATCGCATGAATGGAGGAGTCTGGCAGGCTACAGTCCATGGAGTTACAGCAAGTTGGACATGACTTAGCAACTAAACAACAACAGCAAGAGTGTGCATTTATTTTCCTTTCTGGCTTGATAAATTTGGTCCTAGGTAGCACCACAATTTGAACCAGATTTTAGTGGTAATCACTAAAGGTGTCTGAATCATTCCGATCAGCATTTGAGTTTTTCCCTACTGGGACCCTAAGTGACCTCAACTTGTAGCCAGTCTTGTGAAAAATAGTATAATTTGGTTTCATGCAGCATATCTTCTAGACAAAAATCACATCTATAGGCAAATTTACTGACTGTGCAGGTTACTCCAAAATATGTTTAGTGCTTTAAAAAATCAGAAGGGCTTCCCTGATAGCTCAGTGCTTTAAAAAAATTCAGAAGGCCAGTAGGGCTGAAGGAAAAGGGAAATAATTATATTTTTCTTTTTAATGTCCAGCAAAATATGCACTAATGATATAATTACAGCATATTAAGTTAATACAATAAATACAAAGTTAATCCATTTTGGACTTTATTGTGTTGTCCTTGTTTGTGGAGTAATGTAATTGTGACAGGGTAATTAATGTCCCACAGAGGGATTAGCAGTAAAGATTGAGATAAAAGTGCAAGAAGAATAAAAGGACTGAGTTGTCCCGAAGACGGGAGTTTAGAAAGTGCTGAGGCATGGAATTGCCTGAGGGTGATTTTTAGCTTTCCTGACTCTAATTATACATGTTCACATCTGCTAGTGACAATCAGCTGGGTGAGCCAGGAAAAGTGTATTAGAAATGATAGAGTCCTGAGATGATGGATCAGCAAGAATGACATTCCAACCAGGTCACTGGCCCTCCACTGGGGCTTTGCTATGTTCTCAAAGACTTTCTCAGCTCTGTAATTCACATGTTGTTACTTTTGTTATTAAAATACTTTTTGGGTCATTGTTTCACCTATACAGGTCTTAGAAAACCAGGAGGAGGAGCTCCCCTAAATGAGTGCTTGGTTTTCTGTCAAGCATGGTGGACCCAGATAATTTTTCTTGCCCCTTTTATTGGCTTTAGAGTTTCCAGCAGTCAGCTTGTGCTTCAGATTGAAATCATTAACTTGGACCCAAGTGAACCGGGCTTGAGAAGAAGAGGTGGCAGTAGAGTAGAGAAAGGGGAGAGATCTAGCTAGAATTTCTTGTTTTCCACAGAAATAATTGCAGCTGGAAAAAACTCTAGGAATCAGATTAGGTAAGCCTTGCCCTTCCTCACAGCCCCTGCCCAGGCCTGCAGAGAGAGGACTTTCTTCCTATTCTTGTGTCCACCAGGCTGACATGGTAAATATTCTTAAGTGGCTGCTGCTGCTGCTAAGTCGCTTCAGTCGTGTCCGACTCTGTGCGACCCCATAGACGGCAGCCCACCAGGCTCCCCCGTCCCTGGGATTCTCTAGGCAAGAACACTGGAGTGGGTTGCTGTTTCCTTCTCCAATGCAGGAAAGTGAAAGTGAAGTCGTTCAGTTGTGTCCGACTCTTTGCGACCCCATGGACTGCAGCCTACCAGGCTCCTCCATCCATGGGATTTTCCAGGCAAGAGTGCTGGAGTGGGTTGCCAGTGGCAGGTGGCTCATTTTTGAAATAAAAAATAGGCTTTCATGTTAAATTATTTAAAAGTCTGTGGTTTGGCTTTAAAACCAAATAATTTGTTCACAGATGAATTAGATGTTAGTTTTAGTTTTCTTTTAGTTATTTGCCCTCCAGTTCATCTTGGCCTTTTTGGGCATGGTCTTGATGTTCAGATGTCTGCTCTCCCTTCGTCCTCAGCTCTGCGGCAGGCAACCTTCTCCAGGTTGGTTGTTGCCCTGTCCCTGCTGCTCTGTGAGCAGGTACAGGTAGCACATCCTGCCTACCTTGGAAGGCTGAAGCCAGAGTAATTTTATCCTCAAAATCTGCTCCACAGTTGACATCGGAGTCAAGGAGGTCAGCTGGACAGCTCAGCCTCACTGGACCTGAGCAGTCCGAGCCAGATGATGATTCCATGGCCTGTTTTGTTGGGTCACATAGACTTGTCTCTGTCGCCAACGTCCTCAGCCCCCATCGGTACTAGCCTGGTCCTCGTGGGTGGTCACTACCTATACTGTCTTTCAGAGACTTCTGCAAGTAAGACCTACATCTAAACATGTATATTTACAATTGTGATGGGCAAGAGCTTGAAAGTGGAAGTGTTAGTCACTCAGTCGTGTCCAGCCCTTTGTGACTCTGTGGGCTTGTAGCCCGCCAGGCTCCTCTGTCCATGGAATTTTCCAGGCAAGAATATGGAGTGGGTTGCCATTCCCTTCTCCAGGAGATCTTTCTGACTCAAGGATAGAACCTGGGTCTCCTGCATTAGCAGGAAGATTCTTCGCAGTCTAAGCCACCAGGGAATCCCACTTTAGCTGGTGGTGGTTTAATGGCTAAGTTATGTCTGACTCTTTGCGACCCCATGGACTGTAGCCCACCAGGCTCCTCTATCCATGGGATTCTCCAGGCAAGAATACTGGAGTGGGTTGCCATTTCCTTCTCCAGAGCAAGAGCTTACTGTTCTTAAAAAGGGTAATGGAAATTTGTTTCCACTACTATTTCTATTTTCTGTTTTCTAGGGCAAATTGGTATGATTTTTTTTTTTCCTAGACAAAAACATAGAGGAAATTGCTAATGGAAAAAATACTGTTCTGTACTGTTAAAATGTCACAAAGCAGATATCCTAGCTAGTTATCATATGTACATATAAATTCTTTTAAAGGATAATTTAAACATCCTTTTGGATTTATTGTTTTGAAAAATGTTTTCCTGGCAGCTAAATACAAATGTATGAACAATTCTACATAAATTCTCACATAGAATTTCACATAATAAATTGCAACCAAATTATTTGCTTTTTTTGAAAATGTCTTTCACATTGTTTATGAAGATTTGACTTGAATAAACACAACCTTGGGAGATTTTGTTTTCTACAGGTAAGCCCAAATGCCATTCTGATGCTGCATAAAATAGCTAGGATTAGAAGAACTCTTGAAAAGCAAGATTGGTAACTGGGAAGGATAGCTGTGTGTGAAAGCCTTAATGTTGAAGTATGTTCTTGTAAAGCAATTTTCTCGTCCTCCTTGTTATCTTACTGTTTTAGTGAGAAAACTAATGACAATGTTATTCAAAGACGTTGTTTAAAAAAATCAAATTTAATAGAAAACAGAGCTCTGGCCTTTGGTTAGACATTCATCTACTCTGCTCTCTGAATTTTTTTGGGGGGGTGGGTCACAGTTGCATGGATTGATGTTAACTCTTTCTCAGGTTGCTTATTGGTTTGGGGCTTCAGAGGTTTAACTTGCTCCTGGTTCATGTGTGAAATGCTGCACTTGGGATAGGTTTGTGGGGTTGATAATTTATTTTTCCCCCAATTGTTTTATTCAATTTATTGAATAAATTCAATAAGTCAAATTTATTTTCTTCCTCCCATTTTTGTTGGAGTTTGGTCTTTTTACCATGTTGCTGTCATTTCAGGTGCAGCGCAGAGTGAATCTGTTGTACATTTATCCTTTCTTTTTTATTTTCCCATGTAGGTCATTAGAGTTTGGAGAAGAGTTCCCTGTGCAGCAGTTCTCTATGTTAGTTGCCTATTTCATATATAGCAGTGTGTATGTGTCAATTATAGTCTCCCCGTTTATCCTACCCCCTGTCTTACCCTGCTTCCAGTTGGGTTTATGGTGCTTCTGACCTAGGAAGAGGATGCTGGAGAGTGCCAAGATGGAGCCGGGAGTGTGGAGGGACCAGAGCCAGCTTTGGCCCCCTGGAAAAGCAGTACCATTGTAGACGTCCTGAAGCAGCTGCTGGTGCCCTTTCTGGGACCTGGGGAGGCAGTCGTTCTGCTTCAGCCACTCTATGTGGAGGAAAGCTGCCCTTCCCCCGCCCCTCCCCCAATACATCTCCTTTTTCCCTTGGCATTTATACCATATCGGGGATGTAGCTTGCCTGGTGGCTCAGATAGTAGAGAATCTGCCTGCAATACAGGAGACGCAGGTTTGATCCCTGGGCCAGGAAGATCCCTTGGAGAAGGGAGCAGCTACCCACTCCAGTATTCTTGCCTGGAGCATCCCATGGACAGAGAAGCCTAGCAGGCTACAGTCCGTGGGGTCGCAAGGAGCTGGACACGACTGAGCGACTTTTACTTTTCTTTCTTGCAAGAACATAGGACAACATGGTCCGTGTTGTGGGGCTCACACCAGGTGAAACTCAGACCCTCCTTACCCCTTCAGAGCTCTCAGCTGATGTGTGTTGGGGGAGATGTGCCTTAAGGAAGTGCTGTATTCAGATGAGAGGAAGGGATTTCTGGGGAGGCTGGGGTGGGCGGGGAGGAGGCGAGAGCTTGCCCCAGATCTGGAAGGAAAGAGGTGGCGCAAGAATCTTCCACCGCCAAGTGGGTACTTAACAAGGAAGCATCCCCTTACCCGCGGGAGATTCGGGAAGAATGTTCAGGTGTGCGTGGTGTGTGGTTTGGGATGTACAGTTTTGTATGCCGTGGGGACCCTTTTGTCAATGTTTGTTCCACCCAGAAATCTGGCAGCCCTGTCTGTTCCATATAACTTCACCTTACTCTGAGGTAGATTTTTGAAAACTTAAATCTAGGTGGTATGAATTTTCAAATAAGGGAAGGGACTGTGGTTCTTTTGCTTGCATCTCGTTCCCAGAGCCCAGCACAGGATTTGCATCTAATAAGTGCTGGTAGATATTGGTGGAAAGAAGGGAAAAAGTCTAGGAGTTATTATTTGGGGAAGAGCTAAGAGGGGAATTCATTTTTGAGTAGATAAACTGCATATAATTTCAGGATTATTTTCTCTTTAAGCATTTGGAAGGACTATGATGAGCTTCCTTCGCAGGTGGGTTGGCTCTGCAGGGATAAAGGGGGGTGGGATTTTCAGCTCTAGTTCCAAGTTCATGTCTCGGGAGGCTCAGTGAGACTGAGGGCTGCCTCCTGACCATACGGCTTTGCATAATTGATTAACTCTGTGTAGCTGTTTGCATTTCTTTCCTAAAATAAATTTCATTTTCTGATGAACTCTCTGGAGTTAATAAATGTCAAAACCCCAGATGTGTGTTGAGAGACTTGTGATCTAATGTAACACTGAGCTCCTCGAAAAGGTATAGTTAATGATCTAGAGTCTCGGGGCATTCTTCGCTCCTGAGTGGGTAGACAGGCCTCTGAAAAAGCTAGTGTTGTTGTTTACCATTGTTCTGAGGCCTTGTCCTGATCACTCCCTTTGATTCTCTTTTTTTGAAACCATCGCAAACACCAAAAGTTAGAACTTGAGTATCTCCATTGCTAGCTGTGGGAATAGATTCTCAGAGTGATGAAGCCACTCCAAGTTGACACAGCCAGTAAATAGTAGAAGCGGATTCAAGTTGAAACAGTAGCACTCCTAAAGTCCAGGCAACACAGCTTTCTCTTGGGCATTTCTATTTTCCTTAATGCTTCCTCACAGCTTCTGTCTGTCATCCTAATGCTCCTGTCAGATGTAATAAATAGCATTTGAGCGGGGATGGCACAGGTCTCGAATAAACGGACCCTGAGACAATAACACAGGTTAAGAAAGATTTTGGCAGATCTCATCACTGTGTAAAGGTAGGCCATGATCACAGTAGTGCCTTAGAGGTGAGTTTTGGAGCATTACAGTGGGGAAAAGGTATGTAATTTACACCAGCAGAGACCTGTGTGCTGGGAGAAGCCCCCTGATGAGGGGACTTGGGGTTTCAAGGAGGGAAAGATGAAGGATTCTGGTCGTCTAGTCTCTTGCAACATTTAAGAGTGGCAAACATTTTACTTTCAGTACATCAGTAACTTCTGGATGAGGTGTTTCAGGTACTTCACCACACTTAAATATAATGTGTGAGCATTTTGATTGATAAATGGAGATGACACTGATTGTTTTGTGTTAACAGAAATATGAAAATGACAGAGGATAAATAATTTTTTAACTAGATTTTAGTAAAGTGGAATATAAAATAATTGAATAGTAGAATAGGAGACTTAATGTGCTCAGTCGCTAGGTTGTGTCTGATTCTTTCCAACTCTGTGGACTGTAGCCCGCCAAGCTCCTCTGTCCGTGGGATTCTCCAGGCAAGAATACTGGAGTGCGTTGCTGTTTTCTCCTCCAAGGGATCTTCCTGACCCAGGGATTGAACCAATGTCTCCTACATTGACAGGCAGATTCTTTTATAAGTCTCCTGGACTTCCCCCAGGAGACTTAATAAAAAGCAATAAATAAGTTTATGCTAGAAAAAAATCATCAGTCATGACATTTATTTGAATCAAAGTATCTAGAAAGTCAAAGATAATCAGTGTATTCAGATAATCTAATTTGATGTATGACTTATTTTTCTTTTTAAAAAAGCAAATTTGTTGCATGTTGTTGACTAGGTAATACAACTTTAAATACTTTTGTAGCATTACAAGTTGATTTTGAGTTAATTGAATATTTTAAAGTTTGGGAAAGTGGATGTGAGCATGTAAATTTAGGGAAAAAGCAAAAATTAATACTGTTTGGTTTTTTAAAAGATCCTCTTATAAATAATATGAATATCCAGAAAGTGAGAAGATACACTAGGTCTTTGGAAACAAGACATATTTTCTTTCTTTCAAGGGGAAGGCGTTTGATACAATATTCAGGTTATTATAGTTTTGAATGAAAGAGAAAGGTTCTCAGAATATTGTGTAAATATTGTTTTAAGTGCTGATTGTTTAGGAAAAGAATTTAAACCCTCAGGAGATGTTTTTCATTAGTTAGGGTATGTACAAGAGTTTAGATACTCTAACTGACCCGCCTTTTCAACATGAAGACGGCCAGGGATAAACCCCCATGGCTCTTGCTGGTGAAATCACTCGGTAAGTGATCACAGATAGGTTGTAAACAGGAAGAGAAGTAGAAAGAGCTGGGAAATAAGATATGCTGGGGGCTCACAGACTCTCAGGTCATCCATGTACTGAAGAGTTTAGATCTGAAAGATGAGCATTTCTCTTGTCTCACTGGGAAGGGGAATGACAGTATGGGCTCTTTCTTCTTTCAAAACAAATACCCCCACCCCCCATTATAGATATACTGTGTTCAAATCATTCCCCAAAACTTAAACTTGTATATAAATATGAGAGAAGGAACGAGAGAAAGAGAGGAGGTGGGAGGGAAGCGGGGGTGGGGAAGGAGAGAGAGAGTGTGTGTAGGTGTATTGGTTGTCCCAGTGGATCTATATTTTTAAAGAATTTTCTGTATTTCTGTGTTTTCCAAATATTTGTATGTATCCACCCCTTCTTTTCTTTTGTTTGTGTTTTTTTTTCCACTGTAGCAGTACATACTGCCCCTACGTCATTAGATGCTCTCTGAAGAGGGGACTTGTAGGCTGTAAGCTCCACCTTGCCCATCTCTACTCGGCACTCACTGTTCTAGCACCTGCTCTGCACTCAGCTCCTGCATTCTCTGTGCTTTTAACCTACGTGGTACTCTTTTAAAAAAAAGTTAGATGGATTTTAATGCTTTGGGAAGAGTGCAAAGACCATTTTCATTGGATTACGAAAAGTAGGCTTCTTTGGGCAGAATAATCTCTAACCTCTTCAATAACATCATCATTTATTGTGTGTCCCTTGTGAGGATCAGCCCTTTGCTAAACACTCATCATGCCTTCACATTGCATTCATAGTTACCCTGGCTGAGAGGGGCTATTCTTATTTTAGAAAAGATGGAACCAGGGCTGAAAGTAAGGTATGAGGCAGAGCCGGGACTGAAAGCCACTTCTGACTCTTTGTCCTTGGGTCCTATTATTTCTTTTATTTGTGACTCTCTAGGACATCGCCAGGAGCAGAGGGGGAGAAATCTTGGTAGGGCACTTGATGAACCACCTTACCTATTAGCAAGGCCCTGTTGGACTGGAAATAGTATTCATTAAAAGACCTCATCCTGAACTACCTTAAGTTAAGGAGGTCTCTGGGAGAATGTTGAAGATCTCCAAGAAATAACTTAAAAATCTAAGGGTTAGTCTTTTTTTTTTTTTTTTTTAATTGGAGTGTAATTGTTTTACAGTGTTTTCAAAAACAGTTTCTGATGTACGGCGAAGTGAATCAGTTGTATGTATACATATATTGGCTTCCGCAGCCGCTCAGGTGGTAAAGAAGCCGCCTTCAATGCAGGAGATGCGGGTTCACTCCCTGGTCAGAAGATCCCTTGGAGGAGGATATGGCAACCCATGCTAGCATTCTTGCCTGGAGAATCCCACGGACAGAGGAACCTGGCGGGCTACAGTCCATGGGGACTCAAAAGAGTCAGACATGACTGAGCGACTGAACAAGAATCATGATGCCTCCCGTTCCTCCTGAGCCTCCTCCCCACTGCCAGCCCCCTGCCCATCCCACCCCTCTAGGTCATCACAGAGCAGCGAGCCGAGTTCCCTGTGCTATTCAGCAGCCTCCGACTAGCTAGATATTTCATACGTGATAGTGTATATATTGGAGAAGGCAGTGGCACCCCACTCCAGTACTCTTGCCTGGAGAATCCCAGGGGCGGGGCAGCCTGGTGGGCTGACGTCTATGGGGTCGCACAGAGTCGGACACGACTGAAGTGACTTAGCAGCAGCAGCGTATATATGTCAGTGCTACTCTCCCAGTTCATCGCACCCTCCCCTTCCTGTTCCCCCCTACACAGACCACATGTTTATTCTCTACATCTGTGTCTCTATTCTTGTCCTGCAAATGTGTTCATCAATATCATTTTTCTAGATTTCATATATATGCATTAATATACGATATTTGTTTTTCTCTTTCTGACTTACTTCACTCTGTATGACAGACCTTAGGTCCATCCACATCACTACAAATGACCCAATTTCATTCCTTTTTATGGCTGAGTAATATTCCATTATATGTATGTACCACAGCATCTTTACCCATTCATCTGCTGATGGACATTTAGATTGCTTCATGCCCTGGTTATTTTAAATAGTGCTGATATGAACATTGAGGTACATGTGAAAAATCTAAAACTTAGTTTTATGCTAAATGTGTATAAGGTAAGTGACTGTGGTACAGAAGGGAAAATAATCTTTAGCAAAATCTCTGACCTTTTAGGAAGAACCCTACCCATCATTAACAGTTGGTATATGTAAAGAAAACAGAGGAACGAAACTCCAGTCATATCAGGAAATATGATGTACTAAATTTTTAAAGGTTTAATAGGTTGATTGTTTCGGTGACAAAGGTTAACTTGAGGATTAATGAGTCAAAAAAGCTGCAAAGTTAAAATTTCTCTTCTTTGCACCCTTCAATTCAGTTCATCAAATACTTTCTTAGACCAAATGAAATCAGTGAAATGAATCATTGTATGAAGGTCTTGGTCTTTTTTAAAAATGATGAAATTGTGGTCAGTTTTGTAAGTATAATTTATGCTTGACTCTGTAGACCTTGAGTCAGATGAATTTTGTGATGACCTGGGGTAAGCTGGTTAATGGAGAACCGGTTTCTGTACATCTTACCCACAGTGTTAATGACTTATTTTACCATGAGATTCTGATGTTCTTCGTTATCTAAATGCTTTAGTGTTCCCTATCATATAATTTTAAATCATAGGCACATTTTTTGGGATACATTTTATTCATATTTCACTTAAAAAATTAAACCAAACTAAAAACTCTAGAACATTTTGTACGGCTGCTTCTTATTAAGGTTGTTTAGTCATTGGTTGGGCATATGAAGAGTATTCAGCACTTCGAAAATTCTCTCATAAATCAAATGAGCATTTGGTGACAGATTTTCGTACTGCTTCAAATGATGGTTTAAAATCACTTGTATTCATGTCAATGTATGGCAAAAACCACTACAATATTGTAAAGTAATTAGCCTCCAATTAAAAGAAATTAATTAAAATAAAAGCAAAAAAAAATCACTTGTAGTTGTCACCCACTGTAGAGTGGAGTCACTCTGATGGAAAGGTTGCTATTTCGTGACTTGGAGTTCTAAAGAGCAGTAGACATTAGATAGGAAGGATTGCTTGTAGCATGGATTTGCCTGTGTGTGTGTTCCTCTTCACATGACCAGATCAAACCATAGAAGAGAACCAAAGTTTGGGGGCTCTAAACCTGTTCACCATGTGTTTCCTGGAGGAGACTTTAGAGACATTTCTAGAAATTGTTAGGGTTAGTAGCCATGGACAAGACATAAACAGAACAAATTAGCAATTTTTTAAATTAAAAAAACACAGGAAAGGAGGAGTAAGCGTGCCCTCCAAGAGCCCCTGCGCCAGAGGGCTCGCAGCCTTTTTCTTGAAGAGGGGTGTATGCTACCCTGGTTCAGCCGTTGATGAAAACAACATATGGTTAGTTTTATGAGGACTTAAGAGACAGATGGTGACCTGTGGGCTAATTATGTGGTGGGCAAGATTCTTTAAACAAATCCCCGTGATTGTGACATAACTCTTTCTCAGGAGTTAGACAATCTGGACTGTTTATTGTCACACTCGGTAAGCACGTTCTAGGTGAGTGGGGAAAAGGTGCTACAAGAGGGAAGTATATTTGCAACTCCTTTTCATCATCTTATTTATTTTCATGGCAAAAAGGAAGAAAGGAAGAAAAGAGGGTGAGAGAGGCAGTTAAAATAAACCTCAGCTTGTCCTACCATGGCGCTATTTGGGAGAGCTAACTTTCTGGAGCGTGCGTGCTCAGTCCTATCCGACTCCTTGCAGCCCCATGGACTGTAGCCCACCAGGCTCCTCTGTCCATGGGATTCTTCAGGCAAGAATACAGGTGTGGGGTGCTATTTCCTACTCCACAACTTTCTGGAGAGCTAAGGGTTTTAAACATCAGCATTTGTGTTTTCATTCTTTCGAATGGAACCTTGTTGAAGACTTTGTTGTGCTCTGAAAGCGTGGGGAGCAGAAGTAAGCTCTGAGATGGGCACCCCCGCCTCCTGGAGTGAATGCTGCTCCCTGAGGCTCACGGTTCACTTGCACCCCTCCTGGCTCTAAGATTGCACCCCCTCCCAGGCTCTCCCTATCCCTGACTTCAGTTTCTTCCACCACACTTTTCAGTCATCTGACACACACACACACACACATATATATATGTATTTTTTTTTTTTTACTTATACATGTGTTCATTTTAAAGTTCTTTCTCCAAATGTAAGCTTCATGAGGGCAGGGGTCTTGGACTGTTCTCTGCTGTGACCTCAAGCCCTGGCATATAGCATCTTTTAAATATTTACTGATAAAATTAATTGACTGGTTAGAAGTCCCTTCCTCTTCACCACGGTGCTACACAGTACCTTGTTCTTCTGTCTGTGTGCTGGTCCGCTGACCCCCTCAGGCATGGTTGCTTCTGTGCTTATGGTTGTCATCTTCACTCACTGCCTTGTTGATGCCTTTTCTGGTCGTCTCCCTCATTGGACTATCTCATCCTCGACAGTTGAAATTGTAGAGGTTCGTCATTGCATTCACAATGCCTGGTGATACTTCCCGCTTGTTTATTGACTATATATGTAAACTAATGCACCAGGGAAAGGGTCACTGCCTCGGGCTCTTTCCTTCACAAAACCCTATGGGGTAGGTGGTTTCATGCCCATTCATAGGTGATCAACTGAGAGAAGCCGCCGTGGTTTGAACCAGATTTGTCTGACTTCAGAGCCCATCTTTGAAGATGTTGGTAATTCCCAACCTTTTCAAGCAAAAGGAAAATTTCCTTTTCATTGTCAAATTTCCCAGACCTCCCACATGATGGCAGATGTACTTTGTTTTCATTTTTATTTATTATTTTTTAAAAATATTTTAAAGACTGCTTTTGTAGAGCAGTCTTAGTTTTATAATAAAATTGAGAGGATGGGACCAAGGTTTCCCATATACCCCTTGCTCTCTAGTGTGCCTTTTCAAAGCATTTTTTCCTATTTATTTATTTGACTGCATCAGGTCTCGTTATGGCATGGGGGATCTTCATTGCAGCCGGTGGGATGATCCCTGGCTAGGGATGGAACCCATGCCCTCCTGCATTGGAAGGCATATTCTTAACCATTGGACAACCAGGGAAGTTCCCCCCCACCCCACCCCCTGCCCCATGTGCCTTTTGATAACCTCTTCCATTGTCGGTATCACTCACCAGAGGGGTACATTTTTTAACCAAGGATGACCTTATGCTGCCGTATCACCCAAAGTCCATGGTTTACCTTCAGGTTGGGTTTCCCTTGTGGCTCAGCTGGTAAAGAATCCACCTGCAATGAGGGAGACCTGGGTTTGATCCCTGGGTTTGGAAGATCTCATGGAGAAGGGAAAGGCTACCCACTCCAATATTCTGGCCTGGAGAATTCCGTGGACTGTGTAGTCCATGGAGTCACAAAAAGCCGGACACGACTGAACGACTTTCATTTTCACTTTCTCAGTTTCACTCTTAGTGCTGTACATTCTATAGCTTCATACAAACATAATGACACGTGGGGGCTTCTCAGGTGGCGCTGGCGGTAAGGAGCCTGCCTGCCAGTGCCAGAGACTAGAGAGACATGGGTTCAGTCCCTGGGTTGGGAAGATCCCCTGGAGGAGGGCATGGCAACCCACTCCAGTATTCTTGCCTGGAGAATCCTCATGGACAGAGGAGCCTGGCGGGCTACAGTCTATGGGGTCACAAAGAGTCGGACACGACTGGTGACTTAGCACACACGCATATAATGACACGCAACCATCATGACAGTAGATGCATTTCTTCCTGATCTGATTGAAAAATTCTATAATAGAAATGCTGTAAGATTAGCAGTGCTTTTATTTAATAGTTTTGTTAATGATACTAACGTAATTTGGAAAGGAGCCTGCGTACTCCATGGGAAGCTTCTCGCCTGTGACGATGCTTGGTGTGCTCCCTGGAGCTGGCCAGCTTCTTACAGTAACCCCATGCCCTGATGGCAGCCCTGGGTGTCCTGCAGCCACTTCTGCACCCCTGGGCATCCTCCCCTCCATGAGGGCTGCAGCCTTCTGCGCTCGCTTCGTCTCTGTACCGCCTTTCAACCTGTGATGTCCCCTTGACTGCCAGTACAGCTCGTGGCCAGCCCTTCTGGTCACTTCTAATCTACTGCTCTGTCATAAGACTCTGGTTTGAAAGACAGGTCATCAAGCCTGCCGGAACTTGTTAGAATGAGGAAAATGGACAGGTGGGCTGAGTGAGCTGAAAGAAATTGGCGTTGGTTACGTCAAGCCCGGCTTTGGCCCTGGGAGGCCCAAATCTTGGCCCTTTCAGGGTCCCTGCTGCCTGCTGTTGCCTGGACACTACCTGCATGCCAACCAGTTATGCGGGACGTGGGCTGTGGACTTTGGCTGGGAAAAGCGAAGAAGGAGAAACGAGGTTCAAGATGGAAGAGCATGACGCTGGGCAGAGGTGAGGACTCAAGGGTGAATCAGGGTTCTCAATGCTGCCTCAACCCCTGTCCCTCTGTCTAAGCTGCCATCACCCTGAGTGTTTCAGATTTTATCTTGTGGTTCATCTGATACACGCTTCCCCCCACCCACCCCCCTGCCCCCCGGAAGGCTGAAATTTGCAGTCAGGATTTAGACATACCCTATAAAGCAAGGCAAATGAGGGGTACGCATAAGACGTTGTCGTGGATTGTAGCCTTTCTACTACAGGGGAGTACCTAAATATATAAAATTTAATATATATTAAAAATACTTATTTGGTTTAAGAAGTCATGACATAAGAGATGTATGGATAGGCTATGATATTAGAATGTCTAGTAATAAGCATTCAGTCAATATTTGCTATTGAAGGTTATACTTTTTTTTCCGTTTTGTTTGCTGTTTTTGACTAGGACAACGTGTGAAGGGAAGATCAGAGATAAAAGTAATACCTTTACACTGGCCGGTGGTTGAACTTGCTGAACGTGTGCTGCTAATGTTTTCTGAGCTCCCTGTTAGCCAGTGCAAAAAGGGAAACATGTCAGACTCATGTTACAAAATAAGTGATACTACTAAGAGAAGTCACAGGGCCTGGTAGCATGGACACTCTGTTATGAAGTGGAAAACAGCTGTAGCAGAATCCCTGCAGTCAACACAATAAGGACTTTTTTCCTGTAATATTCCTCAGTATTGGCCACTGATGTTGTGGTGTTTGTAGTCACTAAGTCGTGTCCGACACTTTGCGACACCGTGGACTGTAGCCTACCAGATTCTTCTGTCCGTGGGATTTCCTAGGCAAGAATACTGGGGTGGGTTGCCATTTCCTTCCATCTGTGTCTCCTGCATTGCAGGCGGATTCTTTACTGCTGAGCCCCCAGGGAAGCTCATGTTGGCCACAGAGCCAGCCAAAAAAAAGCCGTCTCAGTAAGAGCAGTCCACCAGGGACAAAGTAGTTTTGAAGGTGTATTCCATAGAAGGTATGATGGAAGTATTTGCTGCCAGATGTTACAGTTTTAACCTTCTGCACGTGGTGTATTATAACAGTATGTTAGCACTTTATACTAAGACTGGTGGAGTGTGGGGTGAGGGGCAAACGTAGGCAGGAGGTATGAACGCTAACCAATACGGTCTTTATTTCTGCTTTTTGACCTCTATCTCCATTTTTTTTTTTTTTAATGTTTGTCATTCAGCACTCTTAGTTATGTATTTTCCTATGTACCTCTTGTCAACTCTATCATGGTGATTGAGGAAGATCCTGTGTCTTTCTAACATTTCCAATTTTTTATGGCCCAAGAATATTTTCTTTGATTTCTACTCTGGACATCATTACTTTTTTTGGAGAAGTCCGTTGGGTTGCATGATGATAATATCCTGGATTTGTCTTGCTTTCTAATTTTGTCTTTCTTATCAACCCTGAGATTTTATGATCTCTTAAATTCTCAGTGACTGGAACATGAAATTGTTAGTATAAATTGCATTTGGGAATTCTGTACCAGATGATGAAACTGGATAAGTGTGTGGTCTTGACGTAGGCAGTGTCTTACGAGTTTGGTTTCTGGCCTGAATATTGGAAGCCTGCATTTTCCTGGGCTGTTATAAATCTGGCATCTACCTTTATTTTATTGTTGGGAGTCTTCTACACATGTTGCGACAGATGTCTCAGCTAAGATCATATTTTTCAATCCTCTTGCTATTTCTTTTGCACCATTTATAGGATGAATGAAAGGAAAGTTAGATATGATTTGATGTCTGATTTAAAATTTAACATTTCATTGGATCCAGAAATTCAAGAAAGTGAAAAAGGGCATTGATTCTTCTCTTTGAAAAATAACTGTTCTCTTTTGGCTGAAAAACTTTGGTGTTCCTCCCCCATGTGGGTGCATGCTAAATTGCTTCAGTCGTGTCCAGCTGTTTGTGATCCTAAGGACTGTAGCCCCCCAGGTTCCTCTATCCATGGGATTCTCCAGGTAAGAATATTCGAGTGGGGTTGCCATGCCCACCTCCAGGGGATCTTCCCAATCCAGGGAGTGAACCCTTGTTGTTCATTATTTCAGAGCATCCTACTCTGTGCATACCCTCATCATAACACCTATATTTATCAAAGTAGTAAATTAACCTGTTAACATCACTATACTGTAAACTCTTGGAAGGCAGGGATTCCTGGGGATGCTGGAGTAGCATCTGGCATGTTGTAGGAACTCAGTAAACCTTTGTGGAATAAGAAGAGTGACCAGCAGCATAATAAATGCCTTTATGGTCCCAGCCAGTCATTGGATTGGACAGAGCCATGGTTCTGTCTTGCAAACTAGCTTTGCTGACACCAGTCTCCCTTGCTGGCCTCGCCCCAGGGAGACTGGCTTCTCCCAATATCCCTCCATGAGGTCACCCCTGGAGATGGTCAAAGTGGGTTTTCCCAGGACGTTTAGCCAAGCGGCCTATTCCAGTAGGCGTCCTTATAATGACCCAAAGCTCTAGTCTCAGAAACGGATTTAAGGAGCATAACAAGAGTTCATCTTTGTATCGTGTTAACCCGGTTTAGAAAGTGGCTGTAGAAAGCCGGATTGCCAGCTTTACTGACTTAAAATGAGAAGCAAGCTGTTGATACTTGCATTTCATGGCCTGCGATTCCAGTGTGGGAACAGCCGGTACACATTCTCTTCCTGTGGCCTGTGTGGGAAGCCAAATCATAATCAGATGCTTAGTTGGCCAGTACGGAGTGAAAACAAAGAGAAGTTAAGTGTCAGATGGCATCAGGTTAAGTCCGAGGCGTCCATTTCACGGTCAGCATGTTCGCCAGCAGGAATACCCAGAGGGAGTTGGCTGCAGCTGCCTGCATCCTGCTCGGCAGTGGGGCAGACTTTGCCAGTGGGTCCTCACTATCCGAGACCCACGAATGTTGCCTGTGGCTCTCCGTGTCTGTTGCTTAGAGTGGCAAGGTCACTGTGGCTCTCTTTAGACCTCCGCTTTTCTCCACTTTCAGATCTGACCAGGTCCCATCTGACAGTCATTCTTGCCCCTGGGTTTAATACTGTCAAGTTAGTAGGCTTTGGAGCTGTTTGTCTTTGTGGAGCTTGACTTTCAAGGTGGAGCTCTGAGGGCAGCACTGTTTCCCTAATTTCAGCCTTAATACCACCTAACACCCCCCACCCCACAGCTCTTTTCCTCAGAAACCTTATGTGAACTCCTTGCCTCTTGGTGGTGGATGTCTGGCTTTCTCTGCTTTGCCTTTGAGGTTCTGCTGGTCTTTGTGGCACCATTATCTGCTGTTCTCCTTGTTGGATAAGCCACCCAGAGCAGAAGCCCCAGTGCAAGTTGCTCTGCCTCTCTGTTGCTGTTTCTTAAGCTCTAAGCTTCAGTTTCTTAAGCTTTGTCTATGTCATAGGATTGTTGTTAGGGCCACATAATGTCTGATCATTGATTTATCGGTATATGAGTGAGGTGCCTTTTTTTTTTTTAAGGCTACCATATGTTGAGCACAAGCATTTTATATAGGACACAGTGCTTCGCTTAGTAGGTACCATTATTGTCCTCATTTTACAGATGAGGAAGGGAAAGCTCAAATGTCTCAGCACTGATGGGGCTGCCAGAATCTGTCTAGCTCAGTTCACTCTGAACTTCCCAGTGTCCTCTGCTACATCAGGCTGAATCCTCCACTCACCTTCAATCCAACCCAGCCTATTTCTACATATCTGCCCTTCCTTCCCAGCCAAGATCTCCTCACCTTTCCAAGTCTCTTTCTCTCACTCCTCTCCTTTCTTCTCCAGCCCTCTTTGCTCACCATTATTCCTGAACTCCTGTGGTACTCAAGGATGTACGGGAGTCTGAGCCATCTGGCATTACATCCAGGCTCTGCTGTGCTGCCTTGAACAAGTTGATTAACATCTCTTGAGTCCCTGGAAAAATGGGCAGCTTCCTTATAGGGCTTCTGGATGATATCATAAAAGAGTTTGTCTGGCAGTTCTTAGTAAAGGGCTCCATGTTCCTGTCTTCTACTACTTTCGAACACTTCTTGAAATGTTTGATCATTTCAAATGATCAGCTACTTTCAAACATTTGAGTGATGATCATTTGAATGATCAGCTACTTTCAAACATTTTTTTTTTCTTTGACCTGCAATAAGGGGTATATTTTAACACCATGACATGGTGGTAGCGAGTACACATGTTTGAATCAGAAGTTCCACAAGCACGTTCCCTTTTATTCTTGTTTGTGTGTGGGTGAAAAACAAGGCTGATTTTGACCCATTTAATTGATTGTGACTACCCCCTGTGGGAGGCCACCCACGGTTTGGGAAAAAACCGTCTGGTCCAGACGACAATAAGCCCTTTGAGGACAGAGGGAGTCTTTCCCTGGTCTGCCCCCTCACAGGCTGACAGGTTAGGAGCACCTTGGCCGGGTCTGGTGTGGGATGGGTTTTTCATCTGAGAGGGCCGGAAGAGGAAACTTGAGCCAATTGGACAATCATGTGGCGAGTGGCCCTTTGCAAGACTTGGCCAGCAGGACCCGGGGGGACTTTGTGTCTGCCCCGCTCAGGAACCTGCACCCTCTTGAGGACGTGGTGTCGGCGGCCCCGCGTTTGGCTGCCCAGGCTGGGGCACAGATGTTTGGGCAACAATCGACTCCAGTGTTTGGTTCCTCCTCTCCCGGCCAAGGCATGCTTGCTGGCCCGGAGGGATGTGCTGTGTCGGAGTTTGGCTCTCCCCCGGGGGGCTCTGCCTCTGCCCGGGGCCCTGCACCCTCCTGTCTTGCAGGCTGGGCTCTCTGTGTTCACCAAGTCTTCCCTGCTGTGCTGGCGGGGACAGCCTCCCGCAGCCTCAGCAAAGCCTTGACTGTGTCCCTTGTCACCGGCCGGCCCTCCCCAGCATCCAGGCTTCCAGGGTGAAAGCCTCTCACAGCTTACATCCTCAGAGCCGGAGAAAACAAGCCTGCCGCTTGTGATGCCTCAGCACCAATTTGTCACCCACTTCACTCCGCGCTGGCCCCCGGCTTCCCCTCTGTATGGCATCTTTCTTTCCCATGGCTGCTCCAGCTGGGCTGAGGCCCGACATGGGGATCACATGTCTTGGCTCCAGCCGTCAGTATTGTTCTCAAAGTTGTCAGCATACCTCCTTACTGCCACCTTTCTCTGATGCAAAGGTCTTTGCAATAATAGACGTTTTTCCCTTTGAGACTTGTCTGGGCTGATGTTTCAACAAACCTCAACCCCCCGAGGATTTTCTATGCTAAGTCAAAGGCTGATTTCCAGCCACCTTCAGAAAAGTGTTAAGGCTTTTTGCTTTGTTTTCAGCACAACCAGCACATGTAACTCTTGTTCTTCTCTAGGTCCATTAAATGTCACGTGCTTCTGACTAGAAAGAGTTTAGAATTACAGGTTTGGGATGCTGAGCACTTGTAATCTAAGGAGCCAGAGTAGGGAAAACTGTTCTGCACCATTTTCCCCAAACAGGCTGAGCAGACAGCTGCTGCCCCACCTCGCCTCTTGTTTCCCATCCAAATGGATCCAAGATGCTCTCTGCCTCTTTCCTCTGCTTCTCAAAAGCCAAAGAACTTTCCCCTGTGTTTCCTTTCGACTTCTAAATTGCTCACTTGGCTTTTTATCCAAGCTTGTATTAAATTGCTTCATGATTTCATGCCTGCAGAGCCTTTGGCATAACCTGGCTCAGAGAAGTGTTTTTGTGTGTGTGTGTGTGTGTTTGGACCACTTCACTGCAGTGGCATCTGCTTATGTCCGAGTCGGGCATGCGGGTGAGAGGCTTGCGCGCTGGGCCAGTGGAAAAGGAGCGAACACGGGCACCCAAGCTGGCCATTGGCAGCTATGCTATACTCAGCAGAGATGTTGCTTAGGTGACTTTCACACAGCCCCCTGGGGACCTCAGCTGTTTGCGATAAGGGCTATGAAAAAGCAGGCAACTTCAACCCCTCTGGGAAGTATATAACTTGCCTGCTTTAAAGCAGGCTGAATTTAACACAGAGCAATGGAATTAGATGTATATGAATGATGTCACACCAGCAACAGAATCTTTCATCATGATTCTCAGCAATTCTGTTTCAAGAGGATTAAGTGAATCTGGAAATCCATTTTGGGAAAAATTTCTCGACCCCTAAATGTGAGGTCTGCTATGTGTCTGTATTCTCTGCAGTCCTGTAAGACCCACCCATCCCCAACCCCCCCCTCCCCCCCCGCCAAGCCCCCAGCCAAATGGGAAGAAAAATTGCTCTAAAGTTCTCGTGAAGAATTACAAGAGCAGGAGATCTGATCCACATGGAGATATATTAGGAAATAATCAGATAAATATGTTGCTAAAATCCTGTTAAAATGCTCAACAGTTACATAAACCATGCAAATATATTTAGATATTTTAAGATTTAATTGGCATGGGGAAATTGGATGTTCCTGTGATTTTAATTTAAAAAATTTCACTGCACAAGGGAGGAAAACACACCCTAAGAGTCAAAAGGGGAAAATGCCCTTTATCAACTCAGGCAAACAGTTGTCTTATTCCTAGCTGTCACAGAGGACATGGTGAGCCATGTTGTGCAGGGTCCAAGGTTCATGAGAAGCAGGTTTGTAAGTGGCAGGTAGTGGGAAAGTGATTTATGTTCCATGAAAATCTATTCAGCAGTTGTAGCACTCCCAGAGCATCTGATGCTTAAGGGAGCCATTGTCTGGACCTCGGAGGGACAAAAAGGCTTCAGTTACCGAAGGGTGCTGGTTTGGGTAGTGATATCCTTTCTCCTTTTCCAATAAGGGCAGGAGCATGATTATCTAGGTTGTTTTTTTTTTTTTTTTTTAAAGAAAAAGCTTTTGTTCTTTCTCATTTAGTTATAATGGAAATTAAAATTTCCATTTTAAGGTTCTACTTAAAATTTCCATTTTTAAGGTTCTACTTAAAAATTAGGAACACAGTCAGTTTCAGTGTAAGGACCCAAGCAATTGGTGGGTGTCTCATTGGAAAATCTGTGACTGTAGTTCACTTCCATTTAAATTTGGGGAAAACAAATGAATGGCTATTGAAGTTAGGCGTGGGAAGCAGTGATTAGTAATGGGATAAAAGGACTCTGAGTGACATTAACTTAGGTCACATTTAGCTTCAACTTTTATTTTACTCTCTGGTTTTTTAATTAATCTAAATTAACTGTCAGAATTGCATTTCTCAATATGGAAAACAATGGTGAAGAGGTATTTGTATTTTATAATGGGCCATTATTTATAAGAATTTGACAGAAATTTGTAGAATTTGCTTTATCAGAAAGGACTTAACTTGTGTATATCATTTAGGTTTCTAACACTTTTTGTCAGCTTTTTTGTCATCTGAATTGGGAGCCTAAATGGAAGGCAGTAATAGCAGGAGAAAAAAAATAGGTGAAATTGTTGCCTATTTCTTCAATATAGTGCAATAACTGTCTTTCATCTTACTTTGTCTTATCAAACACTCTTGGACATCACAGGTACTTATTGGGCATCATAGGTACCTAGGACTCAAGAAGCTTATAGTTTAACAGAGTTGTTCTCAACCTTGGCTCTGCTGATATTTTGAGTCAGCTAATTCTTTGTGATGGGAGCCGTCCTGGGCATCGTGAGGTGTTTAGCAGCACCTCTGGCCTTGACGCACCAGGGGCCAGTAGAACTAACCCCACTCCGTTTTCCTGCTGCGACTACCAAAAATGTCTTGATACAGTTAAGCGTCTCATATAACTGTGTGTGTTCGTCGCTCAGTCATGTTTGTCTCTTTGCGACCCCATGGATTGTAGTCTGCCAGGCTCCTAAGTCCATGGAATTTTCCACGCAAGAATGCTGGAGTGGATAGCCATTCCCCTCTCCAGGGGATCTTCCCAACCCAGGGATCTAATCTGGGTCTCCTGCATTGCAGGTGGATTCTTTACTGTCTGAGCCACCAGCAAAGTCCAGGGGGAAGAAACCAAATCATCCCACTTCAGAACCCCTGGTTTGACTCCGTGCATCTTGCTGTGGAAGCTCAGCAGCATCCTGTGCCATTCCAGGCTTTCAGTTACTTCCGTTAATTCCTAGTTTTGGAAAAGCCATTTGGAAATGCCTTGAAGTCATTTTTTTTTATTCTAGGCCAGGGAAGAATTGTTAGTCATGTGTAGGGAAGTGTATAGGTGTAGCAGTGTTTTATCATCGTTATTACCATTTTACAAAGAAAATGCAGCCCTGGAACCTGTGAGCTGAAGGAAAACCCAAACTGAGATCTCATGAGTGAGCAACCAGGCCTAGGATTGCTTTCAGTAAGCTCCTGGTATTCCTTATGGTAACAGAACCTGGTGAGACCACGAAAGCTTTAAGGGTTAATACAGTTGTTGCAGTCTTCAATGTAGAGGATATAGGAAATTCTTATAGATCAATTTTGAAATGGATTTGCTTTGTCCCATTTCTCCCCCACCTGCCTTCTCCCTTTTTCTTCCTCTTGCCTCTGCTTGTTTAGGAGCAGCTCTTTTGCTTGGAAAACCAGTTGCTCATCTATACAATAACTCTGATGAGATAGAAAATGATGCTCTTCTCTCCAGATAATGCATGGTAGTTATCTACCAGAAAAGTGCTGTGTTATCTGTACAAAACTGCAGTGACCTGGGGCAGCCGATGCCTAGGGAGTTGTGCGTTGCATAACTCATGCAGCAGTACATGGTGGCCACGTTTGAGCAATTTCTTTCATTCCCGTGACATTAACTGTCACCTGGATGCTGCTGGTTCTTCCATTTCTGAACCCAGACCAGATCTTTTCCTGGAACATCACACCTGTATGCCCAGCTGCCTTTTGGACATTTCCTCTCAAAAAACCCTGGAGCATCCCAAATGTAACATGTGCAAAATCAGATTACTTTTGTTTTCTCCCAGCTTGCTTTTCCTTAAATATAGGAGTCATCTTAGACTTTTCTTTGTGTGTGTGTGTGTGTATGTATGTTGGTATGTGTGTATATATATAGAAAACCATCACAAGCCCTGAGTCCTCCCCATATAATTCCTGAATCCTGTGATCTTCATTCTACCCACCCCCGCACAAACACACCCCTTATTTTGATTTCCATCTCCTCTCATCTGGAGCCCAGGCCCTTGGAGTCATCTCCTAAGGATCTCTTCTGGTGGCACACCCCTTCCTGCACCTTTCAACCAGACAGTTAAATCTGATCTTGTCCCCCTCAGGGGTTTTCTGATTCCTTCCCTTATCCAGTTCCCTCCCCCTCCAGCCTCGTTTCTAAACTTAACCCTTTTTCCCCAAATCTGATCTGCTCAGGGCAGGCTGTGTTCCAGGCACGGACAGTCCACAGTGAAGAACACAGTTTGCGCTCTCCTGGAGCTTCAGTTCCATGAACACTGTGCCAGGTAAACCTCTGCTCCTCCCCTTCCCCTGGGGTGCCCACTGTGGCCAGTCTACCCAGAGAGTTCTGCTGTAGCTTCACGATCTGCCACGGCCTCACTGTCTCTAGTAGAGTCCCCTTTCCTTTTTATGTCGTCTTTGCATCCTGTCCTTCAAGATTCCTCTTGAGCAGAGCCTAGCCTTACCAGGCTTTGTGCCTGTAGCATCTTCGATACACAACAGTTGCTTAATAATTGCTTATTGAGTGAAAGGTATACAAGTGTGGACACCTTTTGGGTCATGTCCTTCAAATGTATCCTATATTTTCTTCCTCTCTTTGCTCAGGCTCTTTCCTCTGCTCAGAATATCTACCCCTATACCCCACCCATCCCTTGTAAGTCACTCTGTCCTTTAAAATGTCCTTATTGTGAACACTTTCAGATTCCTTTCCTTAGTTACCTTTTCACAGAACTCCACCCCCCCCCCCACTATCTCAATTAGTGTTTGTTCAATTAGTGCTGGGAACCTGCCATTCACTAGAAGTCTTGCTGGGTTTCAGGGCTATGAGGATGAGAAGGACTGGACCCAGTCTTCAGGGAACACACAGTATAACAGGAGACAGCGTTTTGTTCGTGCTTGGTCAGCAGATGGCTGTCCTGGTACAGGAGGCCAGCCCCTTCCACGAGGCTCTGCTGATGTCACCGTACTGTACTTCACAGAAGGGAAAAGCAGGCATGGAGTAGACAGGCCTGCTCTGACAGCCTTGCCTCGGAAGTGGCACATACCATTACTCTCACATTCCTTTGACAAAGACAGGTCACAAGCTCTCAGCTGAAGCAAGAACAGCTGAGACCTGTGGTCTCACTGGGTGCCCTGGAAGAAGAGATGGGGTTTTGGTAGGCATCGAGCAATCCCAGCCACACCTCTCATTGTGCTGGTCACAAACTGGGTTATCATTAGTTGCCTGCATATTAGTTTGTTCTCTCTGTCTAGAATGCTTTAACCCCCAATATTTGCTGGACTTGACCCCTCATTTCTTTTAAATCCAAGTCTCATCTGAAAGGTCTTCCAAGTGTAAGGCTACCCAGTCTAGAGAGGCTCTCTGGCTTCTTCACTGTTTTTTCCTTCCCTGTAGAGCCTCTGTCAGTCACACTTAGAGTTTTACATATACATATAGTTTGTGTATATGTATACATTATATATATATATATATATATATGTAGTATGTATATATGTATACATTTTATATATATGTGTGTGTGTTAGATAAAATATTCCTTACCACTAGCATCACCTGGGAAACCCACGGGCTTCCCAGGTGGCGCTAATGGTAAGGAATCTGCCTGCCAATGCAAGAGACATAAGAGACGCAGGTTCCGTCCCTGCGTTGGGAAGATCCCCTGGAGGAGGGCATGGCAACCCACTCCAGTATTATTGCCAGGAGAATCCCTTGGACAGCAAAACCTGAATGGGCTGCAGCCCATGGGGTTGCAAAGAGTCACACAGGACTAAGCATCTGAGCATAGCATATATATAATTTACTGTTTACATTTATATATAATTTGTTATATATAATACATATTACAAAAATTTTTAATATATTGTCTTCCCCATCTCACCCCCTAAAGCATAAGGGCCTTGAGGGCACAAAGTGTGTTGGCTCACAGCTGTATCTTTAGAACCTAAAATAGTGCCTGACACGTCAAGGATTATGAGCTCCTTGAAGACATTCGCATTTCAGAATTATATAGTGATACTGCCTTTTGCTGGGCATGCCTTGGTGATGCATACTGAACAAAGTATTGAAGGCCCTGTCCTCCTAGAGCATATCGTTTATTCAGTATTTCTTTCACCTTGTGCTAAGCATTTACAAGTATTTATATTTGTGGAGTGAAAAAAATTCCTTAACAGCATGCTTAGGAAAAAAATCTCCCTGTGGTAAATATATTATTTAATTTTAGAAAATCATGGTAATTGAAGTGAAATACTTTGCAGATCATGAGAAAAAAACTTGGATGAAAATCTGTGCTCTGCTCTAGCCTTTGAAAAAGTCTGCCTCTAAGTCAGTCTCTTCATTGCTAATAATACCACCAGTTGGAGGACACTTGAATAAAGAGGCATTTGTCACTAAATGGTAAGTTAGCAGCATGTCTTGTTATCTGGGTGGAACACATAGTCATTAAGTGGCATTTGGACTGAATCTGATTAGAATTTAGAATCAACTTGGGGACAAGCAGAAGTATGTTTCTACTTAGAAAAATTGCTTTTTTCCACCTCAAATGTTTTGAATTATAAAAAGATTAAAATTAATTTTTAAGGGAGTGCCTTTGAAAGGATGGTTGTATGTTGATGGAAATTCTTCAGGGAAGTGACATCTCAAGAGGGGGAAGCACAGAAACAGCTCAATACAGTCAGTCAATTCATTTTACTTTGAAGAAAAAAATAACTGAAAGTGCTTGTTGGTTTTCTGTAAGTTGTAACAGTTGGTTGACTCAAATTTTTACTTCCTACCAATTGTGCAAATTCAGGCTCAATTTGAAGAGTGCCTGAATGTTCCAGTTCTGTACAAAGATACTGGGCCTAAGGAATATAGCTGTGGCTTGTGTGTGGTTAAAGTTTCAGCAAATGCAGAAAAGTTTTCGGAGCCTAGTTACCATGTTTTGAAGTATTTCCAACTAGTCGTTATGAAAGTATTTCAAGCAAAATCAGTATCTAAGGATAGTAAAAAACTGCTTTAAATGTGTTCAAGAAAATAGTGTGTATATAGTAATTCAGCATGTATAAAGCCTTAAAGGCTCTTGTGAACTCCTATTCAGCAATTTATATATTATCCTATTTTAATTTATATTTATAAATTCTCTTTCCTTTTTGGATAAGGACAGGAATAAATAAGGATAGATATAAATTCTGTCCCCTTTCAGTATGATATTGCCTCATTAGACCATTAATACCAGCCACACATTTTGAATATCTGCTCATGTTTAGCCATTTGCATTGTATTTAAAATTATCCTGTGCAATTTGCAAATTTGAGAGACTTGGGAGATTCTAGGCTCTTAGACATTTTACCAAAACAGTGATGCCCTTTTGCTATAGAGAGTGTAGAAGACACACGGTCTTACTGTTTTTACTGATGCTGTCTGAATTCTTGAAGAGCTGTTTCCCTCTGTGTGTGGCTGCATGGTACTTGGGGAAGGGAACACCCCAGCCAGAAAGAATACGGGTTTGGGGCAAAGAGGCATGGGTTAGAATTCTGCTGTGACATTCCTAGAGGGAGTTACTTCCCACTGCTGTTTCTGTGTCATTGTTAGTTAAGTGGGGATATTACCAGGACCTACTCCATGGGGTCCTGGGAGACTGAATAAGAAAACATACAGGGACCTAGCAAAGGGTAGGCAGGAACTCTGGGTCTTGCTTCTGTCTGTGGCTAAGGGAAAGGAATGAAAGTTTTCAATTTGTTGTCTAAATGATGGTCTGACAAATCTTGAGTTCTCTCAAGACTTTGGTCAGTTCCAACCAGATCAGCTTGCCCATGAAGCTGGATACACTTGGACAGGTGATCCTAAACACAGAAGGCTAAGGAGAAGCTAGAAGAAGCTGAAGCTAAATATCAGAATTCAAAGACTGCCTACTGGAGAGTTCACATGATTGGGGGGGCGGTGTGGTTTGAAAGGCACTTTGGAATAGGCTGCATATGTTAATCAGCAACCTCAAAGCTGAGTTGGTAGAGACCTCTCAAGTTGACCCACTTTAAAAGCCCCTGCCGGGCCTGTGTGCTGGCAGCAGTGTACTGGTCCTCTTTTTGCAACTTTTAAAAAAACTTTCTGCTTAATAAGCTCAGTTCTGTGTTCAGTCTGGGCTGACCTTGTCAGCCAGGAGATTGAAATCCTGGGGCAATGCAAAAACATAAATTTTAATTGCTAGTTTTCATTAAAAATAACTTTTTAAAGACTTTTTTTTTGAGCTTTTTAGTCTTATACTCCAGTAGAATTTGACATGCTTTTAATGTTTCAGTGGCTTTTTAATATTATATTAATAGTTATCTAGTAGCATAATATTTTAGAGAAACTTATTTTTCTTCTAAGTTGATTATGCTCCTTTCTCTGAGAAAAACATACTTTTTATTTTTGTCTTTTTTTTTTTTTTTCCAAACGGCTATGTTTCTAAAACTGATACTTGAGTGATCAATAAAATAGCCTTGACCGCAAAGAGGATTCTAAGGCTGATTCTTGTCTTCTATTCAGGGACTTAACTGGCTACCAAATTTGGGTAAATAAAACCCTTCATCAGCCACATTCAAGGACAGACATAATACTATATAACTGCTACATTATAACCATGGTTAGAATGGCTAGGAAGGGAGATGATTTCTTTCAGTATTCATTAAATTAAATTTAATTAATATTCTGGAGTGCCATGCCAAAACTTCTATCTACATACTTATTTGATTTTTTTTTTTTAATTCTACTTTGGGGCTCTGTGGGAGAAGGCGAGGGTGGGATGATTTGAGAGAATAGCATTGAAACATGTATATTATCATATGTGAAACAGATCGCCAGTCCAGGTTCAATGCATGAGGCAGGGTGCTCAGGGCTGGTGTACTGGGATAACCCTGAGGGATGGGATGGGAAGGGAGGTGGGAGGGGGGTTTAGGATGGGGAATACAAGTATACCCATGGCTGATTCATGTATGGCAGAAACCGCCACAATATTGTAAAGTAATTAGCCTCCAATTAAAATTTAAAAATCTATTTCGTGAAGAAATTAAATAAAGAAGAATGAATAAATTTGAGTAAAAAAAAAAGTTAGATTTTTCACCATGTACTGATGGTCACAGCTCTTTGGCTGTTGAGTCCTCAGGATGAGCTCAGAAGGAACCCGAGGTCCTGATTCTTGGCTGAAAAAGTTCCTGTTCTTATCTGCAGTGACTGATCCACAGTTTATGAAGAAATATTCCCAAAGTCCTATAACTCTTCCTTCCAAATTAAAGTCAGTAATCATATCTGTGGGGTGCATAGCAATGAGAAAATATACTCTTTGTAAGCTTTTCTTTCTCCCAGATAAAAGCACATGTTAAACCCTCCCACCCCGGCTTTTTAACTATAAACTCAGGTAGAGAAGTGAAAAAGTGAAATCTGGGCTTCCCGAGTGGCACTAGTGGTAAAGAATTAGCCTACCAATGCATGTGACCCAGGTTTGATCCCTGGGCCAGGAAGATCCCCTGGAGTAGGAAATGGCTCCAGTATTCTTGCTTAGAAAATCCTACGGGCAAAGAAGCCTAGCAGGCTATAGTCCATGGGGCTGCAAAGAGTTGGACCAGACTAAACACAAGATAGAAGTCCATCTGCTTAAATAAATAAAATTAATACCTAGTTGTTAACTCTATGGGGTGGGTAGATGCACAGTGTCAGGAAGCTAAGAATCCTGCAAGTCCTGGGTGCTATAGTGGGAAGCAGAGCTTGCCAGAGGAGGCTTTTATAGGAACTGTATTAGGAGCTCTGGTAACACTGCCTTCAGAGCTGTGTTTTCCAAAATTAGACCATGACACCTACTCTCAGGGGATGTCCCCTCCCCACCTCTATCCCTTCAAAGTTTTCTGGTTGAAGAAGGTTGGAAAATGATGCAAAAAATATCCTTTTCACTGCATGTTGGATTAGAGACTCTAAGATGTTCACCCACAAAGGAGCCTATTTTACCTTGACGTTACTAAGCTTGCCAAGAGATTTTGGCACAGAACATCTGCGACACACACATTTGATTCTTCTCCATAATAGCTCTGTGGAGCTGGCAGCCCGGCGTCTACTTTGTACAGGAAGTTGGGAGATGCCTGTTAAATTTAACAGTATAAGAGATATCACTGCTTCCTGAGAGGGAAGTACATAATATCAAGTTCATCTTATTTTTTTTAAGGCTGTGTTGTGTGGCATATGGGATCTCAGTTCCCCAACCGGGAATGGAACCTGTGCCCCCTGCATTGAGAATGTAGAGTCTTAACCACTGGACCCCCCAGGAAAGTCCGAGGAGCTCATGTTTATCTTCCTTCTTGGGATGATTTTGTTAGAATCTCTTTTGTTCTCATTCAACCTAGAACAGCAGCCTTCTGAACAACGATGGAAACAACCTTTAAAAGGTCGGCAGAACTTTCATCAGCATATTTCAGTCTTGTCTGTGGGTATAAGGAAACTGAAACATCAAGCTCAATCAGTTTTAAAAACAACCCTATTTTTTTTAGAAGAGTTTTAGATTTACAAAAAAAAAAAAAATTTCAGAGGTAGTATTTTATAAAGAATTAGTTCCCTTTATTCCACACCCAGCTTCTCATTATTAACATCTTAAGTGCTACTATCATACTTTGGTATGATAAAGTAAACTGATATCAATGCATTGTTGTTGACTAAAGTCCACATTTTATTCAGATTTCCTTAGTTTTTAGCTTAGGTCCTTTTTTTTTTGCCATGATCTCATCCAGGACACCACATTACATTTAATCATCATGATTTCTTTGGCTCTTCTTGTCTCTGACAGTTTCTTAGACTTTGATTTTGATGACCTTGAAGGTCTTGAGGAGCTTCTCAAAGCTCTTTAGGTATTTTGTAGGATTTATCTGATGTTTTCCTTACGATTCCACTAGGGTTATAGTTTTTGAGGGAAGATCACAGAAGTTAAGTGCTATTGTCGTATCAAGGGTACCTACTGTTATCAGCGTGTCTTACCACTGTTGATGTTGGCCTTGGCACTTGGCTGGTGAAAGGTCTGTCTTGTCTCTCCATGTAAAGTTACTCTTCACCCCCTGCATTGCCCCCCATTCTTATTGGAAAGAAGTCACTATATAAAACCCTTACTTAAGGAATAGGGTTGTGCCATTGTGGGGAGAGTGTGTACCAGACTTTACTTTGGAGTCTACATATGTTATTTGGAATTCTTAAATATGCATATATTATCACACATATTATTTGGGGTTCTTAAATGTATTTCTAAGTGTGTGGCTTTGAAAACTACTTGGGTGGTAGAATGGTTACTGTTGAATTCATCATAAGTACCTACAGTCTTGTTTTGATAAACACTTTAAGAGGGAAAGATAGGTTTCTCAAATTGAAGCCACCCAGCCTTGATCCGAGAATTTGTGTCACTGCCAGTGTTTGTTCTTAGTAGCGTGCCAGAAGTTCCAGATGCTGCCCTCTCTTCTCTTCTGTGTCAAGATTTAATCCTGTTTGTGCATTTTCTTCTGCTTCACTTGCGTTGGTGTCATGTTTGGAGACCACAGACATGTTTGTGCATATGTTACTGTCAAGTGTGGACTCTGTTTAGAAAAAAGCTATTATGACAAAACTTACTATTTTAACATCTTGATGTGTTTTAAGGGCATTTCCATCAAAGACATCCTTTCGTGTCTATTAACTGCTTTGACTTTAGTTATCCCCAGTAAGAGAATATAATTAGAGATTTTTCTGTGTAATCAACTTTCAAATTACTTCATATTTGATATTTATGCACATTTTAATATGATGTTATTGTGGGGATCATTTTGCTTCTTAGTTCTTTCAAAATATTGGTGTAATTTTTAACAAATTTATTTTAGAATAGCCATTTCACTTTTTGATAAGTGTGAACTTGGTGAGAATTGGAAATTTCTTTCTAACATAGAAGTGTGTATATATATGTGTGTGTATATATATATTTTATATGTATATTTCGTTATCTTTATGTAGCTATTAAAGATGAAAAAGAAAAAATTTTAAAATATTTAATATGAATATATCTTCCTGACCCAGGGATTAAACCCATGTCTCCTGCATCTCCTGCATTGGCAGGTGGGTTCTTTACCACTAGCGCCACCCAGGAAGCCTACATATACACACATGCATATATACATACATGTACATATACATGTATATATAAAGATGAATAATATTTTCTTTAGCAAAGAATGAAACAATGGTAATATTTGGACTTTAAGAGATGATTTCTCTTAAGGTGGTGATTCACAGATGCTCTTCCAACCCAGCAATTTTATTTCTAAAAAAGACTAGTGCCCTATTCCTATCCATAGAAGAAAAAAATGGGTTAATAGAAATAGTGTTTCAGTTTCAAGTTTTTATCTTGTCAGCTTAAGCATTTGGCATCAACTTCCACATACCTGTTAAATATTAGTAGACATGAATAAGTTGTGAAAGAATATGAATAGAAAAACTCAGCCAATGAGTTCAATAACTGTCTATTAATTTTGTTGAACACATGAGTTTAGGCTGTGGTTTTACATGGCATTCATATTCTGCCTCTTCTGCCAGAAAAATTGCTCCTGGTTCATAAGCAGCAGCAAAGTATTTCAGTATTTCATGTTTTTCCTCAATGGGCAGCCTGACTGTTAGGTGCTCCATCATTGGAGAAGTTGGAGACCCACTGCCCTGGTGAATAAGAGGCAATTAGGGAACCTCTGGGAGCTTCCTGAGACAGGAAGGCATGGGTCATCCTAAAGTTGTGTAATAATTGTCTGTATATCCTTCTGCAGGAAGAAAAGAATTGGCTTTCCCACCCACAGTTTTGGCATAAAATGTCTGTATCTCAGGCCAAGGTTGTGTGTAAGGATTATGAAGTCTCCAGTGGGTTGAGTTGTAGGTGGAAATACCAGTTCAGTGCTGGAGAACCATTCTCCACTGGGTGTGTGTCTGTGTGTGTGTCTGTGTGTGTGTATGCAAGTGCCTGAAGTATTTTTCCAGTCTTTTTACAGGAGGGAAATAAATGAATTTATAGAGTTGCTTCTTTCCCCTAGTAACATCCTAACAGTGTGGTAGATCTTTTTTAATTTAAAAAGGGTGGGTTAGACTACTGAGAAGCTGTTAGCTTATTGTTTTATCATCAGCATTGATGATGGTGGTGAGTAAAGCAAGATATGTGAAAGCAGTCTTTAAACATAGGTTGTATTCTTTTTAATTTCAAGCTAATTCTTAATTTTTATCTACTTATTTTTAAGTCTACCTTTTAGCATAATAACTGGAAAAATTTTGATATGCGGTCCCATGTATTCATTCAGCCAACTTGTTTTTGAACACCTATGTGCAAGGTGCTTTGTGGGGGAAACACAAGAGGAAATGGCATGTATGGTCTCCATTCTTGTGAAGCATACATTCTAGTAGGGGAAGCAGCTGAAAAAACAACTACAAATACAATCAAAAGAGGTAATTTCAGGATGTGGTGAGGTGAAGGGGGAAGTGAACAGCTGATGGAGTCAAGACTAAGAAGCGTGGGCCAAAAAAGACTTCTCTGAGATGTCATTTGAAATGAACCCCTAGGTCATGAAATAACGTATCTCTGTAAAGGAAAAGGAAGAGATTTAATTAGCACAAGGGTTGAAATGGGAAATTCTGTGGTGTGGCCAAGGCGTTGAGAACAGACCTGTCTTACTGGAGTGAATGGTGAGCAGTGAAGTTGGAGAGGTGCTAGGAAGGAGGAGAGGGAGATCCTCACGGATCATGAAGTATGATGTGCCTACAGAGAAGGGATTGTAGTGATAAGTTTTCACAAATTGAATATAACTGTAACCAGCCCGCAGATTGAAAAACCAACCATTTCCACTGGGACCATTGGGAAACATCGTTTGGGACTATAGTTCACCCCTGTTGTTACTTGTGTGTATGGCCCAATCAGGCGTCAGGGTTTTGGTTTGATTTAAACTTGTAGTTTTCTCAGACTGTTTCTTTTATAACAACCCAATGCCTAAATGCTCTTAGTAGCACCCAGGGTATTTTTCTGTGGGATTTCATCATGAAAGTGAAAGCGTTAGTTGCTCAGTTATGTCCAACTCTTTTTGACCCCATGGACTGTAGCCTGCCAGGCTCCTCTGTCCATGGGATTCTGGAGACAGGAATACTGGAGTGGGTTGCCATTCCTATCTCCAGGGTATCTTCCTGACCCAGGGATTGAACCCGGGTCTCCTGCATTGCAGGCGGATTCTTGACCATCTGAGCCACCAGGGAAACTCATCATAGTGCCACATTTCCACCCCACCGCCACCAGCCTTCACCATGAACATGGACATGGAATTATTTGGTAACTAGGATACGTATATGTTTTCCAAAAGTCTTTTCTTTAGAAAGAGAGCATTATTCTATCAGAGGATTCTTTCTCAAAAGTGTTTGTGAATCTGCCCTTTGGGTCCAAGCTGAAATGTTTGTTTTCATTGGGAATTTATGTATGTTAACAGAGTTTATATTTTCTGTGGTAATGGAATTTTGGGGGATTGTTGCTTCATTATATTTATGATCTTACATAAAAAGCCTGCAGGGGCATCTAAACGAATTTAAGCTAGAAATAAAGATAATGCAGTAATTTCAAATAGTCATGTGTTCAGGATGAAGATTTTAAAGTGATGATTCCATGGTGAATTTTAATGGTTATTGTGTACAATGGCACTTATGGAACATCCGTTCAGTCACTAAATGAATATAACTAGTATGTTAGATTATGGATTTGTAATGTGAGATGAGAACTTTTAATAAACTTTCTCTATAATGGTTCATGCTGCAAACACAAACTATGAGTCAGTTCAGTCGCTCAGTTGTGTCCGACTCTGCGACCCCATGAACCGCAGCACGCCAGGCCTCTCTGTCCATCACCAACTCCTGGAGTCTACCCAAACTCATGTCCATTGAGTTGGTGATGCCATCCAACCATCTCATCCTCTGTTGTCCCCTTCTCCTCCTGCCCCAATCCCTCCCAGCATCAGGGTCTTTTCCAATGAGTCAAACTCTTTGCATGAGGTGCAAAGTATTGGAGTTTCAGCTTCAGCATCAGTCCGGCCAGTGAACACCCAGGACTGATCTCCTTTAGGATGGACTGGTTGGATCTCCTTGCAGTCCAAGGGACTCTCAAGAGTTTTCTCCAACACCACAGTTCAAAAGCATCAATTTTTTGGTGCTCAGCTTTCTTCACAGTCCAACCCTCACATCCATACATGACTACTGGAAAAACCATAGCCTTGACAGACCTTTGTTGGCAGAGTAATGTCTCTGCTTTTTAAATATGCTATCTAGGTTGGTCATAACTTTCCTTCCAAAGAGTAAGCATCTTTTAATTTCATGGCTGCAATCACCATCTGCAGTGATTTTGGAGCCCCCCAAAAAAGTCTGACACTGTTTCCCCATCTATTTCCCATGAAGTGATGGGACCAGATGCCATGATCTTAGTTTTCTGAATGTTGAGCTTTAAGCCAACTTTTTCACTCTCCTCCGTCACTTTCATCAAGAGGTTCTCTAGTTCCTCTTCACTTTCTGTCATAAGGGTGGTGTCGTCTGCATATCTGAGGTTATTGATATTTCTCCCGGCAATCTTGATTCCAGCTTGTGCTTCTTCCAGCCCAGCGTTTCTCATGATGTACTCTGCATAGAAGTTAAATAAGCAGGGTGACAATATATACACTTCCCTAAATCATAGCAGGGTTTTTTAAATCAGTAGGCTTATGTTTCAAATCAAGATGAGTTTCAAATTTTTAAAAACACAGCTAAAAAGTTAAAAGGCAGTAACCTAACCAGATATTTTATATCCTTTTGGGGATTTGGGATAAGATGTTTCTTCTTATAATGTAAAGAAAGCTTTACTTTTGAAGGGATCAAGTATAAAATGGAATTGAACTTACACTTTGAGAAAAACTTGTTGATTCCAAGGCCCTGTTAGCATTTAACACATCACTGAAAATGCTTTTGACATTTTCTTTGGGAGACTTTTGGAAAAAAACTGGCTGATGTGTGAAATTTGGTTTGGTGTGGTCTTGTCCAAACTGGTGGTTAGTTATTTTGACCCCCTGATCTGGTGATTCCAAGAAACTTTCTGAAGACATCCCTAAAAATGCACAAATGCCTGTTTCACCATTAAAAGTTCTTTCAGTAAAAGCATATAAATAATTTTTTTAATGAAGTGAACCCATTCTTACGACATTTTGAAGCAGAAGCATATTATTATTTTCACACTGTATCATTATCTTGTCTTTTATTTTTAAAAGCTCAATTTTTTCCTCCGTATCGAGACAATATGATTTAGATGGCCAATTTGGGAGAGAGACAAGATTCTTTTCATTCTCCTTTTCTCTAATACCGCCACCTAGAGATAACAGTCTTAAAACTATCTACTACTTAATGCCTTGTTTTCATTTCCAGATACATTTGAGTGTTTTATGTTTTAGCCTTGGACTTTTTTTCCTCTTGGAGATTTTGGTTGGTCTTAAATTCTATTGTTTCAGCTTTACTTAATTTACTCTTATTTCTTTGGACAACAAATCAGATAATTTTATACTAGTAGTGTTATCTAGCAATATGTCTTGCTTACTGAAACGTTTTAAAATGTTAATTCATAAAAAAGTTTTAAATATAAATACATATTAAATTAAATATTGAAAATACATGCTTGTATAAATAAAGACCTTTGTGCTGTTGACTATCCTCGTAGTGGCATCAAGTAAAGTAACAACAGATGAGTCATTCATTATTTTAAATCTTCCATCTTACATAACAGAGTTAATAAATTATGGGTAGTTCTTGAGAGGTACACCAGTTATAGGGAAGGGATGGAGAAGTCTAGAAGCTGAACTTTGTGGTGATCTGTGAAAGTGTTAGTTGCTCAGTCGTGTCTGACTCTGTGCGACCCCATGGACTGTAGCCCTCCAGGCTCTGCTGTCCATGGGATTCTCCAGGCAAGAACACTGGAGTGGGTTGCCATTTCCTTCTCCAGGGGATCTTCCTGACCCAGGGATCGATCTCAGGTCTCCTACATTAAGGGCAGAGTCTTTGCCATCTGACCCACTGGGAGGTAAACCAGTGATAGTGAAGGATGGAGAAGTCTAGAAGCTCTAAACTGTGGTGATCTGTGAAAGTGTTAGTTGCTCGGTCATGTCTGACTCTTTGCAACCCCATGGACTGTAGCCTGCCAGGCTGCCCTGTCCATGGGATTCTCCAGGCAAGAATACTGGAGTGGGTTGCCATGCCCTCCTCCAGGGTACTTCATGAGATTGGAGTTTATTAGCTCATATGCTTGAAAAATGCTTCAGCCACAGCTGCATCCAATGAACAGACCACGTCATAAGGGATCCGTCCGTTTCTTGGCTCCATTTTCTCTTGGGTTGATTCCATTCTCCATCATCCAATTCCCATGTGGTTTCAAGATGGCCACCAGCAGCTCCTGGCATCTTTCCTACTAGTTTAAAAACCCAAGCAAATGAGTTTCTCTTGCCAGATGCTTGAGTAGAAGTCCCGGTATTGAGTCTCCCTGAACTAGCTTTGATCACTTGATATTTTCAAACCAATCATTGTGGCAAGGTAGGTGGAATGCTGTGATTACCACTGTTGGATCACGTCCCTCCCATCTCACCCAGTGTGTTGCCCCAGCGAAGATCAGGATGATGTAACTAGAAGAGAAGAAACAGACCCTAAGCAGGAAGAAAAGCCCCTGGCTGGCTGATCTGATGATCAGTAAAGAGTAAAGTCTAGTTTCCATCAAACCTTTCACTGGATGCCATGTGACTTAGCATATAACTGTGTGTGGACTTCTTTTTCCACCATTGCTTCATTGCACTGGTTTTGTTAAGATGAAAAACAAACTTCTACTGTTTTAAAATTCCCTTTCAGCACTAAGCATGATCCTGAATAACTGACCCCAAATCCTTCACTGATTATCAGTCTCTGAAGTATAATAGAGTTAAGTAGGAAATGTTGAAATCATTGTTTAGTTTTGGTTTTTGGTATGTGTTTGAGAGAAATCACTTAACTCCATAAGTGGGCAGATTGTTATTTTTTTGCCACTACGATGTGGAAGGATTTTCCCTACAAATATATTTAATACTGTAAAAAGAAACAGATTTGGACTGAGCATAGTAACCTGAGGGTTCATATGATTTTTGAGAGGGTATGGCGGGCTTTTTGGGTGTCTATGAACCCTCTAAAATCCTAGCAAATTTTAATGTGTGTGCACATCTGTACCTATGTGCAACTTCTTTGAGAGAGCGTTCATAGCTTTTAGTAGATCCTTAAAGGGGGAATCCCTAACCCACAGAAAGTTCAGGACCCAGGAATGAAAATATCTTACACTGACTTTACCGAGGTTAAGCAACTTCTTGTGTGGGGGAGAAGTTAAAGGAAGAAGGCAACTTTGGAGACACTAAAGGACTTCAGGCTTTAGGATGGACTGTTCACTTGTGTTAATAAGTTCAGGCTGTACAAGGTTCAAGTGAAATATATTATGGATGAACCTGTAATAAAATGGGCCTCCTCAGTGCTGCAGTGCCATGGTTAATGACAGGGAATGTGCTGCCAGCTGATTTTGGCTCAGGGCTCTGGAGCAGGTACAGGCCGCCTCTCCTCGTTAGGAAGTAAAGGGAAATGATAAAATGCATTGCTTTGTTCTCATAGCACTTCCCTGATGGCTCAGATGGTAAAGAACCCACCTGCAGTGTGGGAGACCCAGGTTCCATCTCTGGACTGGGAAGATCCCCTGGAGGAAGGCATTGGAACCCACTCCAGTATTCTTGCCTGGAGAATCCCATGGACAGAGGAGCCTGGTGGGCTATGGTCCGTGGGCTCACAGAGTCAGACACGACTGAAGTCACTTAGCCTAGATGCTCTCACCAGCTGTTTATGACAACAGGTCATTAAAGTGTGAGAAGCATCGTTTGCCGGGATGAGGAGGGAGGCCGGGGTGGCAGCTCACATCAGCGGCAAATCCCTCGGCATTTCCTTGTGAGAAAGAGGGAGGAGGGGTGAGCCTGAAGTTTCACTTAGCCCGGTCAGGGGTGCTGGCATGCTTGTCCATTTTGGTTTTTCCCTCCACACTCGAGTTGGCCCAGCGAGTCTAAGCTTCAGCCTTGTGTCTGTGGGGCTACCTGGAGCCAGGTGCGAACCTTCCTTGTTCACCCACGGGGCATTCTGTGTTCACATCACTGACAGCAGTCTTTGCAGTTTTGAGTGACTACATAAACATCAGATATTGAGGGTCTGGTGAAAGGATTCAGTCTCTCATATTTCGTGAAGGAAAAAAAGTTCTCCCAGACTGTCCAGTGGATTCGGGTGGAGGAGTTCGCTGTGACAGTATAGTGCCGTGTGAGTTGTTTTCCTCAGCTCTTGGGGCCATTTGGTTTTCGTGTCTCTCTCTGTCCCCACCCTGACCCTCTGAGTCCTGGTGTCAGTGACTTTACAGCCAGCATGCATAGAGCCTTTTGCTACTTAATGGCTTAAAACTCTTGACGATGACCTATAGTATAATAAGGTATATTTTACAGCATGACCCAGTATATACCTGTACAAATGTGCATGTTATTATTGTTCAGTCACTAAGTCGTGTCTGACTCTGTTACTCCATGGACTGTAGCATGCCAAGCTTCTCTGTCCTCCCCTGTCTCCTAATGTTTGCTCAGTTTCATGTCCATTGAGTCAGTGATGCCATCTAACCATCTCATCCTCTGTCGTCCCCTTCTCCTCCTGCCTTCAATCTTTCCCAGCATCAGGGTCTTTTCCAGTGAGCTGGCTCTTCGCATCAGGTGGCCAAAGTATTGGAGTTTTGGCAGCAGTCCTTCCAATAAATATTCAGAGTTGATAAATGTATGTGTAGATATATCTAAAAGGGTTTCAGAAAGCAATATTTACTCTTATACACTGTGCTGTAATACCATATTTTCTATGCCATGGAGGGAAATACTGCTGATCTCCTCTCGTTGCATCAGTTTCATGACTCGCTAATAATAGTTTGCTACCTGTACTTGGAAAGCTACCTTTCCCAGGGAGGTGCTCCCACATATTGTCTTATATCACTGGGGTGCTGGGGGCTCAGGGCATCACCGAGCAGTTGAGTCCCTATGTGTCACAGCAGAACCAAGTTGTGTATTGGCAGTAGCACTTGTGATCTCTTAGAGGCAGCAGGCATAGCAGTTAAGTGAGAATGTTCCAGTTAGAGTGTTCTGTTCGTTCTTGGCTTTATGACATTACCATTTGTCTTTGTTGCTGGGTAAGTTTCTTAACCTGAGTTGGTTTCTGTATATTTAAGAGAGAGATAGTAAGAAAAAATTTAGCATAAGCACGTAGTAATGTTTAACAAATGTTTACTGTGAATGTTGTCAATATTATAGCTCAGTATTTACATGGACCCTTAGTTGGCTTGCATTTTCCTTCTGCCCTTTGGAATAATTTATATTGAGCCCATTTAGAGTATGTGGCTTAGGTGTAGGGATAAACCCTATGTTCCAAAGTGTGGGTTGTAAGCCATGTAGTTAAATGGAAACAAGATATTGCAACCATTTACACCTTGAATGAGTCAGGGCTGCTTTCAATTACAAGTAACAGAAACCCCAATCAAACTGGCTTCAGCGAAAACAGGAAATTATCGATTCACATAACGGAAAAGTCTAGGTGTATTGCTTTCGGTGTTGGCCATATCCAGCTGTTGTGACAATGTCAGAAATGTCTTTCTCTCCCTCTCTTGCTTTGCCTTTCCCTGTTGGCCTCATTTTCAGGCATGCTCGCCCCAAGCAGTGGCAGAAACAGCCACCAGCTGCTCTGGTTTTATATATCTCAGTGGCAAAAAGAGAAAGTCTGTTTTGTGGTTTCAACTTAGTGCTACTCTGATGGGCCTTGACTTGGATTGTTACTTGAAAATGCAAGTCCATGAGCCCAAAGCACAGTAGGCCAAACAGTACTAAAACATCTGAGTTTGGAACAGGGAAAGGTTTATTACATGGCCATGCAAGATGAATGGCTCATGCCTTAAGAACCCTAAACTCCCCAAAAGCTTTCAGCAAAGCCCTTTTACAGGAAAGGTGGCGGGGAGGGGGGGGCATGGTGAGTTGTTGCAGACTTCTTGGTGTTAGATCGTTTGTTCTTGAAGTCGGGTCATGATCAAGTAATGATGCTGCTGTAACTTTTCCAAACGAATGTTACTGTCTGTTCTGACAAGGAAGGGCAAGATCCCAAGACACAGCTTTACCCTACAAGGTACTAATCTGGACTGAGGGGAGACAGGTCTCAGTCGGCAGCTCCCTCAGATCCCCAGATCCTGCCCAGTTGTCATCGCTCAGGGAACCAGGCACTCAGGACTCAACTCCTCAGGTCCTCCAAACATCAGGGACCAGGTCCCTCAGACTGTGACCTAGGCAGATGGCTGCTGCTGCTAAGTTGCAGAGACAGGGATGGGGAAGACGTTCACTGCCACCTCAAGGTCCAGGCCCCATCACTGGGTGACCTTGGCAAGGACTTTGGGGCCCTGTGGGACCCAGTCCCCCACCCTGGGCCCCCCAGTTCACCCACTGGCCTCAGGCTGGGTGAGCTGGAGAGCCTTGGGCAGAAGGCCAGGATTCACCTCCTTCCTCACTCCTCCCCTGATGACCACTACCCCCACCGACCAATGGCTGAATTGCCTCACTAATGGTCCTCTCATTGATAGTGGGTTGCTTATGGGCAGCCCACTGTGGAACTGCCCACTGGCTGAGTAGGACCACTAATGGTCACTCATAGACAGTTGTGGGCGGGGCCTATTGTGATGCCGACCAATGGTTGAGCAGGACCCATTGCCTAGTAATGGTGGAAAGTAATGATGCACAGCAATGGCTGCATGCTAAACTCACCTTGCTCTATTGAAGGACGGACTCTGGTCACCCCTCTGACTCAGTCGCTGAGTCAAGGTAGACAGTGGTACCTGCCTGCCCCACTGAAACCACACGGGAATGACAGGGCAGGGCTGCTGTGTGGGGAAATCACAACAGGTGTGCACTCTGCACCTCTACCATTCCTTCTTGGAATGGAGGACTTTTTGCATAAGATATTGTCTTTGACTAATCCAGCTGTGAGTAGTGTTATCACTTACTTCTCATTCCAAACTGCCTTTTATTTCCACTCATTATAGTACAGTTATGTAGGAAGACAAGCCATCCCTTCTTTTTTGATTACTGCTAAAAAAAGAAAAAAGCATTTCCCAGCCATCCCGTCTTTTTTGTTGCTGCTTAGAAGTTATCATGTCCTTCTGTCTTATTTTATGCCTCCCTCTCTCGTATGCTTTCCCAAGCTTTTACACTTGTTGCTCTCATGGTAAACAATCAAATGCAGATATGTGATACCCCATTCCCTCAGTGGCCGCCCCCTTTCATTTTGTGATCTGGCCCGTCTGAGGGTCAGACTGTGTTTGCAGTACCCTTTTCAGTCCTGGCTGTGACTGAGGATCACTGTTTGCCAGACTCTGTGAGGTTGGGCCTCTGAGTTGTTGGACAACCCCTGACTTCGTGCCTGTACCTGCATGCATAAATGTGCACGAGCGCACGTGCACACACACACACACACACACAAATGCACACAGACACAGATGGGGCCAGAGACACTGGGCACTGTGGACATTGGGTCTCCAGATGGTGAACTGTGTCTGCCAGGTTGTGTAACAGAATTGTGGGTCTGGAGCCAGTGAAGTTGAGGTCACAGCCCAGAGCCTTTCGTCTGCCATGGGCAAGATACGTTTAGCCCACTAATTAAATTAGAAATGAGATAGGCAGTCGTTTATTTTTTATTGTGTTAAAATACACGTAAACTTTACCATCTTAACAATTTAAGTGCCGAGTTCAGTGATATATTTAGACTGTTATGGAGCCATCAGCACCATCCATTCCCTTCAAGCTTTGCATCTTGTAAAACTAGAACTGTGTGCCTGTTAAACTTTCCATTCTCTCCCACCTCTAGCCCCTGACAGCCACCATTGTACTTTGTGCCTTGATCATTTTGACTTTTTTAAGTACCTCATATAATTGGAGTCATGCAGTATTTCTCTTTTTGTGACTGGCTTGCTTCAGTTAGCATAATGTCTTCAAAGTTCATCCATGATGTAGCATGTTAGAGAATTTCCTTCCTTTTTAAGGCTGCATAGTGCTTATTGTTTGCATATACTACATTTTGCTTATCCATTGATTCATTGATAGACACTTGGGTTGCTTCTACGTTTTAGTTATTGTGAATAATGTTGCAATCAGTATTGCCATACAAATATATCTTAGAGACCCTGCTTTCAGTCCTTTTGGGTATATACCCAGAAATGGAATTGTTGGGTTGTATGGTAACTCGATTTTTTGAAGAACCTCCATCCTGCTTTCTGCAGCAGCTGTACCATTTTGCATTCCCACCAGCAGTGCAAAAGGGTTCAGATACTTCCCATCCTTGTCAGCACTTGTCGTTTTCTGGTTTTTTTTTTTAATAATAGCCACCTTTTTGGGTGTGAGAAGGTATCTCATTGTAGTTTTGATCTACATTTCCCCAGTGATTAGTGATGTGGAACATCTTTCCATGCTCTTATTGGCCATTTCTACATCTTCTTTGGAGGGATGTGTATTCAAATTCTATTGCAGTTATTTGCATTCTTTTATTTTTAAAGCCCAATATTGTGCTCTAATATTTTATGACTGTAGGATAAATAAGCCAAATGTTGTGAAGTACAGATATACACAAATACATGAATTTACTTATTCCCAAAGTGTTACTTTCAGGGCAAAATTAGGGAGTTCCCTAAAAATATTTAAAAACTCTTTTTAAAGTCACAGAATTTTTATGTGTAAGTTTATACATCAGTTCAGTTCAGTTCAGTCACTCAGTCGTGTCTGACTCTTTGTGACCCCATGAATCGCAGCACGCCAGGCCTCCCTGTCCATCACCAACTCCTGGAGTTTACTCAAACCCATGTCCATCCAGTCGGTGGTGCCATCCAGCCATCTCATCCTCTGTCATCCCCTTCTCCTCCTGCCCCCAGTCCCTCCCAGCATCAGGGTCTTTTCCAATGAGTTAACTCTTCGCATGAGGTGACCAAAGTATTGGAGTTTCAGCTTCAGCATCAGTCCGGCCAATGAACATCCAGGACTGATCTCCTTTAGGATGGACTGGTTGGATCTCCTTGCAGTCCAAGGGACTCTCAAGAGTCTTCTCCAACACCACAGTTCAAAAGCATCAATTTTTCGGCTCTCAGCTTTCTTCACAGTCCAACTCTCACATCCATACATGACCACTGGAAAAACTGTAGCCTTGTAAGTTTATATATAAGTGTATGTAAAACATAAGTATATTAAATGTTAGACAAGTAACAGATGTGACCTGGATGTATTATCTACTGAGAGTTTTGTAACTCCTAGAATGTTCACTTGTGTGAAACCACATTCACACACACAGTTGCTGCCCTGTTGTCAAACTCAGAAGAACTGGTCCCTAGTTAACCTGGAGAGTTGATTAAAATGATGAGGATACATGAAAGCTAACACATACTTGACACATTTTATTTTAAATGAGAACATCTATAAACAGCATGTTGATTAGCATTTTGATTTTTCCTGGCTAGTAGTTTACATGTGGAGGCCTGATAATGTTTTCCCAGTGCTCTGTGACTTGGTGTAAAATTTGGAGTACCAAAAATTTTCTGATGTTGGCTCAAGGCCTTTTCCTAGAAGGAGGATCCTCTGACTATAGTATCTGTTATATAAACTCAGCCATAATCTGTTGCCTACATCTTCCATTTATATTTCTTTAAGGCAGGCCTAGGGTTTAGCAATCCTTGCAAAGGTAATCTACGTTCAGGATTCTTCTAGGTTTTTTCCAGTCTTTAAGAATTCTCTCTTGCACATCTAATTCACCAGCAGAATTTTTCATGATTTGCCTTCACTGAGCCTTTGCAAGGTATTTAATTTTGTTTTTAGAGAAATGACTCCTTTTTGACGTTCATAGTTAACCACTTTTACATGGTGCTTGGAGAGTATAAATGCAAAGCAAATACAATTGGCGCAGAAAGGAAGCCCAGTTCACCTGGCATGAACACATAGCTCTGTCTGTGGGAGCAAATGTGTGCAGGTGTGTTGGCTCTTGGACCACCGCTAACTGACACTCGTGTGGGAGTCGCCGTGTGTTCTGAGCTCTTCACATGGATTGACTCATTTAAGCTTCCCAGTACCCCATTGGGTAAGGCACTGTTGTTTCTTTTTTCCAGATGGGGAGAATGATGCACCGAGAGGCTGCGGGATTTGCCTAAGAGTAGCCTTCTAACTCCCAGCATCCAACCTGCCTTAGTCATTTTGTTTTTGGAAAAGGAATGAGAACATTTTACATGGAAGTAAATTAAGAGCAGGGAGAGCCAGTGAGATGTGCAGCTGTATAGAGATATTTGTCCCTTAAACAAAAACCCCGTCATAACACATAAAACCTTCCAAAACATTCTCCATAGTGTCCTAAAATTAGAATCTAGGCTTTTAGAGGTAGAAATGACCTACATAATCACTTGTCCCATGGCCTACATATCCTGACAGGGTAACCAAGGCCCAAAAGGGTGAGATGATTTGCTTTACAAGGATCCAGCTAGTTAGTGGGAGGTTCTTTGTGAGATTAGCTTCCTGGCTTGCTCTACATTTTCTTCCAGGAGAAAGGGATGCATGGCTTCCTGAGAGAACCTTTTAGGAAATGAGTCAGAGCCTGCCAAGGGAGGAGGAAGGTTGGTAGATAGGGACACTTTAGTGTTAAATCAAATCCACATCTGTCTCAAGCCAGTGCGGAGCTTATACCAGAGATTCTTAGGGCTGAAAAGGGTCTAGTGATGTGGTTTTACCCATACTGTCTCGAAAAGGAAGGAATGAGGCCAGCTGAGCATCTCCAAGACAGATGAGAAAGCTGAGCCTCAGAGAGGTAAAGTCATTATCCAGAATCACACCACCAGAAGGGAGTGGAAGCTGGGTGTGGACCTCTTCCTGATAAAGCTGAGGCCCAGGGTCTTTGTGATGCCCCTCATGGGGCAGGGCAGTTGTGTGACAACAGGTTCTCTTGGCAAGAATTTCTTATAAAAGCTACTTCTACATGTCTCTTTAATTTCAGTCTATATCCTTCTGAATCGCTTCTTGGCCATTTGGGTAAGATCAGTGTGTGTATCTTTCTGCAGTCCTCAGTAACAAAGAAATTGGTCATAGTATTTTGGGTAATAATCTTTATATATATTTTTTAAATTGAGATATAAAGAGCAATTTATATATAATTTACATACAATTAATTCCTTTATAAAGAACAATTGTATCCACTTAAGGTGTACAGTCGGAGAAGGCAATGGCACCCCACTCCAATACCCTTGCCTGGAAAATCCCATGGCCGGAGGAGCCTGGTAGGCTGCAGTCCACGGGGTCGTGAAGAGTCAGACATGACTGAGCGACTTCACTTTCACTTTTCACTTTCATGCATTGGAGAAGGAAATGGCAACCCACTCCAGTGTTCCTGACTGGAGAATCCCGGGGATGGGGGAGTCTGGTGGGCTGCCGTCTATGGGGTCACACAGAGTCGGACACGACTGAAGCGACTTAGCAGCAGCTAGGCGTACGGTATGATGGGTTGATACACACATGCATTGTAAAATGGTTTTAAGGCTTTTTCTCTGTTATTGAACTTTTAAAAATTGAAGTATAATCAACTTTTAATGCTGTTAGTTCTTGGGGCATATCATAGTGATTTGATATTTCTGTGTGTTTCAAGATGATCACCACCATAAGTCTCGTTATCATCTCTCATCATACAAAGCTCTTACAATACTGCTGACTCATTCCCCTTGCTGTACCTTCATCCCCGCAACTCATTTACTCTGTAACTTGAAATTTGTTTTTCTTCATCTCCGTCACCAATTCTACTCATCTCCTCCACCCCAACCTCTCAAACAACCACCTGTTTTTTCTCTGTTTCTGTGACTCTGTTTTGTTATGATTGTTCATTTGTTTTGTCTTTAGATTCCACATATAAATGAAATCATATGGTATTTGTCTCTCTGCCTTATTTAACTTAGCATAATACCCTTGAGATCCATCTATGTTGTCACAGATGGAAAGATTTCATTCTTTATTGTAGCTGTGTAATACTAAATTTTATATATACACACAAACACACACTTGCTACATATTCTTTAACTACATCTATTGATGGTTGCTTCCATATCTTGGCTGTTGAAAATAATGCTGCAGTGAACATGGGGGGGTGTGTGTGTGTGTGTACATATATATACATATATATATATATATATTTTTTTTTTTAATTAAGGTTTCTGTTTTCTTCGGAAAAAATGCCCCAAAGTGGAATTGCTGGGACATATGGTAGTTCTATGTTTAGTTTTTGAGGACACGCAATACTATTCTTCTAGTGACTGCACCAGGTACGTTCCCACCAACAGTGCATGAGCATTCCCTTTTCTCCACATCCTTGTCAGTACTTGTTATTTGTTGTCTTTTTGATGATAGCCATTCTGATAGGTGTGAGGTGATACCTCATTATGGAATTGATAATATTTTGTGAGTGAAATTACACCTTGTATATTTTTGAGTCTACTTGAGGAGGGGAAGAAGACCAGTTAGGAGTGCTTGGGTGCTAGTCGAATCTTAAGTTGGAGGGAATCTCTTTCAGATCACCACTGCTCATGCTCACTTCTGTTGTGTAGCATCTCCAGCTGGGTAGTTTTAAGTCCAGGAATAAGAGATGTATGACAAAGGGAACTCACCACCTTAGACAGCCGACTCCATCTTTGGCCAGGAAGCATGCTCACATATAATCTTTTATAGGATGAAGCTTTTTAAAACATTACTTAAGATTTATGTTTACAAAAATAGTTCATGTTTAGCATGGAAACTTGGAGAACCGAAGAAAGCTCAAGGAAGAATGTGAAAACCTATGCATACTGTTTATCTTTTGCTATATAACAAATTACCCAAAGCTCAGCAGCTTACAGTGACTAACTCTTATTGTTTCATATTATTGGAGAGTCAGGATTCTGGGAGTGGCTTAGCTGGAACTAAGTCAGGGGCTTAGTTCTCTCGTGGAGCTGCGGTCATGCTGTGAGTTGAAGCCGCAGTCATCTGGAGGTTTGACTAGGGCTGGTGCGGCTGTTTTCACACTGAGTCACGCGTGTGCTGGCAGGAGGCTTCAGTTCTTGCCACACCAGCCTCTCCCTCGGGCTGCTCATGGTGTTGGCTCCTCTCTGCACCAAGTTGATCTGAGAGAAAGACAGCTTGCACTGGGGAGTGGCCAAGATAGAAGCTAGAATCTTTTATAAGCTTGTCTTAGAAATGGCATCCCATCACCTGTGTTGGTCACATAACCAACCCAGGTACAGTGTCGTAGGATGGACTAGCCGAGGCTGTGAATACCAGGTGGTGGGGATCACTGGAGGTCACCATGAGGCTGCCTACTGCTATTTGTCAATTAAAAGTTTGTTAGAATAAATTACATATGTTTTTAACTCACTGTTCTTTCTATTCCCCTAAGGGTATTACAAAATAGAAAAGATCATTGGGGAAAAGAACATCCGAAGGAAATACAATGCAGAGGGCTGCATGCACCAGTGAACTGTTTAGGGCACTCCCATCCTTGAGACATCTGCTGATTTTGCTCTGAGTCTGCAGTATTGAGCTGTGTGTAGTCTGGGGAGAGGGGACTGATGGGACTGGCATGAATGGAAGGATCTGGACAAGCCTGGATCCTAAGGTCGTGCGTGTCTTGGGAAACTGAAGAGTCCTGATGCCTCGGAGATGGGATGAGGACTTTAGGATTCTGTCTAGGCTGAAGTGTCGAGAGAGTCTTGGCCCCTAGACCCCTTCACTCTCCTATTTTGGATGCAGTATAAGAAGCAGAGACTTGTAAGAGATATTCCAATTTTTGCAAATAATTATTTGAAGAAAAATATGTAGGCACTTCAGTCATAAATGTCTAGAAAGTGACATAAGATTTTTTGGGGGATTTTGTTTATGAAAAACAGTGTACTGAGATTTAATAGAAAATTGTAACATCTGTTCTGTAACCCCTTCCTCCAGCTATTAAGTCACATAGATAATACAGGAAACTCACGGGTACACAGTAGGTAGTACACACTTATAGATGTGTGACATTTTAAAATCACACATGCAGAGTGTTAAAAAGAAAAGCACATACCTGTTTAGTATTTTGGCGAATCATGGTATTACAAAAGCAAACTGTACCATCGAATACATTTAAATGAATTCTTTTATAGTCAAAGGAAATTTGCAAGTAAAAATTGGCGCAGAACAAATAGCTCAATGGAATAAATTTGAATAAATACCTGCATAGGCAGTCATAGGACATGTTGATAAAAATTTCAAAATAAACTGACACAAGTGTAACAAAATATGAATTTTGAAGGAATTCCTAGGTTATGCGTTCAAGAGAAGCTAATACTTCACTGAATGGTATTGTGTGCAGAAAAAGTAACAGCAGGGAAACTGTGTTCCTTTCCCCAGGGTGGCTTGAACCTAGAATCTAGGACTGCTTGTCTGCGGCTCTGGGTTGCGTGTTACACTTGTCATATAGCTGTGAGTCCTAGAGGCTGGGGGGTGGGGAGAAGCCCAGACCCGGCCTCTGGTCAGCACAGTGGTCCGTGGCTCCCTCCCCGCCCGTGTGGGGACCCTCTGGCAGGCTAGGAGCTAAAACAGCAAGCTGGTGTGACCTCCCCACCCTGCATGCCTCAGCCAGAGGCGACTCCTGGGTTTCTTCCTCCCAGGCCAGACCTGTTGGTGGCCCTGGGTGGACAGCAGGCAGGACAGCTACTGCTTTTTGGCGGGACCCTGGGAGGTGAAGTGCCAGAGGCATTGTTTTGAAAATGGAGCCACTTCATGACCAGCAGTTGGCTCTGGAGCCCTTTACACATCCTCCGTTTCAGGCCTGGAGCTCTGTGGGTCCCTCGATGGATCCAGACGTGGTCCCCGTCAGAGTCCGAGGACCCTGAGACTTCCCATGCGCACGTTTGCTCCTGTTGCTGCTTATGCTTTAGAAGATTCTCTGTCAGGCGTCGAGCTGAGCCCCTTGCAGGCGGCCACACACCCCGTCTTGTCCCGCAGTCAGCTGGAACCCAGCCAGCCCTGCCTGGAGCACGTGAGAAGGTAGACCCTGGCACCTCTCCCTCGGGAGCAGTGCTGTGCGTAATAACAGAGCCACAGGGAAGATGGAGCCAGGGCCCAGTGACAGGATGCTGAGGGACGTGGCTGCAGATGGCTAGGCCTGTCGTGTGCGGGGTCCTCGGACTCCTGGCAGGGAGAGGCTGTGTTGCAGACCCGAATGTTGGCTCGTTCATTGGCCAACCCTGGGTGGGTGATGAGGACTTTGTGGGGAACGCAGGGTTTGGCAGCAGAAAGATCTAAAATCAGTTACATAACCTCATTTGCACCTTAGTGTCCTTGTCTGTAAAATGGGGCACCTGCCCAATGGAGTCACGGTGAGGATTGAATTAGGTCTTGTGTTGGGAGGCACTGGGGTCATTGCTGGTACGTAGTGAGGGTTTAGTAATCCTGGTTAGAAATATAAACGTGTCATCCTGTGTGAATCTGATAACCCCTCTGTGCTCTGCCAAATCGCTTCAGTCATGTCTGACTCTTTGCAACCCTGTGGACTGTAGCCCACCGGGCTCGTCTGTCTGTGGAATCTCTAGGCAAGAGTACTGGAGTGGGGTGCCGTTTCCTTCTTCAGGGGATTTTCCTGACCCAGGGATCGAATGCGCATATCATGTCTCCTGCATTGGCAGGCGGGTTCTTTACCACCAGCGCCACGTGGTAAGCCCAAGACCGTCTTTAATTTACTATAAATGAAAGGACTGGACGCTCTCAGATACTGGCTCTCAGTATCTCTTCCTCAGATTGACTCCCCTTTCTTTCTCCCTAGGTCCAACCTCCTGTAGTGGGGCGTGGGTAGAGAGGAGCAGGCGGCTGGGAAAGTGGGAATGGCTCTGAGCTTAGGGGGCCCTGGCCTCAAGCTGCTTCCTAAGGCTGTCTGCCTTCTGAACTTCAGTCTCCTTGGCTGTGTGGTGGGTGGAGGCTAGCACTGTTTACTTCACGGGGCGGTGAGAATTCTTCCTATATGGTCCGTAGTTCCTGGCACACGCTGGTGATCAACACGAGGAAGCTGTCGTCACTGTGTCTGAAGCGTCAGAGGGGCTTCCATCCCGGGCATCTGGGCTGTGTCATGGGCTGTGCTTATGACCTCTGTCTGCCTGGGGCCTGTCTTCTGTCCGGGTCTCAGTGGCCTCATCAGCCTCTGGCAGCACACATCCGCGTCTGCCTAAGGAGGGAGGGGATGGCTGGGTGAACCCGAGCACGGGGCCTGAGGCTGGCAGCAGTCTTCAGCAGTCCTTTTCCCAGCCGGCAGTCAGTGCGAGAGACTGGAGGACCCAACCACGCTCTAGTTTTCTGACCAAAGCTGAGCTTTCTGCTTCCACGGCAGTGTGGACCCCTTTGCTGGAACATTCTCAGAGTCTTTGTCTTTAATTGCACCACTCCTTGGGGTCATACTAGTGTTTGAACTCAAAGCCAGAACATTCTGAATGATTATAAATCTGTGTTCTTCTGACAGCATGATCTCTCTTGACCAAACAGGACAGGCAAGTTCCAGGGGAAGCTGGTAGCAGAAGTCCCAGTACTTCTCCAGCGGTCATGTGGATGGGGTTCAGCCTCTGGGATGGGTTGCCTGGCTCCCGGCTCCAGGCCAGGTCACTTATGTCTTCAGGTTCTACACTTGCACAGTGAAGGTGGTAATGGTGTTGACCTCAGAAGGTTGTTGTGAAATGTCAGTGGGATCATACAGAGAAAGTGCTCACCTGAAAGGGCCATTTCAGGGATTCAAGTAAATGTTAGCTCTTGTTTCTATTTATAACGGGCATATGATTTTTACACTTGCTCCCACATCTGGCAGTTTCTTACTCATCAGATGTAATCATTTCAAATCCTAAAATAGACCCTACCAGTTTACAGGGAAAGTCTCTGGTCTTCGAGGGCACAGCTGTCTTGGTTGAATGCAGAACCACCAAATGAAGCTATCTAGTGGACAGTTAAAGATGTTAGCATCTTCTGAATCACGTGCTCAACCACATTATAAGATAATGCTTGGAGGCAAGGGCTGCACCTGCCTCTGTGTGTATTCTCAGTGTGTGAATGGGGGCCACGTGGCAATCGCCGTGGTCAAGAAGCATCTGCGGTTTCGAGCTTGGGGTCTGGAGTAAGGAAGGCTTCCTGGTTTCACATCCTGGCTTCACCCTTGTCAATCTGATCGTGGTGACTGTGGGTGAGTCACTTAATTCAACTGTCTCCTCACCTGTTAAGTGTAGATAAAGTACATTTTCCCCTGGGCTAATTGCAAAGATGGAATAAGATCAATGAGATGCAGTTTGCACTGTGGTCACTCTGAACTGGCAGCAGTCAGCGCCATACTCCCATGCCCTGGGGGAGGGTGGGCAGGACCAGCCTGGCTTGGGCACCTTGCACTGTAGTTCATTGGTAGTGAGTGTAGCTGGTAAATACACAATGAAAAAAAAAATATCGATTTCTCACTCTAGAAGTGATTGGATTAGATACCCAGTTAATACATAATCTCATTTATATGTGGAATCTGAAAAAGTCAAACTGAAAAACAGTAGAATGGTGGTGGTCGCCGGGGGCTTGAGGGAGTGGAGGAAATATGATGTTGGTAAAGGGTACAAATTTCAGTTATGCAGGGTGAATAAGTCCTGGAGATCTAATGTACAGTTATGTGACTGTAGCTAGTGATACTCTTATCAGTTCAGTTCAGTCGCTCAGTCGTGTCCGACTCTTTGCGACCCCATGAATCGCAGCACGCCAGGCCTCCCTGTCCATCACCAACTCCCAGAGTTTACACTATAGTATGTATGAAATTTGCTAAGAGAGTAGATCTTAAGTGTTGTTAATATACAGATACACAGAATGGTAACCCTTTGAGGTGATGGCTGTGTTCATGAGTTTGATTGTAATCATTTCACAATGTATCAAAATATCATTGTTGAGTAAAAATTCTGTTTAAGGTGTACAGTTATGTCTCAGTAAAGCTGGAAAAATGCAAATCTCAATAATGTTGCAGTGCTACCTCTGAAGGACTTCCCAGCTGGCGCTAGTGGTAAAGAACCTGCCTGCCGACACAGGAGGCGTAAGAGACTTGGGTTCAAACCCTGGGCTGGGAAGATCCTCTGGAGGAGGGCATGGCAACCTACTCCAGTATTCTTGCCTGGAGAGTCCCACCGACAGAGGAGCCTGGCGGGCCTCAGTCCATAGGTCAGAGAGAGTCAGGCACGACTGAAGCAACATAGCACATGCGCACACACGCTACCTCTGAAGTGAATAGGAGGGCTTTGCGCAGTTATCATGATGCCTCATTATAGTAATTGGCTGGCTTTGGGTTAAATATGAGGTCTGATCGTCCCAATCTGCCCTCTGGGGTTTTTGCTATTTTATTCAACATTCTTTCATAAACAAGTGTTGTCTAGGTAAACATTTATGAAAGTCAAAACACCAGAACAGATTAAAGCTGGAACTAGGCAGGATGCTACATCAGTGTTTTAGTGGCAGCGAAAAACATCATCTGTTACATTTAATTATTGTAGCTAGTTTGAGTTCTGTTAGTTTGGTAGTGTTTGGAGTTGATCTCCAAATGTATTCGGGATTTTATACCAGTTTTCTGATTCTGCACGCTTAAGGAATATCTTAATAAAAGTAGATTAAGTCAACACTGAGAGAAATTTTTTCTTTTAAAGAGGGTCCATACTTCAGTCAAGAAACATCAGCTAGATCATTGAGAGTGTGCAGGACAGAGTCCTGTGTTCAGCTGGCTTTTCTGGTCCGTTGGACACTCAGTACACGTTCTCTGTCCAGTTCACATCCTGGACAGGGGAGTACTTTTACTGTCCTGATTTCTCTGGGCATTGGGCACCTGGGTTATTCTGACTGTGTGGAGGACTTTTTCAATTCGTGTGTGTGTGTGTGTGTTTTAATTCTTGTGTGTTGTTTTCAGCAGAAAAAGGGAAGCATATTTTCTCTCTTTTGCCACTCAATACTCCTGCCTTCCGTGTTATGTTCATCAGATACAGCCACTTCTTATTTCCCTCTGTTAAACGAGACACACCGTTGTTCCATCAACTGTTAGTTCTTGTTCACATTTTTGTGTTAGGAAGGTGGCTGTTGACAGGGTCTCAGCACGCACGCTTCCGCCCCCACTGCCATGATGATATCCAGACTTTCTCCAACCTTTCTTCCCTCAGAGCTCTGTGCTCTTTACAGATGACACCCTTAGTCCTCATGGTTGTCCCCGGGGGTAGGGAGGACCAGCTAGAGCATCTGAGTGCGAGAATAGACGGCCAGAGTCTGAGGAACGCAGTGGGTTACTTATTTATGTCAGTATTTCTGCTTTCAGCCGACTTCTGCATTTAGGCCTATTTTTGTATTTTCCTCAAAGAGTTTTTCAAGTGATAACAGTCACCAGCTTCATTACTGCAGAATGAAATAAAAGGTATACTAATGTAGCTATTGAGAAATAAGAACCTTCTCTCAAATCTTTTTAGGGTTATTAAGAAAGTGCAGTTTTAACTGTTGATTTTGGTGTGATTCTTTTTCTCCCCTAGGATTTGGAGTGTATTTAAATTGATCTTAAATTCTGAAACTGAATGATCAAAAGAAACCCCACTAATAATGGTTGTCTAAAGTCTATTCAGTTTAGCTGTTTGAAGGTACAAGATTAATATGCCTAAAGCCTGACTCTGATCATTTCATAGTTTTGTTTTGTTTCCTTTTAAATATTATGAGCTTTGAAGTCAAAAGACCTGGCTTCATTTTATGGACTGGTTATATAATCTGTCTGATTCTCACTTTCTTCCTCTGAAATGGAGATAATAATACCCACTTCAAAGGAGGGTTGTTGAGATTAAGTGAGATCATGTGTGTGAGGTACTAAGCTTAGTACGTGTTAATGAAACCTAAAAATAAAAAAGGTGAAAAGCTGAAAACCTATAATGACCCTTTGCCTTAAAATATAAAACCCATATTCTTTGATAGTATGTTCTAGACCCTCTATAGTCTGGCCTACAGTGACCTTACTACCTAGTTGTTATTTTCCAGCCAGATAGACAATTTCACTCTTCATTTTCCATAAAACTCTCAAACTTTTTGACGAAGACCCTCAATAAGAAGTGCATTTTACATATGAAACAAAAGTTTCATGAAGCAGTGCTTGGCATCTTGCCCCATGAAATACATTCTGTTCCATATAGAACATGCTAGTCTGACCTGCTAAACTGATATCAGCAGATTTTCAGACTTGCTGGTTGGAAACTCACCAATTGAGAAGACTCATCTCCATTTCTTGACATTCTCATTCTCCCTTGATACCCACCTCCCCCCTCCCCACCATGAAATCTTCCCTCACCTTGGCAGCTGGTGGCTTTCTCTGAACTTACCATTTTTGTCTCAATCTCATTTATGGAATTTACTGCAAATTGGCTTTTAGGTTAATTATTGACTTATCTGTGTGACTCGATGGCAAATGCTTGGTCCCTGTGGTCATTTATCAGCCTGTGTGTGTAGCAGGAGTCCTGCCCGTTGCTCTGAGGTTCAGACTCCAAGGTTTTTCTTAAGAAATTGCCTGGTATCTTGGCTGCTTCAGTCTTTTGGCTGCTTTGCTGACATTTGAAAGCCATAACACTGGGCTTGGTGTGGACTCGGGAGCAGCAGGAGCTTCTTGCCATGACTACTGCCTTGGATTCCTGTGTTTCTGGAAAAGAATGATACAGGTTGGCATCAGGGTTCCAGCTTCTACATGGAGATTCTCAATTTCCTGTTTCCTGACATGACTTTGCTAGATCTGAGGTGCCTTTCCGTCCCAGCAGTGTGTGAGCAAAGATCAGTAACAGCCTCCTCTCTGATTAAGCACTGCCTGGTATCTTTAAACCCGAGGCCTTTGCAGCGTGGAACAGATGATGATTCTAGCCTATGAGACCTGCATTTTATAACATAAGACATTTTTAGATATGTTTCCATTTGTAGATACACTGTTCTCTAGATCCTATATTGAGGATATTTATACATAGTATAAATACTATGTAGATCCTTTCATCTACCTTGAAAAAAATGTTATATAAACCAGAATATTTATATCTTAGCTATGTACCCTTATCTCATGTTTGGAGCCCAGTTTTGAGATCCTGACTAATGATGAGATTTAGAGGCATCCAGGACCCATTTTATGTTTACACAGATTATCTACCCAAAGGTCGACCTCATTTAAAGGGACTGATTTAATTCAGGAAAGTTATTTTTCTCTTTTAAATCTAATTTAAGAAGCTTGTCTGAAATAGTAATAGATAGCAGAGAACTGTTTGTGCAGCAATATAAACCAGCAGATCTAGACATGGTGACATCTTTCCACAGTGAAATGGACACAGCAGAAATATCTAGGGAATTATAGATTAAAAACAAATTACTTAATATCCAGTGAAGCAGTGAAAAGATAAATAACACGCTGATAACTGCATAAAAAGCATCTAGTAGAAGTTACTGATGCACAGTTTTTATAATAACTTTGTTTTTTAAGAGGCTGATGGACCCTTGGGTTTTTATAATAAATCTGCTCATCCATAGGCACGTTTTTCTCATTTGAGCATCAGACACTTGTAGGGACTTATGAAGTGAGCTTAGTTAAATTCAGCACTCAGAGAATTTGCACAGAAGCTTCCTTATTTTGATTTTTCCCCATCCAGTCTGCCATTTATCAGAGCTAAGATGTATGTCAGAGGAAGCGGGATTTGTCTTAAAAGAGATTTGGAGGAAATCTTCCTTCAATATTTATAGTGCTTGACAAAGTCATGTTCACACGAAAGTCAGTATGGAGATAAGGAAGTTAAAATCGGGTGGCTTATTTTACATTACTGGCTGAAAGCCTGTCTGATGGGATTGATGTGGAGCACTAATTAATCACCCAGGGTCTCCTCATTCACTAATCACATTGCATGAAACTTCCTTGTTGGCTGAGACTCAAGGGCAAACCATGGGCGTCCAGCCAGCTTGTTTTTATAAGCGTTATGCTACCTTTATAAATTAGTGTGAACCTAATGTATACTGTCAGCGGTTTACTTTCCCATGGCGACCCTCTCTGGTTAAACAGCTTTAAATGAAATTTTATATTGAGAAGAGAAGCGGCTTCTTGAAAAATGGGGGGAAGAAAAAAAAAAGGAAGGTTTAAAATCTTCTTCATAATCTTTTACCCCCACGATATATACATTTCAGTTCCAGTAAAAAACCTGCTGGATTGACTTAACACACAGATGACGTGGTCATTGCCTTTTGTTGTGAGCATATATGACCTTTAAGGAAGAGACTTTTTCCATAACATTTTTAATTGCAGTAATAATTTGTTCATTGGGTGCGTTCTATGCACAGAACACTTACCTTAACTCAGATATTCTCACATAAGTCCTGAGAGGATGCTGTTACTACCACCATTTATGGGTGAGAAAACTGAGAGCTGTCAGCTTGTCCAGGGTCACATCTATCTTGGCCAGGGCCCAGATTTGAACCACGGTTTGTCATCAAAGGCCATGCTCATTTGAGTATGTTACTGTTCATGGCTCATCTGGTCCCTTTATACCATAACTTGAGGAAAATGTGGTCTTAGTCTTTAAAAAATATTCCTATTTCCATATTCATTTTTTGCATTCATCTGGATTAATAAATCCTTTTAGAAGCATGTTGATTTCTAGCACGTTGTTTTATGTCTTCAAATCATTTTAATGTCTTACAGCTTTGGCTCAGAGAACAAAAAAATTGTGGGCATCTTTAAACCAGAGGAAATAGGTAGAGCTTATTCACACATCACTCTCGCTGTTGTTCATCTTGAAATGGTTCCAGACAATTCCAACAGAAAAGGAAAGTTCCAGAGTGCACATACACGGATACTTTCCAAGGCAGTGCCTGTTGAGAACACAGTCTTCCATCCAGAAGCTGTGAATGGTTCAGCTACAGCTTGTCCTGTATGTAAATTAATTTCTGAGAGTCTGTAATAAACTCTTCTATAAAAGAACATATAAAAGAGAGATTTGTCAAAACCCACTTCCCCTATTAAAAATACCTAACTAGAGAGACTGGGTTGATACTTAGTGGTTTATATGGGCCCTGTGTTAAGCGAATACTTTCCTCCTTAGTATGCAATGCTGATGTCCCTGGTTGAAAAGAATCCATTCCATTTCTTTTTATGGTTTCATGAAAAGTTGGAAAGGGGGAAAACTGAGCTGAACATACAGAATAAATAGCTAAATGGTGCCGGCAGTCTGCCCTTTTGTTTTCAGACGTTCTCCCTCCCCATCCTTTGTGAGTCATTGAGCCAGTAGGACCTATCAAAGACGCCTCAGTGTATAGAACATTTTATGTGGGGCTCATTTGTCATCCACAGCAAAGGCCTAATTGCCTCCAGGCCTCCTTTCACATGATAATCAATGAATCTGTATCTCCTGGGTGTGCTCTATGTATTCTACATTCATCTCTCAAGATGTCTTAGATTGTGATCAAATATAAAGCATCAGAAAGATGCTGTCAATCCAGTAAAACATTAAGGGCATTTAAAACGTGTCCATGGAAATGTAAAAAGAGCTTGAAATGAAGGTACCTACTATTACTCTTTTTTGTGCATATTTAATTGGATCAAAATTACAACATCTGTGATGGCTATTAAGAAGGCTACATGGCATTTCTAGGGTATAGCATGGTTCTCTTAGAACTTAGCATTTCAAAGGCCCTCTGGGAGAAAATTCGAGTCCTGTTTTAATATGAATTAGTGGTCTCAAAGGCAACTTCATGGGTGCCTTTGTTACTGATGTTATCAATAAGATTTCATTTGATACATTCTGAATTCTAACAAGAGGTCAGTATACTCTGAATATAGTTTCCTGTAGTGGTTTTGCCTAAGTGGGGTGGGAGGAGACTGTGCAAGTGGGTGATGGGGGCAGAGAGGGTAGGCACCACCGTTCTGCTCATTCTGTCTGTAATGCCTGGGAAATTGGGCTTACATCCCCCTGGTGTTCTTTAACAATTATTTCTAACTAAGACATATGATTACTAAAATTCACCTGAAATATGCATTTATTACTTAGAAGAATTTTTGATACTTACAGTTACATGAGAACATTTTTAAATGAAAGAATTATACATTGACTATAGCAAAAAAAATTTTTTCAGTAAGGGAGTCACTTCCACCCCCCCCCCCCAGAAAATGTGTAAATGTCACTATATTTCTCTGAAAAAAAGGATATATATGTATGTGTATATTTGATTTTTTTTTTTTTTTTTTTGCTGGGCCTCAAGACTTCTGGTATCTTAGTTCCCTGACCAGGGATTGAACCCAGGGCCCTGGCAGGGGACATGCTGAGTCCTAACCACTGGACTGCCAGGAAATTCCCAAGAAAGGATATTTTATGGAATAAGCAAACATTTTTTTTTTAAAAAGCATGCTCTGTTCTTTATGTGCTCGGTCATGTCTGACTCTTTGCAACCCCCTGGGCTGTAGCCCACCAGGCGCCTCTGTCCATGGAATTTTCCAGACAAGAATACTGGAGTGCATTGCCATTTCCTTCTCCAGGGGATCTTCCCGACCCAGGGATCAAACCTGCATCTCTTGTGTCTTCTGCACTGCAGGTGGATTCTTTACCTCTGTGCCTCCTGGGAAGCCCTTAAAAGGCATAACAAACATTTAAAACACACAGATACACAGGCATAGGGAGTATTTGTATTAGGTTTTTTTTTTTCTTTTTTTTAAAAGAACACCAGAAATAACTCTGAGTTAATAGCTCCTCTGCCCCCTCAGCTCTGACCGAGCTGACTTCCAACATGGCAGAGCAGGGCACGCCATGGACACCAGGGAACAGTCTGTTGGGTGAGAGAGGAACACCAGCCCTCCTTCTTTAAAACAGTACCACGAATGTCAAGAGCTGTGAGGGAGCGGAGACTGTACCCTACCCTCCAGCTAGCAGGTTACCTACCTCAGTGTCATAGATGCTGGCAGAGACGCCAGACTCCTGGGTCAGAGATACAGGGCACAATATTAGTAGCCCGTGTATCAACATTCTTCACTCTTTCCCTGAGCCCCAGTTTCCACAGGGTGATGCAGAGCAGGCCAGCTGACACCTGTGCACATAATGAGCTGTGTTATAGGCTGGGAGCCCTGAATTTAGGGAACTCAAAACTTGGATAATGGGTCACAAGCCTGCTGCAGCCTTTGCGTTTCGGGAACACTGTCTCCGTCTTCTAAGGCTGTCTGCTCTACCCGTCTCTTGAAAAGGTAGTCTGTCACAAATGACTCACTTGTAATGCCAATCGATTCATAAGGAGTGCAGAAACTCAAGAAAATGATCTGCCAACAGAAACTACGCTGGAAACAGACCCCAAATAAGCACAGATTCCGTGAACAGCTCCTGTGCACTGTTTAAGGGCTGCATGTGTTCCGACAACACAGCCCGTAGCAGCTGCGTGTATCTCACTGTAATTTATCAGATGGGCGAAATGTGGTAATTTAATTATATCCGGTACCTGGATCACATATCCTTTTCAAAACGTCTTCCCTCGCTCGTGTTGGTCACTGCAGTCCTGTGTATCTAGAGCAGGAGTTGTTATTCTCCATCTATACTTGAGGAGACGGTTGTCCAGTGACTTGACCAAATTCCCACACTAGTATGAAACCTGGGGCTCCCCGACACCCCGTCTGTTAGTCTTTGAGACCCATTGCCTAACCCTTCCCTTTCGTCTTTTACAAAGGCACAGGGCATGACCGGCCATCACGGAGGTGACCCCAGGCCAGTCCCGGTTCCTTTGTGGCGGTCGCTGTCTCTCTCGGCTCACCTTGGGTCTTGCTCAGGCATCCTGCTGTGATCGTCTGGTGGTGGTGGCCAGGGACGAGTCTGAAATAAGGGATGTGATGGTGTTGAATGTTTTCTCGTTGCTCTATATTTTATTTCCAGTTTAGTTGAACACAAACAGTCTCCACTGTCAGCTCTTTTGCTTAGCAGAGCAGCCCCATCATCTTCCCTCGTGACTCAGACGGTAAAGAATCCACCTGCAATGCAGGAGACCTGGGTTTGATCCCTGGGTTGGGAAGATCCCCTGGAGAAGGAAATGGCAACCCTCTCTAGTACTCTTGCCCAGAGAATCCCATGGACAGAGGAGCCTGGCAGGCTACAGTCCATGGGGTCGCAAGAGTCGGACACGACTGAGTGGCTAACCCTTCTCTTCAACGTATAATCACAAGTGGCAGACTTTTTATCTTTGCTTTTGGGGACAGCTGTCTGTCTCGGTCTCCTGCTGCCCCTCTGTCTACCTCTGCGATCCCCCCTCCAGTTCCCTTTGCTCTTCACTGTGAATCTTACTGTCCTCTGGGATGATGCCTCGGTCCTCTTCTCTACAGACTCTTTACGTGGCCTTAACAATAACCTCAGGAACAATTACTCATTGAGCATGTCCTGCGTGCCAGGCCCTTTTCAAAGCACATTGCATGCATTATTGCTTCAGTCTCCCTCAGTGGCCCTATGAGATGGAGACGGCTGTCTCCACGTTTAGAGAGGAAGAACTAGAGAACTGAGAAGGCCAGTTGTTTGTCCGAGGTCACACAGTAAGGGATGGAGCTGGATTTCTCACCTGAGTGTGCTCTCTGGCCTCCTGGCTCTCATGCAAGTATGCTAGGACACCTTAACTCGCATATCTGAATCCATCTGAGTGGTAACGTGTCTGAAACTGATTTCACAAATTGATGTTTCTCCTAAAATCTTCTCCCTCACCCACATTCCTAACTTTGAGAAGGACATTGTAGGCTGTTAGGTTGCTTCAGCTAAAATCCTGGGAATTTTCATAGATTCCTCTTTCTTCCTGATCTCCCACCACTAATTCACTCATTCATTCAACACATGTTTACTTAAGACCTACTGTGAGGCACACATTGTTCTAAGTTTAGGGGGTACAGAGGAGCTGGAAGAATCTCTGCTTCCATGGAGCAGTGTTTTCGTGCAAATCAGTATCCTCCTTTTATGGATTTGGAAACTGAGGAATAGCAATATTGAGAGACTTGCCCGTGTTGTCACGTATTTAGGATGAACACTGAAGCGTTCTCGTTGAGAAAACCATGGTTTGACTTTATACCCCATGCTTCCTGTCACCATGTCCTGTGGAGTCTCCTCCTGCATCTTCTCTCTTCATCTTACTGCCTCTCCTTTCTGGGCTCATGCCCCTGTCACCAGAATTACGGCAGGAACCTCCTCACTCATCTCACCCGCAGTGTCACCTCCCTTCTCTTTATTCTCTGTACTATACTGGAATGATTTTTCCAACGTGCATTCTGATCCTGTCACTGTCTCGCCAAAAATCCTTGGTTGGCCTCAAGTAGCTTGGTGTGGTGCCTTCGTCCCCAGGACACACACAGCCTACTTAGCAATGTCCGTCTTCCCCAAGTACCACATTTAGCTGGAGTGCTGGTTAAGACAGGGCTTGCAGGGCCCCATCCCCAGAGTTGCTGAGGAGGTAGGCCTGGGACGACCTGAGAATCTGCATTTCTGACAAGTCAGGGGAGCAGGACCCACACTGAGATCGCTGCTGGCCCGGGGTCTGACCTGATGTCTCTGCTCCAGCCCCGGCAGCCCTTCTGGTTTCCTGAGGGACAGGCTGTCAGGCTGCGTTCCTCTTGCTCACACTGCTTCCTCTGCAGGAGATGTTCATCCTTGCTCCTTCCCTGTCACTTCCTAAGAAGCTTCCTCTGACCCCCGGCCCCCACCCCACCCCGCGGGGAGCCCAGGGCTTCCCCTCTGTGTTTCTGTGGCTCTGCTTCTCTGGGCAGGTGCCACGCCATTCCCGGTGCTTGAGTCTTGGTTTTACTTATCTGTTTCTGCTTTCTGGCCCTGGACAGTTAGCTCTTTAAGAGATCATCTGTTATGCTTTTCACCTTCCTGTCCCTGGCATCTAGCATAGTGCCCAGTGTATGTAGAAACTATGTACTTATGGAGGGAATTGAAATACATAATCCTACTTGTGCTTTTAAAAAAGAGTAATCCTATTTTAATTTTTCTCTGCATTTACCATTAAGCCTTGCTTCAGATGTTTCTTTAAAATGTCACAATGTTTCAACACAAAAACAGTGTACATCTGAGAGTCTTAAACTCTTGAAGCTGCTGTTCGCTGGAGCTGCACTGCTTGGCTGTTTGATGCAAACAACAGGAACTTACTTCCACAAAGGCTGATGTTTGTCTGCAGATAGCTTACTTCTCGTACTTGTCGTGTGAAATTCTGGAGTCCTTCAGTCCTCCTCAGCTTTCAGAACATCTCTGTGGTCTCTTCTTAGCTTTGGTTTTTATCTCATCAGAGAAGTATAGATGGAGTAGCCCAGGCAGTATAAGCCTGGCTTTGACTGAGACGAAGATCAGTGGTCTGTGAACTTGCAGCCTCCACGTTTCCAGCCAGAACTGCGCGATCTCTCATGTTCCTTTCTGTCTGCATGCATTGCCTGAGAGAGTTCCAAGAGGAATATGGGTTTTATGGCCTACAGAGCCCTCCCCCCCTTTCTCTCCCTTCCCATCTCAGATTACTGAGAAACTGAAATTGCCCTAATTCTTGCCAAGATGTTAAGCTCCAAACTCTTAGCAAAGGCATTTGTGAATGAGATTGTCCCTGGCTTGTAGACATTTCTTCAAGAGGTGCTCTGGCTGTCTCCTGGTGCAGAGTGAGTTCAGAGGTAGAGAGAGCCCTGCCCTCCTCTCTGGGAAAACAGGAGGAGAAAACACAGGTCTGTAATGCCTGGGAACCACATCTCTGCTTGGGAACCATGTCTGGGGTTCTGGCTGTGTCATTCTACTTCCAAAATTCAGTCAGCAAGCAGAAGGCAGCCCTTTCTCTGAGGAAGAGCATGGCTGAATCACATGGAGCTTCTCACACCAGGTCACAACAGCTTTCCCGGTTGTTCAGAGCCACCAGAGTCTGTCCTCAGCTATTGGGAAAGGCACCCTCCACCAGATCATTATTGGTCTCTGGAGCCCCATCGTGCTCATGCCTGTCCCACACACTTAACTGTTTATAGCCATCTTGTCACAAGACTAAACGCGAGGGAAATTGGTCTCTTATTTCTGTCTTAGGACCCTCTTGGTATCAAGTGACAGGAAGCCCCCAAAGTGACTTGAGTCAGGATGTGAGGAGGAGAGGCACAGTAGGGACCCAGGGGCATTGCGTGGAACTCAGGATCAGGACGTGTGGTGGGGTGCTGGGGGTGAGGAGTGGAGAGTGGGCAGGAACAGAAGTCCCCCTTTTCTGCTTCTGTATCTGCATGCTCCCTCCATAGCAGCCCAGTCTGTTCCAGCCTAAGGGAGACTGAAGCTGACAAAAATCACTGCATCCAACACTTGATTTCTGGGCGAGAGTCCCTGGTCTCGTATTGAATAAATGGCTCTTTCTAAGACACAGGAACACTGCAGTCTGCTGCTGAATCTACAGAAGGGGGAGGAGGGGACCCTCCTTTGCATACATGACTCCAGGGGCCCACCCTTGAGGGGGGTGGCCAGTTTTCATAAAATGGAGGTGTAGATGGAGGTGTTGCCCCAGTCAATATTACTTATAATGTTTTAAGATTTTTTTTTTAGTGTAGACCGTTTTGAAAGTCTTTATTTGATATTACCTCTGTTTTATGTTTTGGCTTTTCGGCCATGAGACATGTAGGGTCTTAACCTCCTGACCAGGTTTTGAACCCATACCCTCTGCATTGGAAGGCAAAGTCCCAACCTCTGGACTGCCAGAAAAGTCCTGATATTGGTTATAATTTATATTCCACATTCTCCCCCAAAGATTCTGTTTTGAAGAATGGATATAATGGTCCCAAAACAAGTCATGGGGGGTATAAAGTAAAAGTGAAGAGTGATAAGGTCAGGGGGAAGGATGATGCATTGAGAAGCCCCAATGGGGTGAAACTTACTGTAATGTGGGGTTTCAGAATTAGCAGGTTTTTAAGTTCTGACGCCAGTGACACCCAGTATTCATGAACGATATTGACGAGACAAGAAAGAGGAAAGACTCAAGGTTAAGCCACGGTCTCGGTATCCTGACGAGTTGTGTTTCTTGTAAATGCTGTTCCTGGAAGGAGCCTCCCGCCTGCGTCAGGGGAAGGAGATGATTCATTGGAGGCAGGTGTTCCTGCCCCTTAAGTAGGCACATGCCGTGCGGTTAACACCGCCCCTGTCACTCCCAGAGTCCGACCTCGGGCCTTGTGGCTCCTTTTCAGGCCTGTGTGTGTAAACGTCAGCGAAGGGTCCGCGTGCGAGAGGGGCCGCTGGTCACTGTGAACGAGGATGCTCTCTCATCCTTGGAGGAGGCAGGGCTGCACCTGGAGGAAGCAGGTGCCACCCTGACCTGGCCCAGGTCTGGGGAGAGGAGGCGGTGGCTGAGAAAGGACTGAGGGTGGGGAGGAAACCGACATGTAGGAAGTGCCAGCCATCCGGGCATGTGAGTCGAGTTTTGAATGTCACCCAATCCTGACTCTGTCACATTGACCCCTGAAGTTGCTGTCTTTCCTCAGGGGCCCTTAGTATCTCTGCTAGACACATTAGGCTCTGGGAAATCAGGAAACCCTCCTGTGGTTCTTTCTGTCTCCAGGAGAAACCAGTCACAGCCACGACCTTCAGAGCCCAACCAGTGTGGCCCCTGTTACTGTCTGTCCTTTGTGCTCAGCCTCTGGGCGGCTGATCCTCCATTAAACCTGGACACCTCAGCTTAGGTCCTGAGCCAGGCTGCTGCTCTGCCTGGAACTCAATTCCCTGACGCCTACCAGCCAGCTCCTTCTTGTCCTTTGTGTCTTTGCTTAACGTGACTTGCTTGGTAGAGACTTGCTCTGTCCGCTCCATTTTAGCGTCACAATAGCTCACCCCTCTCTGGACCACATCTCATTCCCCCACGCTGTTATCTTTTCCCGAGAAGTGTTTCTCGTCTTCTACAGCTGTATGTGATCTAACTCATATATGCTTCTTTTTAGTGTCTTTCGTTCCCCACATGGCCCGATGAGCATGTCAACCGCAAGAGCAGGCACATTTTGTCTGTTTCGCTTCCCAATGATAATTATCCAGGGCCCCTCGAGGGCTACCTGGCTCATAGCAGATGCTCAGTAAATGTGTGCTGAACAAACAAGGAGCCTTTCCAAGGTCGCGAAACCACAAGCCCAGCCAGAGCTGGTCTTCTTCCGGCTGCGTGTGTTCAGGCTGCATGAGGACGCCATGAGGGCGAAGTGAAGTGTGAGGTTGACCCTGGCTCAGATGGGAAATATCCTGTTTACAAGTCTGGACTTTATCTGCCATGCCATCTTATCATGAGGATTCTGGACCCTTTGAATGTACAAACTGGGACATGGGGACCCAGTGGCAAAATTGGGATTGCCTTTCTGCGTATTGAATTTTCCACCAACCCGTGTTTATACCCCTCTGACATGGCAAGAATTATGCCCAGAGGCATTTTATTCCTGCATCAGCCCCTGTTTGATAGAGACAATATAGATTTTGTTAACAGAAGTATTTAGCACACTTGTGTGGACTGCTCCGCTCACCCACCCCGCCAGACCTGGAGTCTGGGTCACACTTAGGTGTCAGAAAAACATCTTCATAAAATGTACATGTGCTACAAGTTCAGGAAAATACACCTCTTTTTCCCCTTTCCTCTCTTCTGTGCCAAAGGTTTTAAATGCATCTCTCCTGTTTATTCAGGCAGAGCTTATGATTTTTAAAAACAACGTCATCAGAATGATTAAGGAATAACAGTTCTTTCCATTGTTATTTAGGATGTTTTCCAGGTTCCAATTAGGTGAGAAAATTGACCTGATTTTTATTTTCCTCTACTGTGTTTACCTTGCTGCATTGTTATTTCGAGTCTGTTCACAGGGTGCCAGACAGATGTCATTGTTGTTGTTTTTTAAGCAAAAAGGATCAAAAATGTCCATTTAAGAACTGCCTGTTGGGGGGGGGCGGTAAAAAAAAATTGCCTGTGAACTTTAACATACAGCTATACATAACTGCTTCCTTTTATGAATATAAGTTGTAGGAGGTGGTAGACATGAATATAGGTTTTAAATAATTTATTTTTTAAAAGTATGCAAGCTGAAACTTGCTTCAAAGAGAATTCAGAGAGCAGCCAAAATACCCATGAAAGAAAACCGTCCTTCAGAAATGCTGCTAAATCTCAAGCTAGTTATGAAATTGACACCTGAAAGTTATTTCTGTCAGAGAGGACACAGGATAGATTTAGAAGAGCCATATCTCCATTTAAGAGATGTCAGAAACACAGGCATTATCCTTAATATTATACTTCCCTCTCCTTCACCCTTACCCCCACGCCATCCTGTCACCATATCCAGGCATCTCTGAAGATGTCAGGTTTACTTCTAAATGCTCTCAATTCCATGCGCTTCTTCAGTACATTGCAGTCCAGGATGCAGCTGGGTCTTGTCTGCATGACCAAAGCTCTCTCCTCCTAGCTGCTGTGCATCTACTCTGAACTCTCAACTCATCTTTTCTGCAACTCAGGTCATTTCCCCAAAGACCGAATCTGATAAAAACCTGCTTTCTCACCCGTCTCAGCAAACTGCATACATCCAGCCCTGAATGTCTTCCTGTCACTCGTAGGGTGATGACTGGGTTCCCTAATGTGGCTTACAAGACCCTGAGTAAGCTGGTCCTGCTTACATCTCTCAGTGCACACCTGCCAAGCCTCCCTGCTTCCCCCGTTGTCTGTGCACCTGTCATACCAGTCACCTTAGACCCCTTTTCTTGCTGTGCTTCACTCACCCCAGGGCCTTTGCACATCCTCTTCCCTCTGCCTGAGTCATTCTCCCTTCCTTTCCTTACCACTTAACGTCTTCTCTTCTTGCAGACCCCGGTTCCTACCCCAGTCACTTACCTAGGGAAGCCCTCCTGGACTGGCTTCCCTGGTGGTTCAGCGGTAAAGAATCCTCCTGCCAGTGTGGGAGACGTGGGTTGGGAAGATCCCCTGGAGGAGGAAATGGCAACCCACTCCAGTATTCTTACCTGGAAAATTCCATGGGCAGAGGAGCCTGGTGGGCTGCAGTCTGGGGTCGTGAAGAGTCAGACACGACTGGGCATACATGCACTTTCTGAACTACTATTCTAGGTCAAATCTCCCTCTTATCATTTGTATTGATCTTATGTTCTTCTCCTTTAGAGCACCGTCAAGGGTGATGTTGTCTTTAACACATTATTTGGTAAAGATGTATCTTTCTATCTAGACTTTAAGATCTCTGGGGACAGGGACTATGTCTGTTTTCTTACCTCCATTTATCACAAGATGAAAGCAGTGCCTAGCACAAAGTAGGAACTCGAGAAATGTTTGTTGAAGGTTGTAGATAGATGAGTGAATGGCTTCTCGAAGCACCCGTTGTTGTGCCAAGTAGCATAATGGAACATTGGTCCATTTCTGATATGTTGGAAGCTCAGCAAGGACAAAAACAACAGATGGAGGAAGAGATTTTCTACGTGTAGGCCCCAGAGAAAAGGGGGCGGATGTGACCTTCCTGGCAGAGAAGTCCCATCTTCCTAGTCGCATCACAGGGACACGGTCCTCTCCAGCTTTTCTTGAGGCTCAGCTCTGCCGGCCCTTGTTCTGCGAAGCCTGGTGGGCTTCCATCCACACGCTCCTCTGTTTCTACCTACATGCTGTTCTCATTCCTAGTCAGGAAAACATGCTTCGCTTTGAATACCTAGAAATTAAAGAGGTACTTTAGGGGTCTTAAAACATGAGTTTCAGTATAATTCTCCATCCTTTGTTTGGCTGAACAGACATTTTATGTACCTTAGCAAAGTATAATACTATAATAGTCTGGAGCTTGGGCCGAGGACTGAAGTTGCCTGAGCATCCCAGCTCAGGCACCTGTGTAATCTTAGGAGATTTATTCCATGTGTTTACGCCTCAGTTTCCTTATCTATAAAATGGGGATAATATTTCTACTGCATGGGATTATTGTGGTACACTTTAGAACAGCATTGTCTAATAGTAATATAGTGCAAGCCACATATATAATTTAAATTAAATGTTCCACTAGCTATATTAAAAAAAAATCTATAAAATAAATAAGCTTCATGGATATATTATACAGCACAGGGAAATATAGCCATGGTTTTGTAACTTTGAGTATAGTCTTATAAAAATATTGAATCACTACGTGATACACCTGAAACTAATCTTATAAATCAAGTACAATAAATAGTAAAATGAAATATATGAAATTAATTTTTAATGTATTTAACCCAATATAGCTGAAGTATTATCGTGTCAATGTATAATCAAAAATAAAACAGCTGTAAAAAAATAAATCATAAAAAAGAATGAAATAATGCCATTTGCAGCAACATGGATGGGCCTAGAGATTGTCATACTGAGTGAAGTAAGTCAGAAAAATATCACGTGATATCACTTATATGTGGAATCTAAAAAAATGATGCAAATAAACTTATATACAAAACAGAGACTCACAGAAGTAGAAAACAAACTATGGTTACATGAAAGGAAAGTTGGGGGTGAATACATTAGGAATTTGAGATGAATAGATATGTACTACATATTTAAAATAGATAAACAACAAGGACCTGTCATATAACACAGGAAACTACAGCATCTTAGAATAACTTATAATGGAAAAGAATCTGAAAAAGAATAGATATGTTGATGTATATGTATGACTGAGTCACATTACTGTATGCCTGAAACTAAAATAACATTGTAAATCATCTATACTCCAATTAAAAATAAATAGGCAGCTGTTCATGAGAACTTTTACATTCTTCAGAATGTTAAGTCTTTTAAATCGAGGGTATATTTTACACCTCCTAGCACATCTCACTTTGAACTAACCATGTTTCAAGTGCCCCGTGGCTGGAGCCTGCTGGGTTAGGCAATGCTGTGTTAACTCATTCGAATAAAACACAGTACTTAAAATAAATAACACACAGTACTGAGTATGGTGCTTAGTTCATAATTAGCATTTGACAAATGTTGGCAAAATTAATATTCATTTTAAAACATCAAAGTTGGATAGACAAACATTTGACTGTGTGTTTGCATATATAGCCACATGGGAGATGCCTCAGATCTGGTCTTGTTTCTGTTTCAAAGGATAAAGAATTGAATTTAATGTTCTCATTTGTTCCCTGTAAGGTGGCCTTTGGGTTTCAGAACAAGGTCAGTTTGGGGGTTTATGGTCGCCTTTTCTTCTGGAGGTGGGAAAGGGGAAACTCGGTGAGCTTCAAGTGCTGCGTGCCTCTGTTTTCTTGGCTCTTCCCTGTTTAATTGTTGGAGCTGGAACAACTTGATTTTAAAAGAAAACATATGGGCTGAGAGTCACTGGGAGGACGTTTGCTGATGATGGAGCAGCAGAGCTATGTGTGGGCTGAGGTCCCGGCCCTGCACCATCGCTTAGCGGTTATGTGCTCTCCTGGACTTCAGATTCAGTGTCTTTCCCCAAATCCTCAAACCTTGTTTGGGAGGTCACAGTTAAGGCAGGAAATATTGGAGCAAAATTGTAAAGGAAATTGTCTTTCAGTCTTCTTTAGACCCTGATTTTTTTTTCTCTCTTCTTTGTCAAAAACTTTGTTTCCAATCTGTTTATATGATTTGGGAAAGAAAAATATTTTTTTCAGAGTGACAAGTAATCTTTCTTTTTCAAAGAAAAAGATTATTCAAAGAGGAGAAAGGTGACCCACCACTGAATTTCTGTTTTCTATGTTACTCCGTCGCTGTCACCAGCATGGGGAATGTCTGTTCTACAGCCAGTTCTTCATATGAAGGCAAGGTTCTCATCTCTTTTTACTGTCTCAACTTTCCATTGCTTCCTTGTGTGGGTACATATGATGTCTTCATCATATCCCATATACTTCTAACCTGAATGTATCAACTTTCTGTCCCACAGAGGAAAATGGGAACTTATCACTACTGGTAAGAACACGAACGTTGGTGTTACATTCATGTTGGTCCAAATCTCTGCTTCTCCACTCAGAAGCTGTGTGCCTCTGAGCAAGTTAATCTTTCTTAAAATGGAGTTAATAATAATGCCTCTTTCAGAATAAATTGTTGTGATGTTTAAGAGAGACATGGCATACAAAAAGCATTAGGCACAGTGCCTGACAAGTAATAAAGAGAACTTAATGTTAGCAATGAGGCAGGGGTGAAACAGATCACCAGCCCAGGTTGGATGCATGAGACAAGTGCTCAGGGCTGGTGCACTGGAAAGACCCAGAGGGATTGGATGGGGAGGGAGGTGGGAGGGGGGATCGGGGTGGGGAATACATGTAAATCCATGGCTGATTCATGTCAATGTAAGGCAAAAACCACTACAGTATTGTAAAGTAATTAGCCTCCAACTAATAAAAATAAATGAAAAAAAAAAAGAACTTAATGTTAACAATGAGGCAGGGGACCTCAGCGATGACCTGTCTGCCCTCCTTAGCAAGAGGGACAGTAGACCATGGTGTCCTCTGTCACAGCACCCCACCATTGCTCGTGATGACAGTGTGATTTACTGTGTCAGGGGAGTGACCTGCCTTTGTCTGCAAAACACTTAAACACGAGGAAGTCTCAGATTTGGGCTGAGTTTGATGTCAATAAGGATGTAGGTCTACTGGTCTCCCGTGTGTGCACTTGTCCCTGTTACCCTACCGTGCTGGCACCTATGAAAATGAAAGTGATGTGCTGAGTGGCATTATTCTTGTACTACAGAGACCCAGAAGCATTTTGAATCATTGAGAGACTGGTGCATTTGTGACTTCGAATAGGAACTGTAAAGTGAAACGGCATTCTGGTGAGGGCAGTAGAGAGGCTGAGCATAGTAGTTTTTCGCTGGCCTGCTGAAAATACATTTTTCTAAATGTTCTCAGACTTCCGGGACCAAGGGTGGCTTGGAAGAAAGGGGTCCTTCGGTTTTGCTCCATCAAGGCCACGGTGCCGAGCTTTTCTGTGTAGGAACTCAGAATGCATCAAGGGCTGTGTGCCTGCAGTGTCAGATAATTGTCCAGGCTTTGGGAAGTTCTGCTTATAAAAACACCACCACCTTTTCCGAGCAGTCACTCCTCTGTTATTTTCAGTTCCCTCTTTTCCCTCTGCTCCTGCTGTTTTCCCAGCCCCTTTTTGAATTTATTAGCCATTGCCTACAAAGTGTCGGTAACTCCCCGCTGCGAATGGCATAGACCTCGCCAGGTGGACCCTTCTCAGATTTCCCTGAAACTGGAGAGAGTAACCACCCTCTCTCTCATTTTCTCCGCGGCTCCCTTGCAGTGGACAGCTTCCCTGACGTTTAACTTGATCAAGATGTTAGTAAAAGAAACAGCGTGCGCCACGCCCTCAGTCTCAACCTGCCCACCCTCTTTCCGCCTCACGGTTTGGAGGGGAAACTCAGAGTTGCTGTGGATGATAAAGATGAGGATGAAGATGTGTCTTTCCTTGTGGCCAGTTGCACCCAGTCCTGATCGCCGAGCTCTGAGTGGGTGGACAGCCGTGTGCCATGTGTTACCAGACCTGTGGAACTCTGGTTATAAGACACACTATTATTAGAGGTACAGTCAAAGGTGGGGGGGAGCAATTAAACTGAGACATCATCACTTTTAAGACACATCCCAATTTCAGAGATGTTAAAGTGTGCTGGAAAAATGTGTCTCTTAAAGGAGATGGAATGCCGTGAGAACTGATTCAAAGGGACTATCCCCCTGTTACTGTTGCTCCCCTCCCTCGCTCCATACTGGACGCAGCTGATGGATGGCAGGGTCTGTGTATTTTCAACTCAACCTTGCGTCTTATTTGTGTGCTCTCTGTTATGCATGATGTTATAGCACTGAGTTTAGGCCAAGTCATGGGAGCCCTTTCAAGTACAATGTAACTGTTATAAGTTTCTGACGAAGATTCCAGGTGTTTTCTTTGGGTCATCCTGGACTTGATAAGGGTCCTGTTCCCTTTTGAAGGAGTGATTAAGAGTTGTCTGAGGGACATGATGGGTTTCAGCAGGCCCTCCCTGCCCCAGCCCACTCATGATGGCATGAAGGCAAGGAGAAAACCTCCAACTCTGCTAAATTCATGCCCGTAGTTATCCATTTTCTAGTGAACATCATGCTTAGGTTTATGGGGGTACTCACTGCTTCCTCTCCAGTCCAGAAAGGCAGCATTAGACATTATTGATGACTTTAATTTTATTCAAGATTCTACCTAATTATTATTCTTTATAATCTGAATGACTTGTAAGCAAGTGCTGTTCTTAATGTGGTAATAATTTTATCAAGGGGATGGTGGTATTTCTTTTCCTGTTGAAGACCGTTAGATATTACAGAAAACTTTCTCAGCAGATAAAGTAACAAAAAAAAAAAATGATTGAAACTTTGTTTGTACTAGTAAAAATATGGCATTTACCCTCATACTTATACCACTTTCTTGCTTTCTTTCAGTTTTTGGGAATAGCATTTCTTGGAATCGGTCTCTGGGCGTGGAATGAAAAAGTAAGTCAAACATCATTAAAATGCACACATTTTGCTTGTAAGAAGCTGCACGTTATATGCTGTGTCTTTTTCCTCTTTGATAACTGCCAAGTGTATGGAAACATGGCTCTTTAACGAAAAAATACCCCTGAAAAACAATGTCACAGTTCAAAGACTCAAGAATGGAGCCTAAATTGGTCACTGCACCAAAATAATTACAGAAGTAACAACACACGTGCATAAACACAATGTGTAATTGGAATTTTATCAGTTCGCCAGAGAGACATGTTCCCATGGAGCATGGCCTCACTCTGGCACAAGAATTTCAGTAATGCATATAAATAATACTAACAATTCTAAATAAGCACCTGGATCCTTTTTTTCTCTTTTACTTTTTAAAAAACCCTTTGGAAGATTATTCAAGCCATGAAATTGATATTTGAGTGTGAACATTATGTGCTAAACTGTTAGCATGTGGTACGGTATGGAGGAAACTAGATATAATTCATGTTTGAAAAGCAGATAAACTTATCAGTGTTGCTAAAGAGTGTGAACACTAGTGTGCTGATTGGAAATGTTAAGGAATATCCAAACTTTGTCATCAAATTTTGCACAGTAAAAGAATAAATCTGGATCTAGGGAGAAGGCTATATGAAGACACAGTGTTCTGGGTGGTTTATTATGTAAATAACACCTTCAGGACAACACCTCCCTGCATCCATTCCTCCATTTCCCTTCCCATTCATACCTTTTAAGTTTTTTTCTGCAGCTTCTCCTTCTGACGCCAAGCAGTGGAATTCAAAAATAAGTATATACTCTTTTTTTTTTCCTTCTTTGGACATGAGATCATTGGCAGCATTTTATCTGTTCTGGTATTTGGCTGCACAGTAAAGCTTTATCGTCTCCCACCTATGAGAGTGAGGGAGTGGATGGATTGGTTAAAAGTTGTAACCTAAGACGTTAGCTGAAATTTTCCCAGAAGACCATTCTCTTATCACATTGACATTTCACCCTCTGAGCTTGACCAAGGCCTGGAGTCAGGCGTTCCTTTGAAGTGGTCTGTGTATTAGGAAAGGAGGAAAAAACTAAGAAAGTTCAGCAAACAAAGCCCTTCAGCTGCAAGAACGCATTTCCACAAGTAAAACAATGTTTAGATAGATTGTATCCAGTAAAACTCAAAGTAAATCCAGAGTTTTGAAATTGAACCGCCATCTGTTTATTTTCAGAATACTTGTACAGATTGTGAAATGTTTATGGAAAATGAACCACCTTCCAGCAACCTCATGAGGAAGAGTGGTGACTATACATCAAGGGAAACAAATTAAGTTCCCAAAACAGAGAGAATTTTATCTCCAGAAACTTTTCTGTTGAATAACTGACCTTCTTTTGGATTATGATCAGCTTCTGCCTCGATCCCTTTTATGAGCTTGGAGGTTTGTACTTATGGAATCTCAGAAATTCCACTTTTAGAAGCCCTCTTTTGGTTCAGGGCCAGATCATATAGCTTTGTGTAACTCTTCTTTAATCAGTCCATTTCTATCTGCTCTGAAAAGATGCTGGAAGGCATTATATGAACTAATTGTCTGTTCTAGCAATAAACAGGCAATATGTTGTTTTGGAGGTTTTTCTCTTTGTGAAATATAATTATCCTTTTGTCTTATCGGTCGCCCCGATGTCTCTTTTTTGATAAAATCACAAAATTCTAAAACCGGCAGTATCATACAAACATCAGAGCAAGGGGATAATGTGGTCTCTAGGGAGGGATAAAATAGCAGTTCCCTCCTTTGTCAGGGCTGGTATCAGCAACGGGAAGGCTTCTCTGCAGAGCTGGAGTTATGGTGGGGTTGCCCAGCTACTGTAAAGCAGAACTCTGTGAGCTGGGACTCTGTGGAGGTAGCGGAGGGTAGAGGACATATAACAGCCCAGTATGGTGCGCGCTGGCCGTGTGTTTGGGCCCTGAGTCTGGGGGTGAGGATGCAACAGCAAATGATGCTGAGTCCCAGTCCCCTGGGGCTTGTCTTTAGTGGGGACCCCAGCAGTAAGCAGTTAACCAACCAGGGACACGTGTGCAGGTGTGGATGAGTGCTGAGGAACGCAAGGTATAGAGTAAGGGCCACTTAGAGAGTGGTGGGGAAGAGGGTCTCTCTTATTTTTTGTGAATTTATTTTTGGCTGTGTTGGGTCTTTGTCGCTGTGCGGGCTTTTCCCTAGCTGTCGTGAGCGGGGGCTCCTCTCCAGTCGCAGTGCAGTGGCTTCTCTTGGGGAGCACAGACTCTAGGGCGCACGGGCTGCAGAGGTTGCAACTCCTGGGCTTCGTAGTTACGGCTCCTGGGCTTTGGAGCGCAGGCTCAGTAATTGTGCCGCATGGATTTAGTTGCTCTGAAGCATGTGGAATCTTCCTAGACCAGGGATCAAACCTGTGTCTCCTGTTTTGGCAGGTGGATTCTTTACCCCTGAGCCACCGGGGAAGCCCCGAAAGGGATCTCTTTTAGATAGAGCACTTGGGAACGGCCTCCCTGACAAGGGGGCGCTGGAGCGCCTTGGTGAAGTCAAGAGGGGTCTGCAGAGCACTGGGGGAATCGCATTCTAGGCAGAGGAATTGGCAAGTCCAGTGGCCCTGAGTCAGGCACTTAGCGATTCCGAGGAACAGGAAGGCCAGTAGGAAGGGAGAGCCAGATGTAAGGCAGGTGGCCAGAGAGGCAGGCAGAGTCCGGAGGGGCAGGGCCTGTAGAGGTTGAATGAGAGGAAGTTACCAGGGCATTAAGGGAGTGTCCTAATCTGGCTTTTGTTTTAAGATCACTCTGGTTGCCATGGGGGGGGGGGGGCGGGGGTTGGGAAACCACAGCTCTGGGGCTGAAAGACCAGAGTTCAAATAGCGACTCCTTCCTTTGCTGTCATCGTGACTTTGGGCAAGTGGTTTAGGGTCTCTGGGTACCCTTCCCTGGTTTATGCAAAGGACACTCGTGTCAGCTTGTAGGGTTGCTGTGAGGATGAAGTGGGGTGGCTCCCCACACTGGGCCTGGTGTAAGGTCCACGCTTTCTGGGACATGGTTCCATTCCTTGGATGCCCTGGTGCAGTGCGTCCACTTCTACATGGGCACCAGCAGAGAATGGGGGCTTTGGAAGTGGCCTCAGATTTTAGGAGCATTCCAGGCTCTGATCTGTGGACTGAGAAACGGCTTTGTTCTGGGGTCTCTTAAGGAGGGTGTGATGTTCATTGATTGACTAGGTAGCTGCAGAGGCTGCTCCGCTGAAGCCCCTGGGGATAAGTTCTAAGCTAGACCAGGCCACTGCTGGGATGATGTTCTGAGGTGAACCGCAGCCGGCTGAGGGTGACGGCCGCATGCACCTGCAGGGCGGGTCACACCAGCCTGTGAATCAGTAAATTCCCCCAACGGAGATGTGGTGACATTTACTTGAAAAGAGGCCCAGAGGGTAAATCCCCAAACTGGGTCACGGCTGGAAGGATCAGATTTCTTTAATAGATGGGGTTTTGCAAATTTTTATGTGGAGCACAGAAATATTGGAGGCAAAAATCGTTACCTCTCTTACTTAATACCAGGCTGCGATTTAGGACTAATATTGCAGTTGAATATTAGACATAATAATTAAATAATACATTTAATCTAACTTCCACATCACAGTCAAGATGCAAAGGATGAATGTGTCTCCAGGGGAAACTGGTTTATGCGCAATTTTTCAGAAATCATAGGATCTGCGGTTTTAGAAGGAACGTTAACAGTCACGTTGCATGAATTACCGCCACAACAAGCTTGGCAGCGTCCAGCAGTAATCACCTCATCCATTCAAAGAACATTATTGAGCGCACAGCATGGCGCATGGCTTACGCTGGATTCTGGGCATGTAATTCCTCAGGGAATGTATGTTCTAGGATGCACATGCTTATATACATAAACTATGAGTGCTAGTTTGTTCTAGGGTGGGCGTGCTTATGTACATAAACTACACTTCAGTCATGTCCGATGCTTTGCGACCCCATGGACTGAAGCCTGCTAGGCTCCTCTGTCCATGGGATTCTCCAAGCAAGAATACTGGAGTGAGTTGCCATTTCCTCCTCCAGGAGATCTATAAATAAAGTAATACATTGCCGTTCGTGCTAATTTGGAGTGTATGGAAGTTGAACTGTTCCTGGGGCAAAGCACTCACCACTTTTCTCTGGGTTCCTCTTACTGTTAGAAAGACCTCCCTCCTGCCAAATTAGAATCATTCATGGAATGTAGGTCTGCCCCATTGGGTCCCATTGTAAGCCCCTCTCTGTATTAGTCCTTGGTGTGGCTCCTTGTGAGTTTCCAGGCTCTGGCGGAGGTGGGGGATCCCTCCACCGTTTTGATCTCACTCCCCTGACCTCCCTGTGGGTCCTCTTCTCCAGGGAGAGGGTGCTTTAGGGGCCGTAGAGGGTATGGCCGGATCACGTCCCCTCTCTCCTGTCAGCTCTCAGTACCACTTGAGGTCACACAGTGTATCACTGAGGGGGTCTCAGGTTGGTCCAGGTCCAGCTGGGTTTCCTCCCTCCGTCTCACATCTGGTTGATTTTCAGAGGCAGATGCAAGAGTCCAGATTGCCCCAGGTCTGTTCTACCTGCCTGTCTACCTGCAGAGATTGCTTTGGAGCTGGAGGCTCTGTGCTCTGTCAACCAGCACACTCCCCACTCCACTCAGCTTGGTTTTAGCCGTACTTTTGATCAACATCCTTGCTCAAGTCCTCCTTTTAACTCAGACCTTCCTTTAACTCCTTGCCCTAGTGCTACCTGGCAAATTTGGATTCAGTAGGTCTGGGGTGTGGACACCGGAAGGCTCTGTTTTACAAGCTTCCTGTATTTTTCTGATTGCAGTCAAGTATAGTTATCAGTGATAGAAGGCAGTGACATATTGAACAGGCCGAGGACAGAACCCAATGACTTGTCACTGGAAATTTCCTTTGGGGTTGACATCATTGACTTGTGTGTGCCCTTGGGTGTCGTTAGTCAAGGAGTCTCTAATCCATCTACTTGTCATTATATCAGACTGTCTTTCTGCATCTTGTCTTTTCTCTGAATAACTAGCCTAGGACTCATGTGAACCTGGCTAACACTTTCTCATTGAACATAATTTTCTTGCCCAGGTACCCAGAAACCTTTATCAGTCAAGTGAGGACTGAGGCATGTTTAATCATTCTTCTCTTCTAGGAACACTTTCCTTCTTGGCTCCCAAGACCGTCACATTCTTGGGTTTCATACCTCATTAGTAGTGCCTTCTCATACTTGTTTGCAAAGTCCAGCTGCCTCTTGAACCTCTGAATTCTGGAGAAACACCTTGTTTCTCTTCACTCTCGCTTTGGGAGTTCTCATTCAGGCTCAGGGCCTCAAGCGTCATTGATCACTGATGACTTCCAAATTTACATCTGTGGTCCTGGCCTCCTCTGAACCCCAGTCTCATGCCCAGCATCTCTGCGGAAAGGCCCGCCAGGCTTCTGAAGCTTCAGAACCCAGAGAAACAGTCCTAATTTCTCCTCTCACACCTTCTCTTCTCAGTTGCAGGAGATGACGGCTCGGTCCTCTTCACTTGCTTGGGTGTTCTTGACAACCTTGTCTTTTCTTTCATGCCGCATTCGGTCTGTCAGCAAACACTGTCAGCTCTGTTTTGAAACTGCACCGAGAGTAGGGTTTCTTCCAGCCACCTCCACTTCTATACACTAGTCTAAGCTGCCACCTTTTGCCTCTGTTAGTGCAGACACCTCCGTTGTTCCCCAGCCTCTGCTCTTGTGCCTCCACTCCCAGTCCTGGCCGTCTCCAGATAGATAGCAGCCAAAGTGATTCTTTTATTTCTTTTTTACTTTTATTATTACTTTTTCTATCTTTGGCCACACTCACAGCCTACGAGATCTTAATTCCTTGACCAGGGTTTGAATCTGGGTCCCCAGCAGTGAAAGCGTGGATTCTAACCACTGGACTGCCAGGGAATTCTCCAGAGTGATTCTTTCGAGCATAAGGCAGATCTGTCATGTCTACTCCAAGCCCTCCAGCGCATTTGCTGTCTCACTCAAAGCTGTGTGCAGTACTGTGCTCCTTCCGAGTCCTTGTTTCCCACACTGCCCTCCCCTGCTGCACTCCAGCCCCTACTCGTCGCCTTGCTGTCCTCCGCCATCTCAGATGGATCTACCGCCCTGGGGCCAGGTCTGCTCGTCCCCAGAGGTCCAAAGGCTGCTTTCCTTTGCTTCCTGGTCTCCGCTCCAGGCTCACCTTCGTCTGCGGGCCTCCCTGGCCTGTTTGAAGCAGCCACTCTCACGCTAGTCCCAGCCCCTTTCTCCACTCCTGTATGCCTTTCCCTCCCTCTGTGTTGTCAAAGGACTTACCACTCACACGGATTTTTTTTCCCCCCTAAACAGGGACTTCTGCTTACTACTACACTCTAGTGCTTAGAACATTAACTGACACGTAATAGACATTCAAGAAACATTGCTTGTGGGAGAATGAATGAGCAAAGGGAAGATGAAGGCATTCTTCTCAACCCTGGCTGTATCATTCAGACCTCTAGTAAGCATATTATCAGTTCTTACAGCCTAAAAGGAAGTAAAGCGACAAGTGGTTTCTGATCTCTGATATGGTAGGGGTTCAGTGTTAGAAACAGCAGATTTCTAACATCCAGGGGAAGAAAATTACTTCTGGTGTGTAAGTGGTAATCTGTGTATGATTGTCTTAAGGAAGAATTGGGGATATCTTCCCTCTTCTGTTTTGCCCAGTGTTTATACCTTTTCCCTGCTTTGTGTGGGATTTTATGCAATTTGACTTCACCAACCCAGATTGAACCCTGGGCTCTCGGCAGTGGGAGTGAGGAGTCCTAACCACTGGACTGCCAGGGAATTCCCATGTTAATGCTTTTGACTTAATTCTTAGGTAGGGGCAGGAGGCTGGGTGATAGACCACTAACAGTCGAAAGTGGAGCTGCTCCCACCAACACTGTTGAGGGCAAGGGGGAGACTCGGCTTTTCCAAGTGGGAAGGTGCGCTTCCCTGGTCCTCCGTGCGCGCTCTTGAGTCCTCTTGCACCTCCTGCCACCGCTCACACCGCACCAGCCCTTTGGGTGGAGGGCGAACCTGGCCTGGCTGGTGTGACCTGGAAGCTCCTTGAGGGCAGGAGCCTGTCTTCTCCAGCCCATTATGCTCAGGTCTAGCACAGTGCCTCCTGGTGCTCATGACCACATGAATGAGAATGCGCTGGAGAGCTGTATACATTGTGGAAGTCCCCATGGGGTCTCCCTCCCGAGTCCCCCCTCTCATCTGTCACTGCACTCTCCTGGCCTGGCAGGAGGGAGCTGGGGCACAGTGCTGGCCCTGGCAGGCGGGATGGCCATGAGAGGAGCTCTCGAGTCTCTCACTGTTCTCCCTGGCTGTCCTGGGGACAAGGGTGAGTCTGACTACTGTCTGTAATGCCAGTCTCAGTTCAGAACCCACAGTTGCTGCCTGTCACGATTGTGCAGTAGGCTCAACTTGGAAGAACGTTCCCTATTTTCCCAGGAAGGAAAAATTAGACAAGGAGATGCAGTAATTCAAGCAGTTCATAACGGTGGTGGTCAAGGTAGCCAGAGGGAAGTGGTAGGTGGCAGCGGTTACCCAGGCAACTTAAAGAGAAAAATGCTTGCCTCCCCTGAGAAAGTACTTTAAGCAGACATTTCTGAGATGCCGAGAATACTTTTGAAGGCTTCATTAAGTGGACTGAAATGTAAGTTTGCATCTCTTTCTCAATTGTCCATGTAATCCCCGCAGGTTCTCTGTTGCAGTTGAAAATCTGCAAACTGAACAGCTTTTGTTGAGTACCTGGAAAGTCAGCCTGTGGTCTGAGGCGCTGTAACCAGTATGCTCAGCAGAGGCATGAAATATGTTAGCGGAAAAAAACCTTAATTTTTCTCTTTTTGTATGTCTCTGTAAACTTTTTTGCAGAGAATTTTATCAGGAATGAAAATTCAGGTGGGTCAAAAATTGAGTGTCTTTGTTGTCCACCCTCAGATACTGCAGTCCTACCTTGGGTCAGGAAGATCCCCTGGAGGAGGAAATGACATCCCACTCCAGTCTTCTTGCCTGGAGAAATCCCATGGACAGAGGGGCCTGGTGACTGCAGTCCATAGGGTCGCACAGAGTTGGACATAACTGAAGCGACTTAGCACGCATGCCTTCTCATTTTAGGCACCAGTCCAAGCCCAATTATTAGCAATGAAAATACTAGTCACTCAGTCATGTCTGACTCTTTGCAACATCATGGACTGGTGCCCCCCTCTGTCCATGGAATTCTCCAGGCAGGAATGCTGGAGTGGGTTGCCATTTCCTTGTCCAGGGGATCTTTCTGACCCAGGGATTGAACCCGGGTCTCCTGCACTGTAGGCAGATTACTTACTAACTGAGCCATCAGGGAAGCCTGGTTATTCGACAGGGCAGGATAAAAATGGAAACCCCAAACCTCACTTTGCTGTAAAATGTTTGCCTTGCCTGGCACACTCAACCTTCGGCCCCTGGAGAGAGGAAGGGGTGGGGCCTTTGCCCCCTGCTTCCTCCTGTCCCTCCTCCCCGATCCCCTTGAGGTTTCTCTCTCCACTTCCTGCCAGGGCAGAAATGTGGGTGCAGCTTTGCTCTCTGGGCCTGGCAGGTGGTAAAGGGGATGGTGCCTTGGTCCTTTTGAAGTTTCTCCAAGACTCCTTCTACCTGCGGTTCCCTTCAGCTGGGTGGCATCCCTGTTCTAGGTGGCCACCCAGTACCCCTGCCCAGACCTGGTGTCTCCAAGCTTCCTCAGGGATCTTCTTGAAACTTCCTTACTAGGTTTTGGATAAAAAGAAATCTGCTCCCTTATCTAGGAAGTAGAGTCACACAACACAGCAACTGCTTTCTCCCGAGAAATCTCATTCCATAACCCAACCCCTCACCCCCTTTATTTCACTGTGGTGTGTAAGACAAGTAAATTCTCTGCTTCATGGTGTGCGTGTGTGTGCACACACACACGTGCACACAGCAAGAGGTCATCCTATTCACTTGGGTTTTCAGATCGTGATCAGTAAAGTCTGAAGTAAGACTACCATATTTTCCTTAACATTTTAGAGATAGGTATATGTTTCCATATACCTATCATAAACATAGGTATATGTTTCCACTAGCTGGTGCTAGTGGTAAAGAACCTGCCTGCCAATGAAGGAGACATAAGAGACTCGGGTTTGATCCCTGGGTCAGGAAGATCCCCTGGAGAAGGGCATGGCAACCCACTCCAGTATTCATGCCTGGAGAACCCATGGACAGAGGAGCCTGATGGGCTGTATCCATAGTGTTGCAAGGAGTTGGACGCGACCGAATGACTTAGTACACATGCACGCACATATGATGTTACACTGGAAACAAGAACAGTCTTGCCCACTGCTGCTTTTTCACTTTAGACAGTAGAGCATCATGGTTGGAAGCCTGCTCTGGGATCAGGTGGTGGGGCTCAAACCCCTGGTCTGCCACTTTCTCACCTGGGTCACCTGGCAAGTTACTCCGTCTCTGGGTCTGTGCGCTGCCATGGAGAGTTAACTGTGAGGAAGAAATTATCCAGGTAGCTCCGTGCCTGGCAGAGTCAGCGCTCAGTCGTGTGGCTCTCACTTGGCTTTCATCCCACAATTCAGCATCACCACAGGGCCTCCCAGCAGCTTCCTCAGCCCCTACCTGCTGCCTAAGGACTGAGCTTTCCGAATTCGCACGTGACCCTCCTCTGCTCAGAATGCCTTCAGAGTCAAACCCAGCCACGCTCCGCCAGCCTGTCTCCTCTCACCACTCGTGACAGTCACATGTACACCCCGTGGGGGGCCAGGTCTGCCACTGTGTCTCTGCACTTGCAGACATGACCCTCTGCCCTCCCGTGTACACTCACTTAACACACACTAACACCTCTTCCCAGAACCCTCCTCCTAACCTGTCCCCCCTAGACTAGTCCCTGAGGGTGTCCCCATATGTTCACTCTGAATGTCCATGACTTGCACAGTACCTGGCACGTCTCAGGTGATTCCCAGGAAACTGTTTGCTGAGCAACTGAATGAGTTGTGCATCCCTGAAGCTCTAGAATACAGTGATCACCTACCCCCACGTTAGACTTTTCATTTGTTGTTTGGTTTTTGTTTTTTTGCTTTAGTTGCAGGGACAGTCTGACCAGAGCCTCTATTACATATTTCAGTTTAAACTCTTTACTTAGGAATATTCTGGATATGTTTCTCACCTTCTGCACATGTACGTGAAATACCCGGAGAGTGGCTCGGAACATGCTGGGTTTTTGAAAAGTGACACTTTTGCAGCTGGCTGTGTTTCCTTGTTCCAAGAGGCAGTTGCTCCACCCAGGTGGCGGAGGTGGTTTCGTGGCCTGAGCGCGGTACCAGCGAGGGCACCGCACGGCTGGCCTCCCCATCGGTGGCTCGGTTGCAGGATTTTCTAGAGCCCTGAGAGACGACTGCCTCTCTTCTTCTTCCTCACCACAAAAGCAGGTCATGGCCATTTTTTATCTTCAAGAAAGGATTACTTGAATCTCACCATGACCTTTTCTGACAAGAAAAGTACGGGAAACCACATGTCTTGAAAGCGTCCGGTCTTCCCTTAACCTCGTGTCTCTTCGCCAGGCTGTGAGTTATGCTGCCCTGCGCCCTTACATCTCCCTGAACTGCTCAGGTCCCAGCGAGCTCCTGTCTCTCTACATCCTCTCCCTGGGTGCTGCAGCAGTTCCTTAAGACAGATGGGGGTTCTGGGGTGTGCAGAGCAACTTTGCCCTGTAACACCTTTAGAGGATCTCTGATGAGTTGTTGGGGGGCAGGTGGCCCTGTGGCCCAGCTTGGACTCCCTGTGGTCATTGTTACTAGCTCTCCAGGACCATCCCTACCAAGTAGCTCATTTTCTTGAAACTGTCCTGTGGTGGCATTCTTGCTCAAGTAAGGAAATGCTGCTCCCCCTCTTTCTCCAGGAAAACTGGTGGCAGTTTCCCCCAGTGTAGCAGTGTAGAGAGGGTGGGTGAGGCGGGACGCAGGATCGTAAATCTCAAAGGGGCCCATCTGGCCTGGCTGTGCCTGCACATTCCATAGGCTTGTCTCTCTGTTTCTCATCCAGCCGCTGGAAGGAATGTGCTCTTATATGCCAAAGCAGAAGAGTCCCAGACCGTAGGGGCTTATTGATGCTATTTTTTATTTTTATTTTTTTTTTTTTTGCTGTGTGAGTTGAGAGAAAAGAAACTGAAGCTTGCCAGGTGGCACAAGGAGGCCGCTCTGCGCCGCTGGAGAAAACCACAGACGCTCCTGAGGTTTATGGGCTTGAAACCCTCCTGGAGTTTGCTTGCATGTTCAGATCTGCACGTGTGTAGAAACATCTTCCAGGAAGAAACAGTGACGCTCAGAACATAGTCCTTGATTGCAGAACCCTGGAAAGAAATGACTGAAATTCCAGAGATTATTGAATGCATGAGGTGCTGATGAGGAGACGGAAGTTGGAGGGAAGATGGGCTGGTTTTTCACATCCTGACTGAGACATACCAGGGTCTTCCCAGGTGGCACTAGCGGTAAAGAACCCGCTGGCCAAGGCAGGAGATGTAAGAGACAGGAGTTCGATCCCTGGCTAGGGAAGTTCCCTTGGAGCAGAGCACGGCAGCCCACTCCAGTATTCTTGCCTGGAGAATCCCCTGGATGGAGGAGCCTGATGGGCTACAGTCCGTGGAGTTGCATGGAGTCGGGCACAGCTGTGGTGACTGACACATACCAGGCCTATCAGACCCCTGAAGGATGAGACCTCACGGGGAGTGGGACGTGGTTTAGTAACTGGAAAGTCAGCCAGCAGCCGTGACTGTCTGGTGGCCAGGGTGCCTGGTCGGGTTTCCAGGCGGCAGCGGCACCCCTGGCCTGGTTGAGGTGTGTGATCTCGGCCACGTGGCGGCTGACCTGCGCCTGGCTGCTTCTCACGGCTCTCTTCTCTGCTGCGTCGCTTCTTTGTACTCTGGGCTCCCACCCCTTAGTGGCTTCTGCTTATTCCTAGCCGTTGCTTCCTCCTGACCTCGCTCTCCCTTCTGCCTTTATTCTGAGTGCCTTTCAGGTAACTTCCCATTTCTCGAGAAAGAAGGTTGATTGGCAGGTCAGTTCCTCCCACCTCCTTAAGACATCATCCTACATGGGTGTGGCTTCTTGGAAGGGGGTCAGGCAGGCCAAGTGCCACAGCAAAATAGATTTCTCTCCAAAGCTGTTGGTTAGAGGCCCCTCCAGCGTGCTTCTATAGCAGCGGTCCCTGATATTTTTGGCACCAGGGACCGGTTTCGTGGAAGACAGTTTTTCCATGGGATGGGCTGGCGCTGGGGGATGGTATGGTTCAGGCGGTAGTGCGAGTGATGGGGGGTGGCACAGGAAGCTTTGCTTTCTTGCTTCTTGCTGTGTGGCCCCGGTCCTAATAGGCCATGAGCAAGGGACTCCTGTTCTATAGCATTCGTTGTTGTCCTCTTAGTCCAGTATAGTAGTGATGAAATGATGATGCTGATAAACTTGAATTCTTATTATTTGCCAAAGATGTAGCCTAATATTTGAATTTACTTGGATTATTTTCTACATCCTCATAGTAACCTTATGATGTAGGGTACCATTTCACAGATGTGGAAATTGAGGTTAGGCAGGCTTGGTAACTTAACCAAGATCACTCAGGTAGTAAGTAGTGTAACTGAAATTCAAGACAGTGTAGTCTGTATTGCAGCATCCTCTCTGTCTGTCTGTCCTACATTTAACCCTTATCTGTTGTTCAGTTATCAAGTCGTGTCCAACTATTTGTGACCCCATGGACTGTAGCATGCCAGGATTCCTTGTCCCTCACCATCTCGTGGAGTTTGCCCAAGTTCATGTCCATCGCATTAGTGATGCCATCCAACCATCTCATCCTCTGTCATCCCTTCTCCTTCAATCTTTCTCAGCATCAGGGTCTTTTCCAAGGAGTCATTATTCACATCAGATAGCCAAAGTATTAGGGCTTTAGCTTCAGCATCAGTCCTTCCAATGAATATGCAATGATTTCCTTTAGGATTGACTGGTTTGATCTCCTTGCTGTCCAAGGGACTCAAGAGTATTCTCCAGCACCACAGTTCGAGAGCATCAATTCTTTGGCGCTCAGCCTTCTTCATAGTCCAACTCTCACTACTGGAAAGACCATAGCTTTGACTCTACAGACCTTTGTTGGCAAAGTGATGTCTTTGCTTTTTAACACACTGTCTAGGTTTGTCATAGCTCTTGTCTGAAGTGAAAGTAGCTCAGTCATGTCTGACTCTGCAACCCCATGGACTATACAGTCCATGGAATTGTCCAGGCCAAAATGCTGGAGTGGGTCGCCATTTCCTTCTCCAAGGGATCTTCCCAACTCAGGGATAGAACCCAGCTCTTGTCTAGGCTACCCCTTTTTCTGGATTCCGGGGGAGATTGCAGGTGAGCCAGGGAGCTTGAGTACCGGATGGTTCGTGCAGAAGGAGACTGGAATGTTCTCTGCCTCACCCTAGAGCAGGCTTGTCTGAGTGGCTGGAATTTCAGTCTCCCTTGTATGGTGACAGATGTCCATTAGTACGTTTCTTGTTTGTTGACTGTCTAAACTTCTGTTATAATGATATTGCCTCAGCTGTGTTCCATTAATGTATCTTATTTCTTAGACACCTATTGGTCTCCTTGCTTAGTTCTGTGAGATACTGTCTAGTACTTTGGGGATAGTGGAAATCTATTTTCACTGGTGAATCATCACTCAAAAGTTCCAGATTGATACGCCAAGAGCTAGTTGTCTTATAGCCAATTTGTGGACTGGCTAATTTGCTGAAAGTATTTGTTTCAACTTTTTAAACTGACTGCTATTCATTTTGTCTTTATAGCAGCACTTTGTTATGGCCAATTTGTTTTTGCTTCTGCTGCGTGCTGCAGTGACAGCTGTAGACTTGGAAGAGACTGAGAGTCACAAGAATATAGATACAGGTATAGACAGTATGGGCTTCCCTGATCGCTCAGTTGGTAAAGAATCCGCCAGCAATGCAGGAAACCCCAGTTCGATTCCTGGGTTGGGAAGATCCACTGGAGAAGGGATAGGCTACCCACTCCAGTATTCTTGGGCTTCCCTTGTGGCTCAGCTGGTAAAGAATCCGCCTGCAATGTGGGAGACCTGGGTTTGTTCAATCCCTGGGTTGGGAAGATCCGCTGGAGAAGGGAATGGCTACCCACTCCTGTATTCTGGCCTGGAGAATTCCATGGAGTCTATAGTCCACGGGGTTGCAGAGAGTCAGACACGACAGAGCGACTTTCACTTTCATGTAGATAGTATGAATATGAAGAATTCTTATGAATGCTCATTTATACTAATGTTTCTTAATATAATCTTAATATATTAACAGGCTTCCCAGGTGGTGCCAGTGGTATAGAACCCGCCTGCCAATGCAGGAGACGTAAGAGAGAGGGCTTCAGTCCCTGGGTTGGCAAGATTCCCTGGAGGAGGACATGGCACCACACTCCAGTATTCTTGCCTGGAGAATCCCATGGACAGAGAATCTATGGGTTTGCAAAGAGTCAGACACGACGAAGTGACTTAGCATGCATGCAATGTATTAACAAAGAATATGTGTATAGGAAATCCACCTGTATTCTTGAGACTGTGGTATTTGAATATATTCTTCTGTGACCTGCAGTCTTGGTCTCTGGCTTTCTCTCTCACTCTGACTCTTTCCTTTTCTGTCTTTGCTGCTGCTATACAGATCTTCACCTTCACATCAACCATCTCAAATGACTAAAGGAATAAGTACATGTAGACAACTACTCCGCTCCTCATCCATTTATCCTTATTCCGATTAGGTTCCACTTCAGAGGATGATATTTTCTGAGCTTACACACAAAATCTAGTACCCTTGACGTCTTTGACTCCCAGGGCGTTGCTGCAGAATACACGCAGAAGGAAGAGGAGGACTTCCTAGTGGGGTGAACATGCAGGCTGTATGTGTTCTCACATCAGCAGTAGTTTGGGGTGCAAAGGAGGGCAGCCAGGTAACATTTTGTATTAGCTTTTTTTTTTTCAATACGTTTGAGTTTTAAAAAGTTGTTATTTAAACCCAAGGACTGAACATTCAAGTCAATATGGAGAACTAGAGCTGAAGTCATGTACGTATTGTCGGTGACATGGACAAAACCTAAAAGTTCCTTCCATAATTGCTTGTTTCATAAATGATGCTGAGTTGATAGTGAGTCAACATGAATGAGACAATTTACACTGACTCAGTTGCTGTGTGGACTGCAAATAGCAACTAGCTGAGTAAAGGTATCGTTAAATCTAACACTTGTCTCTTCACCTTCCCATCCCACCTCCTGTCTGCTTCCCACCCCATGCCCAACACTTTTTTCCAGTGTAAATTGGGAGCTTTAGTTTTTTGTTTTTTTTGTTTTTTTTTAATAAAAACTCAAGTGGATAAATTCTATTTCTTTTTTCTTCCTTTTTTTAAATTGAAGGATAATTACAATACTGTGTTGGTTTCTGCCAAACGTCAACTTGAACTAGCGAGCCATAGGTATACCTCTGTCCCCTCCCTCTTGAGCCTCCCTCCCACCTCCTACCACATCCCAGCCCTCTACGTTGTCGCAGAGCCCCAGTTTGAGTTCCCTGAGTCGGTCTGTTTTACATGCGTTAGTGTGTGTGTTAGTAGTGTGCGCTCTCCAGGGAGCTTTAGTTTTGGTTGTGCTTGTATGTGTGTCTGTGTGTCCGTGTGTGTACCCACACATGCAGCGATAAAGCACCGTGTATTCAATGCCTTGTTCTGTTGTGCGGAACTCTTCAGGTGCAAATCGGCTCCAGTTAGAACCAGTTTATGCAGTCATGGAGTCTAAGGATCCTGAGTGACTTGCAGAACTCTTGGTCAGGCCAGGATCTAAATATCGGCAGGATTTCTCTCCCTACTCTCGTTACCCATTTCTCGCTGCGGACTGACTTTCTCCACAAAGTGAAAAACACACAGCACGTGGCTCCAGAGTTGAACCTTTCATAGCTTCAGCCACTAGAGACAGATATTTACTCTAAATCCTGGGGTTGAGGAAGGGAATTTCAGGCCTTCTGACTCTCACCCAGGTGGTGGGGTTATGTGAGAACTCTGAGTAGCTCACGGAGTGGGTTTGGGGAGAGTGGACTTTTATAAGGAGGAGGAGGCCCTGTTCCCAGAAGAACAGGGTGGTGGCCTCCTCTAGGTTCCTCGAAGCCTAGGTGTCTGCCGCCGACGGGCTTGCACATTCCTGAGGATTTACCACGAATCTGAATGTCTATTTTAAATCCCTTGGCTGACTTAACTGTAATCTTAGATTTTTTTTTTCCTTCTGGCTTCTTGTTAACTACAAGTTTTAATTATAATTATTCTTCAGCTGGCATGTTCTAGCACTTCTTACTCATTTGTCAAATTGAGCTTAACACAATCAAAAAGTCCAGGGAAAGACCCTATCTTTGAGACAGCAGAAGGCTGAACTGTCATTTTTGTAATCCACAGTCTTTGTTGCCATGATTATGTTCAGCTCCTCTTTGGTCGCTCTGTGTAGTTAGAAGCAGTAAGACTGCTCTTTAGTGACTATTTGGAGGCATCGCACAGGTGAAAGTCTTTTTTTTCTATCTCCATTCAGGTAAGCCATCCTAATCATAAGGAAAAGAAAACTGGGCTTTGACTGCCACGCTTTGTGTTTTAAGATTTAAGTTGGTTTCCAACAGATAACTACCTGGAGTTCATTAAAAATAAAGTTCTTGGTCGTCTTTTCTGTCCTTTGCAGAATTTTATTTCCTCCGAGCTCTCAGTATCTGGCTCCAGCCCTGTCTTTTGCCACAATGTAGGATTAAATGAGTAGGATCTGCAGTCCAGCTCAGGGCCCCAGATGATTGTTGTTTCCATGGAAACAGTTGAAGGCCTCTCAATTAAAATTGCCCCTGCAGGCTGGGGAATCTAAAAGTATGAAAATGAGTTTGTCTGAGAAGCCAAATTCTCATATTCCAAATTAAACCCAGAGAGGACAGTGCCCCAGGAATCTACTGACAGTTGGGATTGCACTTTTTTTTGCCTTTAAGGGAGGGAATGTCTTGGTATTTCAGGCCCAGGTGTGTATGTGCGTGGGGGGGTTTGCTTGTTTTGCTGAATTCCCCAGATAACTGTCCCTGTTATCCACGGAGCTTTGTGTACAGCCATGGATCACCAAAGAGTGTTTGGGAACAATCTGATCTTTGCTCAGACTTTGGTGTGAATCACAAAACAACAAGCCCATTAAACATGGATGAAATCATAGAATGGTCTTGAAGTTGGAAGGAACCTAAAGGTCAGTAAGTCCCTATTTCCCCTTCACTTTGAGAATCCCTCCTGGAGCCCTGCTGACGGAGGTTCACAGCTTTGACTTCCCCGTGAGGGGAGCACCCCCATGAAAGGAAGCCCTGGTTTCTCAAGCAGCCTTCTCCAACCCATGACCGGAGACCTGCTGGCCTTAAAAAGGTCTCTATACTGGAACTGACATCTCTTTCCTGTCTCTTCCAGCCTTGGTGCCAGGTAAATTGAATCTGCTTCTCCGGTAATTAAGTTGACTTTATAAAGTGTAAGAATGTTATCATATAGCCCCAAAGCCCTCTCCTCTTCTGGCTGAGTGGGTCCAAAATATCAGGACCTGAAGTATCAACACCTATGTTTATAGGCATTCTGAGGGGAGAGGTTGATTTCTCCTCATTGCGTGACCCTCACCACTTAACCATCACTTAGATTTTGTCTGACTTCTCTAGCAATTTTTTTTCCCCTCAGCATCGTTTGTGTAGGTGGAGAATTGATTATGGTATTTCTGTGTGTTCCTTTTTCCCTGTGCAATACTCATAGTTCAGAACTTGGAACTCTAAGAAACACAAGATTGGATCAAACCATTGGTCTATGCAGTTTCATGAAGGGTGTGGTTGTCTTGTATGATGTCACCCCAGACATTAGTGAATACACCCTACATTCCTAAGTGTTTAATAATCCCTCAGCCCTTCATTTGTGACTTTATTTAAACCCTGGCCTTTTTCATAAGGTTTAATTGAACATTGTAAGGGTCCTTTATGCCTCATGTGTACTATTATTAATATTCTATTATTGTCCTTAAGGTGACCCCTGCCCACCCCCGCCCCCCACAAGAATCAAAAACCTTACAAACAAACTCTTGTTCAGTGTCGCTACAACCTTCAGTTCAGTTCAGTTCAGTCACTCAGTCGTGTCTGACTCTTTGTGACCCCTTGAACCGCAGCATGCCAGGCCTCCCTGTCCATCACCAACTCCTGGAGTTTACTCAAACTCATGTCCATTGAGTCAGTGATGCCATCCAGCCATCTCATCCTCTGTCGTCCCCTTCTCCTCCTGCCCCCAATCCCTCTCAGCATCAGGGTCTTTTCCAATGAGTCAACTCTTCGCATGAGGTGGCCAAAGTATTGGAGTTTCAGCTTCAGCATCAGTCCTTCCAATGAACACCCAGGACTGATCTCCTTTAGGATGGACTGGTTTGATCTCCTTGCAGTTCAAGGGACTCTCAAGAGTCTTCTCCAACACCACAGTTCAAAAACATCAATTTTTTGGCTCTCAGGTTTCTTCACAGTCCAACTCTCACATCCACACATGACTGCTGGAAAAACCATAGCCTTGACCAGACGGACCTTTGTTGGCAAAGTAATGTCTCTGCTTTTTAATATGCTGTCTAGGTTGGTGATAACTTTCCTTCCAAGGAGTAAGCGTCTTTTAATTTCATGGCTGCAACCACCACTTGCAGTAATTTTGGGGCCCAAGAAAATAAAGTCTGACACTGTTTCCACTGTCTCCTGCTCTGTTTCCCATGAGGTGATGGGACCAGGTGCCATAATCTTAGTTTTCTGAATGTTGAACTTTAAGTCAAAATGGGTTAAAACATAAAAACCCTAAACTCTGGTGTTGATTAGTGCTGACTGAGAAGTGCTGGGAAGCAAATACATAGCTTCCATTTGGTAGACAAGGATTATTGAAGTAGGTATTCTGTTCTGGTTCTAAAAAATCAATAGCTGTGAGATCTTCAGCAAGTCACCAAACCTCTCTGTTTCCATTTTCCTCAAGTATAAAAGGAGATGATTGCTTCCTATTCTTCCAGGTTATTGGGAATGCTTTGAAAACAAATTGTTTAATTTTAAAGGCTTTATAGCAAACTATACCATGGTACTCTGGGGGTATTTTGAGAGCTCAAAACAAATTTAATAAGATAAAAAAAAATTGATGATATTGGATATTTAAGACTCACAAACTCCCACGGTTTCAAAAGAACAGTAGCTGGCCTCTGTAAGAATGAATATTAAATATATACCTTCCATTATAGAGAAAAAAAATCTCATATAATTTCTAACATAGATTCTGGGTACTATTTGATGTGGTATCACACTTAAGGAAGAAAAGATTTCAGTAAAGAAGTGGTATTATTTGTGGAGAGATGAAATTACTCTGGGTTCTTTTGGCAGGAGAATAAACAGGTTGCAAACTGGGGAATAGCCTTTGATTTGTAAGTCATTTAAATCCCAGTCCTTAAAAAAAGGGGGAGTGAGGAAATACCCTAGTAACTCAACATGGGTAGGCCATCAGTACATACCACCCAAGTGGGCTTTGGGGATCTGAGCTCGGTGAGGTCTCCTGAAAGTTCAAGGGTAGGCCTGAGGTGAGTTTTTCTCTGGAAAACTTTTAGGGTCTTGGGGCTGGGGCTGGCTGCCATGTTAGCTTTAAAGTGTTAGCAGCTCTACCCTTACTTCCTGAGAAATGCCAAGGGCTCGGAGCTGGCCCTGGTCTGGCATCTGCATGCCTTGGTTCCGTAAGGATGCCTCCTTTTGGGTGTTGAAAAGTGTTTTTCCTACACATCTGTTTTTCACTCAAGACCACTTGTATTTGGAGATACAGAAAGCAAAGGTAACACCATATCTTTTCCATACAGGGTCTGGTGACAGTTTCTTGGGATCATGTCTTTGCTTTATATAGTTTTACCAAAAATATGAACCCATCTAGACCTTGGAAAGAAAGTAGTTTTTCTTCTTTTTTTCTTTTCTTTTCTCTGTCTCTTTGGTAGTGTTTCTTGCCATGATGTGACGTGATGAGATCACCTGTGAAGTTTTTCCTGGGGTGGGGCAGGGAGAGACCATGGCAGTCATCTTTTGATGCTGGGAAACTGATCCTGCCTCCCAATGCCCTGTTGTGTGTTCTGTCCAATAGGGAGTTCTGTCCAACATCTCTTCCATCACCGATCTCGGAGGCTTTGACCCGGTTTGGCTCTTCCTCGTGGTGGGAGGAGTGATGTTCATCCTGGGATTTGCTGGGTGCATTGGAGCTCTGCGAGAAAACACTTTCCTTCTCAAGTTTGTAAGTACCGTACTCCACTTACACACCAAGAGCCAGACCCTCATCTCACATCAGGAGGACACCCTGTCGAGGCAAGAGTGAGCCGCAGCCAAAGGCACTGACAAGACTGTAGCCTGGGTAATGCTTTTCTTTTAGGAGAGCACTTTAGATACCCACCACCATCCTCCTCTACCCAGGTGCCTGCGTGCTAAGTCACTCAGCTGTATCTGACTCTTTGCGACCCTATGGACTGTAGCCCACCAGGCTCCTCTGTCCATGGGATTCTCCAGGCAAGAATACTGGAGTGGGTTGCCATGCCCTCCTCCAGGGGATTTTCTAGACCCAGGGGTTGAACCCATGTCTCTTATGTCTCTTGCATTGGCAGGTGGGTTCTTTATCACTAGCACCAGCTGGGAAGCCCCCTCTACCTGTGCCTCCTTGATAACATCGGCACCACCCATGGAGGTTTTGTACATAGATATCACAAGTTTGCAGTCCAGCCCCTAAAATAGCTTTAGGACTAAGGTAGGTCTGTATACGTATCTAGTTTTCTTCTTTTGGTTGATTTTTGCCCCCTCTTTTAAGCACATAGTCAGTAGAAAGCTGACTGAGTTTCAGGTAGTTGGTTCAGAGAAGCCAGACATAAGCACAGTGGCTGTGACCTGTCCAGATTAAATCTGTTAAACAGGAGGTTCTGGTGACTATAGAGAAAAAGTAAACACACATTTCCTGTATTCTCTGCTAGGGCAAAGGCCTCCTTTATGTGACCAGCGTAATTTTTAAATGGCTTGCAGGATATTTGGTGTGATCTGTTAGCATGAGTATTTTTGGAGGAGTTTGACTCAGGGGTAGGTAAGTATTAAAAGTCAAGAATGAAAAGGAAAAGCCTCTTCCTTTGGAGATTTCTTCCATAGGAGATCAAAATGGCATGTGCTTCCCTGTGTGTCAGGGGTAGGTAAGTATTAAAAGTCAAGAATGAAAAGGAAAAGCCTCTTCCTTTGGAGATTTCTTCCATAGGAGATCAAAATGGCATGTGCTTCCCTGTGTGTCTCTGAAGTCAGTTTGGTAGAAGTAGTCAGTGGTCAGCGAGTGTGCCTGTCTATCTGGAGCTTGGCATTCTGGTGGGTGTCTGTCTCATGGCACAACAGCATCCACTTCCCTCTCCAAGAACAGAAAAATGAATTAAAAAAAAAACAACAACCCACCTTCCCATGGTGAGGGAAGACGGTGGGACAGGAGAGCCCCTGGGCTCCCCCTCTGCTGATGCCACATTGTCTAGGGACATGTTCGCCTCAGACAAGAGCATCTGCCGGAGCTGGTCCCAACAGCCGTGCTGCATGGGATTCCCCTCTTAGCACTTTCGCCACGTCTCCTCTGGCATCTTTTCTTTAATTTCCCTAAGAAGAGCAGACTCAGTTTCACCATCTGTGCCCCCAGGCTAACTCATTTTTAATTTGAGCACCTCTGCCCCAGACAAGGTTCTGGAGGCTCTTTAACTTCCAAGTTCATATAACTCAGGCTGACAGGGAAAGCCAAGGATTGCTTGGTCCTGTGTACAATTTAATGAGCGCTTGGTTCCCTGTTCTTTATATGTAGGTCTGTGTTGCGAGTAAAGACTCTTCCTGCAATGCGAGAGATCTGGGTTCAATCCCTGGGTTGGGAAGATCCCCTGGAGAAGGAAATGGCAACCCACTCCAGTATTCTTGCCTGGAGAATCCCTATGGACTGAAGGACCTGGTGGGCTACAGTCCATGGGGTCACAGAGAGTCGGACACGACTGAGTGACTAATCCCAGCACACCCACATGTTGCAAATAGTTTTCCAAGACTTCATTTGTCTTACACACACACACACACACACACACACACACACACACACACACACACACACACACACACACACACACACACACACACACACACACACACACACACACACACACACACACACACACACACACACACACACACACTTTATTCCTCACTAGTCTTGACCTCTGGAGTCCTCAGGAGAGCTTTGTAAGACTCTTCCTGCAATGCGAGAGATCTGGGTTCAATCCCTGGGTTGGGAAGATCCCCTGGAGAAGGAAATGGCAACCCACTCCAGTATTCTTGCCTGGAGAATCCCTATGGACTGAAGGACCTGGTGGGCTACAGTCCATGGGGTCACAGAGAGTCGGACACGACTGAGTGACTAATCCCAGCACACCCACATGTTGCAAATAGTTTTCCAAGACTTCATTTGTCTTACACACACACACACACACACACACACACACACACACACACTTTATTCCTCACTAGTCTTGACCTCTGGAGTCCTCAGGAGAGCTTTGTCCCTGATTGTGACCAAGTCTTCTTGGCATGAGATATTTCTAAATGTGTGAGCTCACCTCACTCAGCTTTTCTGTAGCCTCAGTGGTCTCAGATCATACTTAACTACTGGCCACTATTTTATCAGTGTTAGTCTCCTTTTCGCTTTTAATGTGATTTACTTGCAGACGGTTTAGTTTGTAAGGATAGTATCTTTCATAGATCTGATGATTTTTGTAGTTGAAGATACCAGAGTTAACTGAACAGACAGAAATACATACATTTCTCTAGATTAGCATCTTAACTTACGAAGTCCTACATTGAAAATGAAGAGAATTGTGTTGTTTCTTGTTTTGTTTTTTTTTTTAAGACTTGGAGAATATTTTAAATGCCCTCTCTCTCCACTTAGTACAGTCAAAACTGGCCTAGAATATGCTTTGAGCAGGAGTTGTGACAGAAGTAGGAAGTAAATGTCAACACGGCTCCAAACAGCCTCAAAGGTCGGATGCCAGAAGGCTAAGAGAGCTGCCGAGGGAAATCCAGGAGCTGGGACTGGAGCTTCCTGGTTGACTGAGACCCTGAGATGCAGCCTGTGCGTCAGTCTCTGCCCCGTAGGAAATGGGGGAAATTAGCTCACGGTTCCGAGGGAGGCAGATTTCTGCCAAATACTTGAGAAGAATTTTATTTGGACTCAATTTCTGATTATATATCTTATGATTCATTGTGAGAAAACATACCAGAGTGAATGGAAAGTGAACTTGCCTCGCCTTGATGGAGGCAAGGACAGACGTCTGATTAATACCCTTGCATGGCCTCTGGTTTGCGTGCACACACCTGTGAACCAGCTACGGCTTTTCTCATTCCTATAGTGTGTTATCTGTTATATTTACATGTGTAGAGTGCTCCCTGATAAAGGAGGGAGTCGTTTTATGTGGTGGGGTAGGCGCTGTGTAAAAGTGATAGGATTTTTTTCCTCTCTTTTTTCTAGATTGAGGAAAGCTTACTCTGAAATTATTGGCACTACTGATTAGATTCCCTTTCTGGTGAACTCACCAAGGACAGATAGCCAGGAGCTCTGTGGAACCTGAGGGGCTGAGCTAGAAGGTCTAGAACTGTGGCCTAAACCATGGGGTCCTCGACTTTGGCAGGCCAAAGCCTTTCTTCCTTCCAACCCTCCCTCTAGCCCCTCCTCCCAGCATTTTGGATAAACACTGTCTAATGTGGAAAGACCTGACCCCACAGTCCTCTTTGACCCCCGACCCCAATCACAGAAGACTGTGGGCTCTTTGGGGGCAGGGCTGTGGTCCTACTTGCCCTTGATTCTGCAAGGCCCACCCAGGCCGGGGCCTGCGCTCTCGGGGACCATTCAGTTGATGTGTGTTGAATTAAAAAAAGCATTTAAAAAAAAATTTTTTTGTAAGTAAGCTACGAGGCTTCCTTTGCACCCCTCGCCAATGTGTTTTCCTCTCCTGAGCGCCCTGCTGTCTGCTCCCTGGATGTGGACGCAGCAGCAGCTTCCGCGCCTTTCGCCCTCAGCCTCTCACTGAGTGGCAGGAGCCTAGCAGAATGGGTGGCCCCAGCGTCACCCTCTCTTTCCTTGTCACCAGAAGCTTACCCTCTGGTCCTTTACAGCCTCATTTCTCATAATCCGTTTGAGTGAAATGGTTTGCAAAGGGTGAGAATGTGGGGGTGGGAGGAGGTGGAAAGAACCGTGGGCGTGAGTGGGATGTCGATATGACTAAGATGAGGCACTTCTGGGTGTTTTTAGATGAAAGGGAAATTTCTCCAGATTTATGGGCAATGACCGTGTATCCTGCGGTCTCCAACCTCCCTCTTAAATTCTTATTGTCTATGTCAGCCAGAAGTCTTCCCCTGGCTGCGTGTTGATGTTATTTAAAATATTATGAGCCTGGTGCTTCGCGAGGTAAGGCTGGCACGGCTCGCATTCCCAAGAAAGCACTCAAACCAGTGGTTTCATTTTGTTTTCATGATGGGAAATGTTTTTTGTGTCACAGCTTACCTCCTCCCCACCCCCCTATTCCTCACCAACTTCCTCTTTGACCTCTTCATCTAAGATGAACACATCTGCTCTTTTACCCTATGTAGCAGGTGCAAAGGCAAATTAAAAAACGGTGTCCTGAATCCAGAAAAGGAATATATCCCATCCAGAATCAAGGCCACAGTAGCAAATGACAAGCAGTCCTAAAAAATTGGGATAATTTATCTTTCAACATTACAAAAGCTTACCAGAGGTAGGGGCAGGTCATTGTTCAAGTGTCTGACAAGTGCATTAATCAGGAGAAACTCATTAGGCCTTAATGTGGGTCTAATGAGAAATTCCTATTATCCATGTTTGCTTATGGGCTTTGTTGGTTAATTACCAAAATGGAACACCAGAGCCCCTAAAATGTGATTATGAAATGATTTTTAAAAATTCTTTCTTGGAGTGTAATACTCTATTAATGAATCTTAAGAAATTGAAGGTTATCTGCTTTGGGCATGGGTAATAACCCAATGTAATTACAAACCTTTTTAGAAGAAACCATTTAACTATATGTGACCAAAAATAGCACTTCTCACTGTTCTCTCTTTGTCTTTTGTTTCAGTTTTCTGTGTTCCTGGGAATTATTTTCTTCCTGGAGCTCACTGCTGGGGTTCTGGCATTTGTTTTCAAAGACTGGATCAAAGACCAGCTGTATTTCTTTATAAACAACAACATCAGAGCATACAGGGATGACATAGATTTGCAGAACCTCATAGACTTCACCCAGGAATATGTAAGTTTAAATTTGGCTTATTTTCAGGTTGAAAGCCTTCTTGGAAGGATGAACCCAATGAATGTTCCTCCTGGCTTCTGCGTCTGCCAGTTGCAACCTACCTCTGACTCTTCTGTGTGGTTTTTTCATTTGTTTGCTTGTGTGTTTATTATTTTCTAACTTGCTATGTGACTTAGATGATTTGTATCCTAATGGGAAATGTCTGATTTTTCACTTATCTCAGTTTCTACTAAGAACAAAGAAGAAAATTCTTAGGCCAAGAGATGATCATCAAGGGTGCTCACTCCTGTCAACATTTGAAGACCCTCTTTTTGGTGGCGGGGGAGGGGGGGTTAATGTGGATTTTTTTCTATTCTTGATCCACTTCCTGGTCATTCTCCATGCTTCATAGCTCATAATAATGCACTTAGCAATAGAATATTTATCCACCAACTTCCTCAAATTATGCCTATCCGAATATCTGAAACTGAAAACTGAGAAACTTCTAAGATTTGGTGACTTCTCACAAGTAAATTATCTATAGAGCCGAGCTACCTCCCATTTCAGTTTCTCAACATGTCTGTGAGACAGTGGCCTCTGTGATGCAAATGAGGTGGCAGATGCCCTGTTCCACTCAAAATGCAACATGGTATAAATGGGACCAGAAGACACACAGCAAGTGCCAAAATCTGATCAGCTAAGTGACCTTGAGCTCAAAGGACCTTGAGCTGTTTCCCTAAGAGTAAAATGGGAATAACAGTAGCCACTGTTTAACTCATGGGGACATTCTGACACTCATAAGAGATACTTGGTTTTATATTATGCTTCAGGTGTTACTGTCCTGCAGACTGACAGCCTGTATCTGCCGCACTGAAAAGCTAGATAGGGTGAGCAGGCCTGAACCGCTGTGTCGTTCGACATTCGTGTATGAGTCGTGTATGTGGCAGAACTGGAGGCCAGACAGAAAGTCAGCGGGCCTGTGGTTGTCTCTTGGTTGGCTAGTTTTCCAGAGTGAGCTGGGCCCCTTTGATAAAGTGAGGAGAGGAGGCCTGCATCAGCGCTTGCCGTGGGGGACATCTGCCCTGTTAGGCACTCAGAAGTGAGCTAAATTGTGCTGGTTTTGTTATATGATGCAACAACTGTCCTGGAGCCTGCTGTCCCTCAGGTGTGAGATTAAGCCCTGATTCATCTCCTCAGCAGACTTGACTGGTTTGTTGGGTCATAATGGATGCAAGCTCACACCTTGCCAAGTATTATTGCTGACTAGTTTGCATGACAGATCTGATGGAGCTTTGTAGGCCAACTGGAGATGCACAACCCAAGCCTTTGGAGGATCCGATGAACTCGAAGAACATGCAGATACACGTTCTCTTGAGATGCTGTCTGCTTTATATTGGAATTCTGTTATTTCATGTGATTTCACTTTTCTTTCTTGGATTTTAATACTTTGAAGTAGCTATTGATCTTGAAACCTTTACGATGGTCAAGGCTTGATGTTTATTTAACTCAGAGAAGTTGGACTGGGCCAGCATGGGGGAGTGTCAAAGGGGCTTATGATGGAGCCACCCTGGAACCTAGCCTTAAGACTCACTGAATTTAGCAGCTTGTTTTATTATATTTTAATTGATTGCAGTTTTTAGGTTGAAAATCTAAATCCATGCTCTTGTTTTTAAAAATTCAGAATAGAAACAGATACAGAATAAAAAATATGCCTTTCAAACTTGGGGGATGGTAACAGATATGTTCACTATCTTGCTTGCAATGATGCTTTTATGATGTATAAGTATGTGAAAATGTACCAAGTTATACACTTTAAATATGTGCATTTTATTGTATGTCAGTTCTATCTCAGTAAAGTAGATGAAAACTGTGTAGAGATGGAAATTTAAAAAAGAAGTAAACCCATGGATCTCCTACCACGACCCCAGTTGCCTCCTTCAGACACTGCTGCTGCTTGCCGTCTTACTGTCCTTCTAGAGTGTTCCTTTATGTACTTGAACCAAACAGACTTTGCTCTGACCAGGCCCTGCTGTACAATCCTTCCCTGCCCGTCCTCCACCTCCCACCACGGGGCCTCGTGGCTTTTTTGTCCATCGCCAGCACCGGCTTACTACACACCCTCAGCCTTAACTCAGAAGCTTTTACGGTGGCCGTTTAGGTTCATCTTGGTTTAGAAATAAAACCTGGGCCAGAGAGAAGGTTAGAGCTGGCAGAAGCTGGGTATGGGTCATTCTGGCAGGTGGAGCGTAGGCACCTGGTCGCCTCCAAGTTGAGATGTTCTAATTCTCTCCTGTTTGCTCTAGTGGCAGTGCTGTGGGGCTTTTGGAGCTGATGATTGGAACCTAAATATTTACTTCAATTGCACAGATTCCAATGCAAGTCGAGAGCGATGTGGCGTTCCCTTCTCCTGCTGTACTAAAGACCCCGCGGTAAGTGACGGCCAGAAACCCGCTGGCCGCACATCACACCGACGTGTGTGTACGATGAGCAGTTTCTTTTTTTCTCGGGAAACCTCTTCTTACCCACCTATTCCTAACTGTAGCTCCTCTTGCAGTGAGTGGAGGGTTAGAGCTCAGATCATCTCAATAGGAGTAATCACGTATATGTGTTAGTCACTCAGTCGTGTCCAACTCATGCCCAAGATTAATTAAGCGGTGCACGCTGGATCCTGTTCTAAGCCTGTGTGCGTGTTGGCTCATTTCACTTTGGAACCTTCCCGCTGGCAGATACTACCATTATCTTCCCTTTTCAGGTGAAGGCCCGTGAAGTTTAAGTAGCTTTCCCAGGCTTGCACTGCTGGCAAGTGATGGAGCCGAGCCTAAACTCAGGCAGCTGCCCGTATCGCCTGTATTCCTTCCTTGTGAGAAGGACGGGCTTGTACGGAAGCACTGCGTTGCTTGGGGTTAGTGAGCCTTTTCTTGCTGACTCAGGTCTGAAGGAGTCCTGGGAATAGGAGAATAGTCTGAGACAAGCTCGGATGAGACCACTGCAGGAAGACTGTGGCTGCCCACACTCTTGGCCAGAATGGTGACAGTCACTGCAGTTTGTATTTTAGGAAAAATTAGAAAACCTGTCCATGAGCCACCCTCTTTACTATGGGTTTGATTATATTTTGAATCAAATTGTTTGTCTGGTATAGTGAATGTGTCTCAGTTGAGTCAGACTCTTTGCGACCCCATGGACTGTAGCCCGCCAGGCTCCTCTGTCCATGGAATTCTCCAGGCAAGAACACTGGAGTGGGTTGCCAGTCCCTTCTTCAGGAGATCTTCCTGACCCAGGGATCGAACCCAGACCTCCCTCATTGCAGGCAGATTCTTTTGTCTGAGCCATCAGGGAAGTCTGATACATAGTATGGCTTGAAATGTAGCTCCCCAGCTGTGTGTAAAAGCCAGAATTGAGGGTTAGAACAGTAAATGTAAGAGAGAAGGTGCCCTTGGCCCTTCCTTGCTCCTCAGCCTCTCTCTGACTGGTCAACCCCCCGGTGTCCTCCCCCAGACCCGCCCTTCCCTACAGGGACAGGGCCACATGGGTGCTGATGAGTTCAGGGGCTGGTTCTTCCCTGCAAGGTGGGGTGTGCGGGGCTCTTTAAAAGGGGCCGTTGTTCATTTGTAAAAACACTGAATCATTATGCTGTGCCCCTGAAGCTAATATAATATTGTAAATCAACTATCCTTCAATTTAAAAAAGAGAGAAGGGGACAATGGTCTCAGGACAATGGTCCCCAGACTCAGTCTGGGCTGTTCTCTTTGTCTGAAGGAGGCTGAGAATTGGTGAGGACTGTGCTCTGGACCCTCCCCAGGAAAGCCAACCTTCCTCCCCAGCTCACTTCTCCTTTCCCCTGGGTGGGCTGGGAGGCAAGAGAGTGCCCAGCACAGAGCCCAGGGCGCCTGCCCAGGCAGCAGACACAGCTGTGCTCTGTCTGTCTCCTGCCTCTGCCCTGAGTGAATATTCCAGCAGAATTCTGAAAATTCTCAGAAGATGCACCCCCTTTCAATTGCAGATCCTTTGGGACAAGATGTCTCATTCCATAAATGCTAAGCTAGTAAAATCCACCACATGCCCTGCAGAGGAGAAACATAAACCAACCTGAGACAGCGGAACCCACGTTTCTTCTCAGGCCTGTGAGATGTCGGGGTGCCTATACACACACGTGTGGTCAGGGCATTGCTTTAATTATCAAAATGACTTGTTCTCGTGGAAAAACCATTTAAACAATACACAAGTGCATGTATTATATCTTAGACACTTGGTCATGTCTGACACTTGTGACCCCATGGACTGTAGCCCGCCAGGCTTCTCTGTCCATGGAATTTTCCAGGCAAGAATAGCCTGGAAAAATGGAGTGAGTTGCCATTCCTTTCTCCAGGGAATCTTCCTGACCCAGGGATCAAACCTTGGTCTCCTGCATTGCAGGTAGATTCTTTACTGTCTGAGCCACCAGAAAGCCCAGTATACTAGTATAAAGATTCAAAAATAGAATTCCCCACTGAAGAGCATAAATGGAGATAATCATTATGAAAGTCATTAGAAGAAACTTTTAACTGTGGTTTTTATCTGTCTTCAGTTCCCTAAACCCATAAGCTTCTTGAGGTTATCAACCTTGAATTCAGAGACTCCCATGTAATGGAATTGCTAGTCTTTCTGTTATTTCCTGAGTCTCAGTTTTCCTCATTTGGAAAGGAAGGATTATTTAATACCTCCTGTGGAATGTTGTAATAATTCCATGGGATTTTGTATGAAAGTGTTTAACACGGTGCCTGGGGCGTCTGTGTGCCCAAATAAACATTTTATGACCAACATTTAGCAGGGGTCTTCTGCTGACCGTGGATGGACTTTCTGTCTGGCAAGAGTGAGTTTCAGTTTTCTGTTTCTTTTCTCCACCAGGAAGATGTCATCAACACGCAGTGTGGCTATGATGCCAGGCAAAAACCAGTAAGTGGAATCCCATCTTGTCGCTTAGTACAAAGGGTGTTGGAGGAGCTTTTGAATTTGCGTGGTGACGCTGTGCCTCTCCTCTTCCCTTGTGAAGGAAGTCGATCAGCAGATTGTCATCTACACGAAAGGCTGTGTGCCCCAGTTTGAGAAGTGGTTGCAGGACAACTTAACCATTGTGGCTGGTATTTTCATAGGCATTGCCTTGCTACAGGTAAGATGGCTGTCATGGGCGACGGTACCCGGGGAGAGCCCTCACCAGGCCAGACGCTTTGCCTAGTCCCCACACGTCACAGTTGTTAAGACACCTGGGAGGGCCGGGGAGCAAACCTCAACTCTCTTTGGTTTGTATTTTGTTAAGGCTCTGATTTCAGATGCTACTATCCCAAAAGACTTTAGGGAACCTTTCTTCCTTTTCAAGATGGAAAAGTTGCTGGGGTCACTATTTGCCTTCTGGCTTTCCAGCCAATAGCCATGGGTTTAGTGATGTGGCATTGTGACAGTTGATCAGACAGAAAAGGTCAGATGGTGAGCCGTGGCCAGGCTAAGACTTTTTGGAGTTTCTCAGACACTCTTTACTCCTTTCTGTCTCTGGATCATCTTTCCAAAGTGCTGGGAAGGGAAGGGAGCACCCACTTTTCCTCCTGGGAAGCCCAAGAACTGGGCTTTTCTTCCTGTGGAGATGTGATACTTTCAACTGAGAGGGCCACAAATGAGGCATAATGGTTGAAAGAAATTAAAGAAGACCTGCATAAATGGAAAGTCATCCATCATCACAGATTGGAAGACTTAATATTGTTAAGGTGGCGATACTCCCCAAATTGATTTACAAGATTCAGTGCTGCCTCTGCCAAAATGACAACTGACTTATTTGCAGAAAGGGACAAGCTGATCCTACAATTCATGTGGAAATTCAAGGGACCCAGAATAACAAAACACACTTTAAAAAGCACTGGGTTGGAGAATTCATACTTCCCAATTCAAAACTTCCGACAAAGCTACAGTAATCAAGATAGTGTATACTGGCATATGGCTGGACATATAGTTTAGTGGAATAGAACTGAAAATTCAAAAAAAGCCTCTAGTCTATGGTCAAATGACTTTTTTTGACCAGGGAACCAAGACCATTCAATGGGGAAAGAATGGTATTTTCAGCAAATGATGCTGGGCTAACTGTTTATACAAAAGACTGTGTTTGGATCCCTAATCACATATAAAAATTAACTCAGAACTGATCAAATACCTAAATGTAAAAGGTAAAGCTATAAAAGTTTTAGAAGACAGTATAGGTGTAAATCTTTGTGATATTGAATTAGACAGTTTTCTTAGATATGATGCTAAAAGCACAAGCAATCAAAGAGTGGATAAATTGGACTTCATCGAAATTAAAACCTTTTGTGCTGAAAATGACACAAGACAGTGAAAAGAAAGCCCACAAAATGGGAGAAAAAAATTTACATACTGGGCCAAAGAACTAAACAGACATTTCTCCAAAGAAGACATACAGATGGCTAACGAACACATGAAAAGATGCTCAACATCACTCATTATTAGAGAAATGCAAATCAAAACCACAATGAGGTACCATTACACGCCAGTCAGGATGGCTGCTATCCAAAAGTCTACAAACAATAAATGCTGGAGAGGGTGTGGAGAAAAGGGAACCCTCTCACACTGTTGGTGGGAATGCAAACTAGTACAGCCACTATGGAGAACAGTGTGGAGATTCCTTAAAAAACTGGAAATAGAACTGCCATATGACCCAGCAATCCCACTCCTGGGCATACACACTGAGGAATCCAGATCTGAAAGAGACACATGCACCCCAATGTTCAGCGCAGCACTGTTTATAATAGCCATGACATGGAAGCAACCTAGATGCCCATCAGCAGACGAATGGATAAGGAAGCTGTGGTACATATACACCATGGAATATTACTCAGCCATTAAAAAGAATTCATTTGAATCAGTTCTAATGAGATGGATGAAACTGGAGCCCATTATACAGAGTGAAGTAAGCCAGAAAGATAAAGAACATTACAGCATACTAACACATATATATGGAATTTAGAAAGATGGTAATGATAACCCTATATGCAAAACAGAAAAAAGGACACAGAAGTACAGAACAGACTTGTGAACTCTGTGGGAGAAGGTGAGGGTGGGATGTTTCGAAAGAACAGCATGTATATTATCTATGGTGAAACAGATCACCAGCCCAGGTTGGATGCATGAGACAAGTGCTCGGGCCTGGTGGGCTGGGAAGACCCAGAGGAATCAGGTGGAGAGGGAGGTGGGAGGGGGGATCGGGATGGGGAATACGTGTAACTCTATGACTGATTCATATCAATGTACAACAAAACCCACTGAAAAAAAAAATAAATAAGAAAGAAAAAATAAAAAGAGAAAAAAAAAATCAATCAATGAAAAAATATTTTTTAAAAAGCTAAAAATTCGTTATTTGGAAATTATTTAGAATGTCACAGTTGAGAGAAAAAAATAAAACTTAGTAAGTGGTAAAAAAAAAAAAAAAAAAAAAGGGAGAAAAAAATTTACATATCAGTAGCTCTGATAAAGGTCCTGTGTATAGGATGTATAAAGAACAACTCAACTATAAAAGAAGATAAACCCAATTTAAAGGTGAGCAAAGGATTTGAATAGACATTACCCTGAAGATACACATTAGCCCTTTGTAGTGACATCGTTAATTATTAGAGAAATTCAGAACCACAGTGAGATACCACTTCACACATACTAGGTTGGCTATAATAAAGACAAACATTAATAAGAACTGGTTAGGATGTAGAGAAATTGGAACCCTCAAACATCACTAAAGGGAATGAAATGGACACAGTATCTTTGGAAAACAATTTGCTAGTTCATTAGAAAATTAGAGTAACCATATGACTCAGCAGTTCTGCTCCTAGGTATGTGCCCCAAAGTAATGAAAGCATGTTTACCCAAAAACTTGTACACCCATGTTCATAGCAGCAGTATTTGCAATAGCCAAAAAGTGGAAACCATCCATATATCCATCATCTGATGAATGGATAAACAAAATGAAGTTTATCCATATAATGGAACATTATTCAGCCATCAAAAGAATCAAACTGATGTTGCAACATGGATGAACTTTGAAGACATTTCACTCCATGAAAGCAGACCAACACAAAGGCCATATATTATATGATTCTAGTTCTATGTCAAAATAAGCAAATCTGCAGAGACAGAAAATAGCTTAGTGATTTCTAGGACTGCTAGGATGAGGGGGCGGGTGGAGTGACTGTCCCGGGGTACAGAATTTCTTTGGGGGATAATGAAAATGTTTTGGATTAAGATAGTGTGGTGATGGTTGCACATTCTCATGAATGTACTGAGAATCGCTACATTATACACTTTAAAAGGATGAATTCTGTGGGATGCGAATTCTATCTCAATTTTGAAAATCAAAGATTTAAAAAAAAAATAGGATTCAGTAGCCAACAAAGCCTAAACCTTCCGCCATTTGACACCTTTCTCCCCTTTCTCAGATCTTCGGGATCTGCCTGGCCCAGAACCTGGTGAGTGATATCGAGGCTGTCAGGGCTAGCTGGTAGAGCGCCTGCTACAGCCACTTCCAGACACTGGACAGACCCAGCCTTCCTGACCCTCCAGTGCGCCCACCTGATACCCATGCTGCACGGACTCTGATCTCAGAGGCATCCCGCAATCCCAACTGATGGAGCTGCCAAGAACTTAGTTTTCTTGCGGGGGGAGGTAAACTGGGAAATGCTGCTCACTGACAGAATTAAAAAAATAACCAGTATGAAAGTCTTTGCGCCATGAATCTCTACTGTAGCCATGAATTTCTGGAAGGTTGGATACTTACCAAATGGAAAAAAAAAAAGGGAGGGTGGGGGAGCCAGATGTACTGAGTTTGTGGAAGAGTCTTGTCCCTGCTTCGGTGGTGGGAAGGCTGTCTTCTGTGTTACGGCCTGAGGAGGTGTGTCGTTTCTGAGACTCAGCCCCTTACCTGGGAGGGGTGTGTTTTCAGCATCCCTTCACTGTACGTTTCAAGGAACTGTTAACAACCATCCTCCCAGGAAGAGAACAGCTTGCCTTTGGGTTCCCATCTTGTGACCGCATTCGACAAGGAGCTTGGGTGGACTCATCTGGTCTCTCCTGGAGCGTGTCCTTGTAGAAGTTGTGTATTCCCTGTGCGCTGAGCAGGGGCTTTGGAACATTTCACGATGCCGAATTCTAGCAGGACAGATCTTTTCTGTAAGTAGGCCTGAGCTTTATCAATGAAATCCAAGGAGAAAAAGAGGTAGTGAATACTGCAGCCCACCAAATTAGTTATCGGGTTTTTTTGAAACTCTGGAATACTCTGGGGCTTTGTTTTGTTGTGGCCCTCCCCCCTTTTTTTGTCTTCCAGAAGTGAAAGCTATGATACAGTTTCTCTTACATTTTAGATTTTTTTTTTACTCAGCTCAAATATTAATTTTTTATATAATCTCTGCATGACCTGTGAATCTGAATCCACCAGCTCCTTTTCATGCCGTCTCTCCTACAAGCCTTTATAAACGTTCTTCTGTCGGCATTTATCTCGTGGGGTCCGCAGCCTTGAGTGGCGTGTCCTGCCCGTCTGGGGAGGGGCCAGCTGGGCGTCCCAGGTGTGTCTGTGGAATCAGTCTCTGCTCCATGTCGCTCTGTCGTCATGGCCTCTTCTGCAGGCTCCCCCTTTCTCTTGGAATCGCATTAAGCCCAGTTCTGAAATGGTGTTGGCGGAGTCAAAAGCTTCTGATGGTTTTTTCTTCTGGTTTTCATTTGTTTTTATGAAACAACAAGAAAAAACAAAACCAGAGGTTGAGACCAGAGCTGCTTCTGTCCTCTGCGCCGACTCACCAGCAGGACGGAGAAAAAGCACAGATGTCTCAAGAGAGCGCTGATCGGCCGAGAGAAAGTTCTCTGATGAGGTGGGAGACACTTGTAGAAACTGCCGTCTGCCCTGTCCCCACTCCAGCTGTGGGGGACGAGTTTTGCCCCCAGAGTTTAATCCTAACTGGTGTCAGGATGTCCCCTACCCCGGGGAGCAGATATTAGTCTGTGGGAAAACCACAGGCATGTATCACAGTGATGACACATTTGCCCACACAGAACTGGGCAGCGAGCTAGCGTAGCTTGTGGAAACTTAGCAAGGTTTTCCATTTTGGCCCCATGTTGCATTGCCGTGGCTGATGAACGTGTCCGTCTGCTCAGAGAAAGGACAAAAATTCTTTGAAAATCTAGTCTCCAGAGTTAAGGTGTGTATGACTCTGCATGTGTGTGTTTGTGTCTCTGTGTAGTTAAGAGATGTTCATTCCATATCCTGGCTGTGAGATGATTTTATCTCATGTCTGTCCCCACCGCTGTTGTCATTCCATATTGATTGTCACTCAAACCTGGAGAAGACTTGAGCCCTCTGGTTGGCACTCTTGTCTTGTTTGTTACCTCATTCATTCTCCAGTGAACTCCACCTGACCAGTTGATTCAGAATCAGGCCAGCTTCCCACCCTTTGGCACATCCAGTAAAAGGCCAAACAGCAAGTCCGAGTTCTTAATCACTTTTTTTTTTTTTTTTTACACTTGAGAGTGGTTGTAATAAAGGCTGTCATTAATAAACTTGGTTATACCTTACATGGAGTTCTACCTGTCTTCATTCTCTCTTGTGGTTGTGAAATTCTGTAATCCAATGGTGATCAGACGTTAGCATGCATTGGAATCTCCTGGAAAGCTTGTTAGCACACAGATTACTGGGTTTGCCACATCCCCAGAATTTCTCATTTAGTGGGTCTTGGATGGAGCTTGAGAATGTGCATTTTTGACAAGTTTCCAGGTGAACTTTCAGACTGGGAAAGACACTTGTCAAGGCATCCCTCTGACCAGGTTCTCTCAGAGGGAAAAAAGAGAGAGGGAACATTTTGTGTCTGGGGAAGGAAAGGTCCTTTGTGCTGCTGGACGCAGACTAATGAGAGATGGGGCAGAACTGAGGATGTAGGAAATCTGTCTCTGAAATCACTGTTTGCAATCACCATCACGTGGGGACCATGCAGAATACAGATCAGGCTTTGCCCCTCGCAATCCTGGAGTGGGAGTCAGAGCTTGTATTTTTTTAAGAAACTCCCATGAAAATTTAACACACAATAGGATTTAGGACCCATAGACCTAGGTAAATCTTAATAATATTCACAAGCTTTTTATGGGAAAATAATTTCTAGCAGTCCCTTAGAGCAGGATTCTTAAAAACCCACCTGAGTTTTTAAGATTAAAATACCAGCATATTCATAAATATCCTTTCATTGTAAACTATCTCTGCAGAAGGCTTCTGTCTTGCAAACTACTAAAGACTTTTTTCAAAGATCAAAAGAAAATAAAAATCGAAGATTCATACAGTATTCTCAGACCTTGACACTGTGTTCCAGTACTTGTCTGAGAAACAGTGTAGGTCACTTCTCTGGATATTTGAGACAATGTTGTTTTGTTATTATGGCTATGAGGAAATTTATCAGGGGTAACTGGAGATAACCAATTCACATTTCTTGAGTTTTCTTAGCTGTGCTGTAGAGATTATGTGTACATGTGAGGTAATTGGACCTCTTTGTTCAGAGCAAACTCTAGGCCAACAAAGGAGAAATGTCACAGCTCAGAAGTAAAAAAGATGCTTTGTCTACAAAGCTTAGAACTTACAGGAAGTTTCTTCCAAGTTTGGTAGATAGACATTGGAGGATGATTATTGGATTTGTCTTTATCTCTCTTGTTTGACCAGTTGCGCACAAATATCATTTCCTTCTGTGATTTACAAATATCTAATACAGTTTTTTTAATGAAAGCAGGAATTCAAAAGTAGAATTTCATGTCATGAAGCACTTGAAAAAGAAGTGCCTTTCCTTGTTCTTTCTCCTCCTTGTTTTCCTCACAAAGAATAAACCTCTCCTCCTCTCTCAGCTTTCTTCCTGCTCCAGGCCCCTGCCAGCCTTTTCTCAAGGGGATGCTGAAAAGCATTGCTTGGCTTTTTCTTGTCATGCAGCCGGTTTCCTCCTCCGTGCCCAGTGTGTTGGTTGGCGGGGATGGGGGTCGGGGGAGAGCAGGCAGGGATGCACTAATTCTGCAGTTTCCTGTTTCCAGAGGGCTTGGACCAGAGCCCTGGGAAGCTGGTGGGCTGAACAATGAGAACCCTGGGCCCAGGGACCTGGCAAGGCCCTCCCCAGCTCTTTTGTCATTTATTCCACGAAGCCCTCCTCCTCTAGGGAGATCCTGTGGAGACCTCCAAGGAAGGACTGGGAACCTCTCCATAAACACTGGCCTTCAGGGTTGGTGGCCAGCTCTCTCCAGGGAGGCCAGGGGGCTGCTGCTTGTGATGCCTTCTCAGGAGGAGGAAGCCTAAGCTTTGAATGAGAAGGAAAATGCAGTGTTTGGAAATACTCTATCTTGGCCTTATTGTGGTGACATGATAAAGTCTAGGCGGGACAACAGACAAGGCAGGTGTATCTGGTTGGAGGTAGGGGTCAGAGAAGGGAGGCCAGACTGCTCAGGGACCAAAGGCATCTGTAGATTTGAGCCTTTCTTTTTGAAAGAGTTTGCCACAAAAGAGTTTGTAAGCTTATAGTTTTCAAGACTTAGTTAAGGAATACAGCTTATACAGTTAATTGAATAATTAATTGAATACAGCTTCTCTGGGGGGATTGGAGAAGGAAATGGCAACTCACTCCAGTGTTCTTGCCTGGAGAACCCCAGGGACGGTGGAGCCTGGTGGGCTGCCGTCTATGGGGTCGCACAGAGTCGGAGACGACTGAAGCGACTTAGCAGCAGTAGCATGCTGAGTAGTTCTTGTGTAAGTTTGGCCTCCAAGGGGAGGGATGCCCGAGTGAGTCCATCCTGATTTCCTGTAGCCCAAAGCAAGCTCCTCAGGGGCTGTCCTGGCCAATGCAATTTACCCCTTCACTTCCAGGAACTCCCAACAGTAGAAAAGCTGAAGGAAGAGCAGGTTAGTTCCTGGACTTTATGCTGTAAAGCTACTCCAAAAAGCAAACGCTAGCATAGAAACAGGTAGCGGTTTGCATGCTGTTGCTCTTCATTGGCTGTGTAGTTGCAGTTCGTGTGCGAGAGGGCCAGCTCGAAAGCCACCTTTTAAAATGTGCAACTCGTCAGCTTGTGTTAGCTTTTGCTTTTGCAGAGCCTCTCGTTTGAAAGGAACGTTTTAATAGCCTGCCCTCTAGTGGCGATCGTGTAAAAGCGCTCCTGACAAGCTGGAAGAGTGACCGCAGTCTGCTCAGAGGCACTAGCTCTTTGGAGGAACTTGAGGGTGTACAGCCATATGTTGCTTGCTGGGAGTGGGTAGGTGTTTTATGCCTTTGACATTCGTGAAAATGACAGAGCTGCTTTTGGAAAGTCAGGGGGCAGGTGTTCAGCTCCCTTCACCATCTAAGTCCTGATGCTGCTGAAAGTTTCCGGGGCACTGCGGCAATGCGTACAGGTCGAAGCTGGGCCCTGCCCTGCTGCCTAGGCTCAGACATTGTTTATAGACGGGGTGGCGGATGGGCTGAAAATGCTAATCTGCGGGCAGGAGGCACTGCCTCTGTCAGAATGCCCACCAAGGAGGAGAGGTGTGCTGAACTTTAATCCTTTCCCCTGCTCCCCACTGGCACTCAGGTTTCTGTGGCCCCCAGGGTCCTGACCTGCATCTCAGTTCCTCTTCAAAACAAACAACGCTCCTGAAACAAGGATTAGACATTCCCTGTATGAATATTTCCTCTGAAAGCACCCCTGTGGATCACCACTTGGCGTTCACTTTGATCTGAGAATCTGCAACCTTGGTTTTAAGGGCTGTGAAGTCTGGTGGAGTGTTCCCGACTGTGTCTTGTGTTTTAGGAGTTTGTTACAGATTGAACCGTGTCTTCCAAAAATTCATGTGACACGCTAACCTTCAGGACCCCATAGTGTGATAAGGTCATGCTGGGTGGGTTCCCACTCCGGTCGGTTATTGTCTTTATATAAATGGGAAATTTGGACACAGATGTACACAGGAGAATGCCATGTGAACATGAAGGCGGAGATTGGGCAATGCATCTGTAAGGCAAGGAATACTGAAGACGGGCGACGAGTCACCGGAAACCAGGAGAGAGGCCCGTGCCTGATTCTTCCCCGGAGCCTGCAGAGGGAACCAGTCATGCCAACACCTTGACTTTGGACTTTTAGCCTCCAGAGTTATGAGACAATAAATCTCCATAGTTTAAGCCATCTGCTTTGTGGCATTTTGCTTCAGTAGTTTCTAGGAAGCTAGTAAGAGTCTGAGCACCTATTGCTGGCTTTCAGGATGGAAATGTATAGAACATGTATGTGGGTCTTATTATTTGAATGGACATACCCGACTTGGGACTTGCTCTCTGTATACGCTTTAAGCTCTTTGAAAATAGCTTTGATGTGTTTTGTGGGACATTTGAGACATAAGCAATGTTTTGTTACATGATGATTAAAAGTGATCACACTGCTGTATGTATTTCTTTGAAGTAAACCATCTTAAATTCAACTTGTAAGAGGAATTAAAGTCTTATAAATAAAACAGTTGATATCCACGACAGTGCTTTCTTTAGTCTTGTTACTTTGTGGCCAAATCAGCCCACTAACTCACCAACCCATGCAGGCAGCCAGCTACCAGGTGTGTGTGCTATTCCAAGCCTTGAAATAAGAGGTGACATTTACTGCAAGTTTACTGTGTTCCAGGCACTTTGCTGTAAGCACTCTGCATGCATTTTCGAGGAAATGTAAACTGAAAGAATAAAACCACACTTGTGGAAAATACAGACTTCACCAAGAGCTTACCGAGGTGGTGCTGCTGAGATGGGAGGAACGCAGGCTAATGGAAGCAGGCCCAGCAGAAGACGAGAGGCCTGAGCCAGGCCCCTGAGGGAGAGCGCAGGAAGAGACTCCAGGGCAGCAATGAGGAGGTGAGTGCTGCTAGGGATATGGGGAGGCCCTGGAGCTTCCAGAAGAGGGGAGAAGCCTGGATAAGCCACGAGAAGTTCAGGTACCAAGAGTCCAGGAATTGTGGCCAGTCTCTGGCCCATGCTGGGCACTCAAAAACTTGCTGCATGACTTGGGTCGGTAATTGTGGAGATGGGTTTGAATGAGGAGGTAACTGATGCAAAGTAGAATTTTGGGTAAAGCTGGACAGTGTCTGCAGTTGCAAACCCCCTGCCATCTGATCCAGAATTTAAAAATCTGTTTAAAAAATCAGACTTGTCTATCAAAGCATTTTGTGGGAGGCAGTAGTGAGTTTTTTGTAACACCCCAGGCCTTCTAAAGGAGTGACCATAACTTTGCAAGCTGGCAAGTCAAGCAGCATTAGAGCTCTGCAGGCCATGGGAAGTGCCATATTTTATCCCTGTTCTGAAATCCACCGTTTTCCTCCATCTAGTTGCACCATCCCTCTGAAATCTCTGTGACCTGGGGGCTGGCATGGAGCTGCCGTGTGGCAGTAGGGGACATTGCCCTGAAGCCGGCAGAGGTTGGAGTTTGTGTGTTCCGTGGCGGTGCTCAGCTCTAGTTACCGTTAGGATCACCCAAGACCTGTAAAGAAGCCCCTGTGCAGCCCCTCCCCATCCCTGTTTTAAAGCGTCCAGGTGGTTCGAACATGCCACCAGGATGTCTCAAGCTTTATACACTTAAATCACCTGGGCCTTACTTTACTCGGATCTAAAGTGTCTGGATTTGGGGGTTCTCTGGTGGCCTAGTGGATGGGATTCTGGGCTTTCACTGCCGTGGCCTGGGTTCAGTCCCTGGTCGGGGAACTGACATCCCACAAGCTGTGTGTTGTGATCAAAAAAATAACAACAGAAAAAGTAAAAGTAAATTATCTGGGTCTGATTTAGCTGGTCTGGAATGGGACTAGAGAATCTGAGGCTCTGCAGACTCCCAGGGGACGTGGATGTCATCTGCAGAACACACTTGGTGAGGCAAGGACAGTCTAGAGGTAGGCCTTATGTAGAGCTGTGCAAAATAACTATCATGTTGATATTGCTGGTTGAGATCTTTCCTCAAAGTTCAGTTCAGTCACTCAGTCGTGTCCAACTCTTTGCGACCCCTTGGACTGCAGCACGCCAGGCCTCCCTGTCTATCACCAACTCCCAGAGTTTACTCCAACTCCTGTCTGCTGAGTCGATGATGCCATCCAACCATCTCATCCTCTGTCGTCCCCTTCTCCTCCTGCCCTCAATCTTTACTAAACTGAAATTTTCAGGTCTGGGTAGGAAAATAAAGGGTGATTATACATGGCAATATGGATATCTTTGTTAAATACATTTTATTTTGTTTACAAAATAATGCAGAAAACACAAGAAAACAGAAAAAGAAATTACCTGTATTTTCACCACCTAGAGGCCTATGCTGGTTTACACCATCTAGAGCTATGTTACTGTATGTCTTTCCATTACTTTCATGTTTGTTTAAAACTGTATAATACTGTTTATACTGTTCTTTAGTCTACTTTTTAAAAAACAGCATTTTCAATATCAGTGAATATTTTATACAATAACATTTTAAATTTACTATGCTCTATATACTAGTCTATTGTATCGATCAAGGGTCCACAAGACGTGGTGAAGAGAATTTGGGAGCTTCCCAAGACCCTCTCAAGTCCACAAGCTCCAAATTTTTCATAGTATGATAGGACATCATTTCCCTTTCCGGTACCTTGTTTCCGAGTATACAGTAGCATTTTTCAGAGACTACATGATGATATGATATCACTCTGACAGCTAATGGAATGTGTGTGTATTTTTCTGTTTAACTATTTCTCCCTTTTAATTTCTAATATAGTAAATATTCATGGAAATAACCCACATACACAAAAACTCTTCAGGGGCTTAAGCCATTATAAAGGGATCCTGAGACCAAAAAGTTTGAGAACTCCTGATGCAGATAAACTATAATTTAAATTAATCAACCCATAATATTAGAAATTTAAACTCTTCCCAATTAAATAACATTACAGTGAACTTTCTTATACATATCTTATACTTTGCACATAGATACCGTGGTGGGTCAGATGGTAAAGAATCTGCCTGCAGTGTGGGGGACCATGGTTTGATCCCTGGGTTGGGAAGATCCCCTGGAGGAGGGCATGGCAACTCACTCCAGTATTCTTGCCTAGAGAATCCCATGGACGGAGGAGCCTGGCAGGCTACAGTCCATGGGGTTGCAAAGAATAGGACACAACTGAGTGCCGAACACTGAGTCCTAATAGCCTGGAATGACTAGATCAAAGGATTTAAAAGCATGTTTTCTGCTGAGTGCACATTTTGAGCCTTATGTATATCAAACATTCTATTAATACTGAATTCTAGAGCAAGAGAAGGGGAGAGCAGGAGGTATTAAAACAAGAACAAAGAGTAAGGCAGGGCGCATTCCTCCCACCGCAGGGCAGAGCAAAGCCTGGAGGAGATGTTGATTCTTTTATTGACTCTGTTGTGGAAAGAACTGGAGTTGAACAGGGCAGTGGAACATGTGCCTTAATAGCTCAGTCTCTATGGAGACCCTAGGAGGCTGGTCACTTCCTGAGCCTGATGGATATCATATAGTCTTACTCAGTGGAAAAGTTCTTTAAGTTGCTTTAGTCCATGTGTAGCAAAATAAGAAAGTCACAGACAGTGTGTGCTGGTTGGACCCAGAGCTTTGGCCACTGATGAGAGTGTGGCTGTAGCCTTCTCTCTCCAATCATCAGTGCCTGCCTCATAAGATGGAGATAATCATGCCTACATCACATAAAGGTTGCAAAGATGAAAAAGGTCGACCTGCTCTTCTCCCCCAGACCTCACTTAAATGAGCTTTCTCAGGGAGGTCCCCTCAGAACTCTGTTAAGCCCACCAAGATGTGGTCTTGCAGCATCCTCTCTGGGAGAACTCACCACATTCAAACTTACTTGACATCGCTATTCCATGGAATTGGGAACCACTGTCTCTAGCACCCAGACCAGGCTGAGACTTTGAGCAAGTCAAAGGAGGATAAACAGATCTTTGTTTCTGGGTAGAGAGTACCCTGTCCCCAGAGCTCAGGAATCCCCTTGCCCCCCCCCCCCTTTTGTGGCCACGCCACACATCTTGCAGGATCTTTGTTCCCCAACTAGAGATCGAACCTGGGCCCACCACAGTGAGAGCACTAAGTCCTAACTACTGGACTGACACGGAAGTCCAGGGGTCCCCCAAATTTATAAGGGGTCTGCAAGCAATCCTGACCAATTTTCCCCCAGGGCCAAAGTCTCTCTAATTCTACACGGTATAAAAATCTGCCCCTGCCTCCAGCGGGAGGCACTGTCTGTCTCTTACAAGTATGCTACATGAACATCCTCGAAGAGATTGAGACGAAGGCTCTTCACAGAAGCATAGAAATGCGAGACACCCATGAAGAATTGTCTCCCAACACTGGGAATGCAGCACAATTATCTGCAAACCTCTATTAGTCTTCCTGTCTTCCATTAGCAATAGTTCTGGTTCTAGATCAAAACATAAAGCAATCTGCCAATCTTCTGTTTAAACTTTAGTTTTCCACTACGTAATAAGAAGTTGAAATGTCTAAGGCCTCCTTCTGTCTGCTCTGCTCTATATTTCCTTCCCTGTCTCTTGCTTCTTCTCTGCTTTCACAGATGCCTTCTGCCCCAGGAGGCCCAAAGCTGAGTCATCACTACGGAACCCCGTGATTCTATTTATACGGCAGCTAGCATCCTTACTTGCTTGTTTTGCTATGCCAGTCAGGTCAATGTCCCTCTTCTCCTCCCTCGGCGGCCCAGATCTATCTAGTATATCCAGAGTGCAACACAGTACGTGCTCAGTAAACCTCTGTGTAGTGAGGCAGGCTGCTAGATCAGCAAGTCAGGCTGTTTGGGGATTTTCTGAACTTTGAGGGTTAGAGTGTCCCCACTGTTTCAATCCACTTTCTGACTTCTGTGGCCACGGCCAGTAAGCACAAGAAGTTGTTCTAGGAAGTCTTGATGCTTTAGTGACTAGCAGTGTGAATCAAGATTTCATCCGAATCCAAATAGCAGAAAACCTTGCTCTAGGGGTTGAAGCAGGCACGTGTGTCCCCTGCACTGTCTGAGGTGCCTCGGTACGTAGCTGGTCTTTTGGTTCATTAGTGCCACTAGGGATCTAGGCTCTTTCCACCTTTCTGCTTCATTGTCATTAATGTGGAGGCTTGCATTCTCACGATTGCACCTCATGGTTGCAAGAGGGCTGCTGTCTTCTGGGACCCGTGTCAAGGTTTGAGGGAGGGAAAAGAAAAAAAAAAAGGCGAAGGGCCAAAGGCCTTCTAGCAGGTCTTTGCCTAATTCACTAAGGGATACTCTCCCCGTGAACTTCTATAGAAGGGTAATGCCCACTTGGAAAGTTGGGGAACTGGAGTGTTTTAAGCCTGGTACATTGTCCCCCTGAACAAAACTGGGGTTCTGTAAATAGGGCAGAAGGGGTAGCTGGTTGGGAAAATCACTTGCAATGTCTGCCCCAGAGACAAAATGTCCTTTTTCTTTCTTTGTATTTTTTAAAAAATTAATTTTACTGGAGTATGGTTGATTGACAATGCTGTGCCAGTTTCAGGTATGCAGCAAAGTGATCAGTTATTACATATGTAATAGTTTGCATCTGCTGTGCAGTGCTTAGCCAGTCATGTCCTACTCTTTGTGACACCCCCCCTCCCCCATGGACTGTAGCCCGCCAGGCTCCTCTGTCCATGGGATTCTCCAGGCAAGAATCCTGGAGTGGGTTGCCATACCCTCCTCCAGGGGTTCTTCCTAACCCAGGGATCAAACCCAGGTTTTCCGAATTGCAGGCAGATTCTTTACCGTCTGAGCCACCAGGGAATCTATATTATTATTTACTGGTTCTACTAACATCAGTCTTTGCTTAGGTCCACTGTTCCTGTCACTGATTTTGAGTCTTGATTGATTTCTTCTTCCTCTTCCATGTTCTGCCACCTCTTCTCAGACACTGAAGGCAGTTTTTTGTCTCCTATTGATGTTATTTTCATATTCAATATTGATATTATATTCAATCATGGCAGAGAGGTGGGGAGCCCTGGCATTTTTTGATCCTGGGCTGGTTGCCTCTAGAGAAGTTTTACAAGGTTTGACAACCATTTGTGCGCTAGTGCCTCACTTCAGCTCCTAACCTGTGTGACTCCTGGTGGTCAGGGGTGTGGAGCCTTCCCTGGCCCAGGACTCCTCACCTCCAGGGGGAACCGGGAACATGCTCTCCTCTTGTGCGTGATGCCAGTGAAACATTTAGCAGCAGGATGTTTCTCTTCATGAATGTTTAGGCTGAGAGTGGATTGAAAGTTTGAACTGTATGTGCCTTTTGAAATGAAGGGACTTATTTCTGAAGGGTTGACTCTTGCTAAGTTGCTTCAGTCCTGTCCGACTCTCTGCAACCCTATGGACTGTAGCCCACCAGGCGCCTCTGTCCATGGGGATTCTCCAGGCAAGAATTCTCCAGGCAACCCACTGGAGTGGGTTGTCGTGCCCTCCTTTGGGGGGATCTTCCTGACTCGGGGATTGAACCCATAGGAAACTGTGGTTGATCAGGTTACCCCGGGAGTTTGGCAGGTTATTAGAAGTCTCTGCTTCTCCAAGAACAGAGAGTAATTGCTTGGCTAGTGGTCCCCCATTCCATAAAAGCTCCTTAATCATGGGGTAAAGGGGGTGGGGAGGGTACTTTGGGCCTCAGGAGAAGGGCTGCTTTCCTGATCCAGCTGAGAAAGGATGTTGTAAATTCCTGCAGTTCCCTCTGGGTGCTGCTAGCCATGTGAGCACAGGTCAGCACCAGCATCCTCTGTCAGCAGGATGGCGTGGGGACACGTGTGGGCACGGCTAACAGCTGTCTCGGTCTTCATTTTCCTGACACTTGACAGACTGCAGCTGTCACTGGCCTTCAGAATGTCAGGTTTTTTTTTTCTGCGGCGCTAGAAACAATGCAAGTTTGCACAGGTCATAAAAACACCCTTGGGTCAAGTATCTGGACTTGTGTTTGACAAGGCCTTTCCCTTGGCACTGCTCTTCTCACCCTAAAAATCCCCACTCCTTACTCCTGCTCTGGAAGCAGACAGATGGCACACGAGGTCTCCACAGGGTCAAGCCACATGGGTCTCCAGGGGCTGTGGCGTTGAGGGGAGCTGGGCCAGGTGCGGGGGCCTTGAACAGGCTGGAGATGCATGCTCTCTCCAGAGATATAGGGTCCCAGTCACATGCTGCCCTCTTGGAACACAGGATGACTGGTTGCCAGCTCTCTCCATTATAGAAGGAAAGTCAGTTAGCTGGATTAGTGTGGGTGTGCAGGTTCATCCAGATTTTCCATGTTTACAGCTGTTCATTTTCTTATTTTTCCAAAATACCATGTGGACCAGACAAAGATGTATGAGGGCCTACAGTCTGCCGTCCCTGAGGAAGAAATGGGTTAGCCAGGTCACAGATGCCTCGGGAGGATGAGATGGATTCCTGTGGGAAAGCAGGCCCTCGACCACTCTCCCTCTTTCCCTTGTGAGTGGTGCCTGGAGAGTGTTCATCACTGGGAACCAATCAGATGGCGGTTCACAGACTCTGGTAAGAGGTCTGTGTTGGGAGCGATGGATGGCAGTGCTGAGAGGCAATCAGACTTCCATTAGCTATCCACCAGCTCCCGCAGGTACTTGGAGGTGTGTCCCGTGCCCTAGTACCAGGTAAGTGGTGCTGTTGAAGGATGAGTGGGTGGAATAAAGGCCTGGGTGTCAGGAGGGAGGTGCAGTCACCCCCACGTTTGTGACCCCACTCCCCGCTGTGATGAGCTGCCCTGGTGGCTCAGCTGCTGAAGAATCTGCCTGCAATGCGGGAGACCTGGGTTCGATCCCTGGGTTTAGAGGGTCCCCTGGAGAAGGGAACGGCTACCCGCTCCAGTATTCTGGCCATGGAGAAGTCCATGGGGTCGCAGAGTTGGACACGACTGGACGACTTTCACTTCTTTCCCCCTTGTGGTGGGAGACTAGGAAGGGTTGGGCGGGAGCCGAGAGTGTCCAAGAGGTGATAGAAGTACAAGTGGGTCAGGAGAGTGCAAAGAGGCCACACTGGGAAACCGATGAGGACCCTTGAAGAAAAAAAGGAACATGGCTTTTAACTTAGATGAGGGGCAGAAGGCAGAGGGACTGACAGGTCAGGTAGTTATCTTGTTGAGCATCTGTAAATGTTCACAACTTAGCACTTGGGGTTTGTTTTCCTGAATTTGAAATAAACGTCTTTAATATCCAGTTGTGAGAAAATGGCTAAGTAAATTATGGTACATTCATAAAGTTGAAGAACACGCAGCCATTAAAAATGAGTTTATGAAACAGAGTTCTTAGTAATGTGGAAAAATGCTTATTGTATAGATGGGAAAAAAAGGATAGAGGTACATGTGGCATAACATTTCAGCTACATGAAATACACACAAACACAGGATCACTGCCGTGGAGAACACGCCAGAACATCCTTCCGAGACTGCACCAGACAAAGCCTGCAATTTAGAGTAAGGGCCTGGCAATTCAGGTTGTAGACGTCCAGATGCTCAGTCAAGGTCAAAGGCAGCTGACCTCCTCTGGTCCTAGCAGTGGGGTGATGATGACTGTGGGAGGGCACTGTAAAATGTCCTCGGAGGAGCAGGGGTTTTGCATCGGGGTATGAACACCCCGAGGACAGCGTCTCCGCAGGCTTGACTCCATCCTTTATAATACAGTCCATTAAAAACCACCTCCCGCCCTGCCCCCAGCCCCACCATCTGGGTAGAAGGGAGGCCTATGTTAAAGTAGATATGGCTATAAGATTCAAAGTGAGTATTCATTTAAGAGTTTATTTTTGACAGTAATCTGAGGGTACAGTTAGAGTTTCTTTCCTTTAGGATTTCTGGTAATCAATAAATGACAGAAGAACTACTGTAATAGTAAGTAATATCTGTCACACATACTTGAAAATTAGATTGTTAAAAAATTGTAGTTGATGTGCAGTATGTTAGTTTCAGGTGTACAACAGTGATTTGATATTTTAACATATTTTGAAATAATCACCATGGTAAGTCAAGTAATCATACAAAGTTATTACAATATTCTTGACTATATTCAAGAATATTGTGTCACATCCCTGTTATGTTGTAACTGGAAATTTGTAGCTCTTAGTCCCCTTAACTTATTTTGCACAACTACACATCCCTCTCCCCTCTGGCAACCACCAGTTTTTTCTCTGTAAGTTTGTTTTTTGTTTTGTTAAATTTCACAGTAAGTGAAACCACATGGCATTTGTCTGACTTACTTCACTTGGCATAAATACCATCTAGATCCATCTATGGTGTTGCATATGCTAACATTTCACTCTTTTTTATGACTAATATTTCATTGTAAATTATAGACAAACCTTAAACAAGGTTTCAACTGCATGGGTTCAGTTATATGTGAATCTTTTCAGTATAAGGTTGGTTGAGTCCACAGATGTGGGACCATGGGTCCATGGTACTTGAGCATCTGTGGAGTTGGGTATTCAAGGCAGGTCCTGGAACCAATCCTCAGTGGATATTGAGTATGACTGTGTACCCCACTGTATGTTCCTCATCCATTCATCTATTGATAGACACTTAGATTGCTTCTGTATCTTGAACATAGGGATGCATATCTTTTCAAATTAGTGTTTTTGTTTTCTTTGGGTAAATATGCAGAAGGGGATCATAGTGTAGTTCTACTTTTATTTTTTTTGAGGAAGACTATATATATATTTTAGAAGATCTGTGGTTGGATTTAAAATTTATATACTGGAAATCTGACTTAAAGCTTTCAAATGTTTTATTGCAAGATAACAGAAATCTGAAAAAGATCTTTTTGAATTAAGAAAAAAATCCCAAACTTGACACTAAGCAGCTTCACAGGATTAGGTTTTCAACTTCCTTGATGAAGATTAAAAATCCTAACTAATTTTCTTAAAACCAAATCCTGAAACAGAAAATTCTCTATGTATGTGATCAAAACCAACTGAACGCTATAAAATTTCACACACCACTGAATGTGGTTTTTACCTTTATAGTGTTAAGCAGATTAATATAAGATTGCACACATGCCTACCAGCAAAACCACAGATCTTTGAGTCATAGATAAATTCCAAGAATGTGCTCTGAGGTTGGGGGTGAAGGAGAAAGCCAAGTTTGATTTTTAGGTTGTATATGGTGTTTGAATTAAATCACTTCTCCTTTGAACCTCTGTTTCCATGATTCAGTCATCCAACCTGTTCCATTCTTACTCCCTGCAAGCTGCATTAATAATTACGGGATGAGAGAAACCATTTCATTTAAGTCACTTCGAAGAAGAGGGCACGGCTCATGACATCACCCTGATCCTCCAGTTTGCTTAGGAAGTAGGAGGCTCTCCGTCTCTCTGTGAACAAACGAGACATCAGGCCGTAGAAGAGCCAGGGACTAGGGAAACAAATGGCAGCAGAACCCAGTCGTCAGTTCCTCCCTGGCTTAAGTTTGGTCTAGTTGTGATTGGTTCCAGTATATAAATGAGTCATTGGCATATTAAGTGTCTCTCTAGTGTTATAAATAGCAGACAGATGCATATTGCCCATTTTTTTGAAATGTTGTTAGAATACAACCTCTATGGCCATGGCTGAAAAGCTCAATTTGGTAAAACGGTTTGTTTTTCTGGGAACAAACAGAGTAAGGATAAGGAAATAATGAACTTTAAAAAGTCAACTGAGAAAGAATAAATAAATTGAACTATTGAAATTTGGAGCATAAATTCCATGCAAACTCACTTTTTCTTTCTACTGTAGCTGACCATTTACAGTAAATAAGAAACTAGTAATACCTTTCTGAAACAGGGACTCTGTCTAATCAAGCAGCATAATGATAAATGAGTGGATTCTACCAGAGGATTCAGGGCACAGCTACCATAAACCTTTATGCAAAGCACACAGCAATTATATATAAGAAAGACACGAAGTATGTATATTAAAAAGGTATATCATATATATAAACAATTGACAGCACTGAAAATGGGAAAGGGGGATTGTTTTGTTTCTATATTGAGAAACTCATACTATGAGAAAACTCATAGTACTACAGCTTTATTTATATTGATTTAGTAATTATGCTAATAGAAGCTAATATCACTGAGCTAGTACTGTGATTCCCACTTTACAGATGAAGTCGAGACAGGAAGAGGAAATACTCCAGTGGGGAGCTACACTCAAGGCCTGCTCTGCCCACCTGGCCATCTTCGGTTCAGGAAGGAGGTAAGGGGCTATGCATTCCACACTGAGGATAACTGGGTGATCCTCATACTATTGTTTTTAGTTGCTAAGTTGTGTCTCTTGTGACCCCATGGACAGTAGCCCGTGAGGCTCCTCTGTCCATGGGCTTTCCCAGGCAAGAATACAGGAATGGGTTGCCATTTCCTTCTCCAGAAACTATTAATGAGACAGAAGCTAATATCAAAAGAAATTCTTTCAAGTCAGACAAATATCGAAATCTCAATTTCTCTATCTATCTAGAACTAGTTCTCTTGTTTGGCTCTTGTTCACTGAATTCCTGTAGCCAGAAATCCTACTGGGGCAAGGTGGGGAGTACAGTTTAGGCCATGAGATGTCACAGTTCCCTCAAGCCTCAATATCAACCTCCTTAAAAGTTTCAATTGTCAGAAAAATGCTAGAAAGTAGAAACTATTAAATTCGATAAGAAAAACAGGCCCAGAGAGTTTAAGTAATGTGGTGATGGTCACAGAGCCAGTAAGTAATAGAACCAGGATGTAACTACAGAAAAGACAGTATCCAGAGACCTTACTCTTTCAACTTTCCACACTTTTAAAATAGCTGTTTCAACATTTTAGACACACCTTTAAAACCTATCTATGAAACTATATGGCATATAACTACATAAACTAATAGACCATATCTGTGGGAAAACCCCTCAATTTTCCTGTTTATCGTCATGAAGATTCACCCCAAATTATCACTAAGTGTTTTTTTAACAGACACTTGTATAATTCAAATGTTCTGGCTTCCTCACATTAAGCAGTGTCTTTTAAGAGTACTGATTCTAGTAACAGCTGGATAATGCTCACCTAAGTAATAGACATCTTCACCCTTTATGTTCAGCAGAATTAGATAATAAGCCCTCTGATGATACCAGAGTATTTCTTTTTGAAATGTTCACATGCAGGGCTTCTCAGAACAACTCACACTAAATCTTTATATCCAAGAGCATCCTGTTGCACTCAAGGGGAAATTGTTTTAGAACTGAAAAATTTTGTTCCACATACCCACTGTTATCAGAGTATGCTCAAAGCATCTTTTATCAAGGAAAACACAGGGTTGTGGGCCAGTATTTAATCATTTGCTTTGAGCACATTATGGGTACACTCTGGGTGGGGTGGTTAGCAAGGTTCCAAGGAGCTAACAGGACTGGGAAGGAGGAACAGAGGACATTCCAGTGCATTTCACTCAGACATCTCCGCTCTAATTTTTGGCCTTTTTGCTTTTCACCTGTGCTCTGGTCCTGGCACAAACTGATAAAAGCTTTGTTGTGTGGCTCCTCTCATCTCTCCGTCAGAATGCACTCTCATGAGCAGCAAGCTAATGTAAAGGTGGTCTCTAAGTAGTGGGAGAGGGATGGTCTGTGGACTCCCCACCACACAGCGGCACATCCTGAGTTCGGTGGAGCCCCGTCATCCTAAGGGCACAGCCTCTGGTCTCTCTGTAGAACAACTGGTGATTTGAATTGCATTTCATTTTGCTGAAGATGAGAGTTTCTAGCATATCAGCAACTTGATTGCTGGCAGCTGGCCCATTTGGTACCTTTTCTCAAATCCATGATTTTTAGATGATTCTTTTCTGAGGTTTTCTGTATAATGCTTTTCAATAGAGACATCCTACTATCAAAAAAGAAAAAAAATTCCTTTAAGTCAGACAAATACCTACATCTCAATTTCTCTATATTTAATCTAGTAATAGTTCAGGCACTCTGGAAGTTTCATGGAAGTTGGGAGTCACTCAATGAATGCCTCCTGAGCACCAGCGATGAGCAGGCACTATTCCAGGAGCTGGAAATAGAAGTACAATACACAAACAAGCCAAAAGATGCCATTACAGTTTGATATACTATTTATTTAGTTATTAATATGGACAGCCTATTAAGCAACATTATAGATATCTTTCAAAACCTAAAATACAGTCCACTATCCAGCCCAGGAGGAGACAATGAACAAGATCATTCTTACAGTAAATGTAGCATAAGCACTCAAAATAATCATCCTTTTCTTGGACATCACAGGGAACAGTCAGTCAAAAGGTTCTTTTACCTCCACTGGGGTTTTAACTTTCTTGAATGACCACTATTTCAGAGTCAGAAGTCCGCCTTCGAGCCCCCCCACAGAGATGTGTAGCATCAGTGTTGGAGAGCAAGGAGCCCACCTTACCTTTCAGCCAGTATTCGTCAAACTTGAGCATATGGAAAAGGCAGGTACGTCACGGGGTGTTCTGATTAATTTACAAAGATTGTGTTTCAAAGCTCTAAAAACCCATGTGGTGGTGGTGGTGGTAGTGGCAGTGAAGAGTATGCTACATTTTGCCAAGGAGGTCTTCTCATCTCTTAAGTCTTGGCACCATCACTTTTCCATTAGGCTTTAAGATCTACTGAAGTTCTCTGTGAAAAGTAGAGGTGGGAAGTGCTAACAGCTACTAGTATGAAGCCATCTGCAGAATGAACTGGACTGGCTGCTATGGCTTTTATAACCTGCTTCCTTTCTTTAGACAAACATTTCTGAAACTTTTTCTGTATGTCCTGCTAGTTCTCAAAAAAATTTAAAAGGGCTAAGACTGACGAAACTTTTGGCTTTCAAGTTGGATGGTGATAAATAAAGTCCATTCTCCAATGAGCTATACTCAAATTTCTCAGTTGAAAACAAATGCCAAGTGATTTTTAAAGACATGTGCTGAACAGTATTAACTGATGGAAGAAATTCTGAGGTGAAACTGTACATATACCAAAATCTAAAATACAGGCAAAAAACAAGATGTATTAGTGTAATATTCTTCAACCCCTTAGTTTTCTGTTGAAAACTACAAATGTTTTCAGCATCAGGCTACTGATGATGGCCAATTAACTATGAAATTAAAAAACCTCAGGAAGTCTTGCCAAGTTTGTGGCAGTTTCAAGAGTCTACAAAGGAAGAAGAAGAAACCATAGGGTAAAGAGTGAGAGCGTTGGACTTTATTTAATTCTAGGTACCATGGATTTGACATTAGTAGGTAAGACTAACGAATAAGCAGCCATACAGGTTTTTTGGTCGCTGTGCCTTCCAAGCACCAATAAATGGAGCTTTTTTACTATCCAGGCCCATCTTTCGTGAGCGGATCAGCTCCTGCTGCATTCGCGTTTGTCTCTAGTTTACCAGTACATGAGTATGCCGTTTACCAAGGGTGAGGGGCAAGTCACTGTGCAGTACCAAGTTACGTCGTCACAGGACTACAACATGCACGTTCTACTTAATGGCGCTCGAGCAACAGGAATACAAGAAAACAGTCATGGGTGGAGACTGGTTCTCGACGAATTCATGTTCACACTAACTATGGGGCAGCTCCCTACAGCAGTTCTTCAGTTGGCATTGGAGCGTTACACGCATGCACAAGTGATGTGGGAGAGGATGGCGCAGAAGAGGCAGCTGGATGGAGGACGAGGGGAAACGAGAGGGATGTCGGGAGGGCAGTTCTCAGCTTTCCACAGCAAGCCTCTGCTCTGTGAGAGAGGCCTGCTGAGCAACGCTTTTGTTCTCATGACTGCGAAGTTTAGACACAACGTCTAGAAAGGCCAAATCCTGTACCTCCTTGTGCAGAGATTCTGGAAGACAAAAACAGGACAACAGGTATGCTTCTCTTAGGTTGTTCTAATCTCACTATACACACTACCCAAAACATACACCCAGGATGCTTGGTTAAATGATGCTGAGTTATAAAAATAGATCTGTTTTAAATTTTGTGGCAAATAAGGTTTTACCTCTCCAGAGGGAGGGGAAACACGTATACTTACAATAGACTCATATTGCTGGGCAGCAGAAAGCAACACAACATTGTAAAGCAATTATCTTCCAATTAAAAAAAAAGTTATACCTCACCACCTTTCAATGGATTTCTATAACAGTAGACTCCTTTTCAGATTTCCTATCTTCTTTCTCTTGCTCTATTTAACTTCAATTACAGTAAAATACAGGATTCCTCTCAAGGCCAGTAAGTTTAATGTAATTAGCATTCCTCAAGCTGGTGTATTTATTTTGATAAAACTGAAGTATAAAACCAGTTGGAGTAGCAATACTCAGATTTTAAAATAACTGATATTTGTAGAGCATTCCATCCAAAAGCGGCAGCAAACACTTTCTTCTCAAGGGCACGTGGGGCTGACCACATGCTGGGGCACACAGCGAGCCCTGGTAAACTTAAGAATCTTGAACTCACATCAAGTATCTTTTCTGACACAATGCTATGAGGTTGGATATTAACTATAAGAAAAACTGTAAAACATACACATATGGAAGCGAAACAATAGGCTATTCAACAACTACTAGCTCACTAATCACTGACGAAATCAAAGAGAAAATTAAAAAAAAAAAACCTAGAGACAAATGAAAACAAAAGCACAATAATCCAAAACCTATGGGACACAGCAAAATCAGTTCTAAGAGGGACGTTTATTGCAATATAATCTTACCTCAGGAAACAAGGAAAATCTCAAACAATCTAGTTGTATCTAATGCAACTAGAGAAAGAACTACCAAAAACCCAAAGTTAGTGGAAAGAAAGAAAGACTTAGCAGAAATAAATGGGACAGACATGGAGAAAACAGAAAAGATCAATGAAGCTGGTTCTTTGAAAAGCTCTTGATAAACCTTTAGCCAGACTTGTCAAGAAAAATGGAGAAGGCTCAAATCAATAAAATTAAAAATGAAAAAGAGGTTATAATAGACACCACAGAAATACAAAGGATCATGAGACTACTACAAGCAACTATATACCAATAAAATGGACATCCAAGAAGAAATGGACAAATTCTTAGAAAGGTACAATCTCCCAAGACTGGTCTGTTTATATATTTTTGCATTTGTTCCTGGTGCAGTAACAAGTAATGAAATGGAAAATGTGATTAAAAACTTTCCAACAAAAGTCCAGGACCAGATGGCTTCACAGGTGAATTCTATCAAGTATTTAGAGAAAAGTTAACACCTATCTTTCTTAAACTATTCCAAAAAATCAGAGGAAGAAACACTCTCAAACATTTTATGACGCCATCATCCCTGATACCAAAACCAAAGATACCACAAAAACAAGACATTTACAGGCCAGTATCACTGATGATCACAGACAGAAAAATCCTTAACAAAATATTAGCAAACCAAATCCAACAATACAGTAAAAGGTTCACTTGAAACTATCACAACACTGTTAATTATTATTATACTCCAATATAAAAAAAAATTTTTAAGTCACAGGTATGTAATGTACACCACAGGGAATATAGTCAATGATACTGCATTAATTTTGTATGGTGACAGCTTACTAGACTTATAGTGGTGATCAATTCATAACATATATAAATGTTGAATTGCTATGTTGTATACCTGAAGCTAATATCGAATGTCAGCTATATTTTAATAAAAATTAAAGAACAAACAAAAACTCAATACATTAAAAAGATCATACACCATGATTAAGTGGGATTTATCCCAGGGATGCAACACAACAAAGTAAAGGATAAAAACCATATGATCATCTCAACAGATGAAGAAGCTTTTGACAAAATTAAAGACCTATTTATGATAAAACCTCTCCAGAAAGTGGGCATAGAAGGAACAGACCTCAACATAATAAAGGCCATATAAAACCTACATCACAATAGATCAAAGACCTGAACATAAGAGCTGAAACTCTAAGAAACTTAAAACTTTAAAAAATTTAAAGAAAACCTAGGGGGAAAACTTTACAATATTAGGTTTAGTAATGTTTTCTTGGATATGCACAAAAAAACCTAGGCCACAAAAGGAAAAAGAGAAACTGGACTTCATCAAAATCAAAAACTTCTGGGTGTCAAAGGACACAACAGTGAAAAGGCAACTCCTGAAATAGGTGAATATATGTGTGAATCATATGTCCAGTAAGGATTTAATATATAGAACATATAAAGAATTTCAACAACCAACAAGAAACAACCCAAATAAAAAATAGGCAAAGGATTTGAATAAACATTTCACCAAGAAGATAAGATATACAAATGGCCAATGAGCAACTAAAGATCCCCAACATCACTAATTATTAGGGAAAAGCAAATCAAAATTATAGTAAGTTACCATCTGACACCCATTAGGGTGGCTATCATCAAGACAAAATAGCATATTAGTGAGGATGTAGAAATGGAACCTATGTGCACTTCTGGTGGGAATGTAAAACTGGTGCAGCCACTGTGGAAAAGGGTACAGTGTTTCCTCACAAAATTAAACATAGAATTTTGTATATATATGCAAACTAACTGAAAGAAGGAACTCATATTTGTGCACCCATGTTCAGACTGGCATTACTCACAACAGCCACAAGGTGAAAATAATCCAAATGTCCACTGACTGGCTGAATGGATAAACAAAGTGTAATATATACAAACAATGGAACATTCTTCAGCCTTAAGAAAGAATGGAATTCTGACACGCTACACATGAGCCTTGAAAATATCATGCTAAGGGAAAATAAGCCAGACACAAAAGAAAAAATATTGTATGATTCCACTTATATAGGGTACAAAGAGCAGTCAAATTCATAAAGACAGAAAATAAAACTGTGGTTGCCAAAAGCTGGGAAGATGAGTGACTAGGAAGTTATGGTTTAAAGTCTGGAGTTTCAGTTTGGAAAGAAGTAAAAGGCCTGGAGAATGATAGGGATGACTGCACAGAGATGTGAATGAACTTAATCCACTGGACTCTACACTTAAAATGGTTCAAATGGAAAAGTACATGTATATTTTACATTAAGAAATGAACAATTATGAACATACTTGAAACAAATGATATCAGCTAGGAAACAGAAGATATAAGGAACAGAAATTTTTGGAACTCAGAACTATATACATGTAGTCGGTATGTGTACTGCATATATACACAGAAGTAGAATTGCTAGGTCATACAATAATTTCGTTTAATTTTTTTGAAGACACAGTGGCTGCAATAAAAAGCTTGATAGGCTCAAGAACAGAATGGAAAAGACAGAAGAAATAATCAGTGAACTTTAAGACAAAGCAACACAAATTACCCAGTCTGAACAAAAGAGAGGTAATAAGCTGGGAAAAAAATGAACAAAACTTCAGAACCTTGAGGGATATAACTAAAAAGCTCACATTTGTGTCATGAGAGGCCTTGAAGGACAAAAGGACTGAAAAAGTACCTGAAGAAATATGGTTAAGAACTTTCCAAATTTGGCAAAAGACAAAAAGCCTATAGATTCAAGAAGCTGAACAAACCTTACATAGGATAATCCCAAAGAAATTCATGCCAAGACACAGTCTAGTCAAACTTTTGAAAACTATTAACAAAAGAAAGTCTTAGGACAGAAATGACGCCTTACCTACAAGTGAAAACCAAATCCGGAGACGGTGGATTTCTCATAAGAAACCATGGAGGCCAGAAGAAAGTGACACAACATTTTTCAAGTTTTGAAAGAAAAGAACTGTCAACCCAGAATTCTATACAGAGAAGATATTTTTTAGAAATGAAGAGGAAGTCAAGATACTCTCAAAGAAAATGAATAAGTGAGGAATAATAAAGGAAATGACAATTTGTTACAAGCAGACCTAACCTAAAATAATGGTTAAAGGAAATTCTTTAAACAGGAAGAGAATATTTTTTTAAAAAAGAAATCTTGAAACATCAGAAAGAAAGAAAAGATATAGCAAAGATATAGATAAATACAATAGCTTTCCTTTCCTCAAGCATTTTCTGGATTATCTTTGATGCTTGAAAACAAAAATTGTAACACTAATGTGGTTCTAAGTGTATAAGGGGAAATATCACCAAATTGAAAAGACACATGCACCAGCACCTCCATGCTCACTGCAGCATTATTTACAAAAGCCAGGATACAAGCAGCAGTATAAGTGTCTGAGGGTAGATGAATGAGTAAAGAAATGATGGTGTGTTTGTATGATGGAATACTACTCAGCCATGAAAAAGAATAAAATCTTGCCATTTATGACAATATGGCTGGACCTTGAGGGACCATTCTAAGTGAAATGAGACAAAGATAAAGACCACATGATCTCTCTTATATGTGGAATCTAAATACCAAGTTCATTAGATATGGACAACAGATTGGGGGTTACAAGGGGCAGGGATTGGGGGTTGGAGAAATGGGTGAATTTTTTTTTCTAGTTTAAATATTAAAAACTACAGTAATAAAAAAAAATCCAAAGAAACAGTAAATGATTTTCACTTACTGATTAAGCAACACACACTTTTCTCCCCCTACTTATTTCCCCTCCAACTTGGATTTCATATTCCAAAAAAAACAAATTTACCAGTAGAGCAAATAATATTTCTATTTTTGTCTAACAGAACAAAAATAGAAAATTCAGAAAATTTTCTGAAAAGAAAAATTGAGAAAATACCCAAAGACAATACTCCCTAACTAACTAAAGACTTAACACAAGAGCATCCTGACCATTTATTTATTGGTCAAATTGAGAATGGATGCACTCTTTTTAATGAAAATTTTAACATATGGGGGGTTGCCCAAGCAGGATTTGTGGAAAATATCAGCAATTATTTCAAAGCAGAGGAATACTGGGGCGTTAGTCAGTATAGCAGAACACAACAGAAAACACTACTATGGGCAATGTAGACAGAGCCATGTCAGCAACATCCAAAAAGATGGAGCTGCAAGCCAAGGGATTCCATAATTTCAGTTCCTTTAGCATAGTTGACACAGCAAAGAAAGCCACCTTGACCTGATGCCATTACACAGTCCCCTCATTTAACTCTCTTTGTTCTGATCAAAGCTCATCAAGCAACCCTTGATACCTGTCTGCCCTGAAGGAGTCAATGCACCAGACGTGCATTTGTGGTGCTCTGAGATCAGTGGCAGTCATACTTCTCATTATAAATGGGTAAACCACCATTCTGGTTTTGTACCTGGATGAGGTGAGCCTATCCCAAGAGACAGATCCACTCTCGGTGTATGCAAAAAAAAGTCTACCTAGAAACCCAACCCTGCCCATCAAGGCTAAATTCCAGAGATGCTTTCCTGAAACTCACCGCCCTCCACTGCCCACCCTCTTGGCTGTTACCATCACCTTGAAAGTTGCTAACCAGACAGGCCCATTTCTATTCACCACTCCTCACCCAGCTTATTTCCTTCACAGTCTTGGCTTCCTTGTCTAATAAATGGCAGTAATGATTCTGACAACCAACTCTGATGAAATTACATAATCCTTAAGCATTAAAAAAAAGCATAAGGGATGACAGAGTGGATTAAAACACATGACCTAACAACACGCTGCCTACACTTCAAATACAAGATACAGCAGACTGAATCTAAAAGGGTAGAAAAGGACCGAGTGAATGTTACTCAAAAGAAAGTAGGAGTAGCTATATTAATATCACATAGACTTCAGAGCAAAGACTACTACCAGAGACAGAGAGAAATGTTGCATATTGATGGAAAGGTAAATTCTCTAGGAAGGCACAGTGATCCTAAAGGTATATGTACCTACCAACAGAACTGCAAAATATATGAAGCAAAACCTGATAGAACTGAAGGGAGATAAAGACAGATTAACAATTACAGTTGGAAACTTCCAACACCTCTCTCGATAATTGACAGAAGTAGTAGAAAATCAGTAAGAGTATATCAATAGAAACACCAATGCCAAGCAAAAGGATCTTACTGACATAACACTCACCACTCGATAACAGCAAGATGCATGCTCTTCTCCAGTGTCCATGAAACATTACCAAGATATGCCAATTTCTTGAACAAATTCCTTAGCTAATATCATGGTACACAAAATCAGAACTTGTTCTTTATATAAAATATTTTAGGGGGTTAATGAAACTTAAACCTATTAATTTCTTAACACTGACTTTTACCTATATAGTGCTACATAATTTTTATTACCAAGAATCTTTTGAAAGTATTTGCAATGTAAGAGTAACCCTATATCTTCCATAGATTTTAAATGCTTTTAAAACCCAAAGCCACCATTTACTATTATTTTATATTTAGTGTCAACCATATGTTGAGGAACATCAAATGACGGAGGACACACGTACCAGATCCCATGAGAGCACAGATCAGGACCATGGAATTGTATTTGATTTCAGGAGCACTTCTCTCATCTGCTAGCAGCCTGTGCAAGATCTGTACAAGCTGAGCACTTTCTAGGTCTTTCTCAGCAGTACCTGGAACACGAAATAAATTATCAGTTATATTCACTGGGTATACACCTGGTACACTCTGGCTAAAAATTGCTTCCCCTTTTAGAAAATGATCATGTTAAACCTTCTCAAAGGAACTGATAAGCAGAAAAGATGGTATGATATACTATGTACTATCACCATCTTCAAAAATTATCATGACCAAATAGGCACATGAAAAGATATTCAGCATCGCTAGTTATTAGAGAAATGCAAATCAAAACTACAATGAGGTATATTACCTCACACCTGTCAGACTGGCTACCATCAAAAAATCCACAAACAACAAATGCTGGAGAGGGTGGGGAGAGAAGGGAACCCTCCTGGACTGTTGGTGGGAATGTAAATTGGTAGAGCCACTATGGAGAACAGTATGGAGGTTCCTTAAAAAGCTAAAAATAGAACTACCCTCTGATCCTGCAATCCCATTCCTGGGCATATATCCAAAGAAAAACATGGCCCCAAAAGATACATGCATTGCAATGTTCACTGCAGCACTGTTTACAACAGCCAAGACGTGGAAACGACCTAAATGTCCATCAGCAGAGGAATGAATGAAGAAGATGTGGTGTGTATGTATACACACACACAACGGAATGGTACTCCGCCATTAAAAGGAATGCAATAAGGCCATCTGTAGCAACATGGATGACCTAGAGAGTGTCATACTGAGTGAAGTCAGTCAGACAGAGAAGGAGAAATATCGTATGACATCCCTTTATGTGGACTCTAAAATGAAATGATACAAATGAATTTCCTTACAAAACAGAAAGAGACTCACAGACTTAGAAAACAAACTCATGGTTGCCAGGGGAAAGGGATAGTTAAGAACTTTGGGAAGGTCATGTACACACTGTGATATTTAAAATGGATAACCAACAAGGACCTATTGTATAGCACAAGGAACTCTGCTCAATGTTATGTGCCAGCCTGGATGTGAGGGGATATGGGGGAGAATGGATACATGTGTATGTATGGCTGAGTCCCTTCCCTGTTCACCTCAAACTATCACAACTTTGTTGATCAGTTATACCCCAATACAAAATGTTTTTGGTGTTAAAAAAAAATTTTTTTTTAAATTATCAAGGTCAATTGTGTATCCTTTATCTCTCTTCTTATCTGCCTATTCTTTATAGTCACATAATTTCCTCTATATGTATTCTAGAATGTATCTTTAAGAGAACGGTACCCTGAAATTCCTATCAAAATTCCAATAGGATTTTCTAGAGAAAATAGATAAGCTTATACTAAAATGGTGTGTGGGAAACCACAGGTCCTAAATGAGGTAAACAATCTTGATAAAGAAGAATAAAGTGGGAGGAAGTCCTCTACTTGATATGATGAAGGTCACTATATAGGATCAGTTATCAAGAGTGTGGTGTTGGTGGAGAGACAGACACACAGGACAAAGGAACTGAAAGAAGACCCTAGAAGCAGACCCACAGAAATATGCTCAACTGATTCTTGACAAAATCAATTCAGTGGAGGAAAGACAGCCTTTTCAACAAATGGTGCTGGGGCAAGTAGATCCATAAGCAAGGGAAAAAAAGAAAGAAAGAAACCTTGACCTAAACCTCACATTTTATATAGATATTAACTAAAAAAGGATCACAGACTTAAATGTAAAACTACAGGACTTTCAGGATACAAACAATCCTTAAAACTCAATAGCTTAAAAAAAAAATGAGAAAATGAGCAAAAGACACAGATATTTCACCAAGGAATATATAAGATGGAAAAGAAGTACATAAAGATGTTCAACATCAGTAGTCTTTAGAAAAGTGCAAATTAAAACTACATGAGGTATTACTACATATCTCTCAGATTGACTAAAATTTTAAAAATTAGGGATAATATTAAATATTGGTGAGGGTAAAGAGGAAACTAGGTCACTTATACAGCGCTGGCAGGAATGTAATGTTTTCCAGAGCCACTCTGGAAAACAGTTTGTTATTTCTTAAAAAAACAAACATGCAGTTACCGTACAACCTAGCAGTTATAACTCCTAGGCATTTATCCAGAAAAATGAAAATTTGTGTTTACATAAAATCCTATACATGAATGTTCTTTGCAGCCTTATTTTTAAAAGTCCCAAAGTAGAATCAGTCCAGATGTCCTTCAATAGGTGAATGGTTAAACAAGTCGTGGTATATACAAGTCATAAAATACTATTCAGTAATGGGAAGGAATAAACTATGGTCACACAAATCAATGACTCCTTAGGAAATTACGCTGACCAAAAAAAGCCAATTTCAAAAGGTCATATACTATATGATTCCATTCATACATTTCTGAAATGAAAAAAAAATTTAGAAATGAAGGGTAGGTTAGTGGTTTCCAGGGATTAGGAGGGTAGGAGGCAGGTGAATGAGGTTATGAATGGAGGATCCTCGTGGAATTAGAACTGTTCAGATACACCCACACAGGTGATCAAGCTGAATTTAACATAAATAGAAATGAGTACAAGTAAAACTGGGGAAGTTTGAACTAGAGGTAAATTTTATCAGGGGTTGGGATATTATCTTAGGTTTGCAAAATGTTACCACTGGCAAAACTAGGCAAACTGTAAAGGTATCTTTATTATTTCTTTTAACTGCATGTGAATTTACAATTACCAAAAAAAAAAAAAAAAAAAAAGCTCTTTAAAATGTTGCTTTAATACTATTATCATACAAAAATTTCATAATTCCTTAATAGTATCTAAAAACCTGAAGGGATACAGGTTTGGAAAAATAGGGTTTTCAGTGTGTTGTATATTAAAAAGATAGCATGGCCTTATTTTTAAATCTTAGGCTCAAGGAGCCTAGGAAAAACTAGGTGATAATGACAACAAATGTAATTATGTATTATCATTTTATATAGTTCTATGGTATGGTAATCTGACTCAGGCAAATGCTCAGTTATTAAGAAGAAGGCAAAATTAAAGCCTATTTAGAAAATACTAGTTATGAAGGGCACAAGACCAGATTCACCCCAGGTTGGTAGATTAAGGATATTCTAAAATTGCTTCATCACGTAAGTCATTTTACAAAATCAAGTGATGAACTCTGTTTGGCATTCAGTGTCCTCACCAATTCTAACCTCTTCGTCATAGTCTCTGATGAAGTAATCTCCCCTACCCATGGAGGAAATCATAGGCTAGGCCAGGACTCAAGCTGACTTCCACAGCATCTTTAACTTAAGTCACCAAAGTGACATATACCTTCTTGAAGTCTTGTGGCATTCGTGCGTGCTTAGTTGCGTCTGACTCTCTGCAACCCTATGGACTGTAGCCCACCAGGCTCCTCTGTCCATGGAATTTTCCAGGCAAGAATACTGGAGCAGATTGCCATGTCCTCCTCCAGGGTATCTTCCCAACCCAGGGATCAAATCCACATCTCCTGCATCTCCTCCTTTGGCAGGCGGAGTCTTTACTACTGAGCCACCTGGGAAGCTTGAAGTCTTTTCTAGCTTTAAAATTCAAGAAAATTTTACATCCTATGATTTTTTTAAAAAAATCATATAGGGTTTTAAAGTTTATAACCTGTTAAGAGGACAAAAAATTCAAATCTCTCATACCTGAAATCTGAGTAAATCTGACATTAGAGGAAGATATACCATTTTTATCTTTTGGCTTCTCCTTCCTGGGATAATGGTTGGTGAGAGTGAGAATTTCCCATAGTGAGAGTTATGGACATAAGTCGTCACTTAGAACGGAAGTGATCAGTTAACAGTATTTACCGAGTATCTCTGAAGGGAACAGGACATGTCTACTAAGTCTACAGGCCTCCTTTGTGTAAGGTAGCCTCAGGTCTTACCTCAGGGCATGTGACTTTCATTGTCTCCAGCTGACTACCTAGCAGAGCTTGGTTCCTGACACAAAGTTGCCTCCCATAAACTAGATGTCTATGAGTGAGCTTTTCCTGAAGAATTCTGAGTAACAGGGATACTGCCATGAAGAGACTAACTGAATCATTTAGACTCTGCTTTGGGGGAACTCTGAGTGTACATACACAGAAGAGTGACATAAAAGGTGAAGATTTAGAATGAAGGTGATGCTATAAAGCAATAGAAACCATGGTGACAGAGAGGAGACCAGCAAGAGACAGTCAGCAGTGTAGACAAGAGATCTGAGTGGCTGGAAGAGTAGCAAATTCTAAACTTGCTATTGTATTCTAAATAGTGTTTCATTTTTCCATGAGGCCTGCTGAAATTCCCTAAGTGCCTAAAATCTGAGATATCATTTAAGAGTCAAACTGACATTAAAGCATTGTCTTAAAAATGTTACCAAAAGAACAACCCAAAGGGACACCTATGGTGACAATCTATAGAGTATGGTTTTCCATTTACTCAGATATAGTATAGACACATACTGGCAAAATGCTTCTGGTCAAAGGTTTTGTCTGACTTCTATTCCACTCCTGTGCTTCCTTTCATCCAAGATAAAAATAGGAGAAAATAAGTTTGCTACTGGGGTACTTACCCAATTCTAAAGCTGCTATTAGTGCCAAAGCAACAAGGGCTTCATTCTGCATTATTACATGTTCACTAGTTGCCATGGTAACTAGATGCTTGATGCCACCACTTTGTACAATGGTTTTAATTACATCCTACAATAAATATCATGAAATTATAAACTTTAATTTTAAACATAAACTGCATTACAATCAGTCAATTCACTCTTGAGTGGTTTTCTGACAGTGTCCCTATGAATCATTACATTTAACCATAATTTTTTTTCTTCATAGAAAAGAAGGAAAAAGCTTTTAGCTTTAAATAAATTCATCAAAAGATGACAACTTAAACTACCTAAGCAAAAAAGACCACTGCAGTTCATATCAAGGAAGAGAGTTTCAGAAGCTAACAAACAAAAGTGCCACTGACCCAAATGTTCACCTACCATGAGATCAACAAAACAGAATAGATCTTGGAATAATAATAATAAAAAGTTCTTCCTTTCAAATTTTTATTATTAATGTAATACCAGGTGGCTGCTTTTCAGATGAACCAGGTGAAGCTTTTTATGTATGCATGTATCCATGTAGTCTTAAAACCTTTGTTGTATCTGACAAAGTAAGATTACACACAACAGGACTTGAGGAGAACTTAAACCAAAATTCTGTCTCCCTCATTTCTCATAGCACCTACACCTCTGTCCCTTCCAGTGGCAGTGGGGCAGTGGGCTCCAGACTCAATAGATCTCACTGACTTTGAGCAAATTACAAAAGCTCTCTGCATCTCAAAGATATCACTTGAGATAATGCAAGTGTATATCTCATAGGTTTTTGTTATACAAAATTATTACATGAAAAGCACACATGAAAGTATACAGCAAAGGCTAGATGAAAAGAAATGGCTACACTTATTTCTAGTACTCACTTTCGTCTTCATCTCACTTAGGGTTTTGTGGCCTTCAAACTCAAGTCTTTGTTGGCCTGAGCGCCACATGTAACAGGAATTTAAGAGTTCCAGATTCAGATGCCAAAATATGTCAGTCTGTTTTAATCTAGTTAACAGAATTATGGTTTGCCTAAGCGAAACCACTGGTAAGCGACCTCGTGGAATGGAGCAAAGAGTTAGGGTAAAGACTCCAAAAAGGACAGAAGAGTGATCTGGGAGTAAGCAAGTTAGTTGGAATGTCGGTTATTCCCATAGTCTCTCATTGTGATGAATGACATGATGACCCCACCTGGTCCCAAGCCCCAAACGTGGAATTATCTCTAAAACCTCCTCCTTCTTTGACCCCAATGTTGAATTCTGTCAGTTCTACCACCCATATCTTTCTCAAATCCTTCTCTTCTTTTCCATCCTCAGTGCTTCTATTAGGCTGAACTATATGCTATTTGTTTCTTCATGTCAAAATGGTCAAATATCAGCAATTTCAAATTACTCAACCCAAATCCTTAGTTCAGCCCTTCATCATCTCTCATGTATATTTTTGAAAGAGCTTTGTTTTCCTCGCCCCTAGTAAATAAGCTGTGGAGTCATCTTTCTAGGAAAACCAAGTAATGGCACCCAGCTGCTTAAAATCCTTTGGGAGCTTCTTAATTCTCTACAGAATCAACCTGGCACATAGTTCATCTTAATCCCCACTTCTCTTCCCCTTTGGTGACTGTCTCTGGGCCCGACAGAGCACAGTTATGATGGAGAAGAGTTTAGAGGAGGACCACAGGAGTTTATTTTCCTCTTCTTTCTGAATACTTTCCATCTCATCAACAATACGCTTGGTCCTGTCCTGGTGTCAATGAAATGGATGGGCTTTCAGGCTGCTCTAGGTGAGACAGCTGGTAGGAAGGTCCAAAAGTTACCAGCGGCTTTTGCTCCAGGGAAAGACACCAAGAGATAGCATGTGATTGGGAGGAACATTCTGTGACCAATCAGCTGGAATAGCTACTGTGGTGAAGTCAATTATTTATATGAAGGAGATTTACTCAAGACAAGGAGTACCTTTAAGATTTTTTTCTTGCCATCTTTTAATCTGTTTCATAAATAAATGAATGGTTTCCTCAGACTTACTTTTGATTTACTGTGTCGTATGAGGGCAGAGAGCAGTCTGTTTGACTCTCCCATCACACCAGCATGATCTTTGGCTTCACACCACTCCACCAAACGCTCCACTAACTTAACATTTTTTCCCAGTTGTTCAGCAGCTTCTGCTATAGGAAAGAAGGCAAACCACAAAGGAATGAATCACTAATAGGCAATCAACTAAAACAACTAGTTAAAGATGTAAGAGTGTGAAGGAAAATTACAGGTCTAAAAAACAGAACACAACGATATTGTTAAATAAGGACTGCAAAATACTCTGTAGCTAATGGATTATTGAGATTTTTTATATAAAGTTACAGACTTTTATATAAAAAAATGAAATAACTTTATACTCTTTTGGCTCAGCCTGGTAGTCTGTTAGTACTCTGGAAAACCGTACCAAAGAGTTTTCAGCAGTACTCTAAGGAATCAATACACATAAAGTTTAGAATTTAGAAATAAATAAATATAACTCATTCCAAGGATTAGTTTTCATTATTGTTTCTGTAAACAGAAACATGATCTCCCTGTTTGTAAAACAAATTAAAAAATTTTTTGAATGTCACTGTATTGAAACAATGATTTTGAAGACAAGGGAAAATCAGTATAGAAAGTGCCAAAACATAAAAATTCCCTCAAGAACTGTTAATAAATCAATCTAAAACCAGATTATATCTACAAATGAAGAGAAGTGCAATATAATTTCCATTTAAAGACAATTATAACAAGTATGGAAATTAATTAATGGGGATCTAAAACCAATCTCTTTTGCCTTTTATTTGCTACTTATCTCTATGATTACATAATTCTGAAAACTAAAAGTAGATCCTTTTTCATACAAAACATACACCTTAGGAAAGAATTTCTCTTACCTTGTGCATCTATTAACATTCTTAATGTTCCCAAGAGTTTGAACTGAACCGGGGGCATTTCAGATTTAAGGAATTTCAAAACTGCCTCCGTGACTCCAGCTGATAACATCTTTGCTTTATTTACAACTAGAGAGAGAGAGAGAGACTGGTTAAAATTATGTTAGCATTTTTGAGGGTAATCATTCAATTTAATATAATTTTTAAGTGTCTTATTAGCTTTAAGGCTCCATGTTACATTTTTCTACTTAAAAACAATCGTTATTACTTTTCTATTAATTTTAAGAATGGGATTAGGAATGGGAGGTCTGGGGGATAAATACCCTCTGTCTATAGAAGCACAACATACAAAATCACATATACTGGCTTTTAAAATCTAATTAAAAAAACTAATAATTTGTAAAGGAAATCTGACAATGTTGCCTTCATATTTACAAAAAGCATGATTCCTCAACTTTAATAAATGTCTCTTTTTACCTCTATCCTTGACCCAAGTGTGTTAATATAGATATTACAGACATTAATAAGCAATCTTAATCTGCTACATGAAACAAATTTATTTTATATAGATTGCATTTTCATGTTATACTATTTTTACCTAACCAGAAATTTATCATTAAAAAGTAGAATAACAGGATAGTTTTAACTATATCCTGTATTATTTCCCATGATAATGTTATTTTGAAAGACTAGTAATCCAAAAAGGCACATTAAGGCTAGTTAAAAAAAACTGTATGTCCGTACCCACTGCTGTATTTAAAATGGATATCCAACAAAGACTTACTGTATAGCAATGGAATTTTTCTCAGTATTATGTGGCAGCTTGGATGTGAGGGGTTTTGGGGGAGAATGGATACATGTATATGTACGGCTGAGTCCCTTTCCTGTTACCTGAAACTAGCACAACACTGCTAACTGGCTGCAGCCCAATACAAAAAGTTCAAAAGGAAAAAAACTTCATGTCCGCTTGTAGGGAAAAAAATTCTTAAAAGTCATCTTTAGGGGATTCTATGAATTGATATTATCTTACCTCAACTGAAGATGCTTTAAATCTTAACTATACAGTATGATGAAAATCTGGGAGTTCACAAAACGTAATAGAATATTTGAATAATCTGAAAAAGGAAGATTGTGCTCGTACAGTCTCAGAAAACGTCTTTAACATATAATCTCCATTTATTAGTAAGGAAAACATAAGCAATCTGAAGACTATGGCTTTCCTTTTCTTGGTCAGGGTAGGTCCACAAATCACATAAAAACAGTAGACTTTATCTCTTACACGGCTGGCTCCCGTTCTTGAGGCTTACCCGGGATGGCTAGGTTTCTGAGGGCACTCAGTGCTGCATGCTGAACTGTTACGTTGCCATCTTCTACATGTCTGTCCAATAAATCCATAAGTGTTTCTACAATGCCATTGTCTACCATGTGGATACAATTTCCATCTAAATAACAACAGAAAACATTTTTCCCCTCTTTACAAATATGTATAAATATTTTGTAATACTCATGCCAGCCCATTATCTACATTAAGGAAAATGGAGCTATAGAAAAATAAAATGAATTCCATCTCTTTCTCACATCAGATTTATGAGATTACAGAGTATTTTGCAGTTCTTATTTAACAATATTGTTGTGTTGTTTTTTAGACCTGTAATTTTCCTTCACACTCTTACATCTTTAACTAGTTGTTTTAGTTGATTGCCTATTAGTGATTCATTCCTTTGTTTACTGAGTGAGAAGTCTGATTATAAGATTCTTAAAATAGATAAAATTTTTAAAATTGGCCCAAAAAATCTCTAGCTGAGATCCTGACAGTATGTCAGAAGATAAGTAAGTAGAAACCACGTGCTTAACATGTCCTCCGAGTGTTTCCATTTATAATGAAGTATGCCAGTGTTCTGCCAATGTTACAGTAACAGTACTCTACATTTTGTTATCATGGTTGATATTTATTTTTTAAAGCAGAATTTCTGAAACATTTATAAAACAATATTATAATGAATTACTATTTAACCCCCATTTAGCTTCATGAATTATCAATATTTTGCAAAGACTTGCAAATTTTCATCATTAAGGAGCTAATGATGGTCCCCAAAAAGACAGAAGGAAAAATGGAATAAGTCATTATTAAAACATGCTATAACAAGAGTTAATACTCAAATAAAATCAAAAGTAACTCATATTTCCTAGACACAGTATAAGTTTCTAGAATGAACAGCAGAAGTATCAGACTTCAGAAATATACATGAACTTTGGTGCCGCTGAAGTATTATTTTAAGTAAATATTCCAGCCTAAACCAGTAGATCACCCACACTTAAGTTCTGTAGACATAAGAGTATAAATTGAGGCACGATAATGAATACTCAGGTTATTAAAACCAAAATAAAATCTAAATCCAAAGAGCATATCCTTCTAGATCAGAAGTATATTAGCATGGGACTAAAGTTTATTCATCTCTGAAGTGTAGAGTATTCAAAAAGAAGAACTTCAAAGTCACTGTTCATTATCTTTACACTATTAGCTCTTAGTTGAAGTGTATAAAACATGTAATTTGTTGGGCAAGCCGCTATTAGTATTTCAGACTTCTGAAAAATTAAGGTAGTAGTACACACAGATACTGCATATGCTTCTGAACGGTTCTAGGTTTAGTACATGTTATGGCAAAGCAGAACTCTAAAATATAGAAAGCCTGATTTACTAAGAATGAACTAATATGCTTACCATTTCTGGCAAAATTTGCAATTGCCAATGCTCCAGCAAGCTGTAGCTGGTGGTTATTTGATGGAATCCAAGATAGTACCCTTTGAAACACATTACCTTTTCCTCCTTCAAATAATTTCTGCATGGATTCATCTAGAGATAAATGAAACAGATACGAGGGAAATACTTAGCAGTGATACATCCATATTCTTAACTGAATATCCAACTGGAAAATCATATACTTCACAGTTCACAATTCATAAAGGGAGAAGTAATGGCTCTTTTTATAATAAACTTTTAGTAGAGACTGAACAAAAGGGTTTAGAATTTTTCTATTCTAAATCCCAAGCAGCCATCTAGCTCTTAGCCCTTTAGCATCATAGCTATCTCTTCTAAATGACAGCTCTTTAAATACTGTGTAAGATAGTAAAGACTCCTCCTGTCCAGGTTCATTATCTCTAGTTCTCTTTATGATGTGTTTCAAAATCATCACATCAACAAGATTAAATGTGACAGGAAAATGAGAGAAAATGCCTAATGAAGTATTTATAAAAGAGACAATAAATTAAAAAAAATCTGACAGTCATGTTCTTTTATTGGCATAAATTACAACTCACCTCCAAGAAGTAATAAAACCATTAGATCCGAAGCAGTTTTGAGCTCAGCAATATCCTCCTCTTTGTCACTATCCACTTTCTGCTGAACAATCTCCAGTAGACATTCTACCAGGCCTGATTCAACGAGCTGTAGTTTAATAGCATCTAAAGAATAATGTGAACAAAATAACCAAAATGTAAGATGAAATAGTTCTGGTGTAAGCAATTTATTGTTAAGAATTATAAGACACCAAGAAAGTACATGATTTAGATAATACTTCTTTGAAGATTGGAGTTTTAATAGGAAGTATCAGACAGTGCAGCTTAAATACACAGGGCTTTATTTCATTTTTCCATTTGCTATTATGTCACTTTTCACAATGTCTGGCAGCACCTAAACAAATTGATTCTCAGCTCTGAAGGCAAGTAATATCTACTGATATTCTAGAGATTATACTCACATTTAAAAGGCAACACTATAAAATATCCCACACTGTTTTATAAAACACAAACAGATGATATAGTCAAAATATATCCACTAATGGAGTTTGAATACCAAGATACTGAAAAGAGGTATTAGTAAATTTCAAAGTATATCACAAGGTATGTATATTTGGATTCATATTTATACATTGTTATTTTTCTAGGGCAGTTAATTTATAACTTTCTTAACTTGAAAAGTCATGTTTTAAAAAAGAGCTTCAGGTCTTCATTAATTTGAAGCTTTCTCAAGTGATGGGAATGTAGTTCATTATATTATATTCACTCTACATCTGAATAAGTTCTTAAATTTTCATAATAAAAGTGGAAAGAAAAAATAACTTTGAAATTTTTTGATGGATAACTAACAAACTAAGGAAGTTTAGACAGATTTTACATCCCAATTGTATTTTAAAACACTATCTTCATAGCAAACTATATTTGTCTATCGAATCAATATTGTTTACACTCCTAATATCTTAAATATTCTTTCATTATAGAACATATTTCACTGAAGATTTTATATTCACGTTCATATCTGTCTCCCCCAATTCAGCAGATATTGTATATACTTCATTCATCCTTGTGTTTTAACCTAAATTGGTCTACTTAAATATTTTGGGTATATTTGATACTGCTTAAGATAAATGTTGATCAACTGACCTTAGAAATACATTAGCTACACAGATATTTTCAGACTTAAACTTTATTGTTTAGTTAGATTTTATTTTAGTCTTCAGTTTCCCTAAGCTGTATATGCATATATCTACAGCAAGGGCAGTGTAAGCTTGTTATTTGGGAGAAACAGACCATTTTTCTTTTTTCTAAACTTAAGATTTTCTCTTTCAGACCATTTTAATGTGTAAAAATTTGGCCTTTTTCCCCTATCACTAGGACCACTGATCTTCTTTGGCATATTATTTCAGAATATACAGAATATTCAACCTGGAATATTTTTTTATAAGGTATACTTGCACTGTGCCATGCTGAAAGTAGGGCGTTTCCTTGGTTACAGAATGACAGAACTAGAAATATGTGGTGACTAGAATTGAAAGCCATGACGAAAAAGCCTTAAAAAATACAAAAAACCTTGAATTACAGAAATCCCAGTTTAAATGTTGGAATCACTCTCCTGTGCATACAAGGAAACCAAGGATGATATGCTAACAATAGTCCAGACACAAATTTTCAAAGTTATCATTCAGTCCACTTTACAGTTATAAAACACAGTGAAGATAGTGGAGAACAAAACAAATAAATAAAAAGTTATTATGAAAGACTGCAAGGAAGGTTACAGGTCGTTCTCTGGCATAAAACTACCTGCAGGTCACAATGAAAATCTCCTATTTGGCCAAACCACCAAATGAGATGAAAAATAAATTCCTCCCATAAGATCTAAGGCATGCAGAAAATATGACATGTGCTAAGGTTAAACTATGAGATCTTTCTTCTCAAAGTTTAACTGTAATCACACATATATATGGGATGCTTAAAATGCCTTATTGAAAAGGATGAGCAAGGCATTCTGCCAAAGAAGACAGCCTGGCACACTTTTATCAGTACCATTCTGCCCAAGGACATCTACTTATATCACTACCATTTATGTATCATGTTTTATATATATATATATATATGTATATATAAATGTATGTGTATATCTGTATGACTGTATATTTAAAAATCTTTTCTAAGTGGTAGAAAAATCCCACAAATTCAACAAAGTGCATAAATATACGCTATGCTTAAGTGTGAAAGTTGCTCAGTTGTGTCTGACTCTTTGCGACCCCATGGACTATACATACAGTCCACGGAATTCTCCAGGCCAGAATACTGGAGTGGGTAGCCTTTCCCTTCTCCAGGGGATCTTCCCAACCCAGGGATCAAACCTAGGTCTTCCACATTGCAAGTGGATTCTTTACCAGCTGAGCCACAAGGGAAGCCCAAGAATACTGGAGTGGGTAGCCTATCCCTTCTGCAGCAGATCTTTCCGACCCAGGAATTGAACCAGGGTCTCCTGCATTGTAGGCAGATTCTTTACCAACTGAGCTATCAGGGAAGTCCTTACGTTACACTTAATCAACTATTATTATTAAATACATTAAATAACCACAGAACTATCACCTCAATCAAGAAATCCATCACCAACAACCCGAGAAACCCCTGTGTGACTTTTTCCTGTCACATATCTGTCCCTTTCAAATCACTACCCTGATTTTTTTTTTACCCTTATTTTTAAAGGTAATCGTATCCATATATATCCATACTTTTACAGTTTCACCAAATAATCATCCCTAAAAAACTATAGCTTAATTTCAGCTTTTTTTGAAACTTCATGTAAATGGAATCATGTATTTTTCAGTGCTGGCTTTTTCTTTTTATTATGTTTATAGGACTCATCTACACTATTGGTTATGGCTGTCTTCATTCCTTTCCATAACTGTGTATTTTTCCATAATATGGATATACCATGTTAATCTACTGTTAATGGATACAAGTTGTTTAAATATTTCATTATTATAAACAATGCTGTTACGAACATTCCTGGAATGGATCCTGGTGTACATGAACATGTTTCTGGGTATACACCTAACAGCAGAATTTCTGGATCACTGGGAACACGTACCTCTAACTCAGTAGAGACTGTTCTCCAAATTGTACCAATTTAGTACTCTTGCCTGGAAAATCCCATGGACGGAGGGAGCCTAGTAGGCTGCAGTCCATGGGGTTGTGAAGAGTTGGACATGACTGAACGACTTCACTTTCACTTTTCACTTTTATGCATTGGAGAAGGAAATGGCGACCCACTCCAGTGTTCTTGCCTGGAGAATCCCAGGGATGGGGTCGCACAGAGTCGGACATGACTGAAGTGACTTAGCATTATAGTCCCATCAGCATTTAATGAGTTCCCACTGTTCCACACCTTCATCAACACTTGGTATTATCATTTTTTCCAGTGAGTACATAGTGGTATTTTATTGTGGTTTTATTTTGCATTCCCTAATTTTTAATGAGTTGAGCATATTTTTATGTGTTCATTAGCTGCTTGGATTTTATCTTTTGTCAAAGGCCTTCTCAAATCATTTACACGTGTTCACCACTGAATTTCCTACATTTCTCTTAATGATTTGGGGGTGTTTTTCTACATGGCGTACACATCAGCCCTCTGCTGGTTACACGTGTTGTAAATATCATCTACAGTCATGCTTTTCTCAAATTTTTATTTTTAAAATAACCAAATTTATCATTTTTTCCTTTCAGTTAAGCTTTTTGTGACATAAGAAAATTTTCTGTATGCAAGCCTGTGATGCTATTCTCTTATCTCATGTTTTAAGATAAACTTTCTTATTTCAACTTTTACATTCAATAATGTATCTGAAATGAAAATTTTAAAATAGTAAAAAGTGGGACTGTATGTGTGTCTCCAATTGTATTTTCTACATTTCTAGCACCGTTTATTTAACAAACCATCCTTTCCATATAGCTCCATAGTGGTACCTTTTTTTCTTAGTAAAATAAACATCTACTAATCCATCTATTTGTTTCTGGGTTATCCTGTTCCACTGGTTTTCCTGTCCATCTTTGAACCAATACTACATTGTCTTTTAAATATAATAAGAGTTTTATCAGAATAAAACTTTATTATTGTTATGAAGTAAAACCAGTTCTGCTCTCTTGTTCTCTTTCACATTATCTTGACTATTCTTGCTCTTTGGGATTTTGATGAGAACTGCAGTTAAGTCTTCAGATCAGTATGGGGCAATATAACATCATTACAGAATACATATAGCTTTCTGTTTATTTAGATCTTAGTTTCTCTTGATGATTTTCTACAGTTTTCTGCCAGAGATCTTAGGCATCTTTTATTAATCTATTCTTTTTTTTTTTTTTTTTTTTTAAATATTATTTTATTAGTTGGAGGCCAATCACTTTACAACATTTCAGTGGGTTTTGTCATACATTGACATGAATCAGCCATATAGTTACACGTATTCCCCATCCCGATCCCCCCTCCCACCTCCCTCCCCACCCGACTCCTCAGGGTCCTCCCAGTGCACCAGGCAAGAGCACCTGATTCATGCATCCCACCTGGGCTGGTGGTCCGTTTCACCATAGATAGTATACATGCTGTTCTTTCAAAACATCCCACCCTCACGTTCTCCCCCAGAGTTCAAAAGTCTGTTCTGTACTTCTGTGTCTCTTTTTCTGTTTTGCATATAGGGTTATCGCCACCATCTATCTAAATTCCGTGTATATGTGTTAGTATACTGTAATGTTCTTTATCTTTCTGGCTTACTTCACTCTGTATAATGGGCTCCAGTTTCATCCATCTCATTAGAACTGATTCAAATGAATTCTTTTTAACGGCTGAGTAATATTCCATGGTGTATATGTACCACAGCTTCCTTATCCATTCATCTGTTGATGGGCATCTGGGTTGCTTCCATGTCCTGGCTATTATAAACAGTGCTGCGATGAACATTGGGGTGCATGTGTCTCTTTCAGATCTGGATTCCTCAGTGTGTATGCCTAGAAGTGGTATTGCTGGGTCATATGGCAGTTCTATTTCCAGTTTTTTAAGAAATCTCCACACTGTTTTCCATAGTGGCTGTACTAGTTTGCATTCCCACCAACAGTGTAAGAGGGTTCCCTTTTCTCCACACCCTCTCCAGCATTTATTGCTTGTAGACTTTTGGATAGCAGCCATCCTGACTGGCGTGTAATGGTACCTCATTGTGGTTTTGATTTGCATTTCTCTGATGATGAGTGATGTTGAGCATCTTTTCATGTGTTTGTTAGCCATCTGTATGTCTTCTTTGGAGAAATGTCTGTTTAGTTCTTTGGCCCATTTTTTGATTGGGTCGTTTATTTTTCTGGAATTGAGCTTCAGGAGTTGCTTGTATATTTTTGAGATTAATCCTTTGTCTGTTTCCTCATTTGTTATTATTTTCTCCCAATCTGAGGGCTGTCTTTTCACCTTACTTATAGTTTCCTTTGTTGTGCAAAAGCTTTTAATTTTCATTAGGTCCCATTTGTTTATTTTTGCTTTTATTTCCAATATTCTGGGAGGTGGGTCATAGAAGATCTTGCTGTGATTTATGTCGGAGAGTGTTTTGCCTATGTTCTCCTCTAGGAGTTTTATAGTTTCTGGTCTTACATTTAGATCTTTAATCCATTTTGAGTTTATTTTTGTGTATGGTGTTAGAAAGTGTTCTAGTTTCATTCTTTTACAAGTGGTTGACCAGTTTTCCCAGCACCACTTGTTAAAGAGATTGTCTTTTTTCCATTGTATATCCTTGCCTCCTTTGTCAAAGATGAGGTGTCCATAGGTTCGTGGATTTATCTCTGGGCTTTCTATTCTGTTCCATTGATCTATATTTCTGTCTTTGTGCCAGTACCATACTGTCTTGATGACTGTGGCTTTGTAGTAGAGTCTGAAGTCAGGCAGGTTGATTCCTCCAGTTCCTTTCTTCTTTCTCAAGATTACTTTGGCTATTCGAGGTTTTTTGTATTTCCATACAAATTGTGAAATTATTTGTTCTAGTTCTGTGAAAAATACCGTTGGTAGCTTGATAGGGATTGCATTGAATCTATAGATTGCTTTGGGTAGAATAGCCATTTTGACAATATTGATTCTTCCAATCCATGAACACGGTATGTTTCTCCATCTGTTTGTGTCCTCTTTGATTTCTTTCATCAGTGTTTTATAGTTTTCTATGTATAGGTCTTTTGTTTCTTTAGGTAGATATACTCCTAAGTATTTTATTCTTTTTGTTGCAATGGTGAATGGTATTGTTTCCTTAATTTCTCTTTCTGTTTTTTCATTGTTAGTGTATAGGAATGCAAGGGATTTCTGTGTGTTAATTTTGTATCCTGCAACTTTACTATATTCATTGATTAGCTCTAGTAATTTTCTGGAAGAGTCTTTAGGGTTTTCTATGTAGAGGATCATGTCATCTGCAAACAGCGAGAGTTTCACTTCTTCTTTTCCTATCTGGATTCCTTTTATGTCTTTTTCTGCTCTGATTGCTGTGGCCAAAACTTCCAACACTATGTTGAATAGTAGTGGTGAGAGTGGGCATCCTTGTCTTGTTCCTGATTTCAGAGGAAATGCTTTCAATTTTTCACCATTGAGGGTGATGCTTGCTGTGGGTTTGTCATATATAGCTTTTATTATGTTGAGGTATGTTCCTTCTATTCCTGCTTTCTGGAGAGTTTTAATCATAAATGAGTGTTGAATTTTGTCAAAGGCTTTCTCTGCATCTATTGAGATAATCATATGGTTTTTATCTTTCAATTTGTTAATGTGGTGTATTACGTTGATTGATTTGCGGATATTAAAGAATCCTTGCATTCCTGGGATAAAGCCCACTTGGTCATGGTGTATGATTTTTTTAATATGTTGTTGGATTCTGTTTGCTAGAATTTTGTTAAGGATTTTTGCATCTATGTTCATCAGTGATATTGGCCTGTAGTTTTCTTTTTTTGTGGCATCTTTGTCTGGTTTTGGAATTAGGGTGATGGTGGCCTCATAGAATGAGTTTGGAAGTTTACCTTCTTCTGCAATTTTCTGGAAGAGTTTGAGTAAGATAGGTGTTAGCTCTTCTCTAAATTTTTGGTAGAATTCAGCTGTGAAGCCATCTGGTCCTGGGCTTTTGTTTGCTGGAAGATTTCTGATTACAGTTTCGATTTCCTTGCTTGTGATGACTCTGTTAAGATCTTCTATTTCTTCCTGGTTCAGTTTTGGAAAGTTATACTTTTCTAAGAATTTGTCCATTTCATCCAAGTTGTCCATTTTATTGGCATAGAGCTGCTGGTAGTAGTCTCTTATGATCCTTTGTATTTCAGTGTTGTCTGTTGTGATCTCACCCTTTTCATTTCTTATTTTGTTAATTTGGTTCTTCTCTCTTTGTTTCTTAATGAGTCTTGCTAATGGTTTGTCAATTTTGTTTATTTTTTCAAAAAACCAGCTTTTAGCTTTGTTGATTTTTGCTATGGTCTCTTTAGTTTCTTTCGCATTTATTTCTGCCCTAATTTTTAAGATTTCTTTCCTTCTGCTAACCCTGGGGTTCTTCATTTCTTCCTTCTCTAATTGCTTTAGGTGTAGAGTTAGGTTATTTATTTGGCTTTTTTCTTGTTTCTTGATGTGTGCCTGTAATGCTATGAACCTTCCCCTTAGCACTGCTTTTACAGTGTCCCATAGGTTTTGGGTTGTTGTGTTTTCATTTTCATTTATTTCTATACATACTTTGATTTCTTTTTTGATTTCTTCTATGATTTGTTGGTTATTCAGAAGCGTGTTATTTAGCCTCCATATGTTAGAATTTTTAACAATTTTTTTCCTGTAATTGAGATCTAATCTTACTGCACTGTGGTCAGAAAAGATGACTGGAATGATTTCAATTTTTTTGAATTTTCCGAGACCAGATTTATGGCCCAGGATGTGATCTATTCTGGAGAAGGTTCCGTGTGCACTTGAGAAAAAGGTGAAGTTGATTGTTTTGGGGTGAAATGTCCTATAGATATCAATTAGGTCTAGCTGGTCCATTGTATCATTTAAGGTTTGTGTTTCCTTGTTGATTTTCTGTTTAGTTGATCTATCCATGGTTGTGAGTGGGGTATTAAAGTCTCCCACTATTATTGTGTTACTATTAATTTCCTCTTTCATACTCGTTAGTGTTTGCCGTACATATTGCGGTGCTCCTATGTTGGGTGCATATATATTTATAATTGTTATATCTTCTTCTTGGATTGATCCTTTGATCATTATGTAGTGTCCTTCTTTGTCTCTTTTCACATCCTCTAGACAGGAAATGCAGAAAGGTTGTATAAACGTGAACCCAAAACAACAAAGTAAATGACAACGGGACCACACCTATCAATAATTACCTTAAATGTAAATGGGTTGAATGCCCCAACCAAAAGACAAAGATTGGCTGAATGGATACAAAAACAAGACCCCTATATATGCTGTCTACAAGAGACCCACCTCAAAACAAGGGACACATACAGACTGAAAGTGAAGGGCTGGAAAAAAATATTTCACGCAAACGGAGACCAAAAGAAAGCAGGAGTCGCAATACTCATATCAGATAAAATAGACTTCCAAATATTAATCTATTCTTAAGTACTTTTTTTTTTTTTTTTTTTTAAGCCACTCAGCTTGCAGGATCTTAGCTCCCAGACCAGGGATCAAATTCAGGGACCCCAGCAGTGAAAGCACAGAGTCCTCCTGACCATTGGACTACCAAGGAATTCCCTTAAATATTTTGTTTTTTACACTATAGCAAACAATGTATTTTAAAAATGTATTTTCCGTTTTGGCTGGTATGTAAAAATACAATGCTTTGGGTTTTCAGATATATTTCTTTCTTTTGGCTAGCAACCCAAACTTTAATTTTCAAGATTAATCTATTTTGTATTCAGGATGTAATCATATCATCTATGAAAAATGATAGCTTATTTCCTTCCAATATCTTTTCTTTCTTTTTTACTCTACAGCACTGGATAGTTCCTACAATACAATAAGAAATAAAAATGGGGATGATCCTTTTCATTCCCAATCTTAAAAGGAAATGCTTTTTGTTTTACCACTGGGTGTGATGTTTTCTACAGAATTCGGGTTATATATTCTCTTCACTCTCTCTCTCTTTTTTTTTTTTTTCTCAGTGTTACAGCTCTATTTATTTAGATGATAGCAGGAAAATCCATCTTCGAGGTATAAGGGCACTTCGATCCAAAGACAGGAAGAGAAGAGCGCCCCATTGTGTGTGTGGGGGGGGGGGGGAGAGAGAGAGAGAGAAGAGGCTTTGACTCCTCTTTTTATATGTTTTTTTGTTCCCCCTGGGCCTGTCCTATGCAAATTGGGCTTAGGCAGGAGCGTTGTTTGTTTTACCTGAGGTTCTCACTCTGGTCCTCGGACCTTCCTTTGTTCTATTTTCTAGTAATGGTTTGTGAAGTTTTTAAAAACCATATATGGATGCTTAATCTTACGAAATGTTTTTTCTGGATCGTAAGATCATACAATTGCATTCATCTCACATGCTAGCAGAGTAATGTTCAAAATGCAAGCTTCAAAATCCAAGCCAGGCTTCAACAAAACGTGAACTGTGAACTTTCAGATGTTCAAGCTGGTTTTAGAAAAGGCAGAGGAAACAGAGATCAAATTGCCAACATCTGCTGGATCATCAAAAAAGCAAGAGAGTTCAAGAAAACATCTATTCCTGCTTTATTGACTATGCCAAAGCCTTTGACTGTGTGGATCACAATAAACTGTGGAAAATTATTCAAGAGATGGGAATACCAGACCACCTGGATCTGCCTCTTGAGAAATCTGTATGCAGGTCAGGAAGAAACAGTTAGAACTGGACATGGAACAACAGACTGGTTCCAAATAGGAAAAGGAGTACATCAAGGCTGTATATTGTCACCTTGCTTATTTAACTTAAATGCAGAGTAAGTACATCATGAGAAATGCTGGGCTGGATGAAGCACAAGCCGGAATCCAGATGGCCAGGAGAAATATCAATAACCTCAGATATGGAGATGACACCACCCTTATGGCAGAAAATGAAGAGCCTCTTGATGAAAATGAAAGAGGACAGTGAAAAAGTTGGCTGAAAGCTCAACATTCAGAAAACTAAGATCATGGCATCCGGTCCCATCACTTCATGGCAAATAGATGGAGAAACAGTGGCAGACTTTATTTTGGGGGGCTCCAAAATCACTGCAGATGGTGACTGCAACCATGAAATTAAAAGACACTTACTCCTTGGAAGGAAAGTTATGACCAACCTAGATAGCATATTAAAAAGCAAAGACATTACTTTGCCAACAAAGGTCCATCTAGTCAAGGCTATGGTTTTTCCAGTGGTCATATATGGATGTGAGAGTTGGACTACAAAGAAAGCTGAGTGCCGAAGACTGATGCTTTTGAATTGTAGTGTTGGAGAAGACTCTTAGAGTCCTTTGGACTGCAAGGAGATCCAACCAGTCCATCCTAAAGGAGATCAGTCCTGGGTGTTCATTGGGAGGACTGATGCTGAAGCTGAAACTCCAATACTTTGGCCACCTGATGTGAAGAGCTGACTTATTTGAAAAGACCCTAATGCTGGGGAAGATTGAGGTCAGGAGGAGAAGGGGATGACAGAGGATGAGATGGTTGAATGGCATCACCGACTCAATGGACATGAATTTGGGTAAACTCCGGGAGTTCGTGATGGACAGGGAGGCCTGGCGTGCTGCAGTCCATGGTGTCACAGAGTTGGACACGACTGAGCGACTGAACTGAAGATCATATGATTTTCCCCTTTATTAAGTTTTAATGTGATGAATTATATTGATTGCATTTGGAATAATAAACTACATTTCTGGAATAAATCCAATTTAGTATGATGATTAATTTTTAAATATATTATTGGAAATTTTTTGCTAATAGTTTATGGGAATTTTGGATCTATCTTCATGGTAAGACTGGCCTTTAATTTTTTTTCTTCTATGGTCTTTGATGGTATTTTATTAGTTTCACAAAATACATTAGTGAGTATATTTGCATTTCCTATTCCTTGAAAGAATTTAAGGTAAGATTACTCAACTTTTCTATTCTTGTGTCATCCATACTTGAAAATGTATGGGCATCAAATTTTTATAACATTCTTCTAGTATCTGTAACATCTGTAGTGAGATCTATTTTCTTGATTCTGGTTATTTGTGCCTTCCCTCTTTTTTTTTCCCCTGATTAATCTTACTAGGGATTTACCAGTTCTATGACATCTTTTCAGACTCAGCATTGGCAAATATATGCTTATATTGTGTTACATATTTTCTATCTTATTAATTTCAGTTCTTTGTATTTCCTCCCTTCTACTTTTTTTGGGTTTCGTTTATGTTTTTCGTCACTAATTTCTGAGATTAAAACTGAGCTTATTGATTTTAGCTTTTTTCATTTTCCATTATATAATTTTAAAATGAAAAAAAATCACTTTAAGTATGGCTTTACATGCATCATAAAAGATTTGAGCTAAGTGTTCTCATTTTCATTATTAGAAAAAAAAAAACTCTAGCATACTGTAAAATGGCAATTCTTTGTTAAAATTTTTTCCATGAGAAGTATACACATTTTAAATGCTTCATATGTACTTGCAAGGGCTCTGAAGCAAGGTGCAGGGTTCCAAGTATGTCCATTAAATCAATTTTCATAATCATGTTGTCCACATTTTCTATACTACTGTTTTTTAAAAGTCTATTTGTCCTGATATTTGTGGATATTTAGTTGTTCTCATAGTTCTGAATACTTTTGCTTCTAATCTTTTGGGATAGTATGTATTTTTATAGCTTCCAAGTGAACTGGATCTTTCATCATGATAAAGTCACCTTCTTTATCTCTAGCAAGTTTTTTAATAGTAATGTCTATATTTTACCTGATAGTACTGATACTATGACTATCTCAGCCTTTTTCAGGTTTGAATGGCATATTTTTTCAATCTTTTAAATCTCCTCATACTTAAGAAGTATTGCTTGTTTTAGTTGGTTTTTAAAAATTCAGTTAACAGTTGATCTTTATTTTAACTAAAGCATTTAGGGCACATACATTTAATGGAATTACCAAAATACTGTGTCATAAATCTCGTATATTTTTTCATCCCTATTTTTACCTCCTGTTCCATGTTCCCTTCGCTCCCTGTTCTTCTGTTAGTTGATGCTGTATTAAAAAAAATTCTTTCCATAAATCTTTCCATTAGTTGCATTTGGTTTTAAAAATTATTCTAGTTCACTTAAAATTTGGAGTCATTAATCAGAATCTAATGGTACTTTCTTCCAGATAATATAAGTGTCTTGGAACTCTTCACTTTTATGTCCCTCCAGATTTATACACTCATTTTGTGGTTCAGTTCAGTTGCTCAGTCGTGTCTGACTCTTTGCGATCCCACGGACTACAGCACACCAAGCTTCCCTGTCCATCACCAACTCCCAGAGCTTACTCAAACTCATGTCCATCAAGTCAGTGATGCCATCCAACCATCTCATCCTTGTTGTCCCCATCTCCTCTTGCCTACTCCATTTTGTGGTATATAAAATATATATACATATATATATACACACACACTTTAAATTTCACAATGAATTATTTTTATTATTTTGTATATTCAACATTCATTAGATTTACATACACATTTATTGCTTGTTTTTTTTTTTCTTCTTTCTCCTCCCCTGCACCTATAACCTTTCTGGACTCAGTTTCCTTTTGGGGGGAATCATTTTCCTTTTATCTACAAAAATCCTTTATAGTTTCCTTTTAGTGAGAGTATGTTGGTGGTGAACTTCCACAGTTTCTAATCTGAAAACAACTTCATTTGCTTTCAGTTCTGATGGGTAGTTACGCTGGGATTAGAATTTTAAGTTATATTTATTTTCTTTCAGCACACAGAACATGTTTGTCATCTGGCTTTCATTGCGACTGTCAAGAAGTTAGCAGTCAAACTTTTGCCTCTTTTTAGGTACTATTTTTCTCCTGGCTAATTTTAAAATTCTGTCTTTTTTTTTTTCCAATTTCGATATGACATATCTAAATATACATTTCTTTGAATCATGTTTTTAAATTATTGGGGTTCCTGAATCCTTGATATCGTTCATAATTTTTGACAAATGCTCTGCTAAAATTTCTTCAAACTTATGCTCTCCCATCTCCCTTCTTTCTGGGACTCCAAAAAATATATATGAGTCCCTTTCCCTCTTATTTTTTTTTATGTATATTGGTCCTTATCTTTCTCTGTATTTCATTCTGGATTTTCTTCCATTCTATCTTCCAGTTCACTGGTTCTCTAACTTAACAATATTTAATCTTCTGTCAAACTCATCTATTTAGGGTCTTAATTTTTGTTGTATTTCTCAATTAAGGAATTCCTAATTATTTCCCTTTCAAATCAGCTATTCTACTTTTTATAGTTTCTAGTTTAGTTGAAAATCTAAAATTTTCAAGTTTGTTTTTAACTCTCTGAACATAATAAGCATACCTGTTTTGAGTCAATGTCTAATAATTCCAGTATCTGGATATTTGTTGCCTGTTCTTTGTGTTGATTCTTGCTTACAATGTCTTGTCTCCTCACATCCTCTCTGATTATGTGCTAGACACTATATTTGAAAAATTATTATGGGATGGTTTGTTTCCTCTGGTTCCCTCTTATTCCTAGAGTGTATCCCTTAAGATTTTTTGCCTAACTGGTATAAAGACTACTTTACACCATTAAAGTGGTATACTTCACACTGTTCCTGACATGCCTTCTTTTAAAGGCCCTCCTCATTCCCTCTTGCCTCTTCACAACCTCCAACCTCTCACTCTAGAGCCTCATCCTCAGCGTCCACACAGCTGGTAGGCCTGGTGCTTCAACTTTTATGGCCTTTGCCCTGCAAGAGTATATAAGAGTAGAGCCTCTCAGCTGCCTTTTCCAGACTGGCGTAAGAATGTGTAACCTACAGAACCACCTTTCCCAAGATTTTAAAATCAAAGAAATCTGAAAAGTAGTTTTGGCCAATTATATATACAGTTAGGAAATATATAATGCAGCTGAAGTTAGATATATCTGAAATAAAACTTATGACATCATTAATAAAAGAAAGGAATTTGAGTTAAACAGCTGGCAATTAAATAATACCAGAAAAAAATGGAAAAAGCCTACATGATCAAAAATCAAGAGGTGCGTTTATCTTCTCACCGTTTTCTGCCAATGGAGCAAGAACTTCAAAAACCATTTCCCTCTTATCATGCTCTATTTGCTTCTTGAAGAGTTTCACCAGCTCTTCAGCAATGTTTGTACTGGCAAACTGTTCTTTACTTGACTCTGTAAAAAATAAGAGGAAAATTTAAAGTAAGAAAACAAAAGCACAGAAACTGCTTTCTATTACTTTCAATACTTGGTCATTTTGTATCATTACTGATAAATGAAAACACTCTTCAAATACAGAAAACAGTCCTTTTTTTTTTTTTCTTTAATGCCTCTGTAGAGGAAAAACGTCTAAAGCTTTAAGATGTTCTGACCCAATTATATTCAAGGCTATAAAAAAAAGTTTGCTAGCATAACATATAGGTAACCATAGCAATGGTAAAATTACTGTTATAAATTCATAGTTTCAAGGCTTTTAGCCAAAGAAGAAAAATTACTCATAGCAGATTGCATTTCACATGGCTGAATTAAAGGTGACTTGTTTTTATACCATTAGAGTGGTATATTTTCACATTGTCCCTGACATGCCTTCTTTCTTGTCTCCGATCTTTCACTCTAGAGCCTCATCCTCAGCAGTTAAATATGCTTTAATATTTCTCACAAAAAAGCAATATTAAAACCAAATACCTTTCCTTTGCTCCACTTTCATGAAGCTACCATCCAGTCTGTTGAATTTCACAAACAAGTTTCTTGACAGCACTGTCTACATACACTGTCTCTACTTCCTCAACTCACATGCATACCTAAACCCACCTTAAACCAGTTTGGGCCCACCTCTACATTCTGCAGTCACCTTTGCGTGCTCCTCCTTTCCACCAGACCAGTATAAATTCCAGTTCCTTGAGACTTCATCTTCTGCCTTCTTACCTTTTTGATCCTTACTCTCACCCTAGGCAATCTAATTTTTTTCCGTAGCATAAAAATACCTCCTATATGTTGATGCTTATACAATCATACCTCTAGCCCTCTTCTTAACTCCAGGCTATTTAAATGTCCATTTGACATCTCCATTTGAATATCTTTCTAGCATCCAAACACCATGCCTAAGGTAGACTTCTGATATTCTGATATGTCTGTTCTTTCTCCAAACACCATGCCTAGGGTAGACGTCTGATATTCTGATACATCTGTTCTCTCTCCAGAGTTCCATAATTTAGTGAATAAACATGCCACCTACCTGCCTGCCACACATGCAGAAACCTGGGGGTCATCGCTCACTAGTTCTCTCTCAGTGTATCCACAGAATACCCAAAATCTATCAGTCTACTTCTAAAATACAACCACAATCCAGTCTATTTCCTTTCTGATTCTCAGTTCTTTTGCTGCATCAGATATCCTATCAATTTATCTAAAGTTTCTCTCAGAGAATCGACCAATCTAGTCAAGACTGCTTGCTCTCCATGTCTGCTGGGCACACTGACATCCTGGAATTCCTTTTTCATGATCTTGATGGATATTTTCTTCTCCTTCCTGTATTAGATACTCTATTACCTATGTTCATTCACATTCAAGTTTTTAGTTTTAGTGGACGCATCCACCAGCAACTTTCTGAGAAAGGTAAACTACACTGTTTGAAGAAGATAAATATTTAGAAATTTTAACTGTCTGAAATGTTCCTTCCCACCTAGAGTGTACATCTGTAATTTAAATTCCTTCCTTACCTCATTCAACTATGTCCTCATAATAGCAATTATTGTAACTTACAATTATATGCTTGTTTATAAATTCATTTTAGAAATAAGTTTCCACATCACCTACTAAAATATAAGCTGCTTGAGAGCATGACCACCACAAACACAGCATACAGTATGGTGCCTAGTACAGAGCAAGTGTTCAAAAGAAATTTGTTGATGTTTTGAATGTGTGACTGAAAAAACACGTAAACAAATGCAAGAGTTACATTCTATTCTCTAGTTTCTGGTAAATCTCTTCCAATATCAAATAAAAAATATTACAAATTCAACTTTAAAAGAAAATGGAGAAACAAATATTCATATTTGTTTAAAACAGTTTTGATTTACTCTACTGTTACCCTGCTTTTGGCACATGTACCAGACCTATCCCAAAATGATGTTAATCCAGTCCAAGACTTCTAAGTAAGATTCATTAGTGCTACAAAAAAAGAGCAAAGGGTGGAGTGTCTTTTCTAATAAGCTACCTAAACTCTCAGAAATCAAATTTTACAAACATCACACCTTACCCAAAAAGTAAGTTTGATTTAAACAGGAATGATTTAATTCCTCAACATTTGCGGTTGCGCTTCTGTTTCACACAATTCTTCAAATAAATGAAACAAAATTATAGATGAACTAGACATGATTTATCTAGTTATGTACTCTTAACACTTTTAAAAATAGTTGAAGCACTTTTTTCCAACCCATATTTTATTCTTCCACTTATTAAACTGAAACAAAATCACTGTTGTTAAGTAATTCAGTTCATTTGCCAGTACAAGGGAACAATGCACCATGATTAATATAGGAATTCATGAAGAAAACCTGATCATATCCCGTAGGTGGATACAGAGAAAAGACAGCATGAACCGTGATTTGGACATTAATTTAAATGCCACAGATCCTTAAGACTTTCAGCAAGAAGGATTTTTCCCTAAGGGTTTATTATTAAAGTTTTTTTTTTTTTAATGTGGACCATTTTTAAAAAATTCTTTATTGAATTTGTTACAATAATGCTCCTGTTTTATATGTTTTGGTTTTTTTGGTTGTGAGGCATGTGGAGTTTCAGCTCCCCAGCCAGGAACTGAACCTGCACCCTCTGCATCAGAAGGTGAAGTCTTAACTATTGGACAGCCAGGGAAGTCCCCCGTTAAGGGTTTATTTTTTTAACAAAATTATATATGAGTTTAAAGAGTTAGTTCTAATACTTATATTACCCCGGCAGAATCCAGTCCCCCTTTCCCATTTCTTCTTCAAAAACAAGCACATAAAGCTCTTTTAGCTAATTCACTGATATTTACCTCCAAAAACATTTTATATTGACAATTTTTGCTTTTTTAGTTTTAGGTATTTTTGACTGACCTTCCACTATGAAAGATGAAGCACTAGCTTTCTCTTTTTCCTGTCTCCACAATAACCTACATCTTTACAGTGCAATTATACTATAATTTTGGCTTGAAGTAATTAGTGTTTCAATAATACACTGTGTCATGTGGCCTGGAGTTACTTTTATTTCCTTGGAATTACTTTTTTTTTTTCCTCATTTATTTAGCTTTCAATGTACTTATTAATTCAACTCCAAACTCTCCATCAGTTGTCTGATTTTTTCCTTAATAAGCACGTTCTCTTTAGGTGCTCAATTAATTTCATCTCGTGTAAGAGTTTCCCCAGTCTGGACTGGTTGCTCTTTGAAAACAGGACATTTGGGGCTGTCATGTCACCATACTACTAGAAACTCCTATTTTCCTGTTGAATCTCTTGTTTCCTGATTCCTATGTAATCTTATTATTTATATCCCTTGTTTCATTGGAACACATCTTCCAGAGGCTTCCAGGAAAGATATAAAGGATACCAATTTTCTGAGACATTCATGTTTAACACTGTCCCTATTGTTACCTCACACTTGACTGATGATCTGCATATAGAATTCTATACTGGAAATGATTTTTCCTCAAATTTTTGAAGGCAACAACATTCCATTTTCTTTTGGTTACCACTTTTCTTTTGATACTTCTGATGTCTACTGATTCACAATCTTTTCTATGTAACTTTCTTCCTCCCTCTCCCTCTCTGGAATTCTATGAAATGTTCCCTTTGTCCCCATTATCCTAAAATTTCACATTGATGTGCCGTGGTCTGGGGGTCCAATTTCATCCACTAGGCTGTCATTTGATAAGATTCTTCCAATCTGGAGAAATATATATTTTAATTCTGTGACACGGGTTTATTCAGCAATTCTTTCCTATTTATCTCTTCCTAGAACTCTTGGACTGATCCCCTATCTACATATTCTCTTCTATTTTCCATACCCTCGTTTTTTGCCTTACTTCTGTAAATGTATCTCTGTACATTTTATTGTCTTTCATTTTGGCTGTTTTAGCTTTCTCGCTCTGTTCCTTTTTCTTTAAAAATAGCATCCTGTTAGTTTCATGCTTACAGTACTTTCCTACTTGAGCATATTAGAGTTCCCCCCTCCCCGATGCATAGTTTCTATTTCCTCCAAGTCACTTTTGTAAAATGTCAGTATTTCCCATGTTCAGGCTGTCCTCACTTTTCTAGTTGTCTGCCACCGATTAAGAACTGGGATTTAAAAACTGATTAGGATCTATGAGTGGCCTTTAAGATTCCCTGTAGATCTGAAGGCTCTGTGTAGAAGAACTCCAACATAAGTATCTGTAAGTCCATATTCTAGAGAACAAACGGGATAGTTCAGCATACCTACTTTCACTATTTTCAGAATGGTACTCTGGTACTTCTTATTAATCTGCTGTCCCCAGTCTACCCTCTACTCCGAGTTTCTCTACAGAGTAAACACAGTCTTCTGCTTAGACGGGAAGGCCAGTTACCAGAGTGGGAAGGGAAAGAAACTCTTGATGCCACTAAACCCTGAACCTTTTGAAGACACCAAAGAACAAATTGGTTAGTGCTTGGCTTTCCAATTCAGGAATCAAATTTCAAAGTTTTGCTAAGTGAGTTATTGCTTCTTTTCTTTCCAGGTTCTAAAAAGTTTTTATATTATCCCTTTTGTTTGTTTTCCCTCCCCTTTCCTTGATGGCTTTGTATTAAAAAAAAAAATCTCTTTATTGTAGTTTTAGTTGGTTTCCAGAAGGGAGTAAAAGTGCAGATTTTCATTCTAACATTTTTATCCGCCCCCCAAAATACTAATATTTTAAGCAGACAAGTTTATTTATAAAAGATTGTGAAGCCAAACAAAAAGGGGGAAAATCTCATTCTGCTTAATCTATAATGTTTATAAGCATGCAAACTTTAAAACTGGATTCATCCTATAATTGTGAATATAGAATAATAATGTGTGCACATAAACTAGGAATCAAAGACAATAAAAAGGGCTGCACATTCCTTTTCTGCTCCCAATCCTGAACTAGACTGCATTCATTTATTTTCTATTTTATCTTTAAGCTATATCTTTAGTGAGCAAAAACACGTAAATTTCTTAGCTCCAATTGTAAGCAATATAATCCTAAAATGTAATTGGATCTACACTTTAACACTGAAACAATGTATCTATGATGCTTCAGAAAAAATAAACTAAAAGAATCTAAATGGATTTCCAGGTTAACACCTAAAGAAAAATGTATTGTAAGTATATTAATCAGTTATGAATAATTACATTTTGGTTTATGTCTAGGACTTACCAAGTTCTGCTAAGTTGCCGAAGGCAACAAGACACATTTCTGTAAGAGCTGCATTTTGGCAGTGGATGCCCAGTAACTTAACTAAGGTAGGAATAACACCCATGTTGATAAGCTGAGCTTGAAGGGAATCTGTTAAAAAACAAACAAACAAACAAGAAAACAAAACACAAAAAAAGTATTTATTTATTAAATGGACATTAGTAAGAAGAAAACACCTCTTATACTCCCTACTGCAAACACAATACTATTTCATATTATTTCAATTATGGTAAACCAAGGTTAAGTCCACTCGTAAGTCTTGAAAATGTTTAAGACATTAGTTCAAAGGAACTGAATTTTGAAACTTTTCAATGAAATTTTCAAAGAAATTTAGAAATGACAATAATTCAAGTAATATGTCAAATCACCAGTTTTTTTTTTAATGGTCTTATACCTTTACTAAGTAGGTTTTAAAATGCATAAACAATTAAACATTACCATTGGTTTTTAAGTTAAAAGGTTAGACAAAGTAACATTTGCATAACAGGAAGACACAGAGTATATGAAAAGCATAAGAAAAAAAGCAACTTTAATAAAGACTAAGAAGATAAAAGTCTTAGAACCCCTTAGAAACAGTTGCTTCATAATAAAGAATGAAAAATATATAACACACTCAAATTGTTTATTTGCAGCAGAGTGTTCTTTGATGACTGTTAGGAAGGAAAGTTTTAACAAGGAAAAAAATCTGGTTACTTAAAATATTTCTCTTCTCAAAGTTTTATTTAATAATAGTGACAATCATCTTAGGAAAGAAAGGAAGATTTGGCTTGAGAGGTAAAGAGGTCAATATGGCTTTGTTATTGCTTGCCTTCATTTTCTAAGAAGTTAATTGATTTTAAAGTACGTGATATGCCCCGGATTTTCACAACGGCTCTTCATGAACAATGATAATAGAATACCTGTAGCAAAGTTGAAGGTAAGTAAACCAAAATGAAAACCAAAGTACTGCCTCTGAGAATAAGATAAGAAGAAAGACACTCATATGCCTATGCAAAACACCATCACTACTAATAACTGGTTCATCTAAAGACAGAGGAAAGCTTTCAAAAGTTTTTTCTTTTCCTTTTAAAAATTATATGCCACTTTCAAGTTAGTAATTTTCTCCAAATTTTTTTTATGTATGTTTATCTAAAGATAAAAATCTGTTTCTTACAAAACATATTTTCCTCATAGCATGCATCCCTTGATGGAGTCTGTGTACTAATCTCTTTACCACTCTTCAGAGTTCTTAAACTTCCCTGGTGGCTCAGTGGTAAAGAATCTGCCTGCCAATGCAGACGATGTGGGTTGGATCCCTGGATTGGGAAGATCCCCTGGAGAAGAAAATGGCAGCCCACTCCAGCATTCTTGCCTGGGGAATCCCTTTGGCAGAGCAGCCTTGAGGGCTACAGACCAAGGAGTTGCAAAGAGTCAGACATGGCTAAACCATAACAACATAGTTCTTAACCTATAGATAAGGAGATGGTTGGGTGATTATCAGAAAGAAAAGGTAAGGTTGAGCTGTCTCACATGCCAATTGATTACTTGCCTAGAGGTCTGTGTAGTTAATTTTTCCTGCTTTTAGAGTCAAATATGAAGAGATAGCCAACAGAGGCTTGTCAGCCCTGAAAACTGATGGTAATTGTGGATATTATCTGGCTCAGTTGGGGGGGTCATCTATACTAGAAAGAGACTTATTACCAAAATAAGAATAAAAAACAAATCCTGAGACAAATGAAGTTTACATTGAGAGTTCAAATAGTCTAAAACAATTTCAAATTTTGCAGTGGAATTATGATGTCTATTCTAAAAGGACATATATATAAAAGAATGTATTCAATTAAATGATTCATTTTTATGCTTCTGATGCTAATTATTTTTTCTAACTATACAATTCAGTAATTGTAACTCACAACACTTATATTATCTTACAGGCAAATCACCTATTATACCTATAGTATTACACCTATTATAGTATATATATTATATTGGCAGAATATTTGTATTTTGGTTATAGTATTTATAAAGATCATGCACCAAGAAGCTTTCCAAGTTAGAAATTATTTTGGTTACTTACCAGTTGATAGAGTGCCTTATAATTGGATCACCTCTGCAGATCCTTGTCCTTTAGCAATATTTTTATTTATTTATTCGTTTTGACTACCTCGTCAAATACTGCACAGCTGCTGAATCATTAAATCTCAGGTACGTAAGCGTGAGCACTAGCGCATGCATTGAGTGAGTCAAACTCCACTATATGTCTGCATATATGTAAGCATCACACACCCCCTCAGTACTGTTGGTACAAACTGAAAATCCAACAGTCCAGGGACATTAGAGGAATAACAAAATATAGGAAGGAGATAACAGGAGAATGCCACTTAAATAATGCTCATGTTTTCTGAACTTGGCATCTCTACCACTTTCTTTGACCACTTTTACAACATTACGGATTTTGGTTCCAGGGATAAGAGGGCCCCCCAAAAAAGAAACATTACAGAGTTTCATACAATCTGTGGCATACAAACTGAAGCAGCAATATTTGAAATTGTGGTAGATAAGCAGAAAAAGTAGCATAGTCCAATGGCATATGGTATAAATTGCCATAAATCATGAAAATCACATTGCTTCATGAAAATGTGTTTTCAAGCTACCCAGGAGCCAAATTAATTTGGTATTCACATACAACACACATACCACACACAAGTAAAGAGAAAAAATATATAGTCATCCAATAGACAGGCCTCATTTTAGACCACCTGGGTGCCCACCTTTTATATCCATTTCTATGAAGGTAACTAAAACAAAACTTACATTCAAATAATTCTAAAATCTGTTTATGCCAATTGCAGCCAAGTCATTCTCCTTTGTTAATGGAGGCCCAGAAGAGGGAAATATCTTTACTTAAACAGGCTGATACAAATTTTCACCTCAAGATAGGCAGGTATCCTAGAACACGGTTCTCAAAATGGAGTCCCAAAAACCCTTTCAGAGGATCACCAGGTCAAAATTACTTTCATAAAAATACCAAGATTTGATTTGCCTTTTTCACTGTGCTGACATTTCCATTGATGGCACAACAACAGTAGTGAGTAAAACTGCTGGGGGCATTAGTATGAATGAACCCAGTCAATGGGACCAAAATGTATCAGTAGTCACTGTATTCTTAACATCACACATTCACAGTAAAATAAATACTGTTCTTTACAGCAATTAAAGAAATTTAACTTATTTTTTTCATAAAAAGATGCTATTTATGTTGACCTATAATGGGTTTTTATTATTTGAAAGTGCGATACTAAATAATTTTTAAAATGCCTTCATTTTAATTTCTAATATTGATAGATATAACCCATACATATAAACAAAAATTCTTTGAGATGTTTGGTAATTTTTAAGTGTCTAAAAGAGCCCTGAGATCAAAAGTTTAAGAACCACTGCCAATGGATTACCTAATTTTTACAGGAATTGGGGGAAAAAATATAGAAAAGAGATCTAAAATTCAACGATATGCTTGGCAGATGTGACAAAAGAAAGAAATTAAAAGCACGGTAGGAATCCTAGATACTGGTGCTTAGATATTTTGAGTGAAATAACATTATAAGCACCAGACACCTCATCTTGCTTATATGAGTAGATATTCTACTTAAGTCTAGGAGAATATTCCATGATTAGATCTGGTTGCCTATTTCAGTTACAACTTACTATGTTATCAATACATAGTTCTTTTGATGGTTAAGTAGAGCTCCTATTTGAGTGGAATAAATTAGTATTAGTTCTTATTGCTTGAAGCAAATGATTAAGTTGAATCACTTTTTCTTATTGCCCAAAGAAAGCTGTTAATAGACTTCAAAGGACATGGCTGACACTCATGCTATTGTGAACGGTATCAGGGATATGACTCATAAATTAAAGACTAACTGGAAAATAAAAAAAATTAAAAAAAAAAAAAAGACTAACTGGAAGAAATCCTCAGAACCAGTTCACATTCTCTAGATACATTTGAGAGAATGAGAGACACAATTCAAGACTGAGACTTATTGCATCCTTCAATGAATACCAGCAACTCCAAAAGAATGTCAGAGCTCAACAAATACAGTTCACAAGAATGCAACCCAGGCCCATACATAGCAAACACATATGTGTGGAAGACAGTCTTTAGACAGGACAATGTCATAAATGTCTGAAGACTTGTAAAAATTGCTCCTGACACACATCACAGACAAATACTGACCAAAATACAGAATTACGAAATTACATAATATCAAGATGACACAGGCCCTGCATGATCTATGGGGAGGAAGAGGAAGAAAGGCACTGAGGGGGTGCAATACAGATGCATATACAAAGAAATATAGAAGGCAATCAACGCATGCGCTGGTGTGAACACTTACCTACCTACATTTGAATTTCAATGGTTCCAAGTTCTTCAGGTCACACACACATGGAAACTCCAAAGAATGGAGATCTGGAGAGAAGATCTCAAGTTGAAGAACCTTTTTCCCCCTGAGTTTTCAGTTTAATGTTTCAAACATTGGTATAGATTATAGGTCCAGAAAAGTATGCCAAGAATTCTAGTAACTCAACTGAAGTTATGTGGATAAATTACTAAAAAGTATAGGTTTTTAACGAAGATAACACATGTTTATCTTATTCCTAAGAAAAGGTCCTTACAATGTTATAAAATTATTAAGCTGATTAACAGGACATAATGATGAAACTGTGTCAAAGTAACACACACATATAGACAATTCAAAAGACACAGGTTCTATAGATTTGGTATGTATAGTATTCATAGTATAAAGAGTACAACAGTCCTATTTATAAACTTGCACAAAAAGCACATCTATAGTCTAATTATATACAGTGGAAACATTAAAAACAAGCAAATATAAATCCTGATGAGTTGGATAAAAATCATTTGGGTATAATAAAGACCAAAAAAATTGCCCTTTACTAATGGCACATCTATATTTTAAAAAATATATATATAAAGAAAAATTATATATGATGTAACAGTGCAGTATAATTTGTAAGCTGAAGCAAGTTGTAGCTCTATCATCATGCTGAAAAGTAAACTGACTTAAATACAGCAACCAAGAGGATGGTCTGTGGTTAAAAACTTTATACATACACATGTGCAAGTACAAGACTTCCTGATTTCAGTTAAACTTATTACCTAGTATCTTTTTGTTGATTGATCAGGAAAGGGAAGAATTTTTATTCTAAATCTAATGCTGAGCAAATAAAACCAAAAATATTTACAACTGTTTAAAATTAAAATTAACTTCAAATCAATTATTTTGAAATTTCTGTTTACTCAAAACATGCATTTCATGTTATATTTGCATACAGATTACCTTTATAATTTAAGCCCCAGGTTACATATCTCAATGATAATCAGCAATTTTAAAGAAAAAGAAGAAGAATCAAGATTCATTAGTATTTTAGAGTACTAGAGGTTTAAAAATAATACTCTTACACATTTCGTACTTTCTGAAAGTTAACAATAAAAAGTGAAAAAGTTTCTAAGTTCTGAAACTAAAAGAGTCCCTACAGAGCAAAATTTCCCTTCTGTAAAAGTTCTAGAGATAAATGACAAAATTACATGAATGAGTATAATGTAAAAACAACAGCAACAATGGAAAATCTCAAAGCAAATCACAAGAGAAAGGAAAAATATTTTATTATTCTTAAGAGGCCTGTTCTCAATCCAATGACATCTAGAATGATAACATCTAGAATGATTATGTCTTAATCTAGTAGATAATTTTTTCCCTAGACTCATTTCAGGTTAAATTACTTACTACAGATCACCTATTGTTATAATGAATTGTTACAAAGAAGATTCCATTAAGAAAATTCTATGCTTTCATCTCAGACATAAACTGGTCTTTAAAAGGTTAAAGTTGTCTGTTTTTTAGAAGAGGACTACAGTCAGCTATCGCTTAAGTAGCTCTTAATTGAGAGAAAAACATTCAGTCTTGACTCTTATATGGCATGGCTGAAAGGCCACATCTACAGTAAGTATAAATTTAAGCATAAATTTTGTACAGCCAATTGAGCTGAGAGGCTAATTTATAGACAACACATGTATCTTGTAATCATGTGTGTTTAAAAACATAAAAATTCTGTTTTACAAAAGAATGCTTTGGTTTTAACAACAACAACAAAACAGATAATAGTAGTTACCCTAGAGAATTACTATGATTATGTTTTTACACTTTAAAATTACATAAAAGTTATTTGCAACACATAAACTGTGTTAAGAAATATCTACATAAGCCAAAGATTTCTGACTTCTTTCCAGTAAACATTTTTCAATTAAATTTATTTTTCAATAAATAAAATATAGGCAGTTTGTTGTTAACTAGATTTTATTTGTAGTTAGAAAATAGTAATTTTCATACAAGTTAGTTTACATATGACACTTTTCTGCTCTAAGTGTCTTGCTGGATGAATTATTTCAAGTAGTCTAAGTTAAAGATGTGCTGATATTTGACCAAAATCCATTATATATATATCTCTGACTTTTGCCACAGCTCTGTCAAACAAGAATGTTTACGTCAGTGTCATCTCTGGCACCTATAAATTTCTGCATAGTCAATGATCATGTGTTTGATACCATCATATTTCAATTAGTGCAACATAAACAATAAAAACAAGGCTTGGTCTTTCAGTTTTACCTTCACTATCTAAATATGCACTTTCAAATACAGGTAAACATTTCATATAAAAATTTCCAAATGTGCGTCATGTGCTGAAATTCTATCAGCTGAAATGTAAATGTGTATTTATATTGCAATATTAAAATGTGGCAGTAACTAATGATGGTGAAAGCTATATAAATGTAAAAATTAAATCAGGGCAGAATAACAGAGATATTATCATCTATTCTCTTCAGAATTTACAACAAAAAATAAATGTTAGGAGTTTTTTTATTTTTAGTTAATTAATTCCACTCCAGCTATGAATCTTTCAAGAGAAAGTCCAATTTGAGAATTCTTTACATCTTATGAGGATAAGTTAAAATCAGAGAGCCAACTCTGCCACCTTAAATTTTCACTATGAGGACATTCTCAAAAGTAATATTCAACAACATCTTTTCACCTTCTACACGTTTTTACATGTTAGAGAATGAGAAATCCCAAACATATTTTGCTACCCTACTGTCCTCAGTTAAAATTGGTTGTTTAATATCATGCTAAATGCACTGTCATGATTATAAAAGCAATCTAGAAGCTAAAAATGCAGCAAAAAGTTATTATTTCTTTAATATAATGTCAATCTTAACATTGACATTATACATATATAATTAACATATATATAATTATATATATAATTAACATATTATATATATAAAACCTTATAATTTTATGTATATATAATTAACATTATATATAATGTTAACAAAACTATAGCAATCACTTCATTTTTTTGTGATATATTTTGAATTCTTGTATTCAGAAGTTCATTCTATAATAGCCAAAACTGAATATTACTGGTAATAATTGTTCATGTGGAATTAAACTAACATATACATTTGGTACACCTCTACTAAAAACCAAATTAGAGTCTGTCCATTAAATAACAGTATTATTAGAGTAACAGTTTAGGAGGATTATGATGAAGGGTTAATACTCTAATTGGTCAAATTTAATAGGCAGAATTAGCAGAACAAGAACAATTAAGGCGCAAGAACAATTAACTGCTCTGTCCGTCAATAAAACAATTTGTTTAAAATGACATTACTTGTAGCAGAACTTCATGAATGTCATCTGCTTCAGAGTGATTAGAAAGCTCTGATGGTCAAACAATGAAAATTCCAAAATTTTTACAAAGAGAACAGCAATTAGTAAATAAAGAATTCTAATATAAGTCTTTCATGCACTTCAACGTACTAGAGTAATTTGAGAAACTGAGTTTCAATAGATAGAACTTAAAAGTACATCTCCCATGCCGTTTTAAAAAGAGAAAAAAAGGAACAGAATGTAAAATGAAAACTATACTTAGGAAAATTAACGTAATTAAGAAAAAAGACAATAAATTGCAAAGATACACTGTTTTGTCTTTTCCCCTTTAAGCTAGCCAGAAAGGTTTTAGTATTTAGGAAATTTGCAGAATTATTAATTAGCTTATACCCACAGTAAGTAAACTTTGAAACTAGTTCCTCATTCATGCAAAGCAAATTATTTCTCTAAGCATCTAACATCTAGGAAGCATTCTTTCTTACCTATAATAAAGTAATACCAAAACATAAACAAGAGGCTCAGGCCAAAGTGCATTTTTAGTTTTTAATCAGGATTATTCCTTATTAATTTCTATTCTTCTTATTTTAAGAAAGAATAAAAATCAGGTAAGCCAAGTTAATCAGGGCTGTTCATTATAAAAATGAAGAGTATTATTAGAATTGGGAAACTGCTGGTTGAAATGAAAGTAGCAGCTAATACTAACTACATATTAAGTGCTCTTTATTTTTTTTTAAGTGCTCTTTAAATTAGAGGAGAGAAGATATACTTTACAAGCCCATTTTAAACAACTGAATTTAAGTACTGGGCTTAATAATTATATTCAATTTTTAGGATCTGACACTCCATGAAATGCACTTCTTAAATCACACAGATGGCCTCTCTCCAAACATAGTTCAGTTATTGTAAGTTCACGTGGCAAATAAAATTATCATGAGAGTATGCTAGAGAGATTTCAGGAACCATAGAAGAAGAGAAATTAACTCTTGCAGTAATAAGGAGTTATTAAGATATCACAGAAAAATCAGCTCTATTTGTAAAAATCGTACACACACACACACACACATATGTATTGTACATATATGATACCAGTTTTCACATGAAGAAGCCTATCATAGACTGTGCATATTAGTCACTTCAGAAGGAAACTAACTTTTCCTTTCCTGATGACATGTTTATTTCCTCTATTTTTTTCTCTTGACGGCATAGGTTATATAAAACAAGTAACTTCTAGTCTTTGCTTTAATGCTTATCATCATTAATAATTTTTCTTAAAATTATTACAGATTTTTCCCTATATTTTATGTTTGTAGCATAAGTGTACTAGGAAAAACGTAAACTCTCAGTTACAGAGTTTTCCAAGAAATATATATTGGTTATCATGGTTACTTGTAATAAAATAAAAATGGTGGCCTTCCATAGATTCCGCAATAAGGCGCTAAATTATTCCTGTGCTTTGCTTTAGATAACTGGTTTATTTCTATTCAAGCTGCAATCAAATTTCAAGTATACATATGCAGATTTGTCGAGTCTGTGGATCACCTATGGTAAACTATTAACCACACATCTGGCACTATTACTGTCAGCTTGTTTTCAATGCCACTTTCTCCTACTGCCATGTATGTAAACAGCAAATATAAACTAATGTGATAGGCAAGAGTTTATAATGGTCCTAACTTATTTAATGAAGCAAATGCATACCAGTAACGCATTTTTCTTCCAATCATTGATTTTGCTGATTAAAAGAATTTAGACAATACAAAGCACCCAGAAAAGTCAATCTATTATAATAAATATTTTCCAAGCTCCTACTATATACCAAAATGGTGTTCTATTTGAAAACAGCTGTATATTTTCAATATGCAATATATTGAATACAATATTCAATATACAATATTTTCAAATTTTTCAATCTTCAGTGCAATGTTTTGGCACTGGGTAACCAAAGCCAAGAAAAAAATATCCAAGAAACTAATGAGATTAAAAATACCTACAATAATAAGTTTGAGTTCTGGTTTATAGAACAACTAAAACTTTAAAGCTGTAACTACATAAAGAAAATACAGTTCACATTTCCTCAAACTGAATGTCAAATTGTCAACATGATTTTCTCTAACCACATCAGTCAGGTATTCAGAATATTTTGGAAGGCCACAAAACGGAAGTGCTTTCTCACCATGTGGAAAACAGGTATGACTTTTTCAAAAATGAAAATTTGAAATGATTTTCACTAAACAAAAAGTTTTATTCATGTTATTTTATTTAAATACGATTTCATTTAGAAATATAATTGATGCAACTTTTCTAGCTAAGTAATTATAACATTTTCTATTCAGATAGTCTACACTTAATTGTCTAAGTATAAAAAGTTTTAATTGCTTCACTAGTGGGGGAAAAAAAAGAATACATCTAGTTTTTAGTTTAAAAGTCTTAGCAGTTTCTAAAGTTTTAGAACTCATGAAACCTGAGTTTCATACAGCTTTATCAAACGGTATAAAAATGACTACTGAGTGTTTTCATTATGTATCTTTCCTGCATGTTAGGAAACTTGATTTCCTATTTATTGTATTCCAAGATCTGAAATGCTCAGAGCTGTCCACTAAAAGGACAGGAATCAAGATATCCTGAGTCTCAGCCTAGTGTCAGGCCACCTTTAAGACTAACAATTTGAAAATGTTCTCACTAGAGAAACTATGTTGGTGAGTCTCTGTGACCATTTCAGTACTTTCTTATCTTCATATTTAAAAAATTTTTAAATGAATTAACTATGAATTAAACTATGAAGCTGAAGAGTACCTCCTAACTACTAAGAAGTTATTGGGCCTGAGGGTAGAGTTAATTTTTCTGGTAGAGTAACAAGGAGGTATTTATCACTCAACTATTCTACTCAGAAAGTAGCAGAGGCTTGTATACTGAAATTCAATAGCAAATACACATAAAAAGGAATTCCATATATCAGTACTAATAAAAAGTGCCTCCTGAGTTTCAAAACGCTCTCCAGGTGGACGGGATCAATACCAAATGATCTGATCTTGGTCAAGACCTTAAATTAAGTTTGAAAGTATTAAACATATTTTAAAGAAAATAGTAATAATGGATACAACAAAGATGCTTAATAATTATACAAACAAAAAAGGATATAATTTGACTTAAAGAGCATTATGAAGAAAAAGAAATGCTTCACAAACTTTGATTCCCACGCTAGACAAATGTAGAAGGAAGTGAAGGAAAGAATATAGTTCCAAGTTTGATATTTCTTCTTTTAAAATACTAAAGGTAACTCTATTTCTATTTTACCTAATAAGTTTTTAAAAGTGCATTCAAACTGCAGCTTTTAGAACACAGGAATAAAAACATCACTGTTTCAAAAATGTTCTAAGAAAAATTAATATAGCTTTCCAAAATATCTAAGTTATTTCTTGGGAATACTTACACACCTGGGGGTGGGGGGGGTGAGTAACAACGTTTACAAAAGAAATATATCAGGCATTTAGACCATGCATTCTGCATGTTGTTAACATTACCTTCTCAGTACATTTTTCTTACATTGTGATATCTTAATTAATAGAGAATCACAATCTCCTTCAGATTAGAATTAGTGATGTTTATGAAGACCATTTTGGCTATTTGATATGTTTTTGTACAGATTTTTGAATACTTCCTCAAAGGATAAACAGCAAGTTTAGGTGTGTAACAAGACTAATCCTTTTACAGTCAAAGCTGCCATAGTAACTTTACTAGTTTCTTTCATTTATATCTTTCTAAACCATTCTCCCACTTAGCTCTTGTCACACTTTTGCAGATATCCAAGCTTAAAGGAAATGGAAGGAAAAGGAAGTGACATGAATAACTGGCCAATGATTTCATAATGCAATTCAGATACCTGTGTATTATGATCAAATTTCAATTCTTTAGGAACTGGCTATTCATTTTGTAGATTATCCAGATTCTGCATTTCTGCTGTGCCTATTAATATGTTTAGGGCATTTTCTTTTCAAAAGTAAACCCATCAGAGGATAAGAAAAAGAATGGAAACTAACCCTATAAAGACTACATCTGTTATCAGTTCAAGTAACAGGCAAGTCTTTTAATGAATAAGGACTATTTACTATCATTATAATGGATAATTTTAATTCAGAAGTTTAAAACCAGTGTTTCTTGGAAGGATGTGACTTGAGGACACATTCTGTTTAGCTTGTGCAGTGCTAAAGAAGCAAATGTAATCCAACATTTAAAAAGAGAGGTCACAAAAAAAGTTTTTTAACTTCCTCCTACCACCAAATGAAAAGATTTGGCAGTAGTTGGCCAAACTGCCACACAGAAACAACGGCTAGAGAAGAGCAGTAGCTCTCCCCTTCCAAAGGGAAAAGGGCTATAGTTCCCGCCATTTGCTGTTGTCACTAACACCAAGGTCAAATGTCAGTAGTCATTTGTTATCAATGTTTACCTTTCTTTTTTAATTATTCAGAACATTTCTTTGGACTCATGAAGAAATAACAAATATACCTAAAGACCCCCATGTTTCTAGAACATGGGAAACAACACAATTACATGTTCAATATAAAAGTAAATTTGTCTCTGCAAGAGACTTCAACTTAAAATATCATGATGAAATAAGTCACAAAAAGACCTTATTTGTATTAATTCTAGGAATACACCAGAAGTTGAGTGTTTGATCCATGCAGTAATTCATAGAAGACAGATGATTTTTTGGTCATATTTAAAAGTATGGTGAAGAAGACTTCATTTCATTATTTTTATGTTTGTGTAATCAACAACCATATAGGCTCTCTGAAAATTGACATATCATTTGTTGCTGGGTTCTAAGAATGTTTTACAAAGACAAGAAAGTTCTGTTTACAAGTAAAACTTATTAAATTTCTGAAATTAAATATCTGTAATTGCTCTCAACTTTATTGTTCTAAGGCCAGATTTCATTACATTTTTTTTTATTGTTACAAGTAACTTCGGCATCTAGAGGAAATAATTTTATTTATATAGACAGTGTTTATGTTTTAAAGTTGCTCCTGGTATTAATAGAAAGTAATAAACAAAAAGCTCTTTTAACACTGTATATTTTTAAAAGCACACATGGAACCTTCTCCAGGATAGATCACATCCTGGGTCATAAATCTAGCCTTGATAAATTCAAAAAAATCGAAATCATTCCATGCATCTTTTCTGATCACAATGCAGTAAGATTAGATGTCAATGACAGGAGAAAAACTATTAAAAGTTCCAACATATGGAGGCTGAATAACAAACAAATCACAGAAGAAATCAAAAAAGAAATCAAAATATGCATAGAAATGAATTAAAATGAAAACACAACCCAAAACGTATGGGACACTGTAAAAGCAGTGCTAAGGGGAAGGTTCATAGCAATACAGGCTTACCTCAAGAAACAAGAAAAAAGTCAAATATATAACCTAACTCTACACCTAAAGCAACATGAAAAGGAAGAAATTATGAACCCCAGGGTTAGTAGAAGGAAAGAAAAAGCTGGTTCTTTGAGAAGTTAAATAAAATTGACAAACCATTAGCCAGACTCATCAAGAAACAAAGGGAGAAAAATCAAATCAACAAAATTAGAAATAAAAATGGAGAGACCACAACAGACAACACAGAAATACAAAGGAGCATAAGAGACTATTATCAGTAACTACATGCAAATAAAATGGACAACTTGGAAGAAATGGACAAGTTCTTTGAAAAGTACAACTTTCCAAAATTGAACCAGGAAGAAATAGAAAATTTTAACAGACCCATCACAAGCATGGAAATTGAAACTGTAATCAGAAATCTTCCAACAAACAAAAGCCCAGGACCAGACGGCTTCACAGCTGAATTCTACCAAAAATTTAGAGAAGAACTAACACCTATCCTACTCAAACTCTTCCAGAAAATTGCAGAAGGTAAACTTCCAAACTCATTCTATGAGGCCACCACCACCCTAATACCAAAACCAGACAAAGATGCCACAAAAAAAACCCAAAAGGTCAATATCACTGATAAACATAGATGTAAAAATCCTTAACAAAATTCTAGCAAACAGAATCCAACAACATATTAAAGAGACCATACATCATGACCAAGTGGGCTTTATCCCAGGGATGCAAGGATTCTTCAATATCTGCAAATCAATCCATGTAATACACCACATTAACAAATTGAAAAATAAAAACAATATGATTATCTCAATAAATGCAGAGAAAACCTCATGACAAAATTCAACATCCATTTATGATAAAAAAAAAAAAAAAAAAACCTCCAGAAAGCAGGATTAGAAGAAACATACCTCAACATAATAAAAGCTATGTATGACAAACCCTCAACAAACATCCTCAATGGTGAAAAACTGAAAGCATTTCCCCTAAAATCAGGAACAAGACAAGGGTGCCCACTCTCACCACTACTATTCAACACAGTTTTGGAAGTGTTGGCCACAGCAATCAGAGCAGAAAGAGAAATAAAAGGAATTCAGATTGGAAAAGAAGTAAAACTCTCACTGTTTGCAGATGACATGATCCTCTACATAGAAAACCCTAAAGACTCCACCAGAAACTTACTAGAGCTAATCAATGAATATAGTAAAGTTGCAGGATATAAAATTAACACATAGAAACCCTTTGCATTTCTATACAGTAACAATGAGAAAACAGAAAGAGACATTAAGGAAACAATTCCATTCACCATTGCAATGAAAAGAATAAAATACTTAGGAATATATCTACCTAAGAAACAAAAGACCTATATATAGAAAACTATAAAACACTGGTGAAAGAAATCAAAGAGGACACAAATAGATGGAGAAATATACCATGTCCACAGATCAGAAGAATCAATAAAATGAAAATGAGGATACTACCCAAAGCAATCTATAGATTCAATGCAATCCCTATCAAGTTACCAATGGTATTTTTCAGAGAACTAGAACAAATAATTTCACAATTTGTATGGAAATAGAAAAAACCCTGAATAGCGAAAGCAATCTTGAGAAAGAAGAATGGAACTGGAGGAATCAACCTGCCTGACTTCAGGCTCTACTACAAAGCCACAGTCATCAAGATATGGTAATGGCACAAAGACAGAAATATAGGTCAATGGAACAAAATAGAAAGCCCAGAGATAAATCCATGCACTTATGGACACCTTATCTTTGACAAAGGAGGCAAGAATATACAATGGAGAAAAGACAATCTCTTTAACAAGTGGTGCTGGGAAAACTGGTCAACCACTTGTAAAAGAATGAAACTAGAACACTTTCTAACACCATACACAAAAATAAACTCAAAATGGATTAAAGATCTAAATGTAAGACCAGAAACTATTAAACTCCTAGAGGAAAACATAGGCAAAACACTCTCCAACATAAATCACAGCAGGATCCTCTATGATCCACCTCCCAGAATATTGCAAATAAAAGCAAAAATAAACAAATGGGACCTAATTAAAATTAAAAGCTTCTGCACAACAAAGGAAACTATAAGCAAGGTGAAAAGACAGCCTTCAGAATGGGAGAAAATATAGCAAATGAAGAAATAGACAAAGAATTAATCTCAAAAATATACAAGCAACTCCTGCAGCTCAATTCCAGAAAAATAAAAGACCCAATCAAAAAGTGGGCCAAAGAACTAAACAGACATTTCTCCAAAGAAGACATACAGATGGCTAACAAACACATGAAAAGATGCTCAACATCACTCATTATTAGAGAAATGCAAATCAAAACCACAATAAGGTACCATTTCACGCAAGTCAGGATGGCTGCTATCCAAAAGTCTACAAGCAATAAATGCTGGAGAGGGTGTGGAGAAAAGGGAACCCTCTCACACTGTTGGTGGGGATGCAAACTAGTATAGCTGCTATGGAGAACAGTGTGGAGATTCCTTAAAAAACTGGAAATAGAACTGCGATATGACCCAGAAATTCCACTGCTGGGCATACACACCGAGGAAATCAGAACTGAAAGAGACACGTGTACCCCAGTGTTCATTGCAGCACTGTTTAGAATAGCCAGGACATGGAAGCAACCTAGATGTCCATCAGCAGATGCATGGATAAGGAAGTTGTGGTACACATACACAATGGAATATTACTCAGCCATTAAAAAGAATACATTTGAATCAGTTCTAATGAGGTGGATGAAACTGGAGCCTATTACACAGAGTGAAGTAAGCCAGAAAGAAAAACACTAATACAGTATACTAACGCATATATGGAATTTAGAAAGATGGTAACGATAACCCTGTATGTGAGACAGCAAAAGAGACACATATGTATAGAACAGTCTTTTGGACTCTGTGGGAGAGGGTGAAGGCAGGATGATATGGGAGAATGGCATTGAAACATGTAAATTTTCATATGTGAAACAAATCGCCAGTCCAGGTTTGATGCACGATACAGGGTGCTCGGGGCTGGTGCAGTGGGATGACCCAGAGGGATGGGATGGGGAGGGAGGTGGGTGGGGAGTTCAGAATGGTGAACACATGTAACCCATGGCAGATTCAAGTCAATGTATGGCAAAACCAATACAATATTGTAAAGTAAAAAAAAAATAAATAAATAAAAATAAATAAATAAAATGTTCATAGCAAGAAATCACAAACCATACCATTATTTTGTTTCTTGGTTCTGGTATTGATTAACATGGACAACGCTTCAACAATGAGTCCCATTTAGTAGTTAGACCACTTTGTGTTTTTGAAACATTGTAATTTAATGTTGGCTAGTTACTAATTTTATATGCTACTTATTAATATGAATGCTTTGTTCATAATTTTTCTAAATAATTTTAGTGTATACTACAGTAATGATGATTTTTAATTTCTCCCCCACAGATAAAGCAAGTTTTCAATTTTGTTTACCATTCTCATTGCTATAGTTCATCAGCATGCCACAAAAGACAGTCAAGAGCTTCTCACTGGCGGGATCTGTTTTACTGCACAGTGACCTTAAATGGTCAACTACAATCTGTGCACCACCTGCTTGGTCAACTGCACTTCTGCCCTCATCTGTAAAACAAAGAGTCAAATTAAAAATAAAAGAAAAAAGAAATGTACCTTAAAAATTTCAAATACAAAACATAACAGAGTTATTCCTTATTTAGTACGCAGAAAATAAACCAAAGTAGGGCATTAAATGTCTTCTTGGAAAGCAAAACAAAACAAATAAACATGGAAATGGGGGTGGGATGGGGAAGAGAGGCAATCACTTTTTAGGAGAAAAAAGATTATTCTCCTTGGTATCATATAGGAATTTAAAGAACTTCTCTGGGTCTTAAGACTTAATGACAGACGTGAAATTTTTCACCTTCTCTTTCACAAATGACAACTCTGTGTAAGAGGAAAAAAGCTGGAACTAAAATTTGATTGGAATTTTTTTCTCAATTTGGAAACCACTAAATCTATCTTTCTCTCAGTGTTTTCAAAGTCACCTACTATCAAAGACAACCATCTGCAGCATAGCGTAACTCTACATTACAATATGTAATTTCTGAAGATTAGTACCAGGGTCTTTTTATTGGCATTTTCTATAGTACATATTTCCTTTTCCAATTCTTAGTAGTTTGCATTTCATTTTTCCTTATTCTCTCCATTCAAGAACACACCAATACACTTAGACATTACAATCAATGGTCAAATGGTCAAACACACCTTCTGCTATGTATACATCTACATCACATAGAAGAGATATCATTTAACTGTCGGAACATAGATATCACTTTAAAATACTTTTGCAAACCCTGAACACAGAATTAGAAAGAGATGAAAGAAAGAAAATGTCTTTCTAAATCTGACTTCCTTATATAAAATATGATAGACTCTAGAACAGTGCATACAATAAAAATGAGAGCCACAAATGTGAACTAAATAAATAATTTAAATTTACAAGTAGCCATATTAAAAACATAAAAGTGAAAAATTAGTTTTAGTGATATGTTTTACTCAATCCAAAATCTCTAAAATATGATCACTGCAATACACAATAAAATTGCTAGTGAAATATTTTACATTCTCGTCTTAGTAATAAATCTTTGACAGCCAAGTGTATTTTATATTTTACACTACAGTTACATGTCTACTCAGACTAGCCACATTTCAATAGCTCAAGAGTCAAACCTGGATAGTGGCTACCATACTGAATTGTGAAGCCACAGAAGCATACAAAAGGATCAGTAAAAGAAATGCCTCATAAAAGAATTACTGCTATGAAATTAGTTAGTAAATGAAATCTAATACATATCATTTCCTGTGGCAGAAATACACACACAACTTATATAGCAGGACTTCATAATTTTTGAAAATTTTAAGGAAATCTGTACTAAAATGAAACAAAATAGTTGTGTTCACTCAAGTTTTGTGCCATGCCCACTTGGCTTCACTGTATTGTTATATAGATGCAGAAAAGGACCCTATGCTAATTAGCTAATAAGATCACAGGAAATTCTTCAGTGCCAGAGTAACTAACTAGTCACATGAGCCAGCCAACTATAATACATGTCTCGTTTAGAGTTTTCTTTTCCAATAACATAAATGCAAATTATCTACATTGTTGGGCAATTTGTATGCAGATCATGTCAGAAAAAACTAAGTATCAGGATGACAAATCTAGCTCAGACCTTCAAATATTATGCACATACAGTATCTATTGTTTAGTCACTAACTCATGTCCGACTCTTGCAACTGTAGCCCTCCAGGATACTCTGTCCATGGGATTTCCCAGGCAAGAATACTGGAGCAGGTTGCCATTTCCTTCTTCAAGGGATTTTCCTGACCCAAGCATTGAACCCACATCTCCTTCATTGGCAGGTGGATTCTCTACCACTGAGCCACCTGGGAAGCCCACATATACAATATACCCATCCCTAAATTGCAAAGTTCAAGTAGTTTTTGACTGTAACTGTTGAGTAAGTATAGGCTTTCAAAACATAAATTGTGTGTGCTTAGAAAGCTAAGCTGGCTTCCTTTCGATATTCAGGTACTCAATATTCAAAACATTAAATTCAAGAAATTTTAACACAAATTTGCTCATCAAATTCAGTAATGCAATAAGTAAGAACATAACTACAATTAAAAGGCAAATTACCTACTTGTGTTTCAGGGCCAAAGTATTTTTCTTCCCTTTCTCTGCTTTCCTTCTTTCCCTTCCTCCCAGCCTGCCCTGTTTGCACTGTCTACAACACAGCTATGTGTTGTCAAGAGTTGGGGCTGCAGAGTGTAAGCTCAATCTCTACCTTAGAAATTACATCATTACCAAATTTAAGAAAAGCACATATAAAGTACCTAAGTTAAAGAGAATTTTATTAAAGAATCCAAAGATGCAAAGAAATAAGAATGCTGTGTCCATTTACTCTATTAAAACCAGTGAATAACTTTTTAAAGGCATCTCACAAATTATTTAGATATATATTAGAACATGTCATTACACAAGTCCATTCAAATTGTTTTTCCACAGTAAAGGTAGCTCCATAGCTTTATGCTATGATATTAAAATGAGTATTATTATTGTTCACTTGAAAATAACTTTCAAAAGATTCCTTATCCTAAACTTTCATATCCCTGAATGCAGGCTCATTTTTAACTCTCTGATAATAAGTGACTTCTAATTTGTGAAGCATCCTGTGTTGTCACTTCTAGAAATATAATTTACATTTTTATTTTCCATAAATATAAGTATCCAACCATTACCCAGCAACTCTTTAAGCCCTGCTACATTGTCTAGTCAAGGCTATGGTTTTTCCAGTGGTCATGTATGGAAGTGAGAGTTGGACTGTGAAGAAAGCTGAGTGTTGAAAAAATGATGCCTTTGAACTGTGGTGTTGAAGAAGGCTCTTGAGAGTCCCTTGGACTGCAAGGAAATCCAACCAGTCCATCCTCAAGGAGATCAGTCCTGGGTGTTCATTGGAAGGACTGATGCTGAAGCTGAAACTCCAATACTTTGGCCACCTCATGCGAAGAGTTGACTCATTGGAAAAGACCCTGATGCTGGGAGGGATTGGGGGCAGGAGGAGAAGGGGACGACAGAGGATGAGATGGCTGGATGGCATCACCGACTCTATGGGCGTAAGTTTGAGTAAACTCTGGGAGCTGGTGATGGGCAGGGAGGCCTGGCATGCTGCGATTCATGGGGTCGTAAAGAGTCGGACGCGACTGAGACTGAACTGAACTGAACATTCTTTAATGTTGACTTGTCACAGAGAGTAGCTTCCAGCACAAATAAGTGCACTACGTAAGAGCAGGGCTTTATGCAGTAGGGCTAATGAAATACTGCACTTGATATTACTCTTCAGTTCAGTAGCCAAAACCAGGAAGCAATGAAATTTGTATGCCTCACAAATGAGAAAAAAATGTGAGCAAGTTGGTATTCCACTATCAGGTACAAGTTATGCACCAAGGCTGAGGAAAGAACCTGAAAACAACCGCTGAATACAAGCTCTGTGACATGCTACAGTATATCCTACTTTCAGATTTGCTTGTATATTGTGGCTAAACTGGTAAAGAATCTGCCTGCAAAGGTGGAGACCTGGGTTCAATCCCTAGGTTAGGAAGATCCCCTGGAGAAGGGAATGGTTACCCACTCCAGTATTCTGACCTGGAGAATTCTATGGACTGTATAGTCTATGGGGTCGCAAAGAGTTGGACAGGACTAAGTGACTTCACTTCACTTTCCCAAATGTCTCATAGGTAGTGGGCACTCAATATATAGTGAATGAATGAGGCCTTAGGCTACATTTTGGTAAATTACAATTCACCTTGGGGATGGGAGAGTGAGAGAAAGAGAAGGAGGGAGGAGGCAGGGAAAGGGAGAGAAATGGGAATGAAAATCATTTACTTCTTTTTTAATGATTAAACCACAGTATGGTTTAGCTTTCCTTGTGTTCTGAGCTTTGCTTAAATGAAACCATGTTGTATTCATTCTTTTTGTACCTTCTTATACTGAACAGTGTGTTTATGATATCCATCTACTCTGTCACATGCTTCTGTGCTGTACAATATTCACTGTATAAACACATCATAATTATTTATTTATTCCTTTGCTGATTATTATTTGGGTTGTTTTTAGGTTTGGGCTATTATTTGTAATATCCAGGTGGTACTGTTGGTTCATAGACTCTGCACATCTCCCACTTGTTAAGATAATGACAAACAGGCTTCCAAAGCCAGCGCACATTGCATCCATCAGTGTGTGAGTTCCTGTCACCTCACTCCTTCACTACCACTGGCATTCTCCTTGATTGTTAACAGGATTGTTAACTTGATTAATAATCTACTGTTAGATCAACATTCTACTTGATTGGTAAATCTGATGGGTGAGATTGTACCTACTGCAGAATATACAAAGCAGGTCTTTGCTGACAGCCAACTTTTCCATACATTTAATAAGACAGATAATTTAGTTCAAGAGTTTATAGCATGTGCATAGAGGTAAAAACAGTTCACGGTGAGGGAGGGAGAGAGATATAAATGGATGCATACACAGATATTAGAAGTTGAAAGAAAATGAAAAGAAAGCCAAGTAGCTGGTAGAAGCGGACTATCAAGTCTATGTACTAATTATGACTGGATAGGCACAATTCTGGAACTTTTTAACACTCTTGCTTATAGAAAGCCTTACTATAACAGCAAATACGCTGTCTTTTTAAAATCATTTCAATAAACACCAGTTTTCCCGAGAGAGACTTTGGAAGGCTTAAATCCTTGAAAGGACGAAGGAGGAAGATTGGGGAAGCAAGATGGTGTTGGGTTTCAAAGAAGCCTATAATTTACAATAGCAAATTTTATCTAAAATTAATTTTTAAAAGAATTTAGTTTTATAATCTAAATGTATGATTTCCATGCTACATTATTATACTTTTGTGGTTTAAACATTTTTTCATATTTCTTTTCAAAAATTCTCAGTATCAAATACAAATTACAAAAATCTGTTTTAAAGTTATGCCTACATATATATTTGATATGTTTTCCTCCCACCCTCTAATTATTTGTATAATAACGGGATCTTCATTCCTTAGGCATCCATCTGCTCAAACTACTCATTTCCCATCAGAAGTAATAATATTTTGTGACAATAAGGAGTGGTTATTGTGGTGACAATTATGATGCAGCAATTCAGAAAATTATGACTGCATGTGAGAAATAAACTACAGGAGTTGGTCATCCCTATAATCTCTCATCTAAATTTTGTTAAAAATTAATATTGACAAACGAGAAAAGTGTGTGTTGTGGCAAGAGTACTGGATAAATTATTTTTTGTGTTTTCAGAGAAGCTTTAGCGACTAAAGGGTTCACTTTGCACGTTGTACTGTCATGGATGTGCGCACTACCTCACTGTCTTCTATAAAAGCGTCCTGCACAAATGCCCTGCAAGTGCTAATTACCAATGCCGGCTGTGCGCAGGCTGCTCATACACGTAAGTGCTAGAGATCTGCCATCGTTAAAGCTGGTATGGAACAGAAGGCTAGCAAAGGTTTTTCAGGGTCACTGGTGGCCAAAATAAAGCTAAGACCCTGAGTAGAGAGATTAAAAATGACCTTTACTGTAAATCTACTTTAGAGACAGCACTATGATAAATTAGCTAAGATAAATTATAAACGATATTTCATTTTTCTTATATTTCAACTCAGAATTTGCTTAAAGAAACTGTAATGATTAAACATCAGCATTCTGAACTAAAACTTGGGAAACTGAATTCTATGTTCCCTTATTAAGCAAAAAAAACATATTTTGGAATACTTGTACCATTTAGTTCAGCAAGACAACAGCACTATCTTGGTGTTAACTGTGAATCTTTTTAAATGATTTATTTATGAAAAATTCTTGAGTAAAAGATACCCAAAATCTTTTTAGTGTATCCATGAACTTAACAAATATTAAAAGCAATCTACATTTGGGGTGGGGTACTATTTTATTTTTTCTATTTTTTGGCCTTGCCACAAGGTGTGTGGGATCTTAGTTCGTGAAAAGAAATCAGACTCGTGCCCCCTGTGTTGAAAGCTCAGTCTTAACCACTGGACCTTCAGGGAAATCTGAGATCAATCTACACTGGTAGACAAAATCTATTTCACATATAGACAAAATAGAAAAAATAGACAAAATCTATTTCACAAGAGATTAAAGAGGCATAGTATGATAACACAATTTTCATATCCATATCAGAACTGATGGAGAGTCACACACACATCCCTTCACTGAGATCCATGTTGACAGTGAGATATTTCCAAATCTCTGAGAAAACATGCTTTAACTAACAATATTAGAATCACAGCAAACAATGAACAAATTACACAATCTTTCCTTTAACTCTGTAAAACTGATGGCCTTATGAACAATGACAAACCCTTAAATTATGTTGCATGTCCTTTCACACACCCCGTCACATTACCTATGATGAGCCATCCAAATAGTCACAACTTATAAAAGTCCCTCCCTTTCCCAACTTCTGCATTCTTGACAGAAAACATGCTTCCTTATTTTTACAGAGAGAAAAGAGAACACAACAGATACAATCTTTCTCACACTTTCACATTCTGCACTATTAGACTGAGGATGACATGCTTCTTTTCCCAATCACTTTCAGAATCTCATACTGTAATTAAAGTTCAGCTATAGCTAATTAAGGGCAAAGAAGATTTATTTGTCAACAGAAAGTCACTTTCCTTTTCAAGTAAATAAAGTTCCAGACATGTAATAAACTGAGGACCTGAATGCAAAGAACGTTTAACGATGAAATTCTTGGGACTACTACTGGTTGTTGGTGTAGAAATGAGAATTTTTGTTACCCGAAATTTGAAATGTTAAGATTATTTCAATAAGGCAAGGTAGAAGTTTTTAATATTTAAAAACCTATAATATCACTGAGGCAATGACTTTTAAAATAACTATAATAAGGTCTTTAAGTTAAGGGTTTTGTTAACTTTGCCCATAAGAAAGCTT